>NC_073338.2:28802272-29417954 GCF_027580225.2 Misgurnus anguillicaudatus
CAAATACATTTTCACTTCTATAATACTTTAGGTTGACAGAAGACTTTTTTCCAATTGCACCATTGGAGTACAGACAAAAAAAGAAAAAACGTTCCATCTGTGCATATTCTCTCAAGTGATCGAATAATCAATAATATGACTTCAACAAATGCATTTAAAAACATTGACAAAAATCTGTACATTTTTGCAAGTCAATATTGCGTAAAAAATAAAGAACATAATCATAAATATAGTTATTAGATAATTACAAAGCACTGAAGTGACCATAAAAAGTGCACAGTACTTAAATAAACTACAAACACAACCTTGAATGCTCAACAAATTGACTTGATGTTGCTGACCATCAAAAAAACAAAGGATAATGCATAATGCATAGTCCAAACAGATCTCTCACGACATGTGCTATCTATTAAAACGAGTTTAAATGGGCTTTAAATGTCAATTTCAGGCATTTCATGTTGACATAATAATCTCAATATTATCAATTATCCATAAAAGGCACTACAAAGGCAAATATTATATTTTCCCTGTTAGCTGAACTATGGGAGCAACCTATAACCTAAGCCTGAAATGATGTACTTTTCCCATCACGTAAGCTACGCAGACACAAACAGTTGATGATAATATTTGATCTGTTCGGGCAATGTCTCTGCCACCGCACTGTGTGGTCGACATATATGAGGCAGAAATGTTAGAGGGTAGATAGGGGGCACAGTTTTTCAGTCATTGCCCAGCATGAGCAGGAGATCCATTCTGCCAGTGTTATAGCTTTGGTGCAAAACCAGCCTTGAAATGTACCTACTTGAAATAAAGTATATCATCCACTGTGCCTATGGCGAGATCTTGTCCATTTTGGACAGTATTGTGCCAACAGTTTATTTATTTATGTTTAGTGCAATAAGCAGTCCTGTTCTTTATTTAATAAACCCTGAATACCACCCCTTTATGCCCCTGGTCCATTTGTTTCTTCTCTTTATTACAGTATAACGATTATTTATTTTGTTCTCTGTGCATTTATACGTTGCTTCCAATACCTTTCCTTCTGCCCCCATTCGGTTTGGAGGAATCACTCACACTGCCCAAAATATGGGTCGAGAAACTTCCTTGTGTCATGTGGAAGTGGCTTCAAGGTAGCTTTGGAGTTTACGTACAGTTGACTCGTCCAATGAGAAGAGGTCAAAGTCAAAGGTTGTATTGGTGATATTGAAATGGCCAGTCTTTTCTATTAGGTTTACAATCTGATGATAAACAACAAATGAAAGTCATGATAAAGGTGTCATGAACCACAAGTTTTAAGCTAAAAACACATTTATTTTTAACTGCTGTAAAATATTTCTCTCTCTGAGAGCCATCAGTCTGCGGTGGAGGTCCACAAGTTCCTCTGTATAAGCCTGTAATCGTACCATTTATTAAAAAACTTTTCTTTTAGTTTCATGTATAATAAAATCTGTATTTCCTCTACTAATAAGTATGATTGCGTTATTTACCCTTCCTACCTTGTCGTACCCCCTCTTAAGCATTTTCTCACGAGTGCAAGAGTCTGGGCTCTTTTTGCCTAACATCTGATAAAGGATAGAAACTTTTCTCAAACAAATAACAAACTAAAACTTAGGGCTTTTGCTTTAAATCTACAAGCTTTATATTTCAACACTGTGGTGTTGGGTTAATCTTACCTTGAGGTTTGCTGAGCTGAGTTTGGATGGAGGTGAGGGGGCTTCCTGGCTGGGAGGGCGGGACTCCTCATTGCCATCACTTTCACTGTCCATACTTAAACTGAAAACAGGAAATCTATATTAAACTTGTGAAAAAGAAATGCAAACCCCATGCAAAGTGCTACATAGTTGTGTTAATACAATGTATGTAACAGCCTCTTTTTATCTCAATTTGTTTTTCAATTAAAGACGGGGTGCATGATTTTTAAAAAAACACTTTGGAAAAGGGAGTCGGGCTGAGTACCAGAATATACTTGTAGTCAATGAGCAGCAAGGGGCGTGTCTACTAAATGACATCGTTGCCTGGGTTGTGTATGTGTGGGGCCGGTCTATCAAAAGAAGGTCCAGATTCTATTGGAGTAGGGGCATGTTTGTTTAGGTGATCTCAAATATCAACATTGGCTTTCAGAGATCATGCACCCCGCCTTTAAGAGTAATAACATAATAGCCAATTGCAGGTCTATTGAGCTGTAAGGCCTAATGGCAAATTTCAATGTCTTGACATAAGTCCAGTTCTGTTTACAATTAGCTAATATAAATTTCCACTAATACCTGGCAGCAGCCGCTTGTCAGTCAGACAGTGTGCAGATGCCAAATTAAATGAAACACTTTAATTATTCAAGCAAGATGAGAATTCAACAGAACGTTAGGCACAAACCGAGAGTCCTGGTTGGGTGGGGTTAATGTCTTAATAGGCGTCTCAACCTCAGAACTGCTATCGTCATCAGAACCTTCAGATCGCATATCTTCTACCATAGACCGCAGCGTCCCTGGACACAGTTATTACATTTAGTTTAACTTTACTTTATGGGAAACTAATGAAAATCCAATGAACTCCAAGTACCTTGACCTTGCTTCTGAGAGGGTTCAAAGTCAGAATCAGAGCTGGAACTGGAGCTAGATGGACTGGACGGAGCCGAATGCTTCAAAAATACAGAACACTCCATTACTTATAACAATTAACAACACTTTTGAGCTTTAATTTACTCAAATATCGATTGGTCGAGCCACCAGCTTGGTGATACTAAAAATTATGTATTTTTCTTTGGCACATTACTAATATAAATACCTCTGATTTTGAAGAGGCTTCATCCTCAGAGTTGGATTCATCAGAGTCTGGTTGCCTTTTAACTTCCTGCACCTCCGGTTTCATCTTGGGCCATTGACCTTTATCTTTCACACTTTTCTTCTCTGGGTAATTGGAGGGTGTTGTTGAAGTAATGCGGGGTGAGTTGCTGCTATACACTCCACTTACAGGCCCCTTCATTCCCTCTGACCCCACCCGCTTCTGTTTCTTTGTAGTTAGTTTGATAGAGTCGGTGGACGGCAAGGGCCGTTTGCTTGGGGCCGTTCGAGTGTCCAGATGACCCCCACCGCCCGTCACTGCTCCTACACCCTTTGGAGATGTGCCGTCTATCTTTGAATCTCTGACCGTAAGTTTGGGTTCTTTAAAGGCAGCTTTGGGCACAGTTTTCCCCTCGTCTTTTCCTCTACACTCTGGGGCTTTCTTTGTAAAAGAGGACGATGACTGGTCTCGTGACGACTTGCCCCCTTCACGGTCGCTCTCTCTGGACGTGGCCTTGCTCTCAGAGTCTTTTCGCGTGCGTTCCCTGTGCTCTTTGGTTGCCTTATGGGGTTTGAGACTTTTGCTGCTTCCACTCCCTCCATCTTTACTTGCTTCCTACAAACACAAGGTTTTGTAGACATTAGAAACATGATATTCATGATTACAATGCATAGTCCTGTAGCCTCTTGAATTTCAGGTTTAGTTCTCTGGATTCTATTCTTGAAATTATCCCCAACCCTACTGAAAAATCCAGCTAAGACCAGCATAAGCTGGTGAGCTGGTTTTAGCTGGTCCCCAGCTTGGTTTTAGCTGGTTTTGCTGGTGTAGGAAGCTGGTTTTGCTGGTGTAGCAAGCAGGTCTAGCTGTGTTTTGGTCACATTTTAAGCTGGTCTAGCTGGACTTAGCTGGTCATGCTGGAATACCAGCTGGCCCACCAGCATGACCAGCTTTGTCAGGCTGGGAGGACCAGCGTAAACCACCTTAAACCAGCTACAACCAGCTAAAATCAGCTACCAGCTTATGCTGTTTTTAGCTGGATTTTTCAGTAGGGAAGGGACAAAAATATCAATCATACTTTTTGTCATTCACTTACACCAGTAAAATCTCTATATAACCAAAATAACAGAAACACCAATGGTTAAATCCTTTAGGGATTATTAAGAGTTTATTTGAAAAGCTCAGATGCAAAAGCTGCTAAACACCACCTCCGTCGATAAAGAGATGATAGTGGTCAAATGGGCTTAGGACGTATTATACTTTCAACAAATATTTTCTCTTCAAATCCGTTTTATCACGGGCCTCAGGCCATTCAGAAATAAAGGTTTGTTGGCAGAATCTGTTAAACACCAGCAAAAACCTGAGTGACGGCACACATATGTCAGATTTTACCAGGTTAAAGGAGGTTTACCGAATTTATTAGGATATTGATATTAATCAGGATATGTTTGAGCCTTTCACCTTGATTCAGAAAAGACAGTGAAGAGTGACTGGAGACTTTTTAGAAGTGTTTGCTAAAAAAAAAAAGTTGCACTTGAATGCACTTAAGGGGTTTTGCAGCAAAAGACAGTAAAGTTAAATACCATATATAAATAACTATAAAGTGACATTTGTAAAAAATAAAGCATTTGAATTACTGATTAATAACCCTTTCATTGCCATTAAAGTGAAATTACTGAACCTAAACATTGGAGCCTAATAAACATTGCTCACTTAAGATGATTTTGTATGTGAACTCTTTATTTATTCTTAAAGGAACACGCCAAGTTTTTGGGATTTTAGCTTATTCACCGTATCCTCCAGAGTTAGATGAGTCCATTACATACCTTTTTCATCTCCGTGCATGCCGTAACTCTGTCTGACGCATCCACCGCTAGCCTAGCTTAGCACAAAGACTGAAAGTAAATGGCTCCAGCTAGCACACTGCTCCCAATGAGCGACAAAACAACAGCAACATTTTCCTACTTTTATGTTGTGATTTGTATAGTCACAGCGTGTACAAATAACAATGTCATATGAGACATAGACATATTTTAACCGTATACATACTGGGAACTATATTCTTAGAAGGCGAAGCGCTGCTACTGGGCGGAGTAATTTGCTCACAGCACATGAGAAGCCCTGTGGTGAAAAGCAGGGAGTTCGCTCAGAGTTGTGTAATCACTCCGCCCAAGTAGCAGTGCTTTGCCTTCTGAAAATATAGTTCCCAGAATGTATAAGGTTAAAAGATGGCTGTGTCTCATATGACCTTGTTATTTGTACATGCTGCGACTACACAAATCACAACATACAAATAGGAAAATGTTGCCGTTATTTTGTCACTTATTGGGAGCAGTATGCTAGCTGGAGCCATTTACTTTTAGTCTTTGTGCTAAGCTAGGCTAGCGGTGGGTGCGTCAGACGGTGAATAAGCTGAAGTCCCAAAAAGTCGGCATGTTCCTTTAATGCCGTTCCAGCATCTATGGCTATATTTAGGAGAGAACTGGTTAATCTATACACAAGCGAATCCACACAAGTTGATCTATATACATGTGTGTGGGCAATTTGACATCGCCAATTCACCTAAACTGTATGTTTTTGGACTGTAGAAAGAAACCAGCGTACCCGAGTAAACCCAAGCTGACACACCCCCAGCAAGGGCTCGACCCAGGGACCTACTTGCTGCGATACAACAGCTCTACCCACTTAGCCACTGTGCCGCCCAATAAGAGATTATTAATAATATACTTAAACAAGCTTTATCCTTAGAGTAATCATATCTGGGTATCTAAATCCACTCAGAAAAGACAACAACTAGTTCATTTTAAAAGATGGTACAAGGCAAGCTTTATCTTCTTGAATATTTAGATGACACAATGATGCCACAGGCAAGTCTCTAGAGCCGTTTAGCAGAATACCAAAGAGGTGTCTGTAGAGTCTCTATTCAGCATTACATAATCCAGTTGTACATGACACAGATGGCAAAATACAGAACAAATCTAAACATAGCACACAGCACGTCCCCTTTCATTCCTCAAATGAAAAACGGCAACAGTATAAAGTATTTACATTAGTTCACTAAACATTACTGATTGTCAAATCACATTTAACAATTTGTGACATTGGATGCAGGCAGCATTTTCAGTATCTTTTAAACACTTAAACAAACCTGAATGTAAAAATGGATAAAACAGTTAAGAAGCTTTTCTTAATGTGATTTATAGGTAGATTAAGCAGAAGGGTAACACATATATAGAAACTTCCTTACGAACCTTTACTGCATGGGAGGACTTGATCTTCTTGGGATCGGAGAAGGCAGAAAGAGGAATAGTAGGCAGCATTGGATAATCTGGACTGGGCCTCGGCATCATCTCAGCTCCTTCAGGAACAACTAACACCTGACACAAGCCAAAACCCAGTGAGAGAGAGGAATAGTACGAGTGCGTGTGTTTAAAAGAGCTGATTATAAAGGCACAGAAAAAGCAAAGACAAACAGACACACTCACCCCACCAGCCTTGACCAGTTTGCGTCGAAACTCATGTGTGGGGTTGTTAAACGTGAGCTTCTCACAGCGCAGGTGGTTAACAGGTGGGTTCCCCTCCAGGTTCAAGAATAGGTCATAATTAAAGCACACCTTTTTAGGTTCCTCCTGTTATAGAGGTCAGCATGTTTGAGGGTTTTTTTTAGATGTGAAAAGAGGTCAAGTTATCTCAAAAACATACTATTGACATAAGTAAAAATTGGCAGTATCAAAACCCGCAATCTCTGAAAACCTGAGCAGTGTGTTAAACATTTACAGTAAAGTTACAATACAGAAAATACACAAAAGGATAACAAAAGTCAAAAAGGTTAATGTTAATTCATAATCTTACCAGTTACGTCCCAGATGAGTTTAATGTAACAGCCGCATATAAATTCTCTGTTCATGTGTGTGTTAAATCTGTTTGCTCCAAGTACAAATACCCGTCCACATAGTTGTGTGACCTTTAACCTTCACCGAATTGCAAAACTCATTGCCTTTTCAGATATGGGCTACAATGTTCAACTCCTGGTTAAAATAACCTAACCTGGGCATTTTCCTCTGAAAAGACTAAACACATCAGGCTGCTCAACCTTTTTATGTGCTTTGCTTGAAATACCAGTTATTCATGTCAAAGATAAAACAATGCAGTGGTGTTAATATGTGGCTCGTGGATGTGCTCACCTTGTTTTTAAAATAGACCTCTATGGGCATGAGAAAGCCAGCGTAGCCTGATTCTTCAACTTTATATGGAGGCTCTTTACAAACTGTGCAGAAAATATACATATTTTAGAGCAGACATGTGCCACGTTGTATAGGTAAACATTAAAACCTTTAAAGCACCAAATAGATTAGCAAAAATATTTAAACGAGTTTCTAAAACAGTCCTACAGCTCCTCCACCCTGCCCTTATCTGCCATATATCAGAAAACAGGTAATCCCACTCCAAACTAATGCCGCTGGTTAAGGTAAAAACAGACGTGTTGGACCGCTCAAACAACCAGAACAATGTGGTAAGTGGGTGCCACAGGGTCAAATAGCTTACAAGCTGTCAATCCGATCCAAGTTATTTTTAATACCTGCATATTAAACTACGGTAGAAGCTAGGGTGTCATTTCTTTGAATGGGTAACCCCCCAAAAAAACAATATACGCACTATAATAGAAATACATTTCATAATAGGTTGTTTCCTTTCCTAGGGTTTTATTTGTGCTACACATGCTTGGCAAACCCCTAAATATAAGGACTTTTTTATCTACATGGCTGTACAAAGTACAATGTTACTAGGTTCACACAAAAACACCTGCCTCTTTTGGGTTTTGGGAAGCTGTCGTGGAGGCGGAAGACAACTCTTTCCACAAAGTGCTGGATGTCACACGCCTCTGGACCTCGAACAAACACCATCCAGTCATGTGTAAAGCCCTCTGTAGTGACCTTCTTCCTTAACTGGGCTCTGTGTCCCAGCTCTAGTTTCACCTGCACAGTGCACTGAGAAGGCACAACAGTCATCTGTCAGTCTTTAAAATTTTGTACAGGATAATAACATGCCATTTATTGGAATGATGTCATATTTAATAGTAATAGCACAGTAAGTAGTTCATTGTACTATAACATCTCTGTAGTGAATTGGAAAATAATGCAATGTGACACGTATACCAGGGCAAGGCAAAAAGGCTGTTGTAGAGATCTTGACCCGTTTCTCGAATGCCATATCTACAGTTGATCTCTGCGAGAAATTAACTCACTCCAGCTCTCTCAACAGCTGGAAATGGTTGTTTAGTGACATTCACCCAGTTCTAGTATCTGGTTTAGGGTTCACAGGTTTTCTTGGTAATGGAAACAAAATGACTGATAGGCTTTGTGTGTTAGCTCAGTGGTTAATATATTTCTTATAGTTTATGTCCTATCTGAGAACCTAATGCATTTTTCCCAGGGCACATAGCCTATAAGACAAAACAGCACATCCTTTATGACAATATTTTGCACTTCAAGTCACACAGACTAAATACTTAATTTGCATTCCCTCACTCAATATCTGTTAAAGTAAGCTTTGTTTTTAAACGATATAACCCAATGTATCATTGTAACGCAAGAATGCTTTGAAGGTGGCTGTGCCTCACAACCTACTAGGCAACCTACATGTACAGCATGTAGGCCACATCAAAGCCGAAAGGGAACGCCTATGATGCCCCTCCAAAGTCTGTCTGTGTAGGCAGCTCACTAGAATTTGACACACAGCCATTGATTCCAAGCTAACTTGACCGCTAGTGATGTGCAGGAACTCCGTCTATTTCCCCTACATGTCAAATCTAGTTTAATAGACACACTGGTTCGTAAACACACATTTGTCGCAATGTACATTTAGATTAAACGCGATGCATGTTAAGTCGCAGGCACGCGCCTAAACACAGCTAGTGTTTAGGCTAAGTTAGCATCCTGCCAGTCAACACAGAAACGTTCGCCTCGCGTCTTTTCAATAGCATTCCTTTAATTGTAACATCATACACATTTCCCTCGTTTGGCTGTCTGACAGTGTCACGAAAGGCTTATTACCATGTTCTCCATTGTTTCCTATGTTCCGCTCGTTTAGTTTATTTACAAAAGCGTTGAAGTAGATTGAATGTACATCCTCGCTGGTACACATCTGCAGGAGTGTGAAGGTTGAAACCGAACTCTTTGAACAAATGGCCGCGACACGGACAGCTTTTAAAATAAAAGCAGAATAGCACTTTTAGCTACATGTGCATCTCCTCTCCACATCTATTTACATATCGTGCAAATTAAAGTTACTCCACCCATTCCGGTACGTAGAGGTTTTCTGACACTTTCTTTATGTAAGATCCACATGTGTATTGTACAGTTAATATGGTACATTTTGTATTGCTTTTAAATCAAACAAGATGTAGATTCCCACATTAAAAAAATACTGTAGTATACTTTAATATTTTTATAGTTAACTGTAGTAAAGTTCGCAGTGTAACCGTGGTATCATAGTAAATATGAAAGTATACTACAGTATTTATTACATTTGATCATTTCATTATAGTTAATACTGTCGTACACATTAATAGTAAAGAAACTACTATATTATAGTACAGTATACTACAATTTACTTCAGTGAATACTAAAATATACTTCAGTATTTTTTCATGTGCACTATTAAATAAAACGAAATTCATGTAATACATCAAATACTATGAATCAACATCACACATTTCAAACTGAGTAGTTCCTTACTGATTTATTAATGAGTGGCAAAAAAAAAACTACAAAAAATGAAATTGATTTCAGAACAAGAATGCTATAACATCCTTCGATTTTCGGTACATTTTCATTGCAATGCTCTTGAACTGAAAAGTGTTTATAGTCTGCTGCAAAAATATTTTTGGAAATTAAATTAGTCTACTTAGACTAACAAAATATTTTAATTATTCAATGAAACACTAGAGAGATTGAGAATAAAGTGAAAAATTGAGAAAGAATGCATGCATGCACTTGAGCTCTTTTTGTTGAAAGTGATACAGTACATGGACAGTTCCAGACCATGATGCTTGGATCACTCAGTTTTCGGTGAAATTATAAACACTGAATGTCTTTATCTGTAGTAAAAGCAATCTGTAAAACAAACGTCCTTTGTCAGGAAGTAAATTTAACATCCCATATCATGTTAGAGCTGCGTATAAGTTGAATTCTCAGAGTGCACTGAAGCCTTAGCCAGTAATGAAGAGTTGCCAACCTCTGTATCTGTAAAAAGTGCACAGAAAATCAGAATGTAAACACAACTTCATGTACATTCACGGATTTGGCAGAAGCTTTTATCCAAAGCGATTAACATTGCATTACAAGGTGTTAGGGATGCATAACGATTAATCGCGATTAATCTATAGCAGAATAAAAGTTTTTGTTTACATCATATTTGTGTGTGAAGGGTGTATAATAATTATGTTTATATAAATATGCACAAGCATATATATTTTTTCTTACAAATATACATTTCTATTTTAAGTATTTATATATAATATATAAGGTACATAAATATACAAATACACATGTAAACATTTCTGAAATATATACATGCATGTGTGTGCATTTATCTATACAAAGTTATTATGCGCAGTTCACACACACATATATGATGCAAACAAAACTCTTATTCTGCCATAGATCAATCGCGATTAATCGCTATGCATCCATACTAGGTATACATTTTCTGTACTTCAGCTTGTTCAGAAGCGTAACAGAGAAGACAACAACCCAAATATGTTTCCTTGGCTGCGTCCAAAACCGCCTACTTCCATACTATATAATAGGCGAAAAGCAGTAGGTAAGACAGAGAAGTATGTCTGAATTCATAGTATTAAAAAAATAAGTAGGCAAAAAGTACCCGAATGACCTACAACTTCCAGCAAGATCCTGACGTGTTCATCCGATGGACACAGCCTTTTATACCCTCTGCCAAACAAAATGACAGTCATACATTAGTTTATAAATATATGATTGAGAAGCCATACCAGGATCATTGTTGACTTTGCCCCCGGGGTTCTTGTGCTGGACCTCAATGTGAGCGGTCATCTCCCCCCGGTCTTGGGCACAGTATCCACATTGTAGGCAAGTGTATCGGCCTCTGGTGTGTTCCCACAAAATGCGACAGTTGATGGACTGACCTGGCAGGTTAAAATTCAAGAGGTTGGGAATTAAAAACACCTCACTACATACCAAATACAAAATTAATAGATCTATATTCATGATTATTGACAGAGATGTTCACAGACAAATAAACAGACAACACGCAACAAAAACCTTTCAGCAGAAAGTAGCAGATAAATGTATGACTTATGCAAGATGAAAAATAATAACAGATTATCACTGACATCTGCTTGTATATCCCAAAATGTATAGAGGGTATGCACATGACGTCACTGTCGGCAAGAGGGACTGCGAGACATTGACGAAAACGCGTCGAAATGGGAAAAAGCTGTTGTGCAATAGACTGTACTAGCAGATTAACAAGAATTCGGAGCTGTCGTTTTACATATTGCCAAAAAACGCAGAAAGGAGAAGTAAATCGTTCATTCCAACGTCCACAGGTGGGTTGACAAGTTGCTAGGGTCACTATCAAGCAGAGTTTTACTTTCTACTTAAAGTATTTTTTCAAGTATTTGTATTTTATTTGTGGTTTTCTTTAGAAAACATACATACCAAAGCAAATTATCATAATTTTTACTCTATTACATTTCATAAATAATACACTTTTGTTTTACATTTAATATTTAAGTACATTAACATACTTTTACTCAAGTAAAATTACACAATTTAAATGTAATTAGGTGTTTTTCCAAATACAAACAACCTAATAAAGCACAGATGCTTGGAAAATGTAACGAATGTAACTAAGTATTGTCCACCTCTGCTATCAAGTCCAACTAAATTCAATTTAAGCTGATAATAGTCCGTTTTACTGGCATTTTTGCAGCCACCGCTATGAAAACCAGCCATTTTGTCGAACGTTTGCACTCAACAGGGCGAGTTCTGGGTGGTCACGTAAAAAAGTGACTTCAATGCATACCCTCTATAGTTCAAACAGTGATGTTACTCAGTTTAGGCAGATAAACATGGACACATGGACACAAAGTTGCAGTCAAGATCTCCACACTCAATCAATTAGGATCCAGCACCATTTCTTGCCAGAAATGACCACCAGAATGCTGATGGGAAACACACTCTCTGATGTCCTATTTCATTTGTTTGTGCACCCCCTGTATTAGGGATGCATAACGATTAATCGCGATGAATCTATAGCAGAATAAATGTTTTTGTTTACATCATACATGTATGTGAACTGTGTATAATAACTTAGATAAATGCACACACATGCATTTATATATTTAAGAAATGTTTACATCTGTATATACATTTGTATATTTATGTATAATTTATATTATATATAAATATAAATACTTAATATATAAGTATATTTTTTAAATATATTATACATGCATGTGTGCATATTTATATATACATTTTAATATTTATATATACATAATTATTATACTTTTATTCTGCTATAGATTAATCGTTATGCATCCCTACCCTGTATGTATGCATAAAAGATCAAATGGGAGTAGACTGAGTTGCACAGCTGCATGGTTCAACTAGATGGTACACCCAGGGAAACACTGAGCCCGGTTAGAGGAGGGATGGGGAGGAGGATTAGCACCTAAAGCATTTGAAGGAAGATCTGATTTTTGTGCCTCACCTGGACTTCATCTCTATTTAAACTCTGACTGCTTGGAGAGTTCCATCTGTGCAATTGGGGCCTGGGTGGGTCTGGCAGAACAGTGCAACATGACAAAACAGTTCACTCAAAGTGGCCAAGGCTTAGGCATCCCCCCAATTAATTTATAAATTCACTTTCAATAGAACTCAGGTAAGTTGAGTAAACTGTAAAATACACAAGTGAATAGCGTCTAAAATGTAAGATGACTTGAGGAACATTGTGATTTAAGACATCTTTCCTCACTTACAGAGGAAAGATTTAAAAGATCCATTCACCTTGGTTCTTCCTCCAGACCGCATTTGATCCTGGAGATGATGGCAGTAATAGTGAAGAGGACAGAATGGGAGGACCAGACCTAGGAGAACGCTGCTGCTGATGGCCCGAATCTGATAGATAGGCTGGATTAACCGGAGACAGAGTTGGTGGAAGGGAATTGTAGGGCAATTCGGATTCAGAGGGAGGATTTTGGGTTGAAGCAGGATTAAGGAGCAAAGGAGCAGGGTTTGTGAGTGCATCGTTTTCTGGGGACTGCTGGGTCACTAGTATGTTTGCTGGGGGTTCTGTGAGCAAAGTGGGCATAGACTCCATATCTTCCAAAGTATTTGAGGCCAAGAACGATCCAGATGTCTCCATGTCACTAGAGGTGAGTGGATCACCAGTGGGATCTGCATCAGGTGCTGTTCCAGTCTCTATCTTTGCAGCCTTGTTCTTTGCAACTTTAGCACAGGTTTGCAGGTGTTTGAGAAGGGTGCGGTACGAGCGTAGTTTGGCCCTACAACTCTCACACCTAAAAGACAAAAAATACTTTGAAATACTTGGACATGTACTTTAAATTGTAAAAATAAATCATTAAGAAAGAAAGCATAGAAAACTATAACTAACAGTGATAAAAACTGAAAATAAATTTTCACACATTTCATTTGATAAATGGCACGAATGGGTTTCCTCACCAACAAAGCAAACTGTAGAAACTTACAAGAAAAAATTATTTGGCTTGTAATGATGCCTCATATGTTCCATTAGCTGCTGCATGTTGCTGAATGACCCATCACATCCAATCTGAGAACACAGGAAAACTTTCCCTAGAGAACAATGAGACACCATCGGATTTTCATAAATGTCATAAAATAAAATGTAAATAAAATATTTATATAATATAATATAAAATATCATACATAGTATTTTCTTAATCTACACTGGTCAATGGTAGATCAAAAATGACTAAAATAAAGATGTTTATATAGTGAGATGGATTCAAATGAGAATACCAGTTAGAGATTGGGCAGTGTTTTTATTATGATGGTCCTGAAGATGGTTATTCAGTGCTTCTGGACTGTTGTAGGTCCTCTTGCACCCATAAAATGAACAGGACATCTGACAGCCTAAATTGGAATATGCAATGTTGATTATTGAAGCAAGTAATAGCACCAATGGTTACATTTGAACAGGAATTATTTACTAACATACCCTCCATCGTGATTGCTTAGAGTTGAGGTCCTTAAGTTTAAATGTTTCAACCCAGACCTGGTCACTAAAATAATAATTGCACTAGTTCAGAAGAAAAAGATGAGATCAAATAAGTCATAGCACATACATGCACATACACACTTTTAATGAATAGGCTAGCATGTAGTTCGTTCTTATGTTTGGTGTGCAAAGAGCAAAAACACAGTTGGCGTCAAAGCAAACAGCAGAGATCAAAAAATAGCAACCCAGTGACGTTACTGATAAAACCCAAAGGACAATATCTGTAAACAATATGAAACGTGCGTAAGTAACGTTAGCCATGCGCAATTCAGACGCACGAGCTAGCAGACAGCAACAAAAACATTAGTGATAGCTTTCAAATTATGAGCATAAAAACACATGTATGGTACATTAACACATGCCCTGACTTACAATGTATAAATTCCTTGACGTTTTCTTGTAAATTCCTCTTCCTCTTCTTACACATTAATTCATCAAAATAATCATCTAGCTTAATCTGGTTTCGGTTTCCACCCTAGCTACGTGCGGTACATGTCTATCTAGATATCGCGAGAATACGCGTCTCGTTGTCTGTCTGTTGGTTTTGGATTATAATTTACAATATTTGAGATTGTTTCTTTTTTCTTCTTATTTCGTCTAATTTTTTATTGTTTATTATTTTTCATATTTGTAATATATTTGTTTTTCAAATTGCTATACATATTTTAATATTAAATTATTGTCTTGTTAATTTATTATAATGTGCCTGTTACTGGTAATAAAAAAAGCATGTAACTATGTGTATTTTTACAAATATGTCTAGATGTGTAATAACTCGCGGCGATTAATGAAAATAGCTTTTTTATTTGGGCTGGGTATCCTTCGATTTAAATGGGTTCATGAATAGCATAACATAATTTATGCTACATTTAAATAGCTGATGGAGAAAATTGGTTCATTACCCGTCAAAGTATCTTTTTCGACAGAAAAAACAAAAAAAATTGTGTGTGGGCTGTGGGGGGGAGGTTGCTATGGACTCTCTCATAAAGTATCTCACAAGGTTTATCACAAAACACTAAACTTATAATTATAAATCAGTGTTAGACTCAACGACATATTTTTTATGTAACATTTCATTTTATTTTCACTGTCAAATTATATTTGATATCACAGAAGAGTAATTTATGTCAAACACATCAATCTGTTCACTGTCCAGAAGATGGGGCTGTACCGCCCGTCCTGCTTTGTTCTCAATAGATGACGTTATCTTCATTCCCCGCCCATGTAATTAAAATATCCAATAGTCTCTAATTCTTCGTTCAAAGCAACGATTTTGATTGGTGGTGCAGTACTTAGTGGGCGGAGCGATGTATAAGAAGTTATATATTTGTTGTGCGCTGCTAAATTAATCTACAATTGACAAACGTTTGTTGCAACTTTTTTGACGGTGAGTTGGAGCAACGGCGTAAACGCTGGCGCCTCACGGTTAGTACGGGGTAAGAATTAAGCCCTTTTCTTTATATGTTATCCAACAAAACCGTGAACTTTTCTGACCAAACCAACTTCGTGCAACTTGACGACAGATAACGTAACATGCAGCGCAGAAAGCTTGTAAACTAAAACTGAGATACACAAAGGTGTTTTGCTAGTTAATTAGATGTCTATGTCTTTAGAAATGTCGAAGCTCTTAAAATATAAAAAAGCCTGTGAATGAGAATGATTGAGATTTTTGTTTTTTAAAGAAATAAATAGTCCAGACCATACTGATGCTCTGTCTGTGTATGCAGGAGTTTTCTCTTGCACGACCACCTTGAGGTAATCAGTAACTGGATCGACTCGAGCTGCACGTCAGTATCTGATCATTTTAAAACATGGTGCAAAACAAGATCACTGAGATCAAAGGATTCCACTGCTCTTTTAAGGTCGGTAACAAATAAGGAAGGAGCTTTTGCTAAATTTAGCAACCCGTTATCCTGATTGACCATTTCCTGTAGCCTATTTGGTAGATCATTGTGTTATAACATAGTGATGATAAAATGAAGTTACTTTGGATAAAAGCATCTGCAAAATGTTGTGACCTGTATAAATGAAAATGTGTAGTATAATTTGTGACACCAGTCTTCCTTTTCCCTTACACAGGGTCGAAACCCTTTCATGACTCATGAATTTACAGAATCAGAATCCCATCTTGACTCATCCTTAAAGTTTGACTGCCCACCAAGACCAGGTTTGACACATTTCTTTTCTGTTATCATCAAACTCAAAGGTTTCCATAGGCGTGGCTTAAGTTATTTTGATGAGGATATCACTTATCTCTTGTTCCTAGGCAAAGTTCATAGCAGATTAGAGTGATTGATTGATTTGGCACAGTTTGTTTATGTTGAGCATTTAAAAAAAAATGTTCAGTGAATCTCTTCCCACCCCTTATGTTTTTGGAAGACGTGCAATCCAGCCAGCCAATCGACATCCCGGATGCTAAGAAGAGAAACAAGAAGAAGAAAAGGTGCAGAGCCACGGACAGTTTTTCTGGACGTTTTGAAGGCAAGCTCCATTCAGTTGATTTCCTAGACCAGTGGTTTTCAAACTGGGGGCCGCGAGATGGTGCCAGGGGGGCCCCAGTTTTATGACATTTTATGAAATACATTAATTTGTCATGAATTCTGTGTAATTAAACCTAAAAAAATAAGGCTACTAACCAAAAGCACTACTTTTTTTGTATAATTTAATGTTTTTCTTATTTTTTATTAAAATGTTGAGTTTTAGAACAGTTTTTTTGTCACAAATTTTCTTTGGGGGGCCGCGAAGGAATGCAGCGTACACAAGAGGGGCCGCACACTGAAAAAGTTTGGAAACCACTGTCCTAGACTCCTTACACTTGAATTGACACTTAATATCTGATTTTTTTCCCTTTTATCTTACAGATGTTTACAAATTGCAAAATGAGGTTCTTGGGGAAGGGGCTTATGCTGTCGTACAGTCCTGCGTAAATCTGATTACCAATAAAGAATATGCAGTTAAGGCAAGTATCAGCTGTACAACCAGCACAGACTACATGATTAAGGGGGCGTGCACACCAACGCTTTTACGCCCGCGGCCGGCGCATGTTTTCAATTGTTTCCAATGGAAGCTCTGCGTTTTTCAAATAAGCCAGCAGCTAGCGTTTTTTTTCCAGCGCTCTGCGTTTTTTCCGCGCTCGGCGCTGAGCGTCGAGAGTTGAAAGAGATTCAACTTTGGGAGAAAAGCTCGGCTCGTCAATGTCAGTTCTCACACGGCCGACCAATCACAGTGGAGGAGGGGTGGGACATTACCACAGCAACCAACCGGCTCGCAGCTGAAGTATCACAGCTACCAAAGTGCTCAGCTGAAGAAAGCTGGAACTCAGCTGAAAAACAGCTGGCATTCGGCGTCCTCAAAGCGTTTTCAGCCGCGTTTAAAAGTTTTGGTGTGTCCAGCCCCTAATAATCTCAATGTTGACCTGTGTGCATTTAAAGGTGATGTTTGTGTAAATTTGTGCATGTTTATTTGGAGACAACTACACTATAAGGCATACGTAGGCTGATATTCCCTTAAACTGTTAACAGTGTGCATGGTTCTGTGGTTCATGGAGTCAAGTGATGGTAGGAGTTTTGGGCTACGTGTGTGGTTTTTTTTTTGGATGATATGGGAGAAAGCAGTCATTGTTGAACTTGATTGATTGATTGTAACGATCATTCATTTTTTGGTTCTATTTGATGATGATGATGATGCACAGAAGTCAGACACTACACCTTTAAACTCCCATTACAAAACAAGCTGTACACCTAGCCTAGTGCTGTCTTAAAAGATGTATGCTTGGAAACATCTTTCACCAAGCCAATCCAAATGTAGTCTTAGTTTTTAGACTTTTTAAATAAACCCCAAACATTTGTTTTTAGTTTTATTCTATATAACTACATCCGTTTCTCACCATGAACATAGCCAAAGAAGCTGACATGGCGTTAAAAAGAGAAGAGAAGAAAAAAATGTATGCTTAAAGAACACAATAAGATCTGTTTGTTTACAATGGAAACAAGCAAACTTAATCTTGGCTTTGTTGTTCATTACATAACATAAGGATAGGGTTTGTGCTGTGACAGATGGCTCGGTATGAATGTTTCAGCTCTAGAAAAAAAGAAACATTGGTCACTGACCTTGTTTGTGCTGCATTTTTATGAGCTATTACATGTGTACCTCTCTCTGGAACAATACCCTATGCTCTCCAGCTTCTATCCTGCCGCTGTTGTGAAGTATAAATGAGCACAGTGAAACTTTCTCTTTTCAATTGTTGACATTTTGGTGCAGGACATCTAATCTGTGAAGAAGCGGTATGGTCTCTTATTGTATCTGTTTGACCAACAGATGGGAAAGCGTACACTCACGTTTTTTCACTTGGATATAAAAGTAAAGCCTGATGGTCACGTGGTCTAAAATGTTCTTTGGTGAGCAAGCAGTGGCATGTCTTCTGTGTACTGATCTTCCACATGCATTGTGTGTTGGATCAAGCTGAATACTGCAAGACATTACTAAGAGTTTTGCCACTCATCCCTTAAAAACCAAATGTGTACTTACAGGAGTGTCACCAGGAAGCAAAACTGATTCTTTGTGTTCTGACCTTGAATTGCCTTGAACCTCTTTGTCCTTCCTTGGATTTTCATTGTGATGTTTCACTTCTGTACAGATAATTGAGAAGAGGCCGGGGCACAGTCGCAGCCGTGTCTTCAGGGAGGTAGAAATGCTCTATCAGTGCCAAGGCCACAGGCAAGTCCAATGGAAACTATGGTTTACCTAATAAGCTGCCACCAGAAGTGTCAATTTATAGCATGTTAAGCACACTTGTGACATTAACTTCCCCAACTTTTACAACACATTTGTGATCCTGGACCACAGAAACACATGGGTCAGTTTTTTTCTCTTTACTGTTAACGCGGTAATGATGTTGTTGACTAAATGAGGGAAATTTGAAAGCTTTTACATACCAAAAACTGAAATGAAAATCCCCTAGGGAACTGGTAGCAAAGAGAAGTTTGTAGGTGAGTTTCTGGCCAATCATGATTTTGCTGCATCCACTTAATATATACAGTAGGAAATTTATCTTCATGGAACATGTTCTTTACATATTATATAAGGATTTTTGGCATGAAATCTATAATTTTGACCCATGCAATTTATTTCTTGCTTTTTCTACAAATATACCTGCACGACTTATGGCAAGTTTTGTGGTCCAGAGTCACATTTATTATGTTGCCTCCTAAAATAACCTGCTTTGGTTTTAAGGCAGCATCTTGTGTCTTTTGGGAAGAATGCACTGCAATAACCTTAATAAAAATAAGCCCAAGGTGGCTTTTCCATGTGCACTTCAAGAGATGTGCTATTTATTAAATGCATATTTCTATGTATGCATACATAGAGAATTCAAAGTTGGTGACTTATGAGGTTCTATAAGGTTATATTGGCAATAACAACATAAGGTAGTTCACTGAGCTTTGGAACATAGCCTATATCTTAAAGGCGGAGTGCACAATGTTTGAAAGCCAATGTTGATATTTGATAAATCACCTAAACAAACACGCCCCTACCCCAATAGAATCTGGACCTTCTTTTAAAAGACCCGCCCCACACATACACAACCCGGCAAGGATGTCGGTTAGTAGACACGCTCCTTACTGCTGACTGGCTATAAGTGTGTTTTGGTAGTCGGCCCGTCTCCTTTTCCAAAGCGTTTTTCAAACATTGTGCACTCCGCCTTTAATCTTAAAATACTTTGTTAGGATGTGTAATATTAAAACTTTGTCTTTTCACAGAAATATTTTGGAACTGGTGGAATACTTTGAAGAAGAAGACAAATTTTACTTAGTCTTTGAGAAACTGAGAGGCGGTACGTTTACAAAAGTTTGGTATAAATGTGTGCTAAAAATGTTTAAGGGTCATCTTTATGCATCCATTTCTCTTTTGCTTAGGTTCTATCTTGACGCACATACACAGAAGACAACACTTTAATGAACAAGAAGCTAGCATAGTGGTGCAGGACATCGCCAGTGCCCTAGACTTCCTGCACAACAAAGGTTGGGACCTTGTGTGTCGATTGCCAAGCACTCTTTACACTCACCTAAAGGATTATTAGGAACACCTGTTCAATTTCTCATTAATGCAATTATCTAATCAACCAATCACATGGCTGTTGCTTCAATGCATTTAGGGGTGTGGTCCTGGTCAAGACAATCTCCTGAACTCCAAACTGAATGTCAGAATGAGAAAGAAAGGTGATTTAAGCAATTTTGAGCGTGGCATGGTTGTTGGTGCCAGAGGGGCCGGTCTGAATATTTCACAATCTGCTCAGTTACTGGGATTTTCAAGCACAATCATTTCTAGGGTTTACAAAGAATGGTGTGAAAAGGGAAAAACATCCAGTATGCGGCAGTCCTGTAAGCGAAAATGTCTTGTTGATGCTAGAGGTGAGAGGAGAACGAGCCGACTGATTCAAGCTGATAGAAGAGCAACTTTGACTGAAATAACCACTAGTTACAACCGAGGTATGCAGCAAAGCATTTGTGAAGCCACAACATGCACAACCTTGAGGTACCCCACCGAGTACCACTCATCTCCACTACAAATAAGAAAAAGAGGCTACAATTTGCACAAGCTCACCAAAATTGGACATTTGAAGACTGGAAAAATGTTGCCTGGTCTGATGAGTCTCGATTTCTGTTGAGACATTCAGATGGTAGAGTCAGAATTTGGCGTAAACAGAATGAGAACATGGATCCCTCATGCCTTATCACAGTGCAGGCTGCTGGTGGTGGTGTAATGGTGTGCGAGATGTTTTCTTGGCACAGTTTAGGCCCCTTAGTGCCAATTGGGCATCGTTTAAATGCCACTGCCCACCTGAGCATTGTTTCTGACCATGTCCATCCTTTTATGACCACCATGCACCCATCCTCTGATGGCTACTTCCAGCAGGATAATGCACCATGTCACAAAGCTCGAATCATTTCAAATTGGTTTCTTGAACATTACAATGTGTTCACTGTACTAAAATGGCCCCCACAGTCACCAGATATCAACCCAATAGAGCATCTGTGGGATGTGATGGAACAGGAGCTTCGTTCCCTTGATGTGCATCCCACAAATCTCCATCAACTGCAAGATGCTATCCTATCGATATTGGCCTACATTTCTAAAGAATGCTTTCAGCACCTTGTTGAATCAATGCCACGTGGAATTAAGGCAGTTCTGAAGGCAAAAGGGGGTCAAACACAGTATTAGTATGGTGTTCCTATTAATCCTTTAGGTGAGGTGTATATTGCAAATATAGGTGATGTGTATTTTTCTATTATGTTTTTGTTATAGGGATGGCACATCGAGACCTTAAGCCAGAGAACATCCTCTGTGAACACAGTGACAGGGTGAGTCTCTCTCTCTCTCTACACGAGGAGACATGAGACAACTGTGAAGAATACACATGCACTGCATTTCTGACCAAATTTTTCAGAGGTTGGGTACAGTAACATTTATTTGGTGTTTTTTTTTTGTTGTGTTAAAAAGTTGGCCCAGTCATCTGTGTAGGATTACTGAACATCCATCCTTTCAGTGGCACTTCTAAATGACTCTTTACCTTTCTATAGATTTCACCAGTGAAGATTTGTGATTTCGACTTGGGTAGTGGGATCAAATTGAACAGCGACAGTTCACCCATCTCCACCCCGGAGCTCTTGACTCCTGTAAGTTCAACGTGGATTGTATTGTATGCCTTTTGATGCTTTTTGAACACTTTTAGATTCAACTTTTTATTTCCAGGAGGTGCAAAGATAATCCAAATAGACCTAAATGTATTCCAAGGGAAATTTGTGGTGGATGTGGTCTTGCATAGAGTAGCTAGGAGTGGCCAGTGTTTATCTACACTGTTGTCCTGAAATCTGAAGCAAAACAAGAACAGTAGTGATAAAGGTTATTAAGAGTTACAGAGTCATGGTTAATAAATGTCGCCTAACTGAGATTAGTGAGGGATTCGAGATCTGTTTTGATGCAGTTTATTATAGGTGGTAGAATTGTGTCATGATAAAAGCACACAGTGTACGGTTTGGTGTAGAGATACACAGTTTATCAGTTAGGAACATGCAAAGGCCTTTTATTGTGAATTCCTTCAACATCAAGAACATGAACAAGATTCCTCACTGAGGTCTTTTTTTACCCTTGCTTCCCTCACCACACCCTGGAGTTTTCAGATGCTGTTGAAACACTCAGACATGATTACAAGATGCTTGTGGTTTTGTACACATTTATTTTTTCCCTAACGATGTTTCTACTATAGAGTAAATAGTTTCTCCTATAGCAGCTGTAAGTGGCATTTTAGATCCAGTTTTAGTTACTAGATCTGTGCGTCTCACAAGCGAGGTGCGAGAAAAACCAATAATAAAATGTTTATGTGAAAACTGTAGTTGTGTCTAAGAAACTGTACACGGATTGATCTTATGGGGCCATTTTCCCAGACAGGGCTTATCCTGGTCCCAGACTAAAATGCATGTTTGGGTTGCCTTATTTTAAAAACACCTTGCACTGACACATCTTAACTTATATCAGTGCCAATGTTTTTTGTAAGGTTTGTTTGTAAAAACTACTTGACTGTTTTAAAACAAGCAAGGCCTTGTTCTGGATTAATCGAAACCCTGTCTGGGATGATTCTATCGATTATAGTCAGACATATGGCTGATAGCGGGCCTTGTGGCGATAGTTTGCATGCTTGGTTTTAAATACTATTATTATCATCATAGTTTCACATAAATGTGCCAATTGCGTACTTTTCCTTGCATGAGGGCTTCACGTTGCGCAAGACAGCATGCATGCAGCACAGCCTCCTTTTCGCACCTGAGCTTGTAATACAAGAGGCTTTGACATTTCCTTGCACTTGAATCATAGTCAAAAACAATTTAATCTGAAAAGTAATCCAGTAGGTCAACTTAAATGTATAATGTGTAAGACACACACATATATACAAGCACAATATAGGAAAATAAACAAAAGGTTTTGATGCACACACAGCTGTGCACTAATGCTGTGTTCACACCAACCGCGAATAGAACGTCTGGCGCGTATGATTTCAATGTTAAGTCAATGTAAAACGCGCGTCTGGAGGTGTCGCGGCGCGAATGACTGTGGGTTCACACCAGACGCGAGTTCAACGATTTGTGTGAGTAGATTACATACAAAGTCAGTGCAAAGATGCGATCAGACGCGTCCTCACGTGGGGTGATTCGAGTGACGCGAAATTGGCGGAAAACACGCGCTATTTGACTCAAACGTACCTTCGCCCAAGTTAAAAATATTCGCATGACACAAAGTTAAATCCCACAAGTAATCTAGAGCGAGTAACGTGATGCCCCGCGTTTGGTGTGTACGTTAAGGGTGGAACGGTACATGTATTCGTTTCGAACCGAATCGGTACGGGGGTCACGGTTCGTAGCATTAATTTAAACTGAGAATACACGGTATGAATATAAAAAAAACTTGCGTGCAAAATAATTAATGTAATGCGGAACTACTGTTAGATCCGCGGGTTCTTTATGGACAGCTAATCTGTTGCCCCACTTTAGCTCTGAAGCTCTGATTGGAGCCGATGCAGCTGAGCTCCGGCTATGTATGCGCTCTATCAGAGCCCGTCTACATTCTGGCACTCTACAGTTTTTTTGTCAGGTCGACGCCGGTCCAGTCAGTTAGTGAGCAGCGATAGCGAGGATGGCAAGTGGTGTTCCACAAGTTAGACGCTTCGCCAGCCTCTTTAAGATCGTAAGTTTGGCAAAACTTCAGTTTTCCAGTCAGTTACAGTAGTACAGGCGAGAGAGTGGTGGAAAAGACAAGGACTGTGCGTCGGCGTTATTCAGCAGTTGTTGGGTATGTGAGTGGAAATACATCTAATCAGGGCTCTCAAGTCTCACGCATTCACCTTGACACAAACGCATTTCAGTCAGTTCACAGGCTCACACTTTGTATTTCTCATGCTGAGAAGTAGGAGATAAATTGTCCTGCTAATATACAATTAATGGACGAGGCGCAGTTCTGTCGAGTTCAGCTGCTTTTTTAAAGTGTGCCCAACTTTACGCAGCGCCATCAGCGTCAGAGTACCGCGAGAAATCTTGCGGAGGAGGCTGATTTCAAATCGCTCTCGCGTTACTCTGACGTCATCCACTTGTCGTTTCTTGCAGCGCCTCGTGAAGTCGTACACACACATTAATTCATCCTACAAGCCTATTTTTTGTTCCTTAGTACATTAATATGAAATAAGGCCAAAATGTAATTTTAAAATGTATTTAGGTAACACTTGTAATACATTTGAACTAGGGCTGCACGATAAATCGCATGTGTTTGTCAGGCGCATCTCCTCAGTAATGCCGGTTCCTTGATTAGTATTAAATCGCCATCAGCTGTTTTCAGATGGAGCAGCTTTAACTACACAGAGCCGTAGTTCACTGACAATCAGGGCAATTTCGCATTATCGCGGACGTATCGCCTGCGATATGTATGCGATATGGCCCAGCTTGTCAGTGAACTATGGCTCTGTGTAGTTAAAGCTGCTCCATCTAAAAACAGCTGATAGCGATTTACTACTAATCAAGGAACCGGCATTACTGACGTGATGCGCGTGGTATCGCATGCGATTTATCGTGCAGCCCTAATTTGAACCCATATTTGTATGAAAGATGAGTACAAGATTACTTAAAGTGGTATACATTTTTGAAATACGAGATAGTATGTTAAATGCATTTCAGTTCATATTCATGACATCTCAAAATAACAAGATAATCTTAAAAACATAGGTGTCCTTATCAGTAAGTACTAAAAAAAATGCCGCCTTCATTTTTGTTTTGCTTTTCCCTCCATTGTACCGAAAAATGAATCGAACAGTGGCCCCTGAACCGAGGTACGAACCGAACCGGGACTTCTGTGTACCGTTCCACCCCTAGTGTACGTAGCATAAGACGTTTGGCGTGGCAGACGCAAATCCGCCTAGACACGCAAACTGAGCGTCCGGCGTAATATGTGTGTTATGCGAAATTCATCATCCAGGCGCAGCTCCTGGAGCAAATTATATAACTCGCCAAACTGGGAACACCTCCGGAGGGTCTGGTGGACCCAAGTATGGAGACTCTGACCCCTACACTGCTGTTCTGCTCTCCAGATCAAATACAAAGCGGTAACTCTTTTGATGAATGCTCGAACAACATCAGCCATCTTGCAAACAGACGCCTAGCACTTGCCCCTCCCACAAGAAGCGGATTTTGCCTCAGACGAGTGTCAATTTAGCTTCAAACGCTTGCTTTTTATGTGCGTTTATTTTGCTCTAAATGTGCAAATGCATGAAAAATGTTCAAGCTGCAAACTAGACGTGAATGTGGCGCTCTATTTGCGGTTGGTGTGAATTCAGCATATGAGTCCAACATTTTAGTAAAGATCTGCAGCACGCCTTTTGATGCATGGAATTTTCTGCACATAATTTTACCTTTTCATATCACAAGTTAAATCCCCTGCGATAGATTTCCCCTTAACACTTTTACAGTATCTTGTATATTTCCCCACAACTATGGTTTTACTAACAGGAACTGTGAACAAGGAAATTCCCTGGTTTGCCATAGTCCTCTCTTGCTATGATAACATTGTGGTCCAGATGGTTTGTAAATGTAATCTCAGTGTCCACTTGCAGTGGCTGAGGTCACTGAAAAAACACTAAAGTTTTCCATTACTCTTAAGAGAAGACCTGTTTAATGTGGTGGACATTAAAACATTCCTACTTGGTTTCTGCTTTGTTACGCTCTTGTGCCAAGCAAATAATTTGCAAAGACTAACCCAGTTACACGTCTAAACTTGAAGAACCGGATGTTGGTTTGAGGCTGATCATGACTAGCACATGAGACTTTTTGTGTAACTCCTCAGTTTTCGCCCACACAGAGAGGAGTGTTACGTAAGAGCCAGGCCATGCTGAAAAGAGTGCCCAGTCCTCCCCATTTGTCATTTGACTGCCTCTGTGTTTATTGAATTACTGAGTGCTATGTTCCTGTATCATACTGGCATGTGACAGATGGTTGCATCAGTCTGCATACAGAGCTGAATGGGGAAGTGTCCTTCCACAACCAGGTATCTTTTATAAGCTTTGAATAGTTCTCATGCACTTTACCCAATTACAACGGTATTACGTCAGTAACTTTGCTGTCTCTACGTGTTGGTGAACAACGTCCTTGCTGTATTTCACCACGGCACTCCATTTTTGCCAGATATCGCATTTCTTTGAAATTTACACCCCTGACTTGTTTACAGAACTCAGGTTGTTCTCAGGAACACTGAGCTTGTTTGCAAGGTTAACGTCTAGGCCATAGACATGTCAGGGATGGATGAACTGCATTGCACACTGATTTCTGTAATTTTTGATCATTCAAGGACTCACACACTTCCACAGAAAAAACATTGTGCAGTGCCTTTAGATACTCCCATCTTTAATAATCCATTAGCGACTCGTTTACCCGACTGCTTCATGGTTGCACGACCATTAAACATAAACTTGTCTGCCCGCAGCCACTGGCCTGCTACACTGCTAGCCTCCAGTTTCCTCCCATGGTACGTTTTTTTTCTGCAGTTTAATAATGCATTGTTCAATGTGGAGGTTTGCATGCATGTGTTATGTAACACAGTCAGGCAGGGATGGTGCTTGTTTATCACCAACCGGTTTAGAGCGGCTTAAATCCTTTTTTCTGAGCAGCAACCTTTTGGCCCAGTTTCCATGTGACGCAGTACAGACCGTAGGCCCTGCTGGAACATTTGTCCGCTGATGCGTTCAAGTCTGAATCGGATCAGTCCATCCCAGCTTAACGGAGAACAATGAACTTGATAATGCAGCAGATGAAAACAAATGAGAGGCCAGGCAGAGGGAGTGGAGGTCGGGTGTGCCGCAACTTGATGTTGTCTGCACCATCCTTATCTTTGAGATTGAATTGCCTTTGATACACGAGTTGAAACCAGAACTTGATGCTAAATTGTACCTTACTTTGCATGTCTGTGAGGATATAGTTGAATAATGGGGTAGATATCCTAAGATAATGACTATAGTGGTTGTATTTTGTTTCCACAGTGTGGTTCAGCTGAATATATGGCTCCTGAGGTGGTAGAGGCCTTCAATGAAGAAGCTAGTATCTACGACAAGCGATGTGACTTGTGGAGCCTTGGTGTCATCCTTTATATCATGCTGAGTGGATACCCGCCCTTTGTGGGTCACTGTGGCACAGACTGCGGTTGGGACTGGGGAGAGCCTTGCCAAGCATGTCAGGTACACACCACAAGTCCATCAAATGCGAGATATGATGGATGTAGTTCACTGGGAAAGTTTGATGAAAGTAGTCTCCAATTATCAACATATGTCCACAGAGTATGCTATTTGAAAGTATTCAAGAAGGTAAATATGAGTTTCCAGAAAAGGACTGGGCACGCATCTCACCTGCAGCCAAAGACCTCATCTCCAAACTGTTGGTGCGGGACGCCAAAGACCGCCTCAGTGCAGCTCAAGTGCTGCAGCACCCATGGGTCAATGGGGTAGGTCCATTGCCCTCCCTATCTAGCGGGTTACAGACAGTTAATTGGTTTGCACTATGACTATTTCTAATGCACGTCTTCGCTAACTAGTGACCCTGGACTATAAAGCGGCAACATTTTTAAAACTTTGTTGGAGAAGTGTTATTAATCTCAGTATCTTCAGCAGCACAAACACACTCCTGTAGGCCACCATTTATGTAAGGGGTTGTGCACACCAAAACTTTTTAACGCGGCTGTAAACGCCTGGAGGACACCGATTGCCAGCCCTCTTTTTCAGCTGAACGCTAGCTTTCTTCAGCCGAGCGCTTTGGTAGTTGTGATACTTGAGCTGTGAGCCGGTTGGTTGTTGTGATACTTGTCCCGCCCCTCCTCCACTGTGATTGGACGGCCATGTGAGAACTGACATTGACGAGCTGAGCTTTTCACCCAAAGTTGAATCTATTTCAACTATCGACCCACACCCTACAGTCACATTAGCTACAAAAATGAGCGACACGCACTCGCTTGATGGGCGTTCCTTTGCTAGTTTCTAAAAGCTGTATCAAAAGTCACATTAGAGGTATTGTTAAGTTACAAGAATTGTGTTTTTGGATTTAAAAGTATTTATTTCTCGATAAAAGTAACAAAATATATGAGAAAATGCCAAACTTATCAGATATATACATAAATACGCATTTTCCGACATCTTGAATTATTTTCTCAGACTCGACCACAGACCTACGTCACGCTGCTTCTTCACTCCGATTGGCAGTCGCTTTGTCGCATCGCTCAGTATTTGCATAAAATAGCCTGCTTGTCTATTTTGGCCCCGCCTTGCTCGCTCAGTGGCGAGCTCGTCGCTGGCAAAACGGCCACTCCCATTGAAAATGAATGGTAGCCTGTCGCTCTGTCTCTGTCTCTTGTAGCTAATGTGACTGGGGGGTCAGCGTTGAGGATAAAAACGCTAGCTGCTGGCTTATTTAATAAAAAACGGAGTTTCCATTGGAATCAATTGAAAACATGTGATGGCCGCAAGTGTAAAAGATTTGGTGTGCACGCCCCCTTATGGTTTTCAAACATGTAATATGTATGGACATAACGTCACACATTTTACAGATTTGCGCATTTGTTGTTTAATTGGAAACAATAGCGCTGTCGTTTTCAGAAACGCCAAAACGTCGCTTTTGTGTAAACAAACAGGATGAAGTCCATAGATTCTCTTTTTATTTTTTGTGGTTGAAAACTGCTCTTTTTTACAGATGAAATGTGTAAACAATTGTATTGACTAATTTCTCTTCTATTCCTTTTACCTTAGTGTGCACCCAATACTGTGTCTGCATCTATACTACATCAGAGGTGGGCATGGTCCCTTTAAATTCTTTATCTTAATATACATGAGACATTTAGCAGCTAATTCTTACATGAAGAATTCTTACTTATGGCTTGTGTCCGTTTCACGTATTTGTGCCGTCTTGACTCCTTTAATGTCCTCTTTCCAGGGGCGGCCGTGCTCAAGACCTGACGTTCTTTGCCGGTCAGGCTGTTGCCATGAACCGTCAACTGTCTGAGAGGGAAGAAAGTGAGGAACAGCTGCAGCTAGAGAAGAAGCTCTCCTCCCCCTGTCTCCTTTCCAGCAGCTCCATGATGCTGTCTCCTTCCTCCAGGTCCAAGCTGGCCCTCCGCAGGAGAACTGCAGGGAGCCAGCACAGAGGGCCGGTGTGCGCAGCCGATCTCCGCCAGCTCCTTGCCCCTCTTGTAATCGTGGGCGATTGTGCCTGACCTCTGGACTTCGTATATGCTTTCAAGGCTTCTGTTGGAATTTTCAGCTAGGCATCGTGTTGACCTCTGACCCCTCTACCCACTCAGTTTTGTGGATCGTAAGCTCTTGTGGGAGGAATTCTCATGTTTGTAGCACTTAAAGCACATGAACCTAAAAGGTCCCCTGCGAGCATAGTTTTGGTTTGGGTAACGGCTGCCGTGGCTGCAAATAGGTAATTGTTCATGTCTGAGAATCCCAGGATTCTGCTGATGTAACATTCCCAAACTAAATTTAAGAAAGGACTCCATGTTGAGCTGTTTTCATCTGTTTAAAGCTATATTTTAATAATTTATTATAAGCTTTAGAAAACTGATACCCAGCAACAAAATCATTTGTACTTATGCAGAAGTCATTTGTTCTTTGACTTGTAACTTCAAAAGTGATAATGATATAATTTAGGCACAGCTGTTGATGGGGGGCAGCAGCAACTGAATGAGATTTCTTAAATAATCCAAAGCAGAAATTGCAGCCATTGCATGTGGGGTTATGAGTATGCTGAATTTACTTGCCATTTAACAATCTCAGCCTCTTATGTGTTACTGTAATTTGTTCTCCCAAAGAAATCTCAGCTGTATCTGTGCTGTTTTCAGCAGAAACTCAGTATATGTCTCTGATTTGGGAACCAAAGCTAATTTTTTTAAAGGTGGATTAGGGTGCAAAAAAGCTCTTAATATTTCATACTCAGTTTCATTCAATTTTGTCCCAGCACCGGAAGGATTAATCTTTATCAGGGAGACTGAGCAGTGTTGTGTAACTTCAGTATAAAGCCTCTCAGGAAAAACGGAATTGGTTGCACAATTTTTTATTTCTTCCCGTTTGTTAATTTTTTTTGGCCTCATGAAGTTGGGGGTTTTGAGGACCCGACAAAGGTCAATTCTGCAGCAAATTCTGAGAACTTCTCTACTATTTTTTTCAACATTTTTTATCTGGTCATTGTGAACACGCATGTGCAACTTGTGTTTGTGTGCTCTGTCAATGACTTCAATAGGTGAAATCTATAAATATATGAGCAACCTCTATAGAGACACCAATGTGCCATGCTGCTGCATTATTTTCAAAGCCCCCTTCTTTTTTCTTTTTCTTTTTTTTGCTGTCTTGTGTTGCAAAGGGAGATTTTCATCTACCTTTTTAAGTTTGTTTTAGGTTATTGTAGTACAAAATAGGGTGTGAATGTTATTTTATTTTTTTTATTTTTTTGGGGGGTCTTCAAAGAGTTGGGATGCACAAAACCAAATGCTCAGTTTCTTCAAAAATGCTTTTTGTTACTTTTTCAAGGTGGTGTTCCACAAATGTTCTTTGTTGTAAACTCTTTAATGTTTGAGTAAACCTCAGCAACAGGAGCAAAACTAAGGCCCATTTTTGCTAAAACAGCCTACTATTACTGCAGGACATCAATGCGTTGTTTTTTATGGATGCATGTTTGTCATTTAAATTTCTGGAAATACAAATACAGTTAATTCCTCATTGTTCTGGTGGAAACCACCTTGGGAAAAAAACGATTTTGAATATATGCTGAGCTTGATCGTTCTGAGACCTTGTTCCTTTTTTCTTTTTTTGGTATTTTCATAGAACGTTCTGAACCCTCGCTGCATGAGAATGCTTGGGCTACACTCACTTTGAAGGACCAAAAGTTGTGGTGGCCTTGTTTTCTTATGCTTTTTTTTACACCCAGGGAGGTCAAAAAGATTACAACTAAAGTGAAAACTCAGGGGACAGTTTTTATCTGAGATGATAAAAATATTACAAAGTTGATTTTAGTGGTTATGTACTAAAGGAAAGCGATTTCGCCTCTGTACAGATGCTTTGATAATTGGATATGCTCAACTTATGTCAACTCCAAGTATTGTATAAGCGAAAGCAACTTTATGTGGATTTTTTTCACATGACAGCTTTGTATATGTTCTCAGAAGAAAGCTAAAATAAAAATTTTATCATTCCCAGAAATTGTGTGTGCTAGTTTTTTTAGCTTGCCAGTATTATAGAGCCCTCGTCCTTCATAAAATTATGCATCGTGTCTCTTATATTTCATGTGTCTATAGATAAGAAACCCATGTTACAGCTTGGGTACACCTTATAGCATCTCATACAATAGTACCCCCCCATGTTTTGAAACGTGTCAGTTTTAGCTTATGGATTACCATTGGCAAAACCATGTTTGTATTGTTTTGTAGCAAAGCCTTGGATATTTTGTTATGATATAGCAAATGCTGAAAACCTATACGTCTAACATATTTATTTTATTAATTTAATTGAAAATACTGAAGAATTGTAGCCTAGAAATCTAGACGCACCCTAGCGGCCGCAAAATATATTTTCATCTTGATGTAGGTCTGGCTAACCAGGCTAGAAGAATTGAGAATATTTTACTGAATCTCCATGATCATTATTAAAAAAACAAAATGTGTAAATATCCCACTTTACCAAAGATGTCTTTGATAGTCACGAAATAAGAATGAACACTTGGGATATTTGTAAATAAAGCACGAAAATAAGTTGTGAAAGGAACACTGGCACCACCAAGTGTTCAAAATCTGTCATTATATTGTCAAACAATTTAGTTTCAATTTATCAAATTATTTTGCAAAGAACATTGTTAATGTCAACACCTAATTCAATTACATCTTATCATTAAATTGTTATATGAGATAATGATGTTATAAGATCATGTTTGTGAGGATTTAAAAATCGATTAATGCCAGATGTGTTTAATTGCTTTGCTAAACATTTTTTATATATTAAAAAAAACACGCTGATAGCGATAATAACAAGCGTGATGAGTGCAGCTTTCTTAAAAATGTGGGCCAGATATGACTTAATGTTCCAAATATAAGAATGCTCTATTCATTCTAAAACATAGTGATATACTTTAACTTAAAATAAAAAAAACATTGTAAATTGTAAATTAACTACTACTTATTTCTCTAAAGGCCCATTCACTAAATTTAAAAGCAGACATTGCATATGATGTAGAAATATGAATTGGTCAGTCCAGTACGCTGTGATCTGCACTTGTTAAAATTCATACATCAAACATTGAATTTATAAACGACACTGAGCAGGTCGCTGACATTTATAAATTCACCACCGTCTAGATAAAAGCATGCAAGAGAAGACATGGAGAACTTGATTTAATAAGAGCATTGTCTTTCATTTGTGTAGATTATATAAAAATTTACAATTTTCAGCACTTCCAATATACATACTGTTATGTATACATTAATAACATAACTGTTATTAATCCAATAAGAAACACCCCTGTCTTGAACAGTATGTACCATATCAGTACTTGCTTCAAGATCCCTTAATAAAGACAGAAAGGAAAAGGACTATATTTAGTATCAAGTACCTTGTTAGTCATTATTCACACAATGAGCCTGCAAAATTTCATTACACTACATTGTATACAATTGTCATCAGGTTGCTCTGTCATACAGTACCAAATTATCTGTAAACTAGCATTCATTTATTTATTTAAAAGTAATGTTAATAAAAAAAAAACTTACCTGATGATGTGAAAGTTTGGCATGTAGTATTGATCAAAGGGGATGATGGTGTTGTATTTGCAGTGAATAAATATTCTGTAGAAACACCACAGTCTGAATCACAATAAAAAGAAAAGCATCATAGTTAGTTGCAAACAGCAAAAACTTCAACTTTAATTGTTAATTTAACGACAAAATGTTACATACCCTTCACTGTTATATGAATAGGGCTAAGATAGGTTTTTGATTTGCATCTATACTCTCCTGAATGACTCTCATTTGCACTGCGAACATGTATGGAAAGAATCATAGTACGATTTGAAGACTCTTCACTTGATAAACAGTGTCCATCTTTAAACATCTGTACATGGTTCAGTAGTCCAGAGCAACCTATAAAGTGGCATGTGAGGGTAAAGTTCTGACCAGAACATAAATTCTGATCTCCAGATATGGCTATGCTAGTTTCACAGTCACCTGAAAGAAATAAAGATGCATGTAGCCCCAAAAATACATCATCAGGTGTAAAACAGGTAAATAATAAAAACATACCTTTTATTACGAATGGAATCGATAGCAAAGTGAATATCAAAAAGCTCATGTTTAAGCTGGACTGAATCAAGTAGAAGCAGACACTGCAACAACACAGGAACTTGTACGCAGTGAACAATAGGAAATTACCATTGCTGGGTTTTTTATTTTATCAGATGAAAATCAGTGAGAGCAGTGTTTCCAAGGCCCATGCAGGGCCCACTAGGGGGGTTGCAACATACTTCCAAAAACAGCATAATTAATCTAAAGCATGAAAAATGAGCATACTTATAAAGTTTGTTTATATATGTTAAAGGGATAGTTTACCCAAAAATGAACATTCTGTCATCATTTACTCATCCTCATGTTTTAAACCTGTATGAATGTCTTTTTTCTGATAAACACAAAATAAAATATTTTGAGAAATGATATTAAATACATAGCATATAGTGTACATTGACTTCCATAGTAGGAATAAAAAATATGATGTAATTTAATGGGTACCGTCAACTGTGTGCTTTCCATCATTTATCAAAATATTCTCTTCATCATTTATCACAATACTACCAAAATATTTTTTCCTACTATGGAGGTCAGTGGACACTGTGTGCTGTGTGTTTACCATCATTTCTCTTCTTCTTTTGTGTTCATCAGAAAAAGAAAATCATACAGGTTTAGAACAACACGAGGATGAGTAAATTGAATTTTATATTGAATTTAATTTTATTTACAACAAACTTATTAATTCAGTATTTATAAAAAAAAAAAAAACCTTGCCAGTCTCCTTTTTCTATTACTTAATTGTTTATTTTACACATTTCAGTCAATTATATGGTGACACATTAGGATTTAATAATCCTAAATGATTCACTTTTTTAAACCAACTTCAATTCAGAAAGTACATCCAGTACAAGCCATCCAGTAGGTGCTCAGCAGTTTCTACGTAATCAGGTTCCGTTTCTCGCGTAGGTTTACGTTGAATGAAACTGCGCATTATTTTTTCCGAAGAGCGCGGAGTTTTATGACCCGATATTCTCCAAACCGAACTGCGCAAGAAAACCCACTTAAACTCACTGATGTGATCGAGCGTCAACGGAGGAAACGCGCTAGCTGTACGGAGAGGCTTAAAGAGACATCAGCGAAGAGGGAGAAAAAATGTGAATGGCTTCAAGGAATCAGCAATAAAACCGACCAAATGGGAACTGTCGTCGACCCGTAATACACGGATTTAGGTAAAAGTGTTTCATCTGCTGGTTAGTCTTTCCCCCCGAAGTATTAATGTAATATTCAGTCTAAGTAATTTACGCCAGTTTCGAGTGTTCAGGATTAAGGAGTTGCCCGGTTAGTGGCTGGCTAGATGTTCGACTGGCAAACAAATTCCAACGTGATTGTAAACAAATATAGCATTGACATATGTCTTGTAGGTTGGTACACAATAATAACAAGTATTTTCTTCCTCCTTATTTGACTGGTGTTTTTACTTTTATGTTTTTAAGCTCGGTTTAGCGCAGGCCACAGATCGTTAGCTTGTTTGGGCTAGTTAGCGCGCTAGCTTTATTCACTTGTCTCTGTTGCTTAGTTGGCAATTCAATGGCTAACTGCAATTTGCCTTTCGGCAACATTATCTCTTTGACAGTTGGGGGTTCAGATGATTGTCATTTCGTTCATGTATACTTTTATGTAATGTACTCCTGCAAGGGGCACAATATGTGCCAAAGGTGTTCTGGAGTCTTAATAACTCAAGTTTCTTTCTCATACTTTGCTGACGAGCTAAATGATGTTAGCGGACACATCTTGTGTATTTTTGCTAGCTCTATAGATAGATTAGCGAAATCTAATATTCGACAATAAACGAGTATTTTAATGCATTCTGTTAAACACAGAAAGAGGACCAGATTAGAGCAGGCCTGTAATATGACATTTGTTGGAAATGCAAAACAATTTTGTTGTCGATAGTTGTCAGCCAGGCCTGATCCGACATGAGACGATGGATTATATAGGTTTAGCTTTATATTTAACTGTATAGATTTTAAATAGATATTTCATCATGTAACATGTCATTTATTAAATGTGCAACATTTGTACAGGTTATAGTTAGTGTCATGCATTTCTGGTTAATGGTTCATAGTACATTTTATATGGTACTCATTAGTCAATAAGTGCATGCAAAGGACATCGAAATTGCAAATCTTTAATAAATTTATTTTTAAATTAAGGTCTGTTTTTATATTGATAATGTCAAATGTTTTAACCAGTGCATTTCTGAGGTTTCCATTATGGGTTTGTACCCAAATACCCATTGTGATTTTATATATTTAAGACTTTTAAGAGCTATGCCTTATTACAAGTGTGTAGGCTTTTATATTCACTGATTTAATTAGGCTACCATAGTGGTAATATTGTTACTTATTAGTACCTTTCATTGTATTTACTAAACACAATGCCTGTAGTAACTATGAGGATCACAGGGACTCATCTGTTGCTTTGTACGTATTAGTTTCCTGTGCATGAAGTAATCCATTTTCAGGTAGGCACTATTGTTAAACGCACTATTGTTAAAAACCTGCTCATGGTCGGCATGGTGTGCGTAACTTCTGGGGAGGTGCCTCCTTGCTAACAACACAACAGAGGCTTTCAGTCCAAGATGACTCTGGCTCCTCTTCACACGACCTCAGGCCTCATCTCAAGCTCCTACGGGATGTATTTTTAGATCTGGAAGTCAGAAATGCTAGATAACATTTCCTGTAGGGAGATGGTTTCTGGTTTCATGTCCCTTGAACCTTCAATATGATGCATTTTACATTCTCAAATATTTTCTTCCTCTGCTTTTTATTGCATATGTTTTGTTTAATTTGAGCTTAGAGAAATTGCTAATCAAAATTTAATTATACGTTTTGTAGGCATAATCATGGTTGGTTGTATGAGATTTTTAAATGGTTAACTTGTAACAAATTACTAGGTAATACCAGTTTGCACTAAAACATACAGTAGTTAAAGAAATATACGAAATGAATGAAAAAGTACGGTGATACAGATTTCCTGTATTGTTCAGATATTGGTAAGCTTGCATTAATGATTTTTTACTCTAAATTAAAAGATCATAAGATCATTATTGCCATAGTTGAACAGATTCCAGGTGAATACACTTCTCCATATGTATTTTTTAAGTAGTATTAGCGCTAATTTTGTTTTTCTTTGCCCTAGATATTATAAGGTGTGTCCCTGATGTGCTGCCCGTTTCCTCCCGACGGAAACTTTGACATGCTCTGCGTTCCTATCTGGACACAAGTAATGTCTGGCACGTCTCTACAAATCCACCTGGATGGGGCGCTGAAGATGGAAAACAATGCCAGACAGCGTTTCGACATCAGTAGCTAAGGCCCTGTTGGAGCGAAGGTGCGCGCATGTGTTTATGAACACATGTTGTTGTGTCCATCTCCTGACGATTGTGCTCCTCTGAAGTTGGATTCATGGAAGATTGCCTTTGGATGTCTTTCTCTTAAATCCGACTTTACCCTTGGATTGTCTGCTTTTTACCCAGTCTATAGAAGCAGCTCATGTCTAGTTTAATCCGTATGTATAGAATGAGCTTTTCCTTCCACTCTCTTTCTGTCTGAATTCCTCTCCTCCATCCCAGTCCCCGTATCCCTGTTGCTAGTTTTGGTTGCTTTGTGATTTTATGGCAGTGGTGTAATCGTGGAGAGGCCGGGGTATCACAAGCTTATGGATTTTGATAAGAGAGGGGTAGGAGGAGGTGGAAAAGGAGAGGCGGAGGAAGGAAAGAGAATGTCAAAAACTGGCGGGAGTAGGTCTGGGCACGGGGGAGGCCGAAGCTCCGGGTCCGGCTCTGGCGTGCTTATGGTTGGCCCTAACTTCCGAGTGGGAAAGAAGATCGGCTGTGGAAATTTTGGTGAACTTCGACTCGGGAAAAATCTTTACACAAATGAGTATGTGGCCATTAAATTGGTAAGTGTCCCCAAAAGAAAACGTTTGTGTTTTTTTTTGTTGTAATGCCTAGCTGCATATTAAATGCGTACTTTTGTGTTTTTTATTGTAATTAATTATTTAATACTTTGATTGCTACTGGATATAATAATATATATATATAATATATATATGTATATATGAATTATGTGTGTATATATATATATATATTTATTATGCATGTTTAACTTCCACAACTAACTGTTGGTGTCTGTGCTTTTAAATAGTTGCAGGGGAAATAATGGACTTTTCCATTGCATAGTACCCCACAGTTTGGGTCAGGTTAGCTTTTCCATCAAGTTTAGTAACACTTTGGAGTGGGAGGGATTATAGGCGTGTCGTTATATTTGCGCTGCCTACTGCTGTGACATCATACAAGTGAGAGCGTTGTTGTACATTCCCATACATTTATTTATTTCTTAGTCTGCCACAAAATTAAAATTGGCCACCACAAATAGATGTTTGCAAATCGCTTTATCACTACCTCTGTCACACATGACCGTTTCTGTATGAACACCGGTGGTGTGAGTTAACGCGCCTCCGCTGAATATCATTTAAGTTGAATTTAAGCATAAATGCAGACGTGTGCGTTGTGAACGTGCCGCCACAAACTGCAAGTCTGGAAAAAAACTGGTATGGTGTTCCTGATTCTCAACCTGTGGATGTTTTTCATTGCTAAAAGCATGTTTATAGCAGAACAAATATGACAACATGTTTGCTCGAGACAGCGCAAGCTAGCATGAAGGTAAAGCTAATTTTTACATTATAGTGATGACGCTGGTAGTGAAGATTCTCTTAGACCAATCAGTGATCTACAGTGTTTTCGCATCACGTTTTAGTATCAGCTTGGGTCGCTTGGAACCCCAACCGAGGTGGTACTAAAAAAGTATCGGGTACTACGTACTGTACCCAGTGGAAAAGCCCACAAAAGTAAGCTGACCCAAACCAAACCGTGGGGTGCTACGCAATGGAAAGCTGCCATAAATGTTGTAGTTGATCATTTCAATCCCATTGAATTATTATGCAACGTCAGTTTATGTTTACTTTCTTTTTTGTTAACTAAACATTTTACGCACAGTTTTGTTACCATTACATAATTTCCAGAGACACTTTGTGTACCCTTTTTTAGATCTACGTTACTCACATTCTTTGTTCCCATGAGGATGCTAGTGGCGTCAGTCACTGACATTGTAAGCTGCCTACAGATGTTAAAAATGTTTTTTTTTATTTACATATCCCCAAGGGATTTTGATATGTTTACCAAATTCTGGAAAACTGGTTTACATACTGGTATCCATTTATTCCAAATGCATTGTGAGAGAGTTGGTTATTGAAATAATGTCATGTAGGGACATTTCAATGGCCACAAACACTGAACACTGATTTGAAGCCCATTGTTTGTTTATATACATCATGTTTAATATATATATTTTTAAAATGTATAAACAATATCACTTTATACTAGGGAAAGTATCACCATAATGCAGAGGTTTTCCATATAAATATTTCTTTCATGTTGCACATGTTCTGCTTCAGACAAAGAAATGCGTAATGGTGTAAAGCGAGCCTTCTGCACTTTCACATACAGTACCGTCTCACCTTTACATACTGTAATGAGCTTCATAATCACGCTTTCATGGTGTTGCTTATACATTTGATGGTAGAGGCTTAGCAAAAGAATCAATGGCAGAAAAGCTGATTGAGGTACACTTATACTGGTTGGATCAATTAAACACTGGAAATGTCCTCGCTGAAAGAAAGCTTCATAAAAGTAATATAACCCAATTACTGATACTATTCAAAAATTTTGTTGCTATTTGTGAACTGATCAAATAGAGAAACACCATTTAACATAAACACACATACCAGTTTTGCTTTTTGGTTTGAATCACTTTGGAGTGGAATGAGGACGCGTTCACATTATCCCAACCAAATCATGCCCAAGCGCATTTGACCCCCAAAGCCTGGTTTGTTTGACTAATGCGATCGCTCTGTTTTGTGCCTAGGCATGGTTTGAGTTAATTGCGAACTGGCTGGCTAGCAGGTTCACTTGGGCTTAGAATGCGTAGTGGGAGCGCGGTTAAAAAGGAAAGATGTCAATTGCACGGCCACTCACCTTCATCTGCATGTGAGAGGGCTGTCTGTCATCGTGCCCCAAAGACTTAAAGAATTAAAATAACACTGATTTAACATTACGATGGGCTCTAGTGTTACTTCTTGTTTTCTTCAACACAATTGCATCCTAATGATGAAAGTGTGCCCAGGTTCAGAAAGCTCAATGTACAGTGTGAGTGCATGCTTTTGGTGGAGTAGAAAGGGGCGTCAAATGCGCTCGGGCACGGTATATAAGTGTGCCCTCTAACCTGAATTAAGTGTCCCATAATGTTAATGGTGGTTGATGTGCTGATAAGTCACGTATCACGTAGTCATATGTTTTTATATATTTGGTTGTTATATTAGGTAGTAAAAGGTTTAACCGCAATGTAAAAGAACCATATTTTTTTGTAACTCTTCATTTCTTTCTGGTTTAAGTTTTGGTTAACCCTCTTATGTTTTTGCCATTTTATTATAGGAGCCAATCAAATCCAGAGCACCCCAGCTCCACCTTGAGTACAGGTTTTACAAACAGTTGGGAAACTCGGGTAAGCAACAAAGTATTATTTAGCACGTTTTCTTCTGTAGTTTCTTCAAAGGCTTGTAGAGTTTGTTTTGTCTACGTACTATTTACAGTCATGAGTTGGTTTTAGCTCGTCCTGTCCACATCCTCTCTTCAGCAGAGAGGAAGAATTTAATCAGCAAAAGCTGTAGTTCCTGTGCATCGATTTCTCAACATGCTTCCCACACAACTTTTGATAAGACTTGAAAGACAGAATAAGTTTGGTGAGATTTTTGGTTAGTGCATGTTAACAAATAATATGACATATTCAGAATCTCTTCAGAAAGCAAAGCAATGCTTTGTTATTTGACTCTCAGATGAAATAAAGCCTAGGATTTCAGGTTAGAGCATTGTTTATTTTTGTGCTGTTGAGCCACAGGAGATCTTTCTTCTCACATTAGTTAATTCCTTAATTAAATATGCAAACACTCTGCTAAGCTGACATGTTGAAGGTTTAGTTGTGATTCTGGGGAAAGTCATTTTAATTTTGTCTTGTACTTACCAAAACATTTATACTTTTATAGTATATCCTTGCAAACAGATTTTAGCTAGCTTGTGCTGTGATGCATATAATGCCTGTTTGTGTTTGCCTCTGTGGATCTGTTTTTCTAACTACATTTAAATGTTTGTTGGCAGAGGGTGTTCCTCAGGTTTACTACTTTGGGCCTTGTGGAAAGTACAATGCCATGGTATTGGAGCTGCTTGGCCCAAGCCTAGAGGACCTGTTTGACCTCTGTGATCGAACCTTTTCCCTCAAGACTGTTCTCATGATTGCAATTCAGCTGGTTAGTGTCTTTTGCGTTTACGTCAGCAAAAGAACATTAAGGGGTGGTTTCCCGGACAGGGATTAGCTTTAGCCAGGACTAGGGCTTAGTATAATTAAGAAATATAACTAGTGTTAACAAACATGCCTTACTAAAAAACATTAAACCAAATGGCACTGATGTATTTTAAGATAGTGCAAGTTGTTTTCATTTTGAACATCTCTTTGTCCGGGAAACCGCCGCTTAAAGTTTCGTTAATGTGTAAGCAAAATGTATCCGGACCTGTGACCATGTGATGGATGTTTTGAGATGTCATTACATGGTAGATTGTTTCTAAGTGTCTCGTCCTTTTATTCTAGATCACACGAATGGAGTATGTACACACAAGAAGTCTGATTTACAGAGATGTTAAGCCTGAAAACTTCTTGGTGGGCCGGCCAGGGACCAAGAGGCAACATACAATCCACATCATCGACTTTGGGCTTGCCAAAGAATACATTGACCCTGAGACCAAAAAACACATCCCTTACAGGGAACACAAGAGCTTAACGGGGACGGCTAGATACATGAGTATCAACACACATCTGGGAAAAGGTAGGAGTCACAATTTAAACAATGATGTTAGAATCACACGTCATGTTAAGGCTAAGTAAGTTTTTCCAGTTATTAAGATTAAAGAGACACTCTAATTTTCCAGCTCCCCTAGGGTTACATATTTGATTTTTGCCATTTTGGAATCCATTCAGGCGATCTCTGGGTCTGGCAGTACCACTTTTAGCATAGCTTAGCACAATCCATTGAATCTGATTAGACCATTAGCATCACGCTCAAAAATAACCGAAGAGTTTCAATATTTTTCTTTTTTAAAACTTGACTCTTCTGTAGTTGTGTACCAAGACCGACGGAAAATTTAAAGTTGCGATTTTCTAGGCAGATATGGTTAGGAACTATACTCTCATTCTGGTGTAATAATCAAGGACTTTGCTGCCGTAACATGACTGCAGCAGGCGCAATGATATTATTCAGCAGCCGAAAATTGTCCCCTTAGCAACTTTCAATAGCAGGGGACTATTGTCGGAAATAGGAGAAAATATCTTTTTTGAGCGTGATGCTAATGGTCTAATCAGATTTAATGGATTGTGCTAAGCTATGCTAAAAGTGATAAAGCCAGACCCGGAGATCAGCTGAATGGATTTCAAAATGGTAAAAATCAAATGTTTTTCTCTAGGGGAGCTGGAAAATGAGCATATTTTCAAAAAAGTGGAGTGTCCCTTTAAGACTTAAACATTATTAAATCTAGTTCAGTCGCAAGGCCATAAAATTTAAACAGCATGGACCTCTGTGAAATAGGGTGGACCTCAACAATGCCTACTTTCAAAGTACATAATTTTACAATATAGTATGGGTAAAATGGATTGCATTACGAGTCATGGATCGAATAATTGTCATATCAGCAAAAAAAGGGAAATAAGGAAAATAAAATAAGAACAAATTAAGAAATTATGTGCATATGAAAATAGGAAATAACAAAGTTACAAATAAAGTAGTATTTAGGAACAGAAATAGCCCTTTGGTTTAGGCCTTTTTATGTTATATGTAAAAAACGCATGGGATTCCTTTTACATTGTGAATTTAAACAATTTGCACATAGCAATCTTTGATTAATGTTTACATAAATCTTTATTCTTGCAGAGCAAAGCAGACGGGACGATTTGGAGGCGCTGGGTCATATGTTTATGTACTTCCTACGAGGCAGTCTGCCCTGGCAAGGCCTGAAGGTATTGCTGTGGGTGGAGTGCAAGAAAAGTTTGCTTAGTTTTAAAAACTGAGGAATCATTTGTTAAGCTTGCAAAGAAAAGCATTATAGAAAACAAGGGATTTTATTTTTTGAAAGTCTACACTCTACAAAAAAAAGTGCTAAATAGCACTAAAAGTGGTTCACTGGCTCGTAATTATAGGGGGAACCATTTTATGTTCCATATAGCACCTGTGTAGAACCATATTGTGCTATATAGAACCATATCTGGTGCAATAGGTTCATTATAGGTGCTATATAGCACTAAAAAGTGGTTCCCCTATGATTACGACCTTTTAGTGATATTTAGCACAAATTGTTTTAGATTGTAGTCATCAACTCGTATCAGTTCGAATCTGTATTTCTACCACAAATGAGTTGAAGTACAAACCTGTTGCATTACAATTTCCGCTTCATTCTTTTCTCACACTTTTAAGTCTTTTGATGATATCCTCCTAGTCTTGGTCTTATCTCGCTTAGCTAATGTCTGAAAAAATAAAAAACTGAACTATCAGTCAGTGTTACGGAAAGTCTACAGAGGATAGATAGGCTGACCTATTTATAAAACCAGAAAAATGCCCAAATTTCTGGATTATAACCAGATTTGCATAACATTTTAAAGTAATATATTATCATATATTGGTCCAGACTGCCCCAACAAGCACTAAACTAATAGTTTTAAGCTGTCCTTGTTAGCCCTCTTGGTGTTTTTGGTACAGTGTAAGCCAGCAATAAGAGAGCCATGCTGTTATCTTGTCTGTAGTCATGTTTTTGTCTATTTTATTCATTTAGGCTGATACCTTGAAGGAGCGCTACCAGAAAATTGGAGATACCAAAAGGTCAACACCTATTGAAGTTCTCTGTGAGAGTTTCCCAGGTAAACATGCTGTTTGTTTACAAATCTTTTACAAATGTAATTTCTCTTAAAGCTGGATTACACTTCATAACTTTTGCCCTGATTGGAAAAAGTGTGTTAGTTGCCGCTAGTCCATAGCCAATCTGCAGGTTCTGGATAATGGGAGAAAACTACACAGTATAGATGGTTTCAGCAGTAACAAAATAAACACGCGGCTTTCGTGGTCATCACGTAACTTCCGGTAAACTCAGTGAAGGATAAATAACAACAAAGTCCTTTTTAAAGTAGTTTATTTATATAACAAGCAAAATAAACAACACGTAGATTACATAGGAACCCAAAACATTTGTTAGTTTCGGCGAGGTATTTGTTTAAGAGTTCAGTTTCAGCAACTAGTCAGACCATTAAACAAACAGAAACCGGAGGTAAAGTTCGGACCACCACACGTGCGCCCAATGAAACGATCTATTCTGCCTAGTATGAAGATATCAAACATGCTAGATATTTTCAATTGACTGATTTGAAATCTTTTGTGTATGATGCTCAATGCTTCTAAATGCTCTTAGCTTTTTTGTGCAGCATCAACTAGATCAGACAGCTCCTAAAATCTGTTCAAAGCCTACTAAAAGAAATTGTAATCCAGCTCTTGTTGCATGGGCAAACCTCTTAACTTTAACGTTTTGCAGAAGAAATGGCCACCTACCTGCGCTATGTGCGGAGACTGGATTTCTTTGAAAAACCGGATTATGACTACTTGAGAAAACTCTTTACAGACCTCTTTGACAGAAATGGCTACGTCTTTGACTATGAATATGACTGGGTTGGCAAGCCACTGGTAAGTCTCAGTTTGAATGTTTGCCATAAATGTCCTCTTGTATGATGTACATGCGTAGTTAACTTTTTCATGTCTATACAGCCGACTCCAATAGGACCCATGCCTAGTGACACACCTCTGCAACCAAGCAGCAGAGACAAAGCACAACCACAGACCAAAAACCAGGTGAAAACACACACCCTTGTATATAACAAATAAGACACCCTCATGCCATTCAAACCAGTTTGCATTGAATATTTGTGTAATAGATGTCCTGTATTAATGTTTTTGTTATTTTGCAGTCTGTGATTTTTTTTTTGTTTCATTTCATGGATTTGAATTAATGTTTTGATGTAAATGAGAGAATGGTCGACAGTTACTTTTTATAAAAAACATTTAGATTTTTTTAACCTTTGTAAGCAGTTTAGGTTACTTTTAGCTACTTTTTAGCAGAATTTTATGATTTAGGACGGTATTATTTTCACGTTTTGGTCACACGTTTAGGTCTCTTAAAACAGAGTTCATGAAATGATCAATAAGAGCTTAGCTTTCCTCTCCATCTCTGCATGCCATGTGCTCTCTATTTTCACTCACACTTATTTTTCCCCACCTCTGTCCTGTTAGCTAGAGCAGTCTGCTTGTGCATGGAAAACGTTCCTCTTTAAACTGGTTCTGTTCTTTTTCTTTACACCCTCACATCCTCTCAAACACATCTCTTATGCCCTTTGCCATCCTCTCCTCATTGCTGTCATGCCAGTCGCCAGAACCCAAAGGAAGTGAGTCCCAGCCCACTCCCATGACCAACAGGGAGCTCCTGGGGTCGCACCTCACGGCCGATAGGCTTGGGGGCTCTGTCCAGGTACTGGGTGTTTGCGCAGTACTGCATGGTGTTCGTGTCGATGTCTTCCCCTTTCTGTGCTGTTTATATTCCTCTCGTTTTCACACTCGAGACACCTTTGTTCATTTTTCGGCTTTGAACACTTATTTGGTCTTCCTTTTGTCACTTCCTTGTCTAACACATGCATCGCACTTGCACGCAACTGGTTGTTAGGCTTGAAGTCTGGTGACTTGAGTATAAAAATACTTGTATACTGTATATGATTAGCTGAGTAAGACTATAATGTAGACATGTGCCCTATGTACGGGCGGTGAGTTATTGATTTATCCTAGGTGTAACAATGATTTACACCATTTTAGGGTTATTGTTATTCCAGTTTTACTTGTATTTTGTGTGCTAGCCCTTTTTATGTTTCTTCATTTTCCCTATTTATTCTTTCTTCCTAACTTCCTAAGCTTGTTTGGGCTGCACAACTTTATTATCACAATTTGTATGCTAATTTAAATACAGTGGCCCCCAAAATAGTTTTAGGCATTAGTTTTGTAGTCAAGACCAACTCATTAGAGCTCGAGTTATGTCCGAGACCGGAGAGGGTCTATTTAGCTTGATTTGGACTCTGACTTGGTCTTGACTCAAACTCCATGAGTTGGTCTCGACTACAAAAACCTAAGCCACACATAATAGCTATGGATGTAATTGCAGAAATTACAAAATCTCAAACGAAGCGGCATTGATACCACAGCTCTTATTAACTAGCTTCAAATTTTTAAGCCATTTTTTTACATGGGCAAAAGTCATTTTTAATGGATGTTTAGAGTCACATGCTCATACAGGTGTAGCAAAGTAAACAATATTTAGGACATTTTCCCTTAACATTTGACAACAAATTATCATTTTTTGTGTATCTAATGTTTCACACCCTAACAAATGTCTTTTGGTGACATGCTTTGTAAATTTTACTTTTACCATCTATCGCAATATTTTATCTGATGCAGTGACATATTTATTGTACAAGTGTGGCTAGTGTCCAAATCTATTGCTTTATATTTTCTTTAAATGCTTTATATTCATCTGGTAATGATGTATTCATCAGGTTATGAGCTCGACGAATGGAGAAGTAAACACAGACGATCCCACAGCGGGACACTCAAATGCTCCCATTACCGCCCCTGCTGAGGTGGAGGTGGCTGATGATACAAAGTAAGTACCTATTCTAAAGCATCTTTAGGGTGTACTCACACTATCTAACCCAACCCGCGCTCGGGCGCGTTTGACCCCAAAGCCTGTTTCGTTTGACGCAATGTACAGCGCCCAGGCGCGGATTTGTTTAATCGCGCCCCGGCCGGGTTGCAGAGGTGGGCTGGAGCACGGTTCACTTGGGCTCAGGCGTGGAAGGCTGTGATGTGAGTGCAATCGCGCCTGAGCGCGATTCAAAAGGTGAAGACGTCAATTGCGCGACCACTCACCTTCATCTGCCTCCGTAAAAACCTTTTGATGCACGCAGCGGGGTTACGTGAATGTCCGAGCTGCACACGTGACAGATCAACTAAGCAATATGATGACGTGAGAGGGCTGTCTGTAATCGAGCACCAAACGACTCCGAATAACTTTCAGCTTGTTTCAAAACAATCGCATCTTAATGACGAAAGCGTGCCCGGGCTCAGATCGATGACAAGAACAGTGTGAGTGTGTGCATCTGGGGGAGTAGAGAGGAGTGACAATCGCGCTGGGGCATGGTTTGGTTTGGATAATGTGAGTGCACCCTTAGTATCGTTACAGCATTTAAGTCTTTGGTAACAGATCAGACTGTACAGATGTGCAAAAAATACCCACGTATGTAGTAATAAAATCCGAGACCCTGTTCCTGAAATATGATCATAAGCAGTGCTGGGGGTAACGCATTACAAGTAACGCCCATTACGTAATAAAATTACTTTTCTGAAGTAATGAGTAAAGAAACGCATTACTTATAAATGTACACATAATATTAAAGTTACTTTTTTAAAAAAGTAATATAAGTTACTTTTAAGTTTAATTAATTCAATTTAAAAATAAAATAACGTACTGAATGAAACTGAACATAGTAACGTAGAATTAAGCACTCTGTGTGCCTGAGCGCGGGAACAGTTTGAGTCAGAAACGGAGATGGCAGGCCAGAGCTTGACATTTTAGCGATCATAAAAACACCTGCAAGGCCTGAAAGAGATCAAGCCTCGGCAAAGTAAGAAAATGGTAACGCAAAAGTAACGTAAAAGTAAAGTAAGCATTACTTTCCATGAAAAGTAACTAAGTAACGCAATTAGTTACTTTTTTGCGGAGTAACTTAATATTGTAATGCATTACTTTTAAAAGTAACTTTTCCAACACTGATCATAAGTGGTCTCAAGAAACCCACTCAAGATGCTTTAAATTTTGCTTTTTTCAGGTGCTGTTGTTTCTTCAAGAGAAGGAAGAGGAAAGCGCTCCAGAGGCACAAGTGAGGAGAAACATCATTGACGCATTAAGAGTCACTGGCGCGTGCAAATAAAAATTAAAGCAAAGGACTTGCAGATGAAATGTGGTGCACCCTCCCTTCTGTCTCTGCTCTGAGTCCTCTGCTCCACTTCAGACCAGAAATTCAGATACTCACTGCCTCAGTTTGGCTTCTGCTCAGAGAGGACACACCTCAATGCTCGGGGACACTCTTTGTAAGGAAACAATTCAGTGGAACAAATAAATATATTTGTACAATGTGGGACACCGGAAATCTTAGAGACTTTAATAAGAGGATATATGTTATGTGACTTAAACCCAGATGGACCGTTTAAGCTTGTATTTTAGAAGACATGCAAAACCATTATTGATCGCGCAAACAAAAATCTGTTCACTTTGACACACTGGCAGGCTGGATGACTGTGAGTGATGTAATTCATGGCGTTTTGTTTTTATGGGATCAAAATAAGTGGGGAAAGACTGCTGACTGATGTGTCAAGAAATGTACACCCGACTCAAATGATGTAAATTGTGTCTTTATTGTTTTGTAATTTAAAACAAGTTGTTTTCAAGATCTGCCTTTCCTAAGTTGAACAGTTTTACTCGTCGTAGAAATGTCTTTTTTTTAACCGCTCTTAGTTTTTTTTTTTTAACTTTCTCTTTGGTTCCTGTTAATGTGGATGACGTTGTAGCACAGTGGCTGGTCTCAGGTACTGTGGGGAGATGGAGAGAAATACATGGGGTCTCTCCTCTGTAAATTGCACTTTTGGGGAATAGAAAACCGGTTGGCATTTTCATCATTGAAATGAACTGAAAGCAGCAGAAATAAAGGCAGATATTGGGATCATTTATACAGCGGGCTGGTCTCTCCCAAAGGGACAAAGTAATGCTCTCAGTGATAATGTGGAAAAATGTCCTGTGCATTTCTTATGTTTTTTCCTCCATTAGATTAAGTTATCTGGGAATCATAGTTTGTGCCTTTCCGAGTAAAACATTAAACACTAACGTATCCCTCTCTATCCAGGTAAGCTGTCCAAGGCCTGCAGATGTTTATTCCGTACTGTGTGCTCTATGCCAGTCTAATGGATTTAGTTGGCATTTCTCAGATTTCTTTCTTTTGTTGTAAAGTGTATCATAGCAAGTCCACAAGAAAATTCTGTGGGTTTATACTGCGTAACAGAGGTTGCCTATGAGACTGAGGATGTATATTGATTTACGTACCAATTAAATGTTGCTTTTCTTCTATGCCTCAAAAGACATGTTGTATCTATGCACAATAACTGTTTTGAGTTTGTTTGTGGTGCAATTTTATTCTCAAATTCCTGCAGTTTCAACAGTGCATTTAGTATGGTGTGATGATGTCATCTACAAAACTCTGTCGGTTACAATGTTTCACCAGGATGTGGTGCCATAGAACAGATTTGCAATGCTGCAAGGCAACCTTAAACTCCTCTTTTACAATACACATCAGAGTGTTTAACAACACAATTTACTCAATACACATTCCCAGAATAGGTGGCACACCCTTGAGTTTGCTGGCTTTCTATTAAACAAAATTTTATTGTATAGCATTTTTTTCTTTCAAATTTTCATTTTTTTACAGGAACAGCAGCGCAAGTTATGATGACTTAGATCACATCCTTTCAGTTTTCAATCATTAAAGGCAGAGTAGGCGGGAATTATCTAAAAAAACTTTTTTGCAAATTTGTCTAAACTGACTTTATATATCAATACACAAGTAAAATGTAAGTACTCCGAAAAAGAGAGCACAAAAATCGAGTGTCTGTATACCTCTCAGCACTGTTCCAAACACAGCCAACTTTTCCATTCACTCCACCCCCTCCCTTCTGGGTTTCTTCTTAAGCCACGCCCCCAAAACACATGAACGCGCGAATTACCTCAGACAAGCGGAGAGGAAGGAGCGCGGTGCATGTAATAACATCAAGTCACAATCACATGTAATAATACACCTAACTTTATCACTAGGAATATAAACAGATGGCTTTTATAAACGGATGGCTTTTAGTACTCACTCAGCCAGTGTTTTGCATGGAAGAGTTTCTGTGATGAAAGCATTGTTGACTCTGACGAGGACTACACTCCGCAGACAATACTGCTACTGCATCATCGACTCGAGGAAAAGCCACGCGATATTTCCTCTCGTTTGATTGCTTCATTTATTCATTTTTTGCCTTCGCTGACTGGATATGCAGGTACTGTAAGATGTGAATGCAGTTTCTGTGAGTTGTTAGTGCTATTTCTCTGCTGTAGTATTGCTCTTCGTATTGCCTCGTGCACGTTCAAATCAATCGGGTGTGCGCATGTCTGGGCAGATCCCATAGCAACGGGTGGAGCCATGGTCGCGAGAGAGAGTGATATTTGAGCAAGCTAATCATATGTTTCGTCCCGGATGGAAATAATTAACTGTGTTTAACACAGTCGTGAGAGGTCTACAGACACTCGAGTTTTATGCTCTCTTTTTTAGAGTGCTTGCATTTTGGTTGTGCATTTGTATGTGGAGACAGTTTGGACAAACTTGTAAAAAAGTTTTTTAGATAATTCCTGCCTACCCTGCCTTTAACCTCGTTAAAACAGAAATGGTTGGAGATAAGGTGAATGTGGATATGAAATTGGTGGACATAAATTCTCAGAGAAATAGAAAAGTTTGTTTATGATTAGGGGTTGATTGTATATATTGGCCGTTTCGCAATCCAAAGGCTGCAGCCTCCTGAGGCCGCATACGTCATCAAGCCTGCTTTATTTACTTTTACTGAGCATTACATTTGCAAGTTATATGCATATTACAACAATTTACGATTAGCTAAGAATAACCGTCAACTTTATAATTGTTAATATTTTGAAATAAGACAATGTTGATTACGTATGCACCCTAGAAATGCGACCTCTGGAGGCTGCAGCCTTTGGATTGAGAAACGGCCATTGAGATAAAATTGACACCTTAAATGGCTCATGTGTCTATATTTATTTAAATTGTAAGTTATTTTGTATTGGTTCGTTATTTATTTTTAAGTAAAGCGCAACAAAAGCTAAATTAAATCTAACATGTCAGTTCATAAAGATTACAAAATAACCAGCCTCCCATGTTTGCTGTACGATATTTACGCTACGGAAGAGGGTGTGGCTTATAAACGTCACACTTGTATGGTTACGGTACACCAGCTTTTTTCACTAGAAAAATATTAATTATTTTGTATATAGAATTTAAAAACATGACATTTTTACAATTTAATGGTAAATATTACCATAACTGTATTATTCCAAATTTATGTACGAATGGTGAGGTGAGTTTACATGCGCGCGCCTCCATCGTGACTCGAGTCAGCTGACTTGCTAACATAGCGGAACTAGGCGTGTTTTAAGCTGATGCGTCGCTGCGCAGACCGATCGGGGTAGGCATCAAGGTACCCCGAGAGCTAGTCGATTTTACACAGCTTTCAATAGTTCTCGCGGTACTTTGAAGTTGTACGCGAATCAGTCTGCGCAGTACCGCATAAAGTTGGATACGCCCACTTACTAGAGCGAAAACGATAGACCGAGCACAGAACTTTTCATAAGATTACATCTGTCCGCGATGAAGAAGATGGTGTAACACCGGCGGAGTAGCAATGGTAACGCGGACACACAGTAATCGATACGTTTAGGTGCCGGGAGTTCTTTCATCATGTCGGACTCCTCAGAAAGCTCTTTAACGTTACCCGGGTTCAGGCGGCTGAGTTATGCGGTGGGACACTTTCTCAACGATTTGTGTGCCTCTATGTGGTTCACATACCTGCTCGTGTATTATCACTCGGTGCTGGGCTTTCAAAACGCGTATGCCGGTGTGTTGCTCTTAGTTGGGCAGATCGCAGACGGAGTGTGCACGCCGCTTATTGGTTACGAGTCTGATAGGACACCGGGCTGCGGGTCTTATGGGAAAAGAAAGACATGGCATCTAGTGGGTGAGTGACCCAGACGCTTTAGGTTTTTACAGATCCACAGTAAATAACTAAACAATGCATTCCCTTTTCTTTATCTCCACATAGGAACCCTCAGTGTCATACTGTCATTTCCCTTTATATTTAACCAGTGTCTGGGCTGTGATGTCAACACTCCACAGTGGGTCAGTCTCACTTACTTCATCCCATTTATTGTAATATTCCAGTTTGGATGGGCTGCCACCCAGATTTCCCATTTATCCCTTATTCCTGAGCTGGTGTCATGCGAGCATGAAAAAGTGGAGCTCACCGCATTCAGGTATCTGACAATCATGCATTTTAATATTTGGGAATACTTCATCCAATATGAAAATTATTTTATTGATTACATTTAAATTAATTTACTCGCCCTCATGCCAAGTCTTTATGGATTGGGTTTGTTGTTGCTACCAATATGTCTATGGTTTCAGTGTGTTTTGGTTGTATGCCTTAGGTATGCATTCACAGTGATAGCCAACATCACAGTGTATGCAGTGGCCTGGCTGATGTTTCATTTTCAGAAAGGCGAAGTGGATGATCCTACCATTACAGACAGCCTTGGGCCTATTGACATTCCTTTGTTCAGAGTGAGTAGATATAAGCATCTTCCAAAGTGTTCATGGTAATGTAAAATGGATTGCAATACATAAATATATGTTTTCCTGAATAATTATAAAATGTATATATATCTTCACAATCAGAAATCTAGGGCTTATCGTAGTGTGCATCGGAGCTCTGTTCTCGTTGCTGTTTCACTTGGGCACAAAGGAGAAGAGATCACGTCCCCGTCAGGAAGAGGCTGGGTCCAGTCCTGGGGAGCGCCAATCCCTTTTAAACAATGCCACCGTGTCCTCCTCACCCTCCAATTTATTGCAGTGGCAACACTGGCTGAAACAGCCGTCTTTTTACCAGGTTAGTAAAGAGGTACCAACTTTACTTTTCAGTTGCATCTAATGTATTGCTTTCTAAGCATGTATCCATAGGTAGTTAGAACACAGTGGTTAAAGTTAAAGAGCACCTATTGTCCGATTCACGTTTAAATTTTTTTTTTTTTTGGTGTGTAAATGTGTATTTGTACATGTTAATGATATGCAAAAGGTACATACCCCAAAGTAAACGATAATGGAAGTTATCGTCTCCAACGTAAATCTCTTTTCTTGGACTACACCAAACACGCGGATTGTAGGCAACAGTATACTTCCTGGGATTGGTGATGTAGACGTGACCGACATTATCATAATTCCTTCTGCTTAAAGGAATAGTCTACTCATTTTCAATATTAAAATATGTTATTACCTTAACTAAGAATTGTTGATACATCCCTCTATCATCTGTGTGCGTGCACGTAAGCGCTGGAGCGCGCTGCGACGCTTCGATAGCATTTAGCTTAGCCCCATTCATTCAATTGTACCATTTAGAGATAAAGTTAGAAGTGACCAAACACATCAACGTTTTTCCTATTTAAGACGAGTAGTTATATGAGCAAGTTTGGTGGTACAAAATAAAACGTAGCGCTTTTCTAAGCAGATTTAAAAGAGGAACTATATTTTATGGTGTAATAGATAGCACTTTTGGGAGTACTTCGACTCGGCGCAGTAACACCCTCCCTCTCCCATTATGAGAGTGAGAAGGGGAGCGGACTTTTCAGGCGAGTCGAAGTACTTTAATAGGAAAAACGTTGATGTGTTTGGTCACTTCTAACTTTATCTCTAAATGGTACAATTGAATGAATGGGGCTAAGCTAAATGCTATCGAAGCGTCACAGCGCGCTCCAGCGCTTACATGCACGCACACAGATGATAGAGGGATGTATCAACAATTCTTAGTTAAGGTAATAACATATTTTAATATTGAAAATGAGTAGACTATTCCTTTAAGACTCACAGCATGTAAGTTAACTCCTGTTGGCATTGCATTGTGAGCCAATCTTTCAAACATGGTAAGGAGCGTCACATTTCCAGCTGACGTCAGAGGTATTCAGGCCAATCACAACGTACAGATTAGCTAGCCAATCAGGGACACAGAGCTTTTCAAATCTGTACGTTTTAGGAAGAGAGTGAAATCTGGAGCTACAAAAATTTTCAGTATACATTTTTAAGCAATGAAATAGGTGCTCTTTAAAGGTGGTGTGTGTAAATTTTAGCGGCATTAGTAGTGAGTTTACGAATTGCAACCAACAGCTCACCCCTCAATTTAAAAATGCATATGGTAGCCGCCACAGGACAAACATGTGGTCATCTAAAACAACCTAGTGACGAAACGCGCTCTGTAGAACAGTTTGCCCGTTTAGGGCTACTGTAGAAACATGACAAAAACTTCCATGTAAGGGGACCTGCAGTGTATGTAAATAAAAATGTCTCATTTTAAGGTAATAAAAACAAAACAGTTCATTATGTAACGTCTTTATACACAACCGATAATTTAGTTATGTGTATTATATTGCATTTCTGTCAAGAGATCCTTCTATAAGTTACACGATGCACCTTTAATGTCTTCCTTATTTCCTATATCTTATATAGGTGGCTATGCTTTACATGTCCACCAGACTGATCGTGAACTTGTCGCAAACATACATTTCCATGTATCTCACCAACACACTACTCCTTCCAAAGGTAAGACAACTATAGTAGCCTACTTCTCTGCTTCATAATACACAATGTTTAATCACAGTAGCCACAGTAAAAATAAAAGTCAGGGTAATCTGTTTTAAACCTGTTCTTTTGCAGAAATACATAGCCACTATTCCTCTGGTCATGTATGTGAGCGGCTTTGCTTCCTCATTTGTCATGAAACCTGTCAGTAAGCTAATAGGAAAATCTGTGAGTATTACATTGCCTTATTCATCTGCAAACAAGTAGTGCTAGAGCCACTTATACAATTACTTTTAGACTTTAAGAAATTAAGTTTATGCAAGCGTCCTAGAAGGTGTCGTTCAGCACATTGACTACAAACATAATCGAATAAAATTAACAACCATAGTGCCCAAATACATATTATCTTTGTTAAAACGTAATAACATCAACACTATTGTTTCTTTGTTTCTTATTAATATAGATGACCTATTTTTTGGGATTGCTACTGATTCTGGCATTCTCTTATTGGGTGCTGCTGGATACTGACATGGGTGACATGGTGTACGGGGCAGCAGTTTTGCTAGGGGTGGGATCTGCAACCATACTAGTGATGTCACTCGCCATGACGGCTGAACTTATTGGAGATCAGACACAAAGTGAATTGTAAACATTACGTAATTGCTTTATTTAGGATATTCCCTATATATACACAGTGTGCACTGAGGAACACATTGACAATCCCTTTAACAAGAGCACATAACTTATCGACCAGAATCTAAATAAAGCAGATGTTTGCAGAAGTGAAAATAGGCATGTGCTTCAAAAATACCAATTTCAAAAGTGTAAAATTTGAGTCTCAGAAGGATGATGACAAATAAACTCCTTACTCCTTGACAGCAAAGTGGGGCATTTGTTTACGGAGCTATGAGTTTCACAGACAAAGTTGCGAATGGTGTCGGAGTTATGATCATCCAGATGCTCCACCCTTGCCAGTAAGTGTATATTAGCTTATATGTATGTAAAGAGCGATAATCTCTTATTTTTTTATTCATATATACCCTAATGTAATGCTTCACTTCTGTGTGATTTTTCTCATTCAGCACTACAGTTTGTTGTCCAGCTTGTGTATGGTATTACCACTACGTCATGGTTATCGTCACCGGTGGAATGGCTGTTTTAGCAGCTCTCAGCCTCTGCACCATCCTTATCTGGCCTATAAAGATTGTTCATTGTAAGAAATTCAACGTTGCTGTTTTTATTTTCAAACACAGACACACACAAGCTCACATAACACACGCTGTTTCTGCATTTCTGATGTTAATCTGGAGTACCTATAGAGTAGTATTACATCCTTTATATCTCCGAAGAGTCTTTAGTTTCATCAGATTTATTAAAGAAAGATTAGCTTTACCGAATCTTTCCGATAACGTACGAAGAAATGAAGAAGGAGGAGTTACTAACGCGGGAGGAGCGAGTACGAGTCATGCAACACTATACAACACTGTTTAACTTATGATTCACTACATGTTTGTGTCGTTTATATAATATGCACGCACCTATTTCCAGCATAAGACAGAAGTCTTACTTACCGCATGCAACTCATGACCCGGTTGGGACTTTTCAATGAAATCCAGCGCATCAAACACACACGCAAAACTCTGCTGCTACCCCAGATAATAAACTATATCCATTGTTTCCATAAGGCTGGCTTTCTTCTCCTTACATCCAAAAACACACATCATTCTTGTGCCATTGTTGAGTTTTGAAATTAAACAAAGCTTTCGCGTGATGTGATGTTTGTAAATTCTAGGTCTTCCGCTAATTGACGGGTGGGCGGGGTTTTCCGGGGGAAGTGCCCATAAAAATAAGTGATACGTATAGAAACCCCTGAAATGTCAGCTGGACCTGTTATCAAAAAAAAAAACTTTCCGAAACTTGTACGAATCCTGGCGAAGTGCATTCGGCACAGAAATACTCTGTAACACGCCCAACTGCTTTTTTGACACTTTGCCTAACTTTAGCATGAGGAAACAACTCTATAACTGTGTTAATAAGTCAGAATGCATGAAATACCATTAAACCACCCCTTTAACATACTGTATCTTCTTTAAATTAACTTCTTTAGCACATGTCTGACATGCTGTTTTGTATTTTAGTATCTAATCAAGGTCATATGAACGGTTCAGTAATCAGCAGTGACATTAAGGGTGAGGGTCATGTGTCAATAATAACAATCAGGAATCAAACTAACTGATCTGAATCAACATGTCAATGATCACAATGGTTAACCGAAGTAAAAGATTATTTGAATGATTACATTTTCATATCCACAAATTCCAGTGCTTACAAGGCATCATTCTGGATCTTGAGTCCCATCTTTTCATTGATTAAATGATGATTTCTGTGCACACTCAACAGATGTTTACATTAAAACTTACAAAAATCACTTATTTGTTTCACTGCCTTGCAAGCAATGGTGTATCAATCAGGAAATGTATATCAAAATTTCTCATATTTACACTCCTAACCTCACTTTTAAACCCCTTGGTTGTGATTTGTAGATCTGCCCGAGGTGACTGGCATTCTTGGAAGTGATAGAGACTCGGAGAGCTCTGAACAGCCTTCAGTCAACTAAACAACTTAAAGCCAAAAGTCACAGGGATCTGTTGGTTGACACTTATGTCACAATGCCTAAGGTTAGAATTTAAGTTTTACTTTTTACTCAGGCCAGTATTCGCTTGTGACGTCTGTAAAACTAACTTTTACACACATGGGAGAATCTTTGAAATTGTTCTGAGTTTAAATTTTATTTAAATCGATCAATTATAGCAGTCTGCACAAATCAGACACTTTATGAAGGGACTAACTTTATTCTGCACTGTTAAACTTGTTTGTGTGTATTTCTTCAAAAATCTGTTATTTACAAGATATACACATTTCTCACAAATATTTAAATCAAACACCAATAAGGGAAATGCCGTCTGCTAAACTATTTAAGCTATTACTGATTCGTAGGTCGGCAGAACGCACAAGTAATGATGGATGTTTCGCTTTATGTTATAATACAAAATGAAACCAGCTCTGTTCTGTTTTGGAAAAAAAGGAAGAATTTATGTTTGTTATAAGGGACACAAAGTCATTTTTAGACATTTTGCTCTGAGATTGTTTCTGTTAAAGGGACCAGAGAAATATTTGTGCAATTTCCATGTAACCACCAAGGGTGGTTTTGCTTTATTCTTTTATTTTATATAAATGCATTATTTTGTTTATTTTATTGTCTGACATGTTTTCTGTTCATTTACTGAACAGAATAAATGTTGTTTATAAACTGACTTTTTTGAGGCATTGTAACTTGTCATCGTTAGCATTCAACTTATGACAGGAATGCAGTGTCATTGTGGTCACCTGATCTTGCGTGATGCACGTGACAGTCAGGTTGAGAAGTTGTATAAGTTGTCACTCATGTAAACGAAATGCAATCAAAGTTCAAATAGTTGATAGAATCAGGATGTTTTTAAAGGACAATAATTGTGTTTTAAATAAAACCATTTTCTAAATAATGCAAGTGTCTGTCTTGGACTATAAGTTCAATATGGTACAGAAGGCCTACATAATACATATGGTAAGTAAGTACATATCTACAATTGTTTAAAGGGTTTATGTTAAAAACCTATTACATTTTACAAATGGGTCCAGGCATAAATCTCAAATGTTATTACCATTGTGTCGTTGAGGGAGCAGGTGTTTAGAGGCAGTGACATGTGCTCGTGAAATAGGGCTTGTGACTGTCATGTGATGCAATCATATTCTCTCATGGAAATACAGGATAGAAAAACAGGAATTGGACTCGGGTTGTAAAAAATATGCTCAGGTCAAGGCTGCACATTGGTGTTTCATTTTATGTGTCTGCTAATCAGTCTTTGGCCACAAGGTGGCGAAATAGTCAAAGAGGTGCTTAAAAAGACCTTACAAGGAAAGTATACAAGTATAAAAGGAAAGTATATAATAAATTAAATAAAAATTAAATAAAATAATTCCAATAAAATATAATTAATAACGTAACATTTTTAAAAATTAATTTAATAACAAATTCTTTATCTATCTATCTATCTATCTATCTATCTATCTATCTATCTATCTATCTATCTATCTATCTATCTATCTATCTATCTATCTATCTATCTATCTATCTATCTATCTATCTGCAGGATATCTTAAAGTTTTCACAACAGAAGATATTTTATCATTATAATGTTATTCTGATCCTTTCCTTAGTGTGAATGGAAGTGATTATGAAGGCTAATAAGCACGGGACTTTGGTTATTTATCTAATTACCTCAATTGCTTATGTGAAACACATTTCAATAATACTTCAGATCTATTCATCTCATTTCTGTCTCTCTTGTCATGTTAAACATCATATACTTAGAGCCCGCAGGAAAATCCAACCGGAATATTTATTAATAACATCTCTGTTTAAAATAAATGGAAAACATACGTTCAGCTGTGTCCTATTAAGAGGCAATTATCACTAATTGGAACAGCATTTATTGAAACCACTGTAAATTATCTTTGATTGGGTACAACACAATGGATTGTTTCAGAGACACTGTACTACAAGCACACAGTAATAAAGAAATGAAAATGTGTCCTCTCTCTTAAACAACACATTATGTGATAGTACCCATAATAATCGAATAATTGCCACGTTTTCAGTTTTTTCTGGAGCAAATTCTGGTATTTTGTGTAAATGTGAATGTAGTTAACCTATTAGATTAGAAGTGAATACTGATACACATTTAAAAGCTATATTAGCTTATTAATACATTAAAAGCTATATTAGTCTCTGCATTAACGTCTGCTGTTTAACTCAGACCAGAATCTTGCCATAATCTGCTTCTCATTAGGACCAAATGTGTTTGCAATGAAGAATCTAAAGGCAACCCGTTTTTTTATCTGCATATAGCTCTGCAGGTCAGCCAATGTATTTATAACATGCTTTGTGAAATAACACTGGACTGCTCCCTGAGTATTTGAAACACTCGCAAAAGTAAACTACTAAAAGAAAATCACTAATGAAGCCATTAATCATTGTTTTCTGCTATATAGCTCTTACTCTTAACATGACTTTCTGCCATTAAATAGTTATTATATTTCATGTAAAGCTTTTATTCCTAAGTTCCTGATTTGGCCGCTTTTTTTAAAGTTTCCTGAACATATAATTTGTTATTACATATATTACGTTGAAAACTGGAGCAACATCTGAGTTTATATAGTAATAAACTCCATTGTCTGCCCTAAACATTTCAAACACTGCTATAGGTTCAAAGCAGTGTTTCATTTGTAATGTTTGACCATTTGTCCTATAATGGGATGGCTGATTCCAGAAAAGTTTTGTGCAGCTTGACATATTTTGGCATAATTTGTTATTTTCAGTTCATTTCAGGATAGGAAATGTACGTTTTAAAACAGCTTATCTCTGTCCGGCACTGTCAGAATTGGCAGATCAAGAATGTAATAAAAATCAGAAGAAAGCATTGTGTATTATAACATATTACTGTATATTATATTCTTTATTACACGGCTCATTGGAATGCTTTATTCTGATTGGCCAGTTGTGACATTTGCAGGTTTGTTATTGCCAGTACATTAACTACTCAAAACTAATAACACATGGTATGGATGCTGCAAATCATTATTACACAATAATTAAATATGAATGTCTTTTAATTACATTATATTTACAAATAATCAAATGAAGAGTTTGGTTCCAAAACGCGATAAAAGCCATTTAAAAAAAATTGTTATTGCCAAAATCAGTATTGTATCTGGTCAGTATTATTAAGTAAATTCTTTATTTTACGCAAAATCCGATATCTGCCATGTTATTTTTCTGTGTAAGTTCTTTTCTCCCGTTTACATGAGAGGCACTCGGGCAAAGGAAAAATGCCGGCTGTTGCTTGTTCTCACACGACAGCATCAAGCTTCTGTCATACTAACACATTGACCCCTGGGATTTTTTTGACCCCCATTATTTTACTCGAAGTCAACGAAAATCGAGCAGGACCAAAACATTTTACAGGTGAGTTGTTATAACTTGTAAAATTAAGTTGACACTTCTCAACTATATTTTATAAGTTGTGACAACTTATCTCTGTTGACATGACTTGTAAATCTGAGTTGATTTAACAAAAATTTTAAGGCAGCAAAGTTTTTTTTACAGTGTAGCATTAAAACAATGTCATGAATTTTTGTGGATAAAAACAGTTTTATAAAAAATCGTAGAAAATCAAATTATGGATTTGAATTTTTTTATGTTTTTATAACCTAACGATGCTGAAAGTTTGTAACCAAAAATAGTGGTTTTTATCTTGTTACTTTCTTGGTATAGAAAACACATTTGTACCGAAATTAGTCAAAATGGATTTATTGCGTTTTGGAATCAAACTCTTCAAATAGTATGTTTGTGACATTTGAACATCTTTTCTTTAAAACCGAAAGTAAATGTGTTTTTCTCGTGGAAGGTCTGCATTCTTTAAAAATGAGCAAATAAAACATTTTAAATCAATATTTAATGTTCCTTACCTTAATTATGAGGTAAATAGCCATGTAATAAGTGGAATAATGTACAGGCTGCCTATACATTATCCCTTACTTCCATCCATGCAAGTTAAGTCAGTTTTGGCTCATAGTAAGATACATTTCAAAACTAGCCTTAATTTGATCTTTACACATGCCAAATTTAACAAGGTCTACAATGCATCTAAAGTCCACAAAAGTGTTGATAATCAAATATATATTTTATTTTTGGCAAACATTTAATCTTTGGATAAAAGGTGTTTTATGTGTTCTGTTATTAGATGTAAGCTTAACCCTGGGCAAATTCTCACAGCTGACAAGAAAGAGCATGTTGTTCTCTCTCTTGTTAAAACATGACCCCGTTTAAGTTAGATGGCAAGCGATGCCCTGTTGATTAAGGGAAGGGAAAATCCAGGAGGTAAAACCTCAGAAAGACAATAAGAATGGTGTGGTTTTTATTTAGGGGGAATCCCAGCCCACAATCACATCCATATTGGCAGCATTCAAACATCTAGCAGGTCCTAAACATTTACTGCACAAACTCATTAAAGATTATTAAAACATCATGGAAAAAGAATCAGGCAGGTTTAAATGGTGAAGGACATTTAAAGAATTTGCAGTCTAATTGAAAACAACAGCAGAAAGTAGAAACTGTCGGCGCTGTAAAACGCAGCTGCTAAAAGCATCGAAAACAAAATCGCTTAGGTGGTTTTAATGAATTCAATCTCCGTTTAGGTCAAATTAATCATTATGCATTCAAATTGCATTATAATCTGGCACCCCAGAAAATAAAACTTAAGCTAATGCTTCATCACGCTATTTAAGTTGGTCCAGGGTTTCAATGCTTTTCTTCCATCCATTTAAGATCCTTTCCAAAAGTTCACAGCATCAATTACTGCTTTTGGCGAATGGCCAGGCGATTGGAGTTGTAAAGAAAAGAGTAACCCGACTGAGGTCATCATTCTCAAAATGTAAAGAAACTTTAAACTTATCAAAATCTGTAATAAAAATTTCAGAAAAGTTTGAAATGTGATTGAAATGTGATAGTGATTGGTAGCGACAGATCCCACATCCAACAGGCTGACAATGCCAGATCAGTTGTTATGGGTGGAGGCAGTTCTCTCCTCTAGGTATCTCTCTATACTGGACCTTAAACCACCAGGGCCTGGGAAAAACATGAACTTGGAAGTGCTTTTCTAAGAAGGATGTGTATTCATTCCCATTGCTTTTACATGATTCAGGCCCTAAGGCCCTGACTATTAATGACTAACATGGTCATATTTCCAGCGGCTGATTGTAGTGAATCTCTCTGGGCCATGTTGGTGCCATATGTTACAGACTGAAGCCAGAACTGCACGATCATTGCTAAAATATGCTACAAACAAAAACATGGGGAAATTAACTGGAATTTATCCATGAATATCTACACAAAAATGAGATTTTATGATCTTTGGATACGTATTTATCTATTAATTTAAGGTAAAGAAGGTTTAGATTTGGACACGCGCATATCTGTGTCATCCAGTCTGATGGTTCAAGGTTTTGCGCTTCTGTTGATTTGATTTAGCATCGGCTAGGCTTGCAACTGCAGTGTTTTACTCCTCCTTGCCTCAACAAGAGCGAGAAAAATATGGAGGACTAGAAAGAGTGAGTGAGAGATTAGGAGACCATGCTGCCACTGGATCAGTCACACCCACCACGTGTGTTGTGTTTAGACAGCTGCTGTTGAAATGACCTGACTGTGGACAAGAAACATGCTCTCCTCATAGCCGTAAATCATCTCTATTATGGTGATGGTAAAACTTGGAGAGATCTCTGAAGAGCACTTAAAAAATAATAGTCATCTTTGCAAACTACAGCATATTACGTGCTTAAACATGAACAGCTAATAATAAACTTTTAAGCGTTTGTTCAGAAGGGGTTTAATCTTGATGCTGTCCATCATCTCACACATGTAGAAATGATGTCAGCTACTTAACAACTTAACACCAATTCTAACAGCATTTGTTGTTCTCCTCAACTTCTACTAAATGTATAAAAAAAAATTCATTAAGATTTAATTTATAATCTAGATAAATAAGCTTCCCATTGATGTATGGTTTGTTAGGATGGGACATCTGAGGGTGCAAAATATTAAGAAAATCATCTTTAAAGTTGTCCAAATAAAGTCCTTAGCAACTGCATCCACTCACAAAAATGAAAGTTTTGATATATTTATCGTAGGAAATTTACAATGTCTTCATGGAACATGATATTTACATAATATCCTAATGATTTTTTGGTATAAAAGAAAATCTTTTGACCCATGCAATGTATTTTTTTGCTTTTGCTACAATATACCTGTGCTACTTATGACTGATTTTGTGGTCCAGGGTCACATGCATTTGGCAGACACTTTTATTCAAAGTTATATGTTCAAGCGATTCATTTTCCCAGTATGTGTGCTCCCCACAAATCGAACCCACAGTCGTGCACTGATAATGCAATGTTTAGTTAAGCTTTAGGTTTCATTTTGCATCATTGACATATTGCATTGCACATACAGTGTAATGCTAGTTTAAAACAGTATGCTGTTGCAGTAGATGCATGAGATGGTGTGGTAAAAGTGGAAACTATTGAAAGAGAGGTAAAAAGAGATAAATATAATAGTGTGTCATTTGATTTTGAATATAATGCCACATCTGAATTTTATTACAATCCCTATAAACCCTTTTCATAAATCGATGGGGGTTAAAGGAAAACACCGCCGTTTTTCCGTATTTTGCTATGATCTTCAACTTTGACGGGTTAGTACATCCCTATTTTTTTTTTAATGCATGCACTTTTGATCTTTGTGCGGCGCCTCGTGGGTGTGTTGGCATTTGGCCTGGCCCCATTCGTTCCTTAGGATCCAAACAGGGATGAATTTAGAAGCCACCAAACACTATCATGTTTTCCCTATTTAAAGACTGTTACATGAGTAGGTAACCGAATAAGTATGATGGCACAAAATAAAACTTTTGTTTGTAGCCATAGGAATGAATGGGGCTAGGCTAAATGCTAACACATTCACAAAGCGCTGTACAAAGATTAAAAGTGCAGATATTGAAAAAAGATAGGTATGTATTAATTCATCTAAGTTGAGGTAAGAACATAGTAAAATATGGAAAAACAATGGGATTTCCTTTTAAGTAAAAAAATAAACCCTGCATCCACAATCATGTACTTCCATACTATTTAGTAGGTAAAAAACCAAATGCATTATGAACATTGTCCAAACCCTCAGTATGCAAAACCATATGTAAGACATACCCGGATAAGCTAATGTTTTCTCCAAAATTTCTTAATATGCATTAGATGGGCACTTTTCTTTACCACGAGGCAACAGGAGCCGAGGAGCCACCAAATAAAAATTTAAAATGTAAATGCATATTACACTCTAAAAAATGCTGGGTTATTTTCAACCCATCGTTGGTTCAAAAATGGTCCAGCTCAGCCTTGGGTTCATATCCAGAAAATGTTTATTTTTTGACCCAACATTGGGTTTAAAATAACCCATCATTTTTAAGAGTGTAATTTGTTGTTAGGGTGTAGGAAGAACCATTAAACATATTGGTCACATGACAATGAAAACATTGGCGATATAGTCCAAAATGTATTCATACTGCACCCAAGCTAATACAGAGTATACTGCTTTAACTGTTGGTACGTCATAAAATTCAGTACACAATGAATGTATGTTTTGTTATTTTAATCCATGGTTGGGTCAAATTTGGACAGTTTCTAGTTTAATTTATACCAACAGTCAAACCATGGATTGAAACAACCCTGCATGTTTAAGAGTAGATGTGCTTGTGATTTGTCTAAAAAGTAGTCCAAAACACAGTAGATGTATTTACTTTTTTGTGTAATCTATCCTAATCGTTCACTCAAAATAAAGACTTAAGAGTTGACTTCAGACTAATCATTTTACAGTTATCAAGTCATTTGTATGATTTAACATCTTGTACAGTCAATGAAAAAATATGCTCCAAACCTCCCAACTCAAACTTGGCATTTACACCATGCTGAAAAGATCGCCTTCATTTCCAATATCCAGGCTTATTTAAATGGTTTGATGCTGTTTGTCATGGCTTGTGAAGTAAACGTGGTTGCTGGGTACCAACATCCAAAACATGGACCAAAACACGAACCAGTATGCTAAATGTTGATTATTTTACCAGTGCAGTATGGCAGTCTACAGCGCATTTAAAAAGCAACCACAAAAATCGAATATATTCTTAAGAGTAACCCAGCAGCTCGCTGGGCTGCTAATATTTTGCTTCAATGTTGCTAATTTGTCATTGGCTGGAGTTCGTGAGGCTGATGAGGCGTTGATCATGTGACATGAGGTTGGGCTGTGAGAGGGGAAATGCACAGCATTCCTCAACAATCCCTACTGAGGACTGGCTGAAAACTGATAGTGTTGATCTACAAGGCACGGCATGGCTACTAGGTCCACATTCAAATCGTGTAGCATGAATAAACCCTTGTTTTTTTAAACTGCTATGTGTAGTTAATTATCGTCAACTTTAAGATGATGAATATGGACTTGAACAGTGTATTAGTTTGCATGTTTTCCATATTATTTACACTGTAGACTATGCACAGCTATACCAAAGAATGTTTGTTAGTATTTGTGAGAAAAATTGTGATGTGCGGTGGTGTTGAAGGAAAACTGAGTCTGCTCTTGAGTCATTCTGTGAACTAGCGAGATGATGGAAAACAAAAACCCACACCTTCGCTCTCCACCCTTTAAGTGGTATTTTAATCATTCCCCTTGATATTAGTCAAAGTTTCCAGATTTAGGTGGGGAATTCTTTCCACTTTGAGCCAAGTTTTACTTTAACGTTCTTAGCAATTTAAATGGACAATTACATAACGTAGGCATAACAAAGGGGTGGAGTTGCTGTGCCGAGAGTCTTTCTGTAGAACATCAATTTGTGACAAACAACATCTTGAATTGCTTTTAGTTATACACCTGTGGGCTTGTAAACAAAGATGTTGCTAACATTTAACAAGAGTTCCCAAGCAAGAAATGAAATCCTTGGCATCCTCTTAACCATTTGTAAGAATGTGTCAGTAGATGTGTCAGTAAAACTGTCACAAGAATTAATACTGCTCTTCTTGTTTTTCAGTGCATATGTGTTTTTAAAGTTTGTTATAAAATCATTGTGTTTATATTTTCTATAGAGCTCATACACTCACCTGAAGGATTATTAGGAACACCATACAAATACTGTGTTTGACCCCCTTCCCTTTCGCCTTCAGAACTGCCTTAATTCTACATGGCTTTGATTCAACAAGCTGCTGAAAGCATTCTTTAGAAATGTTGGCCCATATTGATAGGATAGCGTCTTGCAGTTGATGGAGATTTGTGGGATGCACATACAGGGCACAAAGCTCCCGTTTCACCACATCCCAAAGATGCTCTATTAGGTTGAGATCTGGTGACTGTGGGGGTCATTTTAGTTCAGTGAACTCATTGTCATGTTCAAGAAACCAATTTGAAATGATTCGAGCTTTGTGACATGGTGCATTATCCTGCTGGAAGTAGTCATCAGAGGATGAGTACATGGTGGTCATAAAGGGATGGACATGGTCAGAAACAATGCTCAGGTAGGCCGTGGCATTTAAACGATGCCCAACTGGCACTAAGGGGCCTAAAGTGTGTCAAGAAAACATCCCCCACACCATTACACTACCACCATCAGCCTGCACATTAGTAACAAGGCATGATGGATCCATGTTCTCATTCTGTTTACACCAAATTCTAACTCTACCATCTGAATGTCTGAACAGAAATCGAGACTCATCAGACCAGGCAACATTTTTCCAGTCTTCAACTGTCCAATTTTGGAAGAGCTTGTGCAAATTGTAGCTTCTTTTTCCTATTTGGAGTGGAGATGAGTGGTACCCGGTGGGCTCTTTTGCTGTTGTAGCCCATCCGCCTCAAGGTTGTGCGTGTTGTGGCTTCACAAATGCTTTACTGCATACCTCAGTTGTAACGAGTGCTTATTTCAGTCAAAGTTGCTCTTTTATCAGCTTGAATCAGTCGGCCCATTCTCCTCTGACCTCTAGCATCAACAAGGCATTTTCGCCCACAGGACTGCCGCATACTGGATGTTTTTCCCTTTTCACACCATTCTTTGTAAACTCTAGAAATGGTTGTGCGTGAAAATCCCAGTAACTGAGCAGATTGTGAAATACTCAGACCGGCCCGTCTGGCACCAAGAACCATGCCACGCTCAAAATTGCTTAAATCACCTTCCTTTCCCATTCTGACATTCATTTTGGAGTTCAGGAGATTGTCTTGACCAGGACCACACCCTTAATGCATTGAAGCAACTGCCATGTGATTGGTTGATTAGATAATTGCATTAATGAGAAATTGAACAGATGTTCCTAATAATCCTTTAGGTGAGTGTATATGGGGCTGTTTAGCATTCTTTTGTCAATTTGTAAAATTTGCTTCTATAATGTTCCTACATCTCACTGACACCCCTCCAGAGTGATGTACCTCAAATCACATATTTGGTGGCCTACTGCCCAGTTACACTGACCCCCTAATAAGTTTAAATCAAATCAACCAAAGCAGATGCCAGAACTATCAGTTGATGATATGTGGCTTTTTGGCATGACGAGAGATTAAAATTGTAAACATTTCTAAGCCAAACTCACTACTATGATACATTTTAAAGTCCCAGTAAAGTCAATCTTGAAAATGTTTTTAAACAATAATGTTAGAAATGTATTGCTAAAACACGCTTATAAGACTGTAAACTATGTAGTACTAAATTGTAGAGATCATACAAAACATTACTGGTGTGCCTTTCCAGAAACTCACAATAACAAGCACATTTGGGGTGTGAGTTGGGTAGTGTCGGTTTGCTTTCTTTCTGTATACCATTGCACAATCCTTTAAACTCATGACGTGACTTCTCCAAGAGAACACAAAGGTTTATCCCTAATTAGGGAGGACTGGAAAATGAATTAGGGAATCTTGTAAATCTAGCATGTAAATAAAACACACATTGGAATCCAGTCCGAGAACTTGCCCACCTCTATGTTTATGAAATACTCTGGCAGAGCTCCTGATCAACCCTAATCAAAACCAAATGAGAGAAAGAGGGCGAGGAGTGGGAAAAAGTGATTGAACTTCATTAAAATACTACTCAGTACAATTACCAGCAGATTTGAAACAGATGACTGCAGGGTTTTACACTCTTTTGAGACACGATCAACCAAAGTTAATTTTATTTTTAGGTCCATTTGTCTACACTGGATTTTCTTATTACTTCCTCTTTAAATAGGATTAAATGAATAAATATTAGCCACAGATTTTGCTTTTATCATTATTATAATAATAATAATAATTTAGTGCTTTAATCATTTTGCCCCCAGAAAATTTCTTATAAGCTTAAAGAGGTCATTTCACAAGACTTTTTTAAGATGTAAAATAAATCTTTGCTGTCCCCAGAGCACATATGTGAAGTTCTAGCTCAAAATAACATATAGATAATTTATTATAGCAGGTTAAAATTGCCACTTTGTAGGTGTGAGCAAAAATGTGCCGTTTGGGTGTGTCCTTTAAAATGCAAATGACAGCTCATTTGCATTTTAAAGGACACACCCAAACGGCACATTTTTGCTCACACCTACAAAGTGGCAATTTTAACATGCTATAATAAATTATCTATATGCTATTTCTCTGCACTAAATGGCAGTGCCGTTGTTGTATAGTACAGATTAAGGGGCAGTATTATCCCCTTTTGACATCACAAGGGGAGCCACATTTCAATGACTTATTTTTTCACATGCTTGTAGAGAATGGTTTACGAAAACTTAGTTACTGGGTTAATATTTTCACATTTTCTAGGTTGACACAAGCACTGGGGACCCAATTATAGCACTTAAACATGGAAAAAGTCAGATTTTCATGATATGTCCCCTTTGACTTAAGACAACACAGTTTCCTGAACAGGGTTTAGATTAAGCTGAGACTATAGGCCTTAGTTATATTAGGACATTTAAGTAGTTTTTAAAAACATACCATACAAAAACATTACTGGTGTGCATCTCGAGACAAATCAATGGAACTTATATATTTTAAGTTATGTGAGTGCAGGCTTATTTCAATTGAAGACATTTTAGTAAGCCCTGTCCAGGAAACTGCCCTTTAAAAGTATAATCTTAAGTACAGACTTAAACAGTGCCAGTGCTTTTCCAAGAATGCGAAACTTGTCAAAACATCGTCATGTGTTAGGATCGTCATGTCAAAATATGTGTTCGGTGCGTCATGTGAACCTATGTGCATTGCGCGTTGTCAAAATACGTGCCTGCTAGAGACGCTTCGTAAGGGTTTATGATAAAAGAGACGCTTGCGTTTGCTAGATACTCGCATAATCTCATGCGTAATCAGAGTTTACTGTTAAGGAAGTGTCTAGCGTGTATTTTGGGAACGTGAGCGTCTCTTTTATCATAAACGCGTGTGCAGCAGGTACTTATTTTGACAAAACACGTGATGCACACAGGATCTCTCGACATGCAGGACACATATTTTGGAAAAGGGAACCACACACGTGACAATCCGAACACTTATATTGAATTAGCGCATCCTCGAATGAGCAGTCAAGAGCTGCCACTGGCAGGCACATATTTTGACATGAGACACGATGCACATAGGTTCCCATGACACACTGAACACATATTTAGCTTTTTTCCGAGGAAGCACCGGCCGCCACTGAACAGTGCACTGGCTTAAAAAGTGCATAGTCTGTTAAGAATCAAATCGACTTTGACTCATCCATTGTAATCAGATCTTAAGCGTTTGTTAATGCCATTTTAGTATCATGATCTCCTTGCTATGCTGCCAATTAGTCATAATTGGTAATTGGAAAACTAAACTTATGGGTTCACATCCCCATGCTGTCAGTGTGCAGATTGCTGCCAGCAAGGAAATTAAAGGCAGATTTCAATGTATGGCCTCCTGACCAGATTCTGTTCTCAGGGGTATGACATTATATTTTTAAACGACTCATGCTATTATAACACATGAAATTGGATTAAATAGATCCTTCATATTTTGTAATATGTCTCCCATATTGTGAGTCTGGAAATGTGACGGCCATTGTGCAGGAGCCGTTTGTACATAATTGTTCATAATTCGATCATTTGTTGCTTGACAAAGTGATAATATGCCCCCTTTGGTAACAATAAAGTCCTTTGGTCCAGTGAGATCTATAATTAATTGTGTAAATCAGTGAAATTTTTTACGTGCATCAGGGGGCTTTTTGTATTGAATATAAGAGTGAGTTATGATAAGGCAACACAATAGCAGGCCTGTTTCTGGCCCTTATGAATAAGCCCACTTAATCAGCCTGGGGAGGAAGGTGCAAAGCCTCTGGGACAGATGTATAATATCGCTGCTTCCTTCCATAAGCCGGTGCTGCAGATTTATGGTGTGGCTACTTTGCTAGAAAAACTCTCTCATGCCGTTTTCCTCCGCAACCTGTTTTCCTTCTCCTGGAGTTTTAGTGTAGTGTTGTTTCCATCACTTGGGGAAAGAGGGAGTTGCCATTAAATGAACAGAGAAGGAAAGGCAAAGTGAAAAGAAGTCCATTTGGTCCCCACATCACAGAACAGTTTGAAACGATTGTGCTCTCCGATATGACGGTCGACTCTGTCTGTCCAATTGGGACTGAGCAGTGCAAAGGCATTATGATGCAAGTACCAAAAATTTTGTTATGGCTGGTACTCTGTCTAGTCATGTCATCACAACTCTTGAAAATAAAGGTAGTACACTATCCCATCAATGAACCATTTTAAGCAATATGGTTTCATAAGGAACCTTTAAAGGGGACATTTCACAAGACTTTTTTAAGATGTCAAATAAATCTTTGTTGTCCCCAGAGTACGTATACGTGAATTTTTAGCTCAAAATATCATATGGATAATTTATTATAACATGTTAAAATTCCCACTTTGTAGGTGTAAGCAAAAATGTGTCATTTTGTGTGTGTCCTTTAAAATGCAAATGAGCTGATCTCTGCACTAAATTGCAGTGTCGTGGTTGGATAGTGCAGATTAAGGGCCAGTATTATCCCCTTCTGACATCACAGGGGGAGCAAATTTCAATTAGCTATTTTTTCACATGCTTGCAGAGAATGGTTTACCAAAACCAAGTTACTGGGTTGATCTTTTTCACATTTTCTAGATTGATAGAAGCAGTGGGGACCCAATTATAGCATTTAAACATGAAAAAAAGTCAGATTTCATGATATGTCCCCTTTAACTTCTAAAAGGCCTTTCTGTGTCACAAAAAACCTTTCTGTCTCTTTAGACTATAAATGGTAAGAAAGAAATGAGTCTTTTAAGGAACCTTTAATTTTTATAAGTGTGGAAGCATGCCTCCATATACAATTACATTTACATTCACAACTACAACAGCTTTTATTTTGTCAATATGTATTATTTAAAAAAAAATTGTTCAATTAATTTACTCAAGTTTAAAACTTGTGCACATGACAGAGTTTACTTGTATCTCTTGACAGATAATAGAAATTTAATGATGGGACCACACCAGATATAGTATTATGCCACGTCTCTGTATCTTTTCCTTAAATTCCCTCCAATGTGCAACATTTACAGTTTGGTTCAGTCACTTGCTGGTCATGAATGTGTCAGCATACCTGAGACTGATGGGTAATGAGGCGTGACAGACGCTAACATGAGAACCACATCACAGTGAGAGAAAAGCCCATGCAGGAAGATGATGGTCAGAAGGTCTTGTCCTCTGGGAGAGAGTGAAAAGAACAGATACTGTCTGGATCTGATCTGTTCTGGGAAGGGAGGCGTTATTAAATGAGCTGTCAATTCATCAAATATTATTTTCTGAAGACAATCAATTCTTGAGGAAAAGAATCATTTTAATGCGTGTTGTTTGTTGACCCGCATGCTAAAAAATTATTTTAGTAAGTGAAAATCATTGGATATACTCTCTGAAGTAGTACTTCTTCTGACTATGCATAGAGAAATCTGGGGCATTGTATCTTTTGTCAGATCGAGTATGACCTTTTTGTGCACTCCCAAGGCATATTCTTTAAAATCAGAAAGAGCATTTTGGTCGTCTTCATGGCAGGAACACAGCAGGCGGGGCTGATGGTTGTCAGTGTGAACTGCATTCAAAGCCTCGCAGTTTCCAACATCCTGACATGCCAAAGATGTGTCTGTTTGGTATTTAATGAATAGATTTTGAGATAAAGTTCATTAGAACAGCAGACAAAAAAGTGTTTCTTTTATGGACTGGGCCAAGTTAAAAATGTATTACGAGTAAGTTGTAAAGCTGGTAAAAAGAATGTTTTAATGCATTAGTAACAAAAATGGCTTAACCCCTACGATCATTTTGCTGTGTTAATGTTTTAGCCTACTTGACTCTAAGAAAGGATGTGCTAATTTTCTACACATCTTTTTGTGTTATGCTTTTAACACATTATGTGTAATTTTAACACATTATGTGTTATTTTCTGTTGATGTGTTGTTTCAATAATAATACAGAGATGTGTGGATTCTGGGACAACGCATTTAGTGTGTTGTCCCAGAATCAACGCTAATGTGTTGTTTTTAACACTGTTAAAAAACAATGTAAAAAATCCTTGTTGCATTTTTTTAAATTTTAATTTAATCAACTTGAATTTACAACTAATTTCAACGTTTTTGACTAGTGAGGAGTTGCTATAAATTATAAAAAGAAAGTGGAATTCGCTTTTTAGTTCAACAAATTTTTATAATTTATAGCAACTCCTCTAGTAAAGACAGTTAAAAATAATTTTTATTCAATTTGATTAGATTTAAAATTTTGAAGGATTTTTACAGTGTACATACAAAAACTGATAATTTAGATATTTTTGTAGAGGGTTTTCAATACAACCAGTGTGTAAATCAGTGACATTTCTTTCATGAATCTGGGTATTTTATGATTTTCAATAGGTGTGCAGACCATTTGGCCATTTGGCTTTAGTGCATGAACTTTTACATTACCCTGCAAAAATTATTTGCTGCCCTACATTTTTTGTAATTTCAATTTACTATTATTTTTCTTGACAAGAGATGAGTTGCAACAACTTATAAAATTACATATTTTAACTATATTTTATAAGTTATAACAACTCATCTCTTGTCAAGATAAATAATAGTAAGTTGAAATGACTAATAAATCCGAGTTGATTGAGCAAATATTAGTTTTACAGTGCACTGTTCTTAATCAGTGCAGGTGGTTTGTAAATCATATTATAATTAATTAGCAAGACAATAATCATGTACATGTCAAATTTGTTACAACAATTTGTAAAACAAATATATAACAAATGTAAAAAACGTTTCTCCAGAGCTGGTGCATGAGCTTTGATGTCGACACGATTTTCACAATTGGCTAGAACACAGACAACAATGATGAAGTGAGTTTCATATGTTTATTCTACACTTTAAGTCTCACAAAGAGAGTTTCATATAATTTTAAAAACTTGTAATGTTAATTTACACATAACACATTTTGCCTTTACCTGTCATTAGCACACAATGGGGAGCAGAAAGTGTCAAATGTGATGGCTCATTTTCAAGTTATCTCCCAACTGCTAATAGCAAATTTAACCAGATAAGCATTAAAGTCCTCAGTATTTAGGGTAGAAATACCTAGATGCACTTTTTATTGTATATATGCGGTAACTCACTGGCAACGTGCCCCATTACAGTACAATAACTGTACATGTTTTTTACAGTTTGATGCCTTTACCGCAGTTCCATTTTACAGTATAATACCCTTACTTTAACCTGGTTGAAAAAAATATTGCCTTGAAGGGGAATCAAACCCAGGTTGCCCATGTTGTAGGTCCATAACATTTCCACGGTGCTACAGAGTCACTTGATAAAAATTACTTGCTATACTCCCCAAGTAGCCTGTCACTCTCCCGACACTTCGAGGAGCGAAATCTTGGCATTACTAGTGAATGAGGTCAAATTCAAATCTGACGGTCAAGCATTTATCCATAATCCCTTTCTTGCTTCTATCTACAATTCTCAATAAATTATTTACACTGCTAAAACAATTCACATTTTGAAATTTGCTTCACTGCTAAAAGCATAACAAATAAAATGTATTTCATTTCAGAGATATATTTTATTTTTCCATTTTATATGCTTTTATAACACGTTTTTATTCAACTACAGTAACACTACTGCTGCTGTTTTACAGCAGTCTACCGCAAATTCAAAACATACAGTAAATCACTGTAAATTGAATGTTAATGCAATGCATATTACAGTAATGAACTGGAAAAGAAAATTATGGTATTTTACTGGGCATTTTGTGGTAAGTAACTGTAGAAATTACAGTGTGGTTTACAGTTATATAAAAGTATTTTTAAGTTTTTCCACCTATATAAAAGTTTTTTTAAGTATTTCCAGCCATGTGTACGCCATCGGCGTATGAATGAGTAAGTGAATGGGTGAATTAGAGGCAACTTGTAAAGTGCTTTGGATGGCCATGGGTCTATGAAAGCGCTATATAAATGCAGTCCATTTACAATTTTTAAGTTTAAGTGATACAAGAAATGAATTCCATTACACCCCCCCCCCCCCCCAGTTTATCATGGGTACGTGATGCAAACATGGGGATCTCCAGAAATGTATTCATACTCCAGAAATGTGTACCTTTTGTAATGCACAACTTTTGCCTCTCTTCGCCATGTAACCTTTTGGCAGTGGCCGGTTGCAAAAACTGCTTAGTGGCTATGGTTACTTTACTTATCCTTAAGTCAAATGACATCAAATGGACTGTTATTTCCTAATTTTGAAACCCTATTCACCTTTGTCTTTTTGTTTATTTTTTAAATACTTTATTGCTTTAAATTAAAGTTTCCAATGTTGTGATTAATTTCAGAATTGTTTGGTTCAATTCATTATTTAGAAAGTTTAAATAAATCCTTTTATTAAACATCCATATGGAACATATAAATCGAAAAATATAAAGCTTATGAAGTGGGCGGGCACTGTTGCCCCCCATTAAACATCAAATTTGTTCTGATTGGCTATGATTGCATACACCGAGCAGCACAAATTGCTCATAGCTGGAATCTCATTGCGTTTCATGTCAGAAAGGACACGGTGTCAAAAAGGTAATGGCTTACGGATAGATCAAAACGCACTTCCAACAAATGCTAGTTTAACTTCTCCCCCACCCCGCTCTCTGTTGTGTTCTCTCTCCATATTTTTCTCTCTCCGACTGTCTCCTTCCTAATGGGCTCCAGATGTGGAGGTTGATGGGGGTGAGCTGCTCACTTGTCATCCGTAGAGCTGTCTGTCCATGGGGAGACTCTGTCAGTAGGTTGCAGGGTGCAGAGGGATGATGTGGGGGTAGGGTTGAGCGAATGATCAGGGCTGCCGGGGCTCAGGTCAGAACGAGACGACATCTGGAAGCACTCGGGGTCAGTGAGCCCTGGCTGTGAGGGGTAGGATGGGCAACATAAACGTTTTTATCTTACTCTTCTATATTGACTAGTCTTAAACAACTCAACCAGAGACAGGAGTAATTATTATTTGATTATTTATTAAATCAAATAAGTGTGAATAAACATAAATCGTGTTACAGTCCACAGAATAAAACTTACGCACATTAATTCATTCATAGGTGTTTGGTTGACGTTGGCTCAAGGACAGTCTCGATTTCATCCAGGTTTCTCCGTGTATCATTAAACAACCTCCAACAAGTGACTCACTTTGTTAGGGGAACCTTCAAGGCCCATTGACCTTGATATAAATGGTTGAAAGAGGGTAGTGTCAAAGAAAGCTGTTGAAATGGGAAATAGCTCCTATACTCCAAAGTGAACATCCAGTATATCGCAGGTCCTCCGAGGATGGCTGTGTTTGGAAATGGTTTGACTCATGAACTGGTGGATCATAAGGATTCCACTGCAAATTGGATGGAACGAGCCCAGCTTGCGGGGAGAAGCCACATTAAAGGCAGCGTAATTGGAATAATGACAGGAATTTTAACATAGATGCATCATTTCAGTAAAGGTTTCATCTCGACAGCATTCACCTTTTTGTCCGTTATTTTTAAACCAGGAGAGGTTAATCTCTGTTATTCAACCAATCAGGAACACAGAAGAAACAAATGTGCCCGTTTCCAATTCAGTCTTGTTAGATGTAGGCTCCTGCCAACTCTCATAGTTATTGGCAAGCCTAAGGCAACAATTTATTTAATGTGAAACAACTTTTTTCTTCCATTAGGATCATGAATGATTTTTTCAGAGTTGAAATAACAGGATGCAGTTAAACTCAATCTGACTGAAGCTCCTACAGAGACTGCAAGGGCTGGAACCCAATAAACACTTATTTGGACTGAAATATTTTCAGGCAACATTTTGAAATAATTATGGATACTCGTTATCCATAATTAATTTTAAAGGTTGCCTGAAAACATCAAAAAAAGTTTCCTAGTCCTCAAAACATCTATTAATAAGTCGGCAATGTTGGACGTCACTGTCGTTTGGAAGACGCACCAAAGCGACTTACAGTGCATTCAAGGTATACATTTTATCAGTATATATAAGGAGATGCAAAAGCTGTTTAGTCCAAGGATTAGTCCATTTTCTTTTTTAAAAAATCCAGATAATTTACTCACCACAATGTGATCCAAAATGTTGATGTCCCTCCCCGACCAGTCGAGAAGAAACCACGTTCCCTGAGTAAAACATTCCAGGATTTTTCTCATTTTAATGGACTTCAATGGACCAATAACTTAACAGTTTTAATGCAGTTCAACATTGCAGCTTCAACGCAGCTTCAAAGGACTCCAAACGATCCCAAACGAGGCACAAGGGTCCCATCCAGCGAAACGATTGCCATTTTTGACAAGAAAAATAAAAAATATGCACTTTTTTATCCACAATTTCTCATCTATCTCCGGTCCTGTGACGCGCCAGCACGACCTCACGTAATTGCGTAATGGCGTGGAAAGGTCACGTGTTACATATATAAAACGCACATTTGCAGACCATTTTAAACAATAAACTGACACAAAGACATTAATTAGTATCATTCAACATACAACAACGTCGGAACGGCCCTCTTTCTCCACACTTGTAATCACTGGGGCGTAGTTTCGCATACATCATCCGTGACTTCTTGACGTGATGAGGTTTTGCGTGAGGTCTCACTTTATTTTTCTTGTCAAAAATGACAATCGTTTCGCTAGATAAGACCCTTATGCCTCGTTTGGAATTGTTTAGAGTCCTTTGAAACTCCATTGAAACTGCAATTTTAAACTGCATTAAAACTGTTACGTGTTGGGGTCCATCAAAATGAGTAAAATCCTGGAATGTTTCCCTCAAAAAACACAATTTCCTCTCGACTGAACAGAGAAAAACATCAACATTTTGGATGACATGGTGGTGGTGAGTAAATTATCTGGATTTTTTTTTAAAGAAAATTGACTAATCCTTTAAACATCAAACTCAACCGAATGCACATATTATACGTCCATCAAATATACTCTCATTTACAAATTGCATTACAATGTGAACAAATTTCTTTGCAGAGCTGCTGAAACATGGATGAAAAGGAAAAACAACTCACCACTGCTCACCCCCTTCCTCCTGTTGTCTATCTCTGAGGTCACATGTAATCAGCAGACCAAGGGAGCCATCAGGTACATAAACAAGCCAATGTCAGTCATTCAAAAACAGCCCATAGCCACTTAAACCCAAACGATCACTTCCTGTGCCATAAACAGCCTGTTTTGAAAGTAAACATTCCTGTTCAACAAAAATTTTACAGGGCTGGCCCTAAAGACCGGTTGAAAGAATCAAAGTTCACCACGCAACACCAAAAAGTCTATCGGCGGGTAATAAAACGCGCAGGGTGTTTTTTAGTATGCTCTTGTCAGCTGATTTTTCTCTTCAGGCTTTAAAACGTTTTCATGTCCAAAGCAAATACACAGGCACTTTAATGAGATGATAGCTGGCAGGGGAAGAACATCAGCACTGGAAGTGTTTGGATCTCATGCTAACTGACCGGCTCGATTAGTTGAATTTAGTCGTTTCCCCACTTTTTGTTTACCCTAAGAACAGAGTGACGGTGAAAACAAGCGTATGGTTTTAGGAAAAGAGCCACAGGAATTTCGGCTACGCTTTCTCACGGAGCACCCAAGAGTCCTGATGTATAGTTATTTTACAGTTTGAAGGTGTGTTCTCACAGAGGGAGGAAAAGACTAACAACCATCAAACATGAGTATTTTAGCTTTTGTGAAAGCACACATCTGCACTTCTCTTGCTCTTGGGTTTCTGAATGATTTCACTTTTGCCTTTCCTTCTGGAGTGTAATGGTGTAAATTAAACCGGCCAATTGGGGGAGTGTATGTTTCATCTACTTTATTCTAAAATACCTCCTCTGAGGCTACGTACATAATGTAAAAGGACTTGATATGTGATACTGTATGCAGAACTGTTGCCAGCAACAGAATAACCAGAGATTAAGCCGTCAGTTTACGCAAGAACATTTGAAAAACTAAAACATAACAGCAAGGTTTGTTGCTCTGTACAATAAATCAAGTTTTCATGTGGAACTGATGAAGGCTTTTGAGGAAACAGAGATTGTCTCTAACACACTAATCCTGATACGCTAAGCCATGACACTGCTTGGACATTTTTATTGCAAAGGTATATTACATGTTTAGATATATTTAGACAACATAAATGGGTAAAATCATAACTAGGCTCCAAACTCATTGAAAAGATGTCATGGTTCAACATTAATTACATACCGTAGTATAACATGGCTACACTTCTGTATATGCCAAAATAAACACATAACCCTTGCTTGTCATGGGTAAAACTGAAAAGTAATAAGAGAGCCGTATTTTACCCAGTTCCAAAAATCAAAACACTTCAAAATCCCAGTTTGTGGCCTCAGTGCAGTTATGAGTTCCAAAGTGAAATCAAGGGGGAAATCCTAAAAACTTCCCAGATGCCCGGAAGATTGTAGTATGTAAATTCCGCAGAGGTCATCAAATCCCTGTGGTCAGCAACGGTTTCGAAGAATCTATAGTAAGCCATCATCTTCAAAAGAGATGACCACACTCATGCTACCAACAGTCGGGTGATGTTTCCATTTTGTGCTTTCCAAAACCAAATTTTCCCACATGTCATTTTCCCACATGCCAAGAATGTGGCATGTCTTCTGTTGGTTTAGGAAAGCTTGGTACCTTTGTGAAGTTCTTTTTTGCTTCCTCTTCTTTTGACAAATAGATGGATAAAAGTAAAGACACATACAGAAGGACAGAAAAAATACGTAAATAGTCGCTGACAGAAAGCTTTGGCTTGGATGCTGGTATTGCTCTGCTGTCCAGTTCAGTTGACTGTGGGTACCTGGTTGAGACTGTATTCTTTGGCCTTCAATCTCAGGTTGGCGATGCTATTGGCCATGTTCATTCCCTGCGCTGTGTTGTTGTTCGCACATGAAGGAGAATATGTTGCCATGGCACTGTAAGAAAAGAGTAAGGTTGTCAGGAAGTTTTCTTTTTTAGTTTTATTAAAATTGTTAAGTAATACCTCAGGAATACAAGTATGCGTGTTTAATTTTTTAATTTTGTGTTTAATATTAAATTTGTTATTTATTTTTTAAATTTACTTTACTGGTTAAATGTTAAAGGAGAAAAAAATAAGTGTGTGTGTATATATATAGTTAAATTAAACTGTATATATATAGTTAAATTAAAAAATCATTATACATTGTTTGCATAAATGTGTCTTTTACTAAATCTGCCTAAATATTCAGTCTAATTAATTTAAACATTTGACTGGACTATATAGTTTAAGCAAATGGAGAAAATTTTGGCTTAGCAGATATAAATTTTGTTGCCAAATAAACATATAGAACAGGTTTGTAAATATAAATTAGATTTTATTTTTGCTGTCGATTACCACATTACCAATTTTAAGAAAATAATTTCTGAGTTTGTAAAAATACCTGACAATATGGGACCCTGAACCACAAACCATTTCCTTTTACTTGAAGTATGCGCCTGTTCCCTACAATGTAATGTAAAGGTATATTGTACATTGAACTTTGGTGCCTTGTTGTTTGTACATGTAAGTTTTGAAATATATAAATAATTAAATAAATAAATAAATAATTAAAAACACAAACCAGTCATAAGTTGCACAGGTATATTTTTAGCAAAAGCCAACAATACATTGTATGGATTAAAAATATTACTTTTTTATGCCAAAAGACTAAGTCATTAGGATGTAGATCATGTCCCATAAAGATATTTTGTGAATTTCCTATTGTAAATATATAAAAATGTATTTATCATCAGTAATAGTGTTGCCAAAGAACTCATTTGGACAACTTTAAAGGCGATTTTTATAATATTTAAATTTTTTGCACCTTCAGCTTTCAGATTTTCATACAATAGTTGTATCTCGGCCAAATATTATCCTATCCTAACAAATCATACAGCAATAGAAAGCTTATTTATAATTGGTTTTGTGGTTCATGGTCACATGTTTACAGTTTATATTACAGTATGCAAACAGACAGATATATGGAGATATACCGATGCTTAATTTTTGTAATTGCTTCTGGTAATTGCCAAGTGTACATAAGTTTTTCATGGTTATATTCCTACATGGTTATAATTATGATAATATAAATATAATTTACAAATTGTTACAGTTGCATATATAAAATTATTAATTTACCTTATTTGTGATGTATTAAATTATCATTTGTGTATTTTTAAATATATATTTTTTCATGTTCATTTGTACACATAGTGGCAAGTCAAAACTTGTCTCTCCATGACAGCATGCTTCTTTGGAACCATATCCACACCAACTAAAACAGCAGTTTTTCTCATGAATGAGTAATCCATAAAGAAGTGTAACTCATCCCACTTTACAATGAGATTGAAAACTCCATACCCTATAATCTACAGTATAATGAATGGCTAACCCTTTTAGACGGATAAATAGCTAGACATCTAACCTGTATGATGGTGAGTTTCCCCAGGACAGGTAGTCATTGGGTCTGGGAGCAGGCCGTGGGACAATTGGCTGCTCTACGGCTGTTACTTCTCCTGAGAAAGACTTGAGCAATGAGGCATTTTTACTTGCTAGCATTGCCCGTTCGTTTCGTCTGAATTTGGCCCGCCGATTTTGAAACCAGACCTGGGAAACAACAAAAGATTCTTGCTTAGAAATACATAGTATAGCAGCTTTGACAACATAGTGCTCTAAGATCACCTCAATTATACTTCAAGTATTTGAATCCACATGGTGTCTTTCCACTGAACAGTTGAAAGTTCATTCCACTGGCTGTGTATATAGATTATATAAAAATCAACTAACCTGAACTCGAGCTTCAGTAAGGTTGACCCGGCGTGCTAAGTCCTCTCTGACAAAAGCGTCAGGGTAATGTGTTCTCTCAAATACCCTCTCCAGGGCCTGCAGTTGGCTGCTGTTGAATGTGGTCCTATTTCGTCTCTGTTTACGCTTTTTCTTCTCTTCTGAGTTGAGTTGTTCATCTGAGGGGACAAAAACACACACATGTATAAATACACACCGTGAAATCAGGATGATGTTGTCAGGAATATGCTCAGTATATAGTAGGTTAGTACTCATTTAACAACCGATCTGAAGTGGGAAATAGAAAATGAAATACATAATGAAAAGTAGAATTGGTTTGTTGTAGAAAATCAACAACAACAAAACATATCATATAAGGATAATTTACAAATCTTTCTGATAATGTTAAAGAATGTTATAAAAAAAGCTTATTGAAGGAATGATTTTCATGCAATCTTGTGTGTCATAATCATGCATATATATTAGTTTTATAGAAATGCAATTAAAGAATCACAACAACTACCAAAATAACATGCAATCAGTCTGACTTCAGATTATTTATCCTGAAATTATACATTTTTTCATTTATCATCCATCATCAAACTTTCTTTTACGAAAATATTATGCCATTTTAGTTAATGGAGCCCAGTATAATCTTTAGGATTTGTATTGGTAAAAAAGGCAGATCGTTGAATACACAGTCTTTGGACACATGAATCAACTCTTGAGCGCTTCATAAAACTGCCCAGAGAGGGAGAAAAATACCCTAGTGACGAATTGATTCGCCCCAATTCTTCTAAGGACTTAAACTCAAAACAAAGATAAAAGGAGAGGTTATCAATGCTAAACCCTGAGCATTAACAGTTCTACATGTGACAGCTGTCTGGACAGTGATGTTGAAAATCTATTGAATTTTATCGGTTTTCGAAACCAGGCCTTAATTATACGCTGAGGCCTATACTTTTATTTACTTGGTTAAGTTATTAAATGTCACAAGAACTAAAACAAAGGTTACACACAACCTGATTTACATCCATTGAATAATTTTAAAATTAATGTCGCTTTTTATAAGTAGCTTTTTTGATTTACTTGTGCAAACTAGCGGATTCAAATCAAATGTATTAGAAAAACGCTCATCATATACAATTAGCCTACACGTAAAATTGTTGCTTATTTGCAAGTGGCTTGTGTGTTTATTTCTCAGGTTTTTATTTTCTTTATATAATTTATCTGAAATGCAGCCTATTATACTCATCAGCTGACAAAGTGAAAACAAACCTATAGGTAAAAACATAAACATCAAATTAACAAAATATCAATTGGGCTTTTAACTTTTATAATAAAAAAATAAAATCTTCACTTTCTTTGACGTTGTTATTTATATATAGGCTATATGAATTTTCCGACTTCGAAAACAGAAAAGTATTTTGGAAATCAAAAATTCAGACCTATTTCGCTTAGATAATATAAAAAATAGGCCTACTGCTAGGCTACTCTTAGCAAATTTAATTAAGTTTCTATCTGAAAGTCCTAAATATTATGTTGCATAATATATCTTTTATGTTTTAACATAGGCCTATCATCCAATGTCTTAGATTAAATTACAACAGTCAAGGCTTTGAATGTAACAATTCAACACGCAATTAAATACATCTCTTAATTGTGCATATCATCAAAAAGACTCATAATTACGATCATTAGTCTACATTTGCTGATTAAATCTACAAATATGACAGTTTTATATACTTTATGATGCTATTAAAATATCGCATTTTTTATGACTTCCTAATTGTTTGTGGTCCCGACTCCCATAAACCCCTATGATATGTGTACGGTAATATAAAAAATATTTATTAGCTAATGACCTGTGACTTTACATATTTTTCTTATTTCTCAAGCTTTTGACCACAAAGTTGGCGTGGAAGTTTCACTAAGATTAATTTTATTCAGGACAGTGGACATGTTAAAAGATGAAAACTAATTCAAATGGTCGAAAGAGGTGACATTGACATAATGCGGCATGCAAAAATGTACTGCTCATATGGGGTTTTATTAGAGCCCATTTTTTTATTTTTTCCAAACCGAAAACTTCGGTTAATAGGTCTTAAAATTTATAAAACAAAATATAAAGTTATTACCTATCAGTTTTATGACACTAAGTCCTACTATTTGAATTAAAAGGTGCTCGAGTATATGCCAGTTATGTATTGTTTATGCACTTACTCTCCTGCTGTGTTGTGTCGCTGCCGCTGGTCAGTCCCGGAGACTCCAGCATACTCCTACCCGCCTCTACTGCGCTCTCCTCCGCATGAGCTCCCACCATCTCCCGCGCTTCCTCCAGATCCAACAGGTGACTTACGGAAAAGTTTTTCTTAGCCTGTAAATGATCCTGATTTGCGGTGATCGGATTCTCCAGTCGGTTAGGTAGAGTGGGTTGTCTGTCCATTAGATGAGCATAGCTGGAAGTCATGACGCAAACTGACGAAACCAAAGATTTCTTTCACTTATAACCAACATCGGTTAAGTCTTGACCATAAACAATCACTCTGTGCTCGACAAATAGAGCGATTTGAGATTTTTACATCCGTTGTTCAGCGTCGTTTTGATCCAGACACGCGTCGTTTCCACTTTTTAACTTGACAGTTATGTGTCTTTATGGGAAATGGCATCACCAGTAGACATCTCCACATCAAGGACTCATTTGCATTACCCGATGATTCCCTCTTAAGTTGCACAACAGAGGCTTTTTCTTCTCATTCTGACGGAGTTTTAAATGAGGGAATGAGTAAGCTGGCGAGAAAAGTATGATGGCACAAACGAACGACGTACGCCCAATATTTAGGAGGTAGGACGAGCCTCTCTTAGCTCCTTTCTTCAGTACCTCAGGCGACACACTGGCACAGAGGGGGGAGCTTAGCCCAACATGCATCTGAAGTCGTCGGGAGGAATAATACACATGCAAGAAGACCTAATTACGTGGCAATGTTTTTGTCGGTGTTTCTAATGTTTAAAATTTTCCCCACCCACAACACACATTACACACAGCCCCACCCCAACATTTAAAGTAACCTATATTAATAATTATGCTATAGGAATTGAGTTGACTTACTGATTGAACAGACTCGTGTCTCTTTTTAGTGATAATAAATACTGAATGAGCATTTTTTATTAGATTAGAAAAAAACATAATGCTTCAATTGTTTTCACTTTATGAACGTCTAAGTCATGGGAAATTTTCAAGTGATACTTGGAAAAAAAGAGAAAAAAAGTTAATCAACTTTAAATACAGACAATGTTGTTGTATATGGACATTGTACATTCTCTAATGATGTCAACATATCTATGATTTGATGCTAAAATATTCGGTTTACAGAGGATGCTGAGGCATTGCGTGCGCTTTTAAAGAGTCTCTCGTCAGGAGGGGATCGAGCTCTGCATGTGTCGCAATGGCATGAGTTCAGGCTCCAGGCTGCCTCCGTCAGCCTCCTAGGTCTGGGAAAAGAGCACTTGATGCCATCAAAGGGGCGCAGATTGAATCCAGATGTGCAGTGCCTCTCTCGTTTTTTCCATGCATTTAATTAAGGAGCTTGGATTGAGGAGATCTTTCTTCATCATTAGTTTCCCCCCAAGATCTCATTTCTCCCTCGAAGCCCAGCTCGCTGCCCGTGCCAGCGCTTTGCTTTTTTATTATTATTATTTTACTCAGCCTGTAAATCTGCCACATATCGAAGCTTTGAATCTCTGTGAAGAAAAGCTCTTACCTCACAAGGAACACTGCAGGGAAAAGCCAAAGTCAGGGCCGGATAAAATAAACCAAAGCTATTTTAATAATTACTGTAACGTAAATATCAAATTATTGAAAAACATAAAAAAGATACATGTAGCGATCTTGATATTTTGACAGAAAGTGTAGTAAATATAGATTAAGTTATGTAAAATGCTCTAGCACACTAAAACATCCATTGTAATGAGTAAATGTAAACAATAATATAACAACAGCGGTCGTTTACAATATAATGTGGAGTAGATTTCTGCAGCATTTGCTCTGAATTCATAATGATTGCAAAATAAAGCGAATAGTTATAAAATATTTTGCCCAAGTCAGATCAACAGAGATATGGGAATGATTCTCACATTGGCAGAAAAATAAATGAAGTAAAATGAGTCTGCTCTGTCTTTAGGTAATACAATTCAGTTATTGGATGTATCGTTGTAACTCTCAGAGTTGTTAAAACTAACCCGTGCTCATTCGTTAACTGCATTTAATTAATTTTGCACTTAACTCAGTTGTAACCTACTAAACAATCCATGTGAATCGTATTTAAAACGTATAGAAAATCACATTATTAAAATATGTCCCTAAACGAAAGAGGAACATTTTACATTTCCCATAGGCCTACCTTTTACAAAGAGGACGTTAAAAACAAATGAGGATTTCAGTAAACCCAGATACAGATGATTTTGATTAATTTGTCACTAACTCACCTCGGGCAAAGACAATTAATAGCCTATAAATGTATAATATAAATTAAATTGTTATTATTATTAAATAATAATAATAATAATAATAATAATAATAATATATTAATAATAATGCTTTAGAATACCTAACATTTTTATGATTTACAAATTATAATTCAATAGCTACATATCTAATCAAAATGAGCTTCAGCTAACAAATGCATCAATGCCTGTAATTTTGTAATAACCCAGATTAGAGGTTTGTATTGTAAAAATATATAGTAAATGTGGTAAAACATCGTGATTACAAGTTCACAATCATAGTTAAATTAAATTTCTTTTTAATTAAATCAATAAAATGTAATTTTATTGTTAATTCTATTTGTTTGCACGAAGGACATGATGGCAACATGAACCGTGCGCTTTGCTCTGCACGTAATCTTTTATCACAATGTGGATCATATCCATTATCCTCTTATCTCAACGGACCCTCAAAATATTACCTTGCTACTGTAACAATGTTCCTAAAAATTAAACACGCACAAATTACATATCAGTAGTAGCCTAACATTCATTTGTCTATCGTGCAGAGCAAAAACGAAACAAAGGCCTGAGAACTATAAGTTTATTATAAATAGGCCTACGATAAATGTACAACTGGGTCAGAATGTTCCCCTCGCTAAAGAAAACCCATATACATAAAACTTTTGATTTAAGTGATCCTATAAATGATCCTAAATATAATTTAATTTGTAATATAATATTATATATCGCAACTTTACAAAAAAATTACTATTTCGCTGTTATATTTATATAAAAAGCTTTTATTTACCTCAATGCAAACCATTTCTCTGAGAGCCAATTCATCTGCTAAGCTCAAATATCGTGCAGTTTTATTCTTAATCAATTAAATATGTTGCTAGTGTTCCCTTGCACCACGATCAAACATGTCCAATAGTTATTAATGATTTATTGTAATCCAATTATTTTAAACCATTTCGTTTATACACTGTGTCAAGAGCTACAATCTATAACTAATGCGTGGCCAGCGGCGTTAGTGCTCAGTATGTTGATCTTAGTCTTTTTACATCTCATGTTACTTTTCCAAGTTGTCTGGAGAGGCAACCTCACGTAAATTAAAAGCAGATCCAATATACTTCATCAATGAAGATGAACTACGACTGATACTGCCGTGTATTTAGCCACATACACGTCCATTCGGTCCTATTCAGGCATCATTTAATAGCTAGTGATTTATACAAAATATAAAAATGCATGAAATTATTATTTAATGAGTATGAACATGTAGAGCACCTGTCCTGAAACCCAATACTCATTATGACATTATGAATGTGGAATTATGAATGCAATAATTAGTTTGTTGTTTTAGTGTGTTTGCTGTGTGTTTTATGTTTTTAGATTTCAAGTCTTTAATAAGTTTTTTTTTTTTTGATGATGACGAAATATTTCATAACGGATATTCTACTGTCATTTATCAGGCCTTAACATTTACAATACAGTATTGTTTTTATAGCCATTCTTGCTTTGAGGCTATTGTGTAGGCGAACATTGCTAAGTGAAGGGTTTATAGAACAAAGATTAAAAAATTGTAAGTCCAATCTTAAGACTGTCTTACAGAAAAACTGCACAAGACTTGTCCAAAAATGAGAGCCAGGATCTGATAAAAGAAAATGTGCAAAAGACCAGCATCTAAAATGAGTTCTCATGCTAATAACGCATGCAGAGCTTGATCCTAATTGAGTTTTGCCATTTTGTGACCTCATTGTTGGGCATGAAAATCCCTGTCTGTAACACAGATACAGTACACTTAACTTAGAAACAATGATCATTTCCTTTATATTATCCTCTTGGTTGTCTTAGTTCATTGATAATAATAGCATGACCCGCAGAGCAACGTTTAAGAACCACCTCTCCAAATTCCACAGACCTCATGGGACTCAAAGCTGTTTGGAAATTAGGCTCATTCTTATATTAACCCTTTGACCCTGCCGGCCGACAGGCTGAGGCCATGAAGAGGAAGGCCAGAGTAGCTAATTGATGACCGTCGCTAAGGGGAGAGAGCATGAAAAGATAAACAAAATTAAGAGCAGTGATGAATATCACCTCTGAAGGAGCGAGAGGCCAGGAGAAGTAGTCATTTATTAATGGGAAGTGTTAGGCCATTAACCCAGTTATTGAGTGATGGGCCAATGGCAGGCCACTCTTGTGAGTACTTGTGATTGTAGACAATGATATGGACTAGCGTTGATCTGCTTTAACTGTTCCAGCACAGATGTAAGATGACTGTTCAGATTGCAACACTAATCCAATTTTCCTTCATTTGTCTATTAAGTTCTGATTTTATCAGAATCAGAAATCACAGGCTGGCCTGCTTTGTTTCCGCTTGTGGAAATAGTGCTAGCCATCGAATAGTTACAGTTTTAAGAGGAAATTGTGTAACACAAGCTAATATGTGAAAGGCTTGTACAATGGCATAGAGGTTTTGTTTTAGTGTGTTAATACAGTTGTGCATGTGTGTGTGATATGGAGCAGGCTCCTCTATGCAAAGGAGTGTGCTGGAATTTTAAAACAGTCCACTGACACCCAAGGTTCAACTTCACAGTGCTGCCTATTAATATCTAATAAAGTTTTCTAAAGAAATGAAACGTCCATTAGTCACAATATGAAGAATTTCTATGTACCAGACTGTGCTGGCACAGTGAGGGCCTCTGATTGAAAACATATGCGGAGATTGAAGGGGCCCAATCAATAAAAATATGATAATTGTGTTTCTAGGACTGAATACATGTATTTTAAGAGACAAATTCAGGCCAAATCTATAAAGTCACATTTCTTTCCAAAACAAAATGCCTAAGGACATGTGTCATATTCATTTCCCATGGTACACTGACAAGAAGCAAATACTAAAGAATGAGTCTATTGTTTAATTACTTTGGATTAATGAGATAAACTGTAAAAAAATAGCCACCATATTCTGATTATATTTAGACTCAGCTTCCTATGCTGACGAAACTGGAAAAGTTCCTCATTGCAATAAATCTTTTGAACGTAACAAAAATAACGCATTGTTAACATCAACAAACAGATTTTTTGTTTGTTCATCAAGTTTGGTGCCAAGATTGATACTGTTGTCTGATGACGCACTGCTTTAAAAATTTCCATCACACTGTACCCTTTCTAAATGAGCTTTTGAATCAAAGCTAATGAACATTTGAAACCACCTAATCAAATATAAGCTTTGTTTTTATGTCTGTGATATGTATATTCCAATTTCACTTTTTAGGTTTATTTATACAAAACTGAACCAAACCTAAAACACATAAATACAAATAAATCAATTCTCTGAAAGTGGCTCACATTACAGCATACATTATTTAAAGGAACAGTACACCAAAAATGAAAATCCTGTGATCATGTGCATTCACTTGCATTGTATGGCAAAATAAATGGTCCCAAGTTGTCATTCGGGCAGTATCCTTTAAAATGTACTAATATATACTATTTAGATACACATTTGGTAACAATATATACCTCTGAGATACTTTAGGTGCAAAGGTGTACTTTTAAAGATGCAGTGTGTAAATTTTAGCGGCATCCAGTGGTGAGGTTGCGAATTGCAACCAACAGCTCAGTCCACTGCTCACCCCTCGTTCTGAAACGCTTATGGCGCTTTTCCGTTCCATAGTACCCCACGGTTTGATTTAGTTGGGTCGGGTCAGCTTACTTTTGGGAGCTTATCCATTGGGTGCAGTACGTAGTACCCGATACTTTTTTTCGTACCACCTTGGTTGGGGTTCCAATGGACCCGAGCTGATACCAAACGTGAAGCAAAAACACAGTAGATCACTGATTGGTCTGAGAGAATTGTCACTATTTGTGTCATTGCTATAATCTAAAAGATGGAAGCTATGGTAGCCGCAGTGGTGTAGTGCAGGGTATACGCAGATATACGGAGTATATCCACTTCTTTATTGGATGGCATGGAGTATACCCACTTTTACGTTTTAAAAATGGGGGGATAAATTGAGAGTATACCCACTTCTCCTGACACCACTACACCACTCGGTAGCCGCCACTGGAAAACCATGTAATTGATGGAGACAACTTAGTAAAAAAAGGTTGTCCGTTAATGGCTTCTGTAGAAACATGGCGGCACAAAATGGCGACTTTCACGTAAGGGGACCCTCTGTGTATGTAGATAAAAACGACTCATTCTAAGGTAATAAAAACATTACGGTTCATTATAAAAAGGTCTTTATAAACCCCTGATAATATTGTTATTTATATTATTTTGCATTTCTGTCAAGAGATCCTTTTAAAAATTACACACTGCACTTTTATGGGTACAGGCCTAATGACAGCTACGGGTACCACACAAAGGTGATTGCTAGCAGGACTTCAGAGAGTAATTTTATCCACTATCACCCATTAACTTATACAAATTTGCATCCAACTTTACCTCCAATTAGATAGGATGTGAGTGCTGGAGAGCCTGAGGCGGCCATGGCAGCAGAAATGATTCATACAGGAAACAGGAAATTGGGTTTCAAAATATTTTAGAATTGCATAGTGCATGCACAGTGGAGAGCGGACTGGAGCTCAGTGCAAGGTTCCTGCTTTGCTTCCCAACAAATGCAGACGTACATGCTTGGGAATCTGAAAACTTGTTTGTTAAATTTTGAAACTGTACAGATGACTCTAGAACATTTGGAGTCATGTCAGTTTATGACTTTATCAAAGCCATTGATTACATCAAAAATGAGAGAAATTATATGATTATGTTTTTGCTCATAATTTTGAAATATTGTTTTTGTCAGTGCCACTGGCCAATAGGCCACCTGGCTGTGAAGATATGGCCACATCTTTCCTCCATATGTGAACCAGTTACTGAGTAAGTGAGTGGGTGCGTGTGTGCGTCTGTGTGTGAATAATAATGGATAATGATGATAACTATTACATTGCGGTAAAACGTTCTCATGAATACACATTCCTAGCTACCTTTTCTTTCTAGGAAAACTGTAGTATAGTTACAAAATCACTAATAATGCTGATATTGAGCTTGTCAGAAACTTGGCATGATTAATTACGGACAGGAAATTGCCAATCAGGGATTCTCTGAGTGAAAAGGTTAAAGCAGATCAGGCCATCTCAATGAACAGAGCAGCTCTAGTATAGATGTCCCCTTTTGCCTTTTGCTTTAACATTGTGTGAAAAAGGGTATAAAAAAACAAAAGCTTCAAAGTGGGCAAGCAACATGAGACAAAGCACACGGACATATATTTGTACGGGATCTCTAATGCATGTTACTCAAGCACATCCAAAGCTGGGATAACACTGGCCTCTTTTTGATTGGCGGGCTTCACTAATCACTGTGTTTAAACAAGCCAGATGCTCTCTGGACAACTCTGACCTTACTTTGAGGATATGTCCATCTTCCTAACCAATGAGCTGCCTTATTTCTGTTCTGAATTTGTTCTTTAATTTCCAGCCCTGACCTTCCAGCTTCTCACATCTGCAGTGAGTTTAGGATGCTGAGACCAAGAGCAGGGTGCACAGAGCTCTTACCAACTGCTGACCCAGACCTGAAGCAACTCACACTGGGCTTGGTGGCCATGATCCGAGGCAGACAACTGTGCTGCAACAGGGAAGGCAGTTTTATGGGATTAAATAAAAATGCCTCTGTTACTTTGATACTGTATATATTCATGTGTCTATGTGGGTTTCTAGGCAGATATATTGCTAGGAACTATACTCTCATTCTAGCGTAATAATCAAGGACTTTGCTGCTGTAACATGGCTGCAGAAGGCGTAGTGATATTACGCAGTGCCTGAAAATAGTCCCCTGCTATTGAAAGTTTTAAGTATTACGCTAGAATGAGAGTATAGTTCATAGCCATATCGGCCTAGAAAATCGCAACTTTTAATTTTCCGTTGGTTTTAGTACACGATGTAACTACAGAAGAGTCAAGTTTTAAAAAGGAAAAATATCTAAACTCTTTGGTAATTTTATTAGAGCGCAATGCTAATGGTCTAATCAGATTCAAGGGATTATGCTAACTATTTAAACACTATGATTTCATAAATTTTGTGTTTATGTTTAGCTTTAGGACTGTCATTGAAGAATGAATGAAGCACACCAGTTAGTGAAACATTTTTCAGAGCATGTGTTACCATCAGATGCTAACCTCATGTTTTCAATTACCATTAAGGCCAATACATCTTCATTTTCTGTGCGAAAGCCAGATTTCTTGATCTAGCCCTAAAGTACCTACACAGCATCAAACTAAACCCATGGTCATCTGCAAAGGTTGTCAAAACTATACCCCTATCAATTTCTTAATTCCCTAAAACATAAATCCTCTCATCCAACTAACAGCATTTAATTTGCAATCCAAAGGTCAAACTCTTTTCATATTGCATTTCAAACAGTAGCAACAGAATGTGAATTATTCAGTGTGGTCAATTTAAAGAGGGTACCAGGACAGCCATACATACATACATTATATATGTAAATGTGACCAGGGTGAAGACAAGTTTGAGAGGCATTAAAGGAGGTGATTACATGTCGTTTGTAAGAAGGTAAGCTAGAGGACATACTTGACGGTACTTGAATCTTCAAATGAATACAGTTGTGCTAATTGTCATTTGCTTGGTACTACATGACAATATGGATATTATTTCTTATGTTGAAACTCAAACTGCATATGAAGAGTTCAGATACAGACCCCTCTAAGTGCATCTAACATTTTCTAATGAGCGTTTTTTATCTTCATTATTATCACTTTAAGGGCAAAAGAAAAGGTTATTAATCAGTTACTGACATTCACACATATCACTATTTTTGTCATTTTAATGGTATTAAACAAATTTGACTGTCTTTCGTGGCAAAACCCTCAAAGTGCATCTACTTTTTATAGTTGCAAAATCACTAAAGATTTAAAGGGATACTTCACCGATTTAGCATTCAGCTTTGTATCTGTAGAAACCCGGCAGTATTACTGAATGACCATGTTTCCCTCCCTCATTTCCCCCTGAGAGGAGAGATATCTGCATTTTGGTTCTGCAAAAAAGTCCTCCGATGATGTAATATGACGATTTTTGCATCATCGGAGGACTTTTTTGCAGAACCAAAATGCAGATATCTCTCCTCTCAGGCGGAAATGATGGAGGGAAAGATGGTCATTCAGTAATACTGCCGGGTTTCTACAGATACAAAGCTGAATGCTAAATCGGTGAAGTATCCCTTTAAAACATTGCAGATAATAAAAGTCAGAATGTAAAAATGAAGAAAATGAACCACACATCAGGAGGCGCTGTGATCCATGTCACTGCCACATTCGTGTATCTGGTCCAAGTACTCACAATGGTCGTTTTGTGCACCGTTGTTGACCCAATTCATCTTTTGTGCACTAAAAGGACTTTGCTAAAAAATTCTGCCAGAAAACTGGTACTTCTGAATGGCCCATGGTCGGGATTAAGCGGATTTGAAGCGAATGTAAGCCTATTTGAAGAACATATACATGGTAAAGTAAGAGTGTCAGCATAATTTATTTTTATTTTTAAAAACAAAGTATAATTAAATATAAAAAAATAAAAGTTTTGCGATTTGACAACTGTTTATTTATTGGCAGGCAACATATTCCAATCCCTCTCTTAAGGGGCGTGTACACCAAAGCTTTTACGTCAGCGGCCAGGGTATGTTTTCAATTGTTTCCAATGGAAACGCTGTGTTTTTCAAAAAAGCCAGCAGTTGGCGTTTTTTCATGCTGAAAGTCGCCGCTCTGTGGTTTTTCCCTGCGCTAAGTGCAGAGAGTTGAAAAATATTCAACTTTGGGTAAAAACCCAGCTTGTCAATGTCAGTTCTCACACGCCGTTCAGTCACAGTGGAGGAGGGGCGGGACAAATATCACAACAACCAACTGGAGCATCGTACATGTTTAAAAGCTTTGGTATGCACAGCCCCTTATGGAAACTGCTTGGTTATTGTAAACAGCGTATTATTAACAAAAACAGCTTCTGCCATTTCTCAGTGCAAGACTAAAGGTCTGGGTATACTTTCTGTCCACAGCTTTCAAAAGCTGAAAGTATACCTCGGCCATCAAAACACCAAGTATTTAAGCTCAGCCATTGTCCATCTGCGTGCAGCTCAATTTTTGAGAGAAAGAGGAATGGTGAGAGGGCGAGCCTAGAAAAGGATCACAACAATTAGCAAATAGCAACATGGCCCAACTTACAATGATCCAATCAATTCTCAATGGACGAATTCAAGTCCTCTCCCTACCTTTTATCAAATATTAGAAGCTGCTTCACTCGGATATACGTCACGACGAGGAAAATAAGACAATAGCTATGTTTCATTGTGACTTTAGCAGTAAGTCTTATTTAGCAATGATTTTTGCCTCATCTGATCAGCTCTTTTGATTGGCCTTTATAGAGATCTAGCTTCTTTTAGAGACTTCTCTAACCGTTTAATCGGCCAATAATAATCGGCACCCAAGCATTCAGTCAATATCATTATCAAATTTTTGCATCTGGTCTTCTCATATGCATATCTTTTGAAAGAGCTAAATTCAACATACATAAACAGGTATTGCTCTTTGTTACAGTTTACTTTTTCATATTTACAAACCAATCATTGACCTTGTCATCTTGTAATACAATCACCATGAATTGTGACCACTAAATAAAAGATTTGCTGTGAACATTAAAATGAACATTAAACATCAATAAGTCTTTGTCTTTACAGAATAAAACTATAAAATAACAGCATCATGCAAAGAATGCTGTTATTTTTATGTTATCTGTTTTATTCTGTAAAGATAAAGACTTGTTCATGTTTAATGTTCATTTAACTTTAAACAAACTGTTGCCACATTCTAAAAAAACTGTAATTTTACGGAATTTTATCGTTTTATTTTACAGATGTTCCACGTTTTTTGAAATACAGTTAAAAATGGTAAAATTACAGAAACATACTGCAAATGTACATATTTACTGTAAAATCACATGAAAGACACTCTTGTTTTGTCGAGTGTTTGTCGTGTATTGTTCGAGTGTATTGTCGTGTTTTTCATGTGATTTTACAGTAAATATGTACATTTGCAGTATATTTCTGTAATTTTACCATTTTTAACTGTATTTCAAAAAACTCTGAAAATCTGTAAAATAAAACGCTAAAATTCCGTAAAATTACAGTTAATACAGTTAATCGTAAAATTACTGTTTTTGCAGTAAATAACATACGTTTAAATCTACAGTAAGCTATGGAAAAATAGGTGCCAGTATTACTGTCATTTCTACAGATTATTTTTACAAGGTAAATTTAACAACTGGAAACACCTCATATGCTCTTAAAAGTAAGTGCTTTCCTTTGGAAACCATGTTGCTTCTTAACAGTGGATATAACTTCAGCTGATGTGTCTGACCACCAACTAAACGTCTGGGTTGAAGCAAACTGCCTCAGGCCTATGGTGGGATCTAAACCCAGACACTACCTGTCAACAACATTTAGTTTAGTCCCGGGTGATATTAAACATGTTCATGCACCTGCAAAGTTACTTACAGTCTTTATTCATTTGAGCTTTATATCAATAAAGAGTTATTACTTGATATATCACAATGAAGTCTGAAGAGGCATAGATGTTTGTCATCATGACGCATGTATAAAACAGCATTACTGTGAAAACCAATATAACATCCACATCAAGCGTGTGCTCGTGCATTAATGCCATTAAAATGCCTCCCCTTGTGTAAGTATCAGAAAAGCAAACACTGGCTAAATCCATTAGTTTAAGTGGAGGACAGGGTTAATAGCTGGTTTATTTAGTTAAGCTTAAAACGTCCTTTTGTTTTGCTTTACCCCAGTAAATAAACTATGGCCCAGATATGCCTGATTATAATTGAGTTGAACTTGTGCTTTTAGCCACACGTATATATAAAAAGAGGGAAAAATCTGGGCAGTGCGATGTTTACAGAGGTGATTGAGTGTAGGGGCTCACCCCACGTTTTAGGACTAACCTTCATAGTCACTAGTTTATTATGCTTTCCCATGTGTTTATTAGACGCGGTTGGACCTTGCCCAAATACACAACTAAGTATGTCGCCTCTGAATACCTGAAGTGTGTAATTTCCACAACCCTGAATATTAAAATGTGGTCTTGGCATTTCAGAAAGTCGCTTTAACGACATTCCTAATGGACCTCTTAAACAATTATGCGTTATTAGACTTATGACAGCACATGCTGCCTTTGTAGTTTATCAATAATATTGTGATGGCCTTGAGGGCCAATATATCAGTGTTGTCTGAGCCAGCATTTCATAGGCTTACATCTGTTACCAATTGGACTTCCCCACTGCCCATCTGTGGTAAGGCTTGCCTAGGTAATCTCAGTCTGTTGGGATCCCAAGTCTGCAGGGAACGGCAGAACCTCCATTATAAACCCGTCATTAGCATTACAGTCACGTAATTATTGCAATGCCCGTTTCAAACTGGGAGAACAAAAGGAGGCCTAAAGCAGCCTCTGGCAGCAGAGACTTTGGAAATCATTTCAAGTTTGGCGTCTCTCTGACATAAATGCCTCCTGTCAGGCTCTGCGGGACCCGCTGGCTGAACGGAGAAACACTGTTGAAGTGCAGTGTATTTTTGCCTTGGCATGCTGCGGGGGCCTGTGTTAAATATAGTCAGAACGACAGAGAAAAGTACAATACCTGCGTTTTGTGAAGATCTCACGATTTGCCGCTTTATTACTTCAGAAATGATAGCAACCACTTGTCATGTACCTTATAACGCTCTGTCATTCACAAACAAGCCATATCATGCAACGCTAATAGTCCAATTTGGTTGTTCAATTATACGCTATTTGCCTGAGGCCAAAAGTGTCGTTTTTGAAGAAATGAAAGTCGTGGGTTTTTTTAGATCTAAGAAGATACTAAATTTAGATTGGAGCCATTTTAAAAGCCCAGCTCTTAATTGGGAATGCATGTAAACCCAATCCCTCATATAACAATGCACAGTTGTTTTCATGTTTGGTTTGCATTAAGGAACAAAGGAAGTACATGGTGTTCTGCTGATCTAAACCATCGAGACCAGAACTTGCAGTCTATGCATAAACCTTTACCCTTAAATACTGAAGAAACCTGAGGAAAGTTCTCAGTTGGATAAATTTGTGATTTAGGAGGCACTGTGACAGTGCGAAGGAATTTATGAACGCACCGCAGCTTCTGTGAGAAGCTTGTTGACGACGGTATATGATCAGTCAATCTAAATCAGAATAGTAAAAACTATGGAGGCAGCTATAGGCTGTGTTTCATTTCTCACTTGTATTTGTGACCCTATCTGTGAAATCCAGTCTCATAGTATTATAATCTAAATATGAGATTAGGAGCAGATTAGACTTCAAAGATTTCAATCTTTGGCATGTTCTTACTCAGTCAAGGTTATATTTTTACAAAATATTCTTGGTAACATTTACTTTAAGGGGTGCCCATAAGACCACATTAACATTGACCAACCCTACGAATTCGCCGTGAGATAGGGTTGGATTGACATGACACCTTCATAATCCTGACATGACACGTGCCATGAATATGAAGGAGATTTTATGCACATTTATTACAACTGTCATTAAGGGTCATTTGTTCAATTATGTCATTTTTAATGCAAAGATGATATTGTTTGTTATGAAAAATTTACATTAACAATACATCACAACTTGTCATGACAACTTAACATTACCAAGACAATATAACGGACCACATTTAACCAATGATCCAAATTAAAATTATCACTAAAATGTCATTAAAGGAATAGTCCATTTTCTTAAAAGAAAAATCCAGATAATTTACTCACCACCACGTCATCCAAAATGTTGATGTCTTTCTTTGTTCAGTCCAGAAGAAATTTTTTTTTTTTGAGGAAAACATTGCAGGATTTTCTCATTTTAATGGACTTTAATAAAGCCCAACACTTATAACTCAACACGTTTTTTTCAACGGAGTATCAAAGGACTCCAAACGATCCCAAACGAGGCACAAGGGTCTTATCTAGTGAAACTATTGTCATTTTTGACAAGAAAAATAAAAAATATGCACTTTTAAACTACAACTTCTCATATTCCTCCAGTCCTGAAAGCGTCAGTGTGACCTCACGCAATACGTCATGACGTCAAGAGGTCACAGAAGACGAACGCGAAACTCCGCCCCAGTGTTTACAAGTGTATTGAAAAAGGACCGTTCTAACGTTGTTGTATGTGGAATGATACTAATTAATGTCTTTGTGTCAGTTTATTGTTTACAATGGTCCGCAAATGTGCGTTTTATATATTTATACCACGGGTCTGTTGAATGCTGCATTCTGATTGGCTGAGAAATGTTCTATGGGTTTTGGTTTATTTTTCTGTAAACCGCACACCTTTCTTTTCAAATGTCTTAAAAATAGGCACCAGAGCAATGTCTGTGGTAACCGTGGTATAAGCGGAATAATTGACTCCGGTCCTTTGAATTATTTGAAAATAATTACCACCTTAGTGTGCATTATTTTCTTATAATTCAATGGCCCGTCGTCAATTATTCCTTACGTAACACATGACCTTCCTACGTCACTACGCATTTACGTAAGTTCGTGCTGGACCGGACCTAGACGAAAAGTTGTGGTTTAAAAGTGCATATTCTCTATTTTTCCTGTCAAAAACCACAACCGTTTCACTAGACAAGACCCTTATGCCTCGTTTGGGATCGTTTATAGTCCTTTGAAACTCCATTGAAAAAAACTGTTACGTGTTAAGTGTTGGTGTCCATTAAAGTCCATTAAAATGAGAAAAATCCTGCAAGGTTTTCCTCAAAAAACATAATTTCTTCTGGACTGAACAAAGAAAGACATCAACATTTTGGATGACATGGTGGTGAGTAAATTATCTGGATTTTTCTTTTAAGAAAATGGACTATTCCTTTAAGTGTTAATACTCTGTCATATAGTTTTATAACAGCGTCATTAATATTTTTCTTGACCTCAACTACAGTGGTACAAATATAATTTGTCATTAAAATGTCATTAAGTGTTAATACTCTGTCAAATAGTTTTATAACAACGTTATTATTCTTCAGTTCATAATAATAATAATAATAATAATAATTAAAATAAATAGATAAAATCATATTTTATTGCATTTGGAGACCAATTCACCTAAAATTAAATGAAAACAGTACAATAATGGGTTAAGCCATGCAGCGTTGGGCCCATATCTCTGGAAAAACAGTTAATTACATTAAATTAATTAAATGTTATGTTAGTTTTTTCTTCTATGTCAGAAAATGTCAGAACCCTCTGTGTGAGGAAGAACAAGTTCTGTTAGTTTTTTATGTATTGTGCACATACATTAAGTTAAGTATAATCTTTTACGTGTCTGTTGCATTTTGTTAAGGTACATACAATTATTTGACATTAATGACATTTAAATGACAGTTTAATGTCAATGTTAACCCATGAAGCTAGGTAGATTCTGAAGTTTGATAATTATTCTGCTTCGCTTGTGGGCTACTCATTGGGAGAAGGAGATGAGAATTCTGCACAAAGTTTTCTCAACCAAGCAGTAACTGAAGCCAATTCTGATGATCTGGTTAATCAAGCTCGTGCTGTCATTTTAAGATGCTTTATGACAAGTTATGATGTATAGACCCCTTCAAGGTTTGTAAACATTAAATGAAATCGGGTGTGCGCGCAGCATGGGGTCAAACTGTTCATACCATCCAGGCATTATAATTTAATCTATCAAGGCTGAAAAATGATGACTTATCTCAAATGAAGTGAGCACTACAAACACAAGCCTCTTTGATATTTGCATTGTTCCAGTCTGCACGTTAATTGCTTGCAGTCGCAGATGTTGTATTTTTTTGTTTTTGAGATTCTGCATGAATCGCGAAAACTTAACGGAAGACCTTGTGCGATTTTCACATCCCACAACGTAAGTAGGCATTTTTGACGATACCGAATAATATGCAACTCAATCTGCTGTAATGACTTTTCTGACCCCGACATGCGCAGTGGGTACCGCCTGTGACGTGAACCGTGAAGGGGTCTATTGGTGTATGTCAAGTTGTCATAACAAAGACATTTCAAACAATGTCATCTTTGAATTTAAAAATGACATAATTGAACAAATGACACTTAATGACAATTGTTATAAATGTGTGTGCACAAAATCTCATGACACATGTCATGTCAGTCTGGAACACCCCTTCAAGTAAAGTGTTCCCATATTATTTACATTACGTAGATTGGTTTTATGTAAAAAGCAGTAAATTACAAAAAACGACTTTAGCTGGGTTTTCAAAGAGTGGGTCACATATTTTCTTAAAAATCTCATACACTTTGACTGTACAATTTAAAACTGGTCTGTGATCTATTTAAAAGAATAAATGACATACAAATATTTTTAGAGTAAGTTTTATCCATTAATTTATGAGGTCCCATTTATAATAGTATGCCTATATTGCTTTATGAAAATCCCAGTCATTTGGACATTTCACAGTAAAATTCTGACTCAGCTGCTTTATCATATCTGTCACAGTAAGGTCATTGTTAGGAAAGATGCTTTTTGCGGGAATAAACGTGTGAATAGGCTCCCTGGTCAGTGTTGTTCTTGTAAACAGGCTGGTTGCTATGGAGCAGAGCTGTCAGATGATGTGTGTTATTATCGAGCTCCAGCCCTTTGGCGTGGTGCAAGCGAGCCCGAGATCAGAGCACGGATCTGGGCCGCTTCTCCATCTCGCTCCCTGAGATCTCTTAAAAAGCCATTAATGAACATCTGGTTGAGATTACTTTAATATTGCCATCAGCAAGAGAGCAATGGAAAACACAGCAACCCACTATGTGGCTACACTCTCCCCATTTCTCCCCTCACCCTGTGCCTAAAATAGTTTATGTGCTCTTTGGAGTTACATTTATGATAATGAGAAAATAAGCAACTGGTATAGACTATTGTCCCCTAATATCGGCACTTCATAGTCAACATCAATGCACCATGGGAATCAGTCCATTCTCTGTTTTTCGAATATTCACAAATCCCTAGCTTGTTATTTAAGTGCATCATTAAATGCACAGGTGTTGTTTTTTTTGTAAAGTTTGAATAATGGTTATGTAATGTTAAAACACAGGGCATACTCATAATGTTTGTTAAAGTCCTGCATCCTGTTTTTTTACGTTTCTTTCAGCTGATTCCCACAGAAGGATGTGGTTTAAGCTGTTGAAGGCATTAAGGAAATGGGCCACAATTAATAAATGAATCATTTATCCCGCACTTTCGTAATATGTTGTGTTTCTCAGCTTCTTGCTTAAGAGGGCTGTAAATAGGTCCAAATAAAACACCACTGCAATCCTGCAGTAGTCACAGGTGTATTTGGTTGACACTGCTTTGGACTTGTCATGTTTTATGGAAATATGATGATGATGACTATAAGTTGACTCAAATGAATGACACAGTTAATAAATAATCCATTACTTAGACACTGCGGTTTTTGCACAAACTGTTTTATATTCCTTTCAGGAACCTTATGCACAGTCAAACTGAAAAATTAGAAAAAACTTGTTGCCTCAGATTCAAGTCAAGAGTAAAATCTTTAAAAAACATTAAAAAAAACAAAAATTCTAACTTTAAAAATGTAAAACTTGTTGCTTTGAATCTCAATAAACAAACAAACAAACAAACAAACAAACAAATAAATATATAAATATAATATAATATTATATATATATATATATATATATATATATATATATATATATATATATATATATATATATATATATATATATATATATATATATATATATATATATATATATATAAAAATTATGATGCACTTACAGTATATGCTCACATGATTACTGCACTGGGAGAAAATGATATCAAATCAACAGATATTTTATGTTAATTTAACTTAAAAAATTAAGTTAACATTTTCAACTTGTTTTTATAAGTTATTTCAACTTATCACAAGTCAAAACTTAAAATAGTACGTTGAATTGACTTGTATATAAAATTTGTCTTAAATGGTTTTTGCACAAACTGTTTTATATTCCTTTCAGGAACCTTATGCACAGTCAAACTGAAAAATTAGAAAAAACTTGTTGCCTCAGATTCAAGTCAAGAGTAAAATCTTTAAAAAACATTAAAAAAAAAAAATTCTAACTTTAAAAATGTAAAACTTGTTGCTTTGAATCTCAATAAACAAACAAACAAACAAACAAACAAACAAACATATATATATATATATATATATATATATATATATATATATATATATATATATATAAATTATGATGCACTTACAGTATATGCTCACATGATTACTGCACTGGGAGAAAATGATATCAAATCAACATATATTTTATGTTACTTTAACTTAAAAAATTAAGTTAACATTTTCAACTTGTTTTTATAAGTTATTTCAACTTATCACAAGTCAAAACTTAAAAAAGTACGTTGAATTGACTTGTATATACAATTTGTCTTAAATCATGCTGCATTGTTTACGGTGTGGCTGTCAAGGTCAATCACAGTTTTGTATGGTTTATAAAAATAAACAAGAAAACATTTCCTTACGGCTAAGCTACACATTTCAGTGTTTCAATCTAATCACATTCAGTAAAAGATAAAGCTGACCACAATGCTTAATGTGGGATGTGAGAGCGTGTTGCATGTGTGCAGGGGAGACTTGCGTGAAGCCCACATGCCATGTGTCTAATAAGTGTAGCAGCAACAGCAGTTAAGAAGATTGAGTGATATATGTTCCATATGGAGTTGAACTCTCTGAGCCTGTCAAGTGTGAACCAGCGCAATGCTAACAGGCCACTTTAGGGGTGTCATAACGCTCACTCTAAACACACTCCTTATTAGCTCATACATCTATCACAGCTGGATCACCTAACAAGATCAGAACATCATTTTGGGTTCAAATGAAAAGAACCTGGAACCTTTTATTGTCCTAGCTGTTCCAACTTCCTGTTAAATTTGTGGATTGGGTCAATTTTTAAATGTAACATTTTCTATGACTTTTATGAAGCATGATATAGTTTTTTTGCCACAAAGATCTGGCTGTCTAGACCAAAGATGGGCACAGACGTATCATTCGGTACTTAGACGAGGTTCCTCTGCTGGTTTGTGGTGAGGTTTTCATGGAGTGTCAGTTGTTGTCTGGTTAAGGCCATAACTGTCTTACTGTGCTAACCGTGAGAAGCTAAGACAGCTTATATGTTTCTGTTTGATGCAAGAGTGATTAATGTAAATGAAGAGTTTCGAGATAAATCCGTTTTTTTTAATTGTTCGTTCAGAAATCTAGTTTTTTGGTTGTGCATTCCAATTAATATCAATGCAACTGCAGTTGGTTTGTATTGATTTAAACCTTCATAACTTAAAAAAATACAGCTAAGTAGCACCATAAAACAAAATAATAACATGATAACATAATAATAAACATGTTTTGACAAAATGTTAAAAAATGGATTTATCTCGTTTTGCAACGAAACTCTTCAAATACATATCAAAGTTTTCGGATTTTTAGAAGAAAATGTCATAGTTTTGTGTTATAATGATTTAATGCAATTCAGATAAAATGTTGACAATATTCAGACAATAAAACAGACGTGACCCTTTTTGTGATTTACTTTTTTTTGTACATAAAATCATAATGTAATGAACATTCTGTGAAAATATAACCTTGATATTTTTATATAATTGGGTCATTCTACGGAAATGTCAATTTTTCTGTCCTTAGCCTTTACAGAAATATTACACTTTAAAAACACTTTAAGGTTACAATTTTTTTAAATTTTAAAATGACACAATATGTTATTTGAACAATTACACCTTCTTGAGCCATCAATGTAGCAATATTTGATTTTTATTAATTAATTAAAATTCCAAGCACCACAGAAGTGCTCAACCCCCTTAGTCATGTACTGAGCGAAAATGCTCAAAAACAATGTTTTATTCCATTTAAAATACAATAATGTGTCCATAGCTATCAAATATATGATGCAAATTACATTAAAAAACAAAATGCTAAATAAATATTATAAAATATATAATGAAAGTAGTGGTCCCCTGGAGTTGTGTCACTGGTGTTACCGTTTAACAAAAAAGCTTTTATTTTTTTTATTAAAATCACACTGAAGACATCACTTAACTTCCTTCATTCAATTTCCTGGAGATCTATGAAGAGAAGCCCATGGTAAGTCACCGTGTCTTTTCAGTTATCAGAAATCTTCTCATTTATCACATAATTTCATATGATGCTTTTAGTTTAAGTCACTGGTATGACCTCATTAACTGTTTGGGAATTGCGAGAAACTAGAATACAAATGGATTAAACTACTTAATTTAGTGAGTATACAATGATTGACAACATGTTGTCTGATACTTTGTAGCAGCAATTTTGTAAAATGCAGTTTTCATGAAAAATGTCACTGGTGTTACTGTCACTGGTGTTACCTTCCTTATGTGTCACTGGTGTTACTGTGTTTTTTTTATCTTTTACATTAAATAAAATCTTTCACATGTGACATGATGATAATTTTTAATTCATTGAATTCTGCTACATTTAAGAATTAAGCTTTACAGCTGAAAAAAGAAAATATTTCAAAAACACCTTTAATATTGCTAAAGAAGTAAGGTAACAAAAATATGGTTTATGCAGTCTTTAAGTACATGCACACAAAAAATAAAAAATCATTAAGCTGTCATTTATGTATACTCATAAAGATAAAGAGTAATAATGTGGTCTAAGTTTAAGTGTTAGAAAAAGAAATCAATTTTAAGACATCTTGCCATACCAAAAGTAGGCATTTCTGTAGAATGATCCAATTAAGACCATGTTTAAGACTGAAACTAAAGTAAAATCAATGACTGAAATAAAACTCATGATCAGATTATGAACCTTGATTTCACTGGCTGGGTCACAAATGATTCTTTCTATCACAAATAATAAAAGAAAATGATTATCTTGTTCTAAGTTTTCTAAATCATGCTGCATTACTTTCTCAAAAGAAGTTCCTTCATAGCCATGTAAAAGTTTTCATATTTTCCACTCTCCGTGTCCAGGACATTTACAGTTGGCGTCAGAATATCAGTTGGTCTGAGAGGAGGCACTTTGAAGTGTTTGTGGTATCACAACATCTGCGGGCAAGATGTGCGCCCTGCGGAGAGGGGGTGTCGAATACTGCCTGTCTTCTCCCACGTCATGTGACAATGAACAACATTCCTTAACTCTTTCCGAAGCAGGCGCTTCCCATCTTCATTCCATATCACTGCCGACATAAATCCTATGATCGGAGGCAATGTTTATTCAGCATCTCCTGAACGATGATTTGGATGTGATGCTTTTATGTCTCAATGCTGAGCAGACTTTTAGTTAATTGTTTTCAGAAGGTGCTGGAACAGGTTATGGTGAAATGGTTCCTAGTATGGCTTTAAATTTCAACAGTGATTATTTTTAAGAAAGCAAACAGATATTCTAGTATGATGCTACAATCGGTTGGTGATGTAGTGCATGGGCTTCTGTGTTTGATCCCAGTTTGTTCAGTCGGCTTATGCATATTAATGGTGTCAGGTTTGGCATGAGGCGCACCTATGGGTCAAAAAAAGGCATGTGAGAGGTACAGAGGACCAGACGAGGCCTGAGTTTAATGACTTCTGAAGTTACTGACTGCTGAGCTGTAATGACCCTGAAGGTCACACAGTAGAAGAAAAATGTTCATGGCAGAATTTTAACAAGTTTAACCTTTGTAACCGTTATAATTAAGTTGCTCTATTTGAAAACATTTTCCATTTAGTATTAACATTGATGTTTATTCGTCCAGCTAAATGGTGTAATCGCTAAATATAGCAAAATATTTTATGGTCAACAGTAAAGTAACACTATTATGAAGAATTGAAACAAACAAGCTGGCTTGTAAAAAATTAAGGCTTACTGGCACCACACGCATCCCGCAGTCAGACACATGAAAGTACCTTCAGCTCAATTACAACAAAACCACAGGACAGCGCTTAATCAACAGTTCAGTCTGCAATAACCAGAACAGCCACACCACAGTCATTTTCACATTTCACTGATAACAAATGGGCTGCCAAAAATATGCCAAATGTGCCGCCTTTTCCAGCTCTTCTGCGTTTTTCAGACATACTGTACAGCACTTGAGCCATTTGTAACCGTTATTAAAGTCATATTTCAAAGCTTTGCTTGTAAATCACCACAAAATGTTTCAAATTAGTTGGATTACTGTTTAACGTCTGGGTAACTGATGGGGTGCAAGACATCTCTAATGTGTTAGATGCAGATTTGCAGGGTGGGACGGAAAAACAATCATCATGTTCGGTGGTGGAGTAAATGACTGACGTTAGTGATGTTTTTAGCATGACGATGTCTTGAATCCTCCATACACAAGCAGCAATGGAAATCGGTGAAAGTTCAGCATTGAAAATGATGGATCTGACAAATGATTTCCAATGGTTTTACTCAAATTTGACTTCAAATAAACCTGAAAATATCCTTCTTAAAACAAAATGGCCAGCTTTCAAGTGCTGACCAGTACACAGATCCAACCGGATGATTCATTATAAGAAATGAAAACATTTAATTATGGGAGTAAACTGGTTTCGGGTAATGCTATGACTCACACGTGTGAAACATCTTGGATCATTATAGTGTAGTTTAACTGGTAAAGAGCACTAGACTGAATCTATGTGAACTCATGCAGAGAGTATTCATAAGTATCACCGCTATGCTGTATATAGGCCACCCAATGGTGTTGATATTGATTACACTTGAATGCACAACTTATATCTGTGAATGTCTCAATTCAAACACTCTGGATACTGCCAGCCTCTTAAAATGTAACGTAATCTGCTGGTTTTCAATCTTGAAAAGAAAGCTGATCATCAACAAGAAACCATGGGCCTATAGTTTATATTATAAAATTGTTCTTAGAATGTTATTTTCTTTGGCGCATACACATAAACATTGTACATGCCAGCCTCTTGGATCTTTTTCATTTAGTTTAGTTTTTATTTTAACTTGGCTGTCATCAGAATTACTCACAGCATTTTAAAACAATGTGCACTTTCCGGTGTCTCGCAGCGGACAAACAGAAATGGAAACCATGGCTAGTTTTCTTTTCAAAGTTGTCACAATGATACTCTTAAAATTGTGTGGCTGAAAAACAATATTTAAACAAATAAATAACAGAACAAGTTAAACCAGACTATTCTGGGTTTTTTCTCCTTTAGCGAATCTTCTACCAGACTTGCTGGTTGGACAGCTGGTCTACAAACCTGTCCAGCTGACAAGTTCTTAAAGACCCTCTAATCCTATTATACTATAGCAGCCTGACCAAAATCAGGACCAACAAATTTAGCATTTATTTCTGAGGTATAATAGATTTTGTAAGTTGAAACAGAGAATGTCTGGAATGGATTCTGCATGACAAATACAACCAAAGCTTATATTCATTGATCTGATAAAGGCTCAAAATAGGGCAGTCATGATTCCCAACATTTTAAATCCAAATGCTTGTGTGTCTGTGTTTGTCAGATCTGTGTGAAGTAGCCAACAGAGAGCTCCCAGATACCTCATTCCAGCAATGAAAAGTAAAAAATTGATCTGTTAAAATAAGAATCGCCTTCGGATATACAATTTCTAAAACTTCAGTTTGTTTTCTTTTTATTAAGTAGTTCACACAAGTAATGCAAAATCCTATTATATTTAATATAATATGATGAGAGAGGTGATATATATATATATATATTACCGTTCAAAAGTTCAGGGTCACTTAATTTAAATGTTTCTCATTAACCTTAAAATATTTTAATCTGAATGTCTATTTAATGTTTCAAAATAGAATGTGGACAAAAAAATAAATGTTATTTTACTTCACTATAAAACTAAAACAGTTTTTAAATGCATACTTGGAATGAATAATAAAGAAAATCAGCCAATAAGAGCTCGGAAAAGATGGGAACCTCAAAATCATTTTTACAAATTACTGATAGGCTACTGTACTAATTCTGGTGGCTATTTTGAAGATAACATAACTATAAAAACATATATTTTAAATTATTTTGAATTTCCTTTAGTACATGTTTTCATAAAAGTAGTTGAAAAACATTATTAGTGACTATGCACTTTCTGAAGGCTTATTAAAAGAGTGACTGTTGTTCATTCCCGTACATTTACACAGTGTCCTCCTGTCCGATAGATGGCGACGGCGCTCACTGTAATCTTCAGCGAGACCAAAGCTCTTTCACCGGATCATCACATCAGATGAGGTGCAGCAGAGGATCAGAGGACTCCAGATAAAGATGCTTTGATTTCACCAGTCTTATGTTGGTACAGTGTCTCATGTGAACAGTGTGAAAGAGCAATTTATACGGAGAAAAATGCAGTCGGACGATCCGCAGTCTGTGAAACGGTAACGGTTACATTTAGGTTAACTTAGCCATAGGATGCTGTCACATCCAGCATCACAATGACAGTTTAACTCTGTTTTCGTAATGTCACTTTTAAAGAAGAGACACTGCTTATATCATGTTGAAATCCTTGTGTACACCGTACATGGTTCGGTCTTCGGTCACGTTAATGTATTTGTATGGTCATGTATTGTTAATCTGGGTCAAATGATCCGCTGTAATCGCAGTTGGGCGTGGCTTACTGTAAGCATCCTTGTTATGCCCTGTTATGTCAAAACCAAGTGCGCTTACTACATTAGGAAAAGTTGACTATAGTTTTATAATGATACACTTACTATAGTTTTACCATACGAATTATTAACGCTGAACTGGTTACTGTAGTAAGACCTTAGTTATAGACCTTAAATACCATATTAAACAATGGTTACTATAGTAAAACCAGTGATGCTCTAAAACAGATTATTTCTGTTTTCCTGTTATGTTATGCTATCTAACTGCTAAACAGAGAGGCGGCAATATTACAATATATCTTTTGAAATTAAAGTGCCATATAAAGTGATGCTATGTTCTGTTTTTTAACAGAGTAAAGAAATGTGAGATAGATGTGCATCCAACAGAGAAAGCACTGGTTATACACTATGAACTCGAAGCGTCCATTTTAGGAGAGACAGGTGACGCCATGCACAAGGGCATGAAACAATGTCAAAAAATGTAAGCAAGAATATTATTATTGTCATATGGCAAATTGTCATATGTAAGGCATTTTAATGAAAATTAATCCAAATTTAATTTTTTTAATATTTGTCTTGTTTGTTGTGTTATTTAGCATCAGACTGAGGAGTTTGAATGCGGGGACTGATGTTCCCTCTTTTGCCAGGAAGGTGGTGGACGAGTGCAGGCTCATTCATGCATCAAAGCTGCCAGAGGTGGAACATCTGCTGCTTTATCTGCAGAACCGAAAGAAGCCGAGCAGCAAATGTAAATAACATTGTAATACACGTTTTCTAATAGTCAATAGTATAGACGGTTTCAGCATAACAACATAAACAAGCGGCTTTCGTGGAAAGCATGTAACTTCCGGTAAACTCTGCTAAGAATAAATAACAACAAAGTCCTTTTAAAGTAGTTTATTTATATAACAAGCCAAATAAACAACATGTAGATTACCTGGGAAACCAAAACATTTATTATTTTTGATGAGGTATTTGTTTAAGAGTTCAGTTTAGCAAAAAGTAAAGTTAAAAAAAAGAAAGTTCTGACCAGACGTGTCATGCGTAACGCACGTGCGTCCGATAAAACCGTTTATAGAGCTATTTTTAAAGGAAGATTTCTGTGAAAATTTCCTCAAAGTTGAATTGCCCTCATTCCATCTCAGCTAAACGCAAACAAAGATTTTTATATAAAAATGTCATCACTTTATTGCCTGAAAGGAGACTCAATGGGGTGGTGTCCCGGACAGGGATTAGACTAGTCCTAGACTAAAATAAACTGTCCAAACTGAAAACAACTTGCACTGAAATATCTTAATGTCATCAGTGCCCTTTGTTTTGCCTTAAAATGCACACAAGTAATGTTTTTAGTAAGGCATGTTTGTTAAAACTACTTATATTTCCTAATTAAACTAAGGTCTAGTCCTGGCTTAAACTAATCCCTCTCCGGGTAACCCCCCCCATATGCTCAACCTCAAAAAATTACATCCACCGATCATTAGAGTAATCCAATTAATATTCAGTAGGCTAAAAATGTCTTCTGACGCTAAACAAGTATGTGTGAGAGGGAATATTAGAGAAAAGCTAATATTTTGAAAGTATTTAGCAATATTGAAATAAAAATAATCAATAAGGGGAGCGTGTTTTTATATAAAATCTTTGTTTATTATCAGCTGAAGAAAGTAAGTCAACACTTCAGCTTCGTGTAAACAATTTCTTCAATATTCCAGAAGAGGAAGTCTTAACCTATTTTTTATATTTTTGTGTTAATCTAGGTTTTTACATTCTTTTCTCATACTGATGACATTTGTTTGCTTCTTGTTGACTTTTCTTAGTGGAGAAGAAAGAGAAGAAACCAGTTAAACCCAGAGAACTGATGCCATTTGAAGGAATGGATGTATGCAATTGATTGTTTTCCGTCCAGACTTATTTTTGAAATTATATTCAACATGTTTTAACTAATGTTAGTGTTTTTCCATGATCTCATGTGTTTATCAGATTGATGAAGAGGCCAACATTAATAAAATTGATGAATACATGGAGCTTTTGTATGAAGGCATCCCAGAGAAGATCAGAGGTTCCACTCTGATTCTCCAGCTGGCCCGTAACCCTGACAACCTGGAGGAGCTTCTGCATAATGGTACAAGAGCAGCTTCGACATTGAGGTCTTATTGTTTATGTTTGTTCCCAATTCATCTCGGCGCATAAATATTTCAGTTACACCATCAACGTTGTTGTTTTCTGTTTTAACAAACTTCATAAACATCATAAACAATAAACAGAAATCATTGCGGTGAAGTGCTACAGTCAAGCATCTTTGACCTCGCTTGTTATAGTTTGATTTTCATAAGTTGGCGGTCTGAGAGTGGGTATTGGTTTAATCTTTGTGAATGATTTTTGTCAGGTTGTTTGTTTGTGAGTTGTGTTATGTGCTTGATGTTTTTCCAGAGACTGCGCTTGGAGCTTTGGCCCGAGTGCTGAGAGAAGACTGGAAACAGAGTGTGGAATTAGCTACTACTATAGTCTACGTCTTTTTCTGCTTTTCAAGGTACATCATTCCTCCGGGGTTTTCCTTGCATTGATGTTTGCTTGTTGAGCTGTAACGTTCTGTTAGACTGTCTCTCAGCATGGTTAACTCTCTCTGGGAAGTCTCTGAATCCATCCTATTCAAAGCATATATCTGCTACAGCCATCAAAACACGGCTTGTGTAACAAATAATTACTGTCAAATTTGAAATTGCCTGCTGTGAGCAATTTTTTTGCTATTACGCTAGGTCTCTGTTTTTATTGTGTATATGTATATGCAGCTTGTTTGGTTAGCTTTTAGTCTATGTTCACATGCAGACAGATGTTTTTAGCATTAAAATATAATTTTAAAGTATGTATGAGATTTGGGTATGCACCTACACTGCATCACAGTGTGACAGCTTGAAGTATTGCAACACTTATATAGTCATAACAAAGTCATGAGACCTTCTAAAAAAATGGCCACAGATCAGGTTACTACTTTCACTTCAGAATAGCTGTCAGGAATCATTCGATATATGAAAGTGTTTATTCTTATCAGAGAGTTTACCTTGGTTCACATGGCAAATGAGTACAATACTTGCTAAAAGCCTGAAGGACTTTGACAGATGAAAGATGTATTTGAAATATATGATGAGTTGTTTGGTCTGATCTTTCAAATCTGTTTATGTATTAGTCATAAGTAGAGCCTGAAATCAATCAATTTTCTCTGCATACCAGTCACTGTCTAGTTTTCGGGGTTGTTGTATGCATTAGTGTTTTGGCCACTTGAGCGAGGAAAGGTCGCGGTAGGACAAAACCTCACAGTTCATAATTTCCTTTCTGTGTTTTTCTTCCAGTTTCTCTCAGTTCCATGGCCTTATTACACACTATAAGATTGGCCTTCTCTGCTTGAACATCATCGAGCACGAACTGAGGAAATATGACATGTGGCAGGATGAGTTGGAGAAGAAGGACAAAGCTTATATCCTTTCTATCAATAACTCAAACTGCTGATAATCAAAAAATCAAAAAGAGATCTGTTCAGACAGATTTCTCTTGAATTATAGAAGATTATTCAGAAATAATAATTCACTGTTACAATAGACTCACCTTTATGCTATAGTGAAGATGGCTTGTTGCAGTGTGAAGGCACTCAGTGTATGAGAGAGAGAGAGAGAGAGAGAGAGAGAGAGAGAGGCATTAGCCGTATCTGCCTTAGTCTCCTGTAGGGGTGGGTTGATACCACTTTTTCCATACCGATCCGATTTCAAAACTGAAAAACTGTTACAACATGAAAGACTTCAGTGCGGAGTGGCACAATAGCGCTTATGGCGCGTTTAATTCACTGCTACTTCAGTGCTTTAACTTTGCAAGCACCACACCACTCAGTTTTGGTGACCATAAATATCTTCATATATGCATTTGTTTTTCACATAAAGTTGTCAAATAAATCAGGTAGACTTTTAATATAGTGTATAAAAACGTTTATGGTGCTTTAATAATAGTCAGACTTTTCTATAGCATGACAGTAACAACCACGAGTAACGGATTTGGATCGGCCCCATTAGAATGATACTCGATCCAGCAAAAAAAGGTCCCAAGTATTGGATCGGCCCATCCCTACTCTCAACACAGAATGATTTAATATTCATAATTCACTAGCTTATCTTAAAATGTCATCAGTATATGTATGTTGACATTCATCAGGTAGATAAAATTTCATGTAATGAGAAAAATTGTATGGTCATATTAAAGGAATGGTCAATTTTCTTAAAAGAAAAATCCAGATAATTTACTCACCACAATGTCATCCAAAATGTTTATGTCTTTCTTTTTTTTCAGTCAAGAAGAAATTATGTTTTTTGAGGAAAGCATTGCGGGATTTTTCTCATTTTGGTGGACTTTAGTGGACACCAACACTTGACACTTGACTCAACGCGTAACAGGACTATAAATGATCCCAAACGAGGCATAAGGGTCTTATCTAGTAAAACGATTGTCATTTTTGACAAGAAAAGTGAGGGGTATGCACTTTTGAACCGCAACTTTTGGTCCAGCGCGACCTAGCGTAAATGCGTGGTGACGTAGGGAGGTCACGTGTTACATATATAAAACGCACATTTGCGGACCATTGTAAACAATAAACTGACACAAAGATATTAATTAGTATCATTCCACATACAACAACATCGGAACGGTCCTCTTTCAAGACACTTGTAAGCACTGGGGAGGAGTTTCGCGTTCGTCCTCTGTGACCTCTTGACATCATGACGTATTTTGTGAGGTCACGCTGACGCTTTCAGGACCGGAGGAATATGAGAAGTTGTAGTTTAAAAGTGCATATTTTTTATTTTTCTTGTCAAAAATGACAATCGTTTCGCTAGATAAGCCCCTTATGCCTCGTTTGGGATCGTTTAGAGTCCTTTGATACTCCGTTAAAAAAAACTGTTACGTGTTGCGTTAAGTGTTAAGTGTTGGTGTCCAAAAATCCTGCAATGTTTTCCTTAAAAAACATAATTTCTTCTCGACTGAACAAAGAAAGACATCAACTTTTTGGATGACATGGTGGTGAGTGGATTGTCTGGATTTTTCTTTTAAGAAAATGGACTATTCCTTTATGTACTCTAACATTGTCAAATGAGAAAAGAATAATCAAGCAATTTGTGGTGTGTTGGCAAGATGGTCAAAAATATTTTACTCACTGATCAGTTAAGTATGTGAGTAAGGAAAATGTGTCTGATAGGGCTTCAGATAGTGTCATTTGGGATGTTTTTGTGCTATGGTGAAGCTTTTACAGTTGTACACAAAATCGTACTAAAAAGGTAATTTCAAAATACTTTCCATGTTACCAAAGTGGTGTCTAAACTTGGTGGTTTTTTCAAATGGACATACTGTTGTTTTCACAGCAGTAGTACAATTGCCATAATAAATGGATGATAATGGACCAGAATAGGGAAGCACTGGTTTAGATGAGTCCAGAAGTAGACCTTAGTTATATTAGAACATTTAAGTAGTTTTACCAACATACCTTACAAAAAACATTACTGGTGTACATCTTGGAACAAAACAATGGCACTGATATATTTAAAGTCAGTAAAAGCTGATTTCAGTTAGGACAATTTAAAACAAGCATATTAGTCTTCAACTAGACTTAAGCCTTGTCCGGGAAACTGCCCAAAAATCTCTTTTTTCCTCTCCTAATAAGGGCAATAATTCAATTTTGCATTTACATTTTATTATATATTTCAGCTGAAAGGCAGAACAGATACTGAATTCAGCTTTTAATAAGCTGTTAGATATGCTTTTTATAGATGTAAAAATTTTTTAGGAAAAAGGTATGTTTTGCTTAGGCAGTGGTTTTGTTTTTGAAACTCATTTGATAGATCAAGTTAAGGGTTTGAACACATACTGATAAAATGTAATGTAATGTAACCTTGTAATGTACTGTATATTTATCTTTGGGTAAAACCATCTGCCAAATACATTTAATGTAAAAAAATTAAGTTTGCAACTCAAATTACATAGCAGCACAGTTTTAGAAAATCAATCAACATTTATCCACAAATCTGAAACAAGCATTAAGCTATGCTGTAGTATAAGGTACATTTAGTAATAAACATTATGGGGCAGTTCCCTGTACAGGGTTTAAATTAATCCAGGACTAGCTCTTAGTTATATTAGGACATTTAAGAAGTTTTAACAAACAAACCTGAAAAAACACTGGTGTGCATCTTCAAGGCGTTTTTAAATTAAGGTAGCTCAAAAATGCATTTTAGACTGGGACTAGGATAAGCCCTGCCCGGGAAACCGCCCCTATAACTGTCTTCTCACAATGCTTTTTCTTTAACGTATTCATGTGATGAAGCCCCCGACAACCAGAGCTTGCGAAAGGAGCATGAGAAAACCCTTAAGAAATACCAAAGTCTTCTGCTCAAACAGGAGCAGCTGCTACAAGGTACAGGAAGTGACACATGTTTTTGCCACAGTTTAGTATGCCTTATTTATGAGGAAATATTTAGTTTTTCCTTTCATTCCCCACTGTTCTAGTTGCTTTCTACCTGCTGTTGAACCTGTCTGAAGACACCAGAACAGAGCTCAAGATGAGGAACAAGAACATTGTGCACCTGCTGGTGAAGACTCTGGAGAGAGATGACGAGGAACTGTTGGTGCTGGTGGTCTCCTTCCTCAAAAAGCTAAGCATCTTTTTGGAGAACAAGAATGACATGGTGAGCAGGCTTTATAGTGTCCAACGTAGTCAATGCTTTACCAACAAAACATTTTCATTTTCAGACTTTGAAGGTTTTTTTGTATTACTAGTTTTTTTTCTAGCAATAAATATTTAAAAGAAAATTCAATTACCAACATTTATACTTAAAAAAAAAAAAAAAAACACAAAACTAAATTAAAATAGGTAAAAAATGTACTATATACAATAGTGGTACAGAAACACAAATACATAAAATAATACAAATACATTACTAAACATTTGGTCTCCAACTTAGTGATGGTTATGGGTAACAATGTTTACCATAACATAATTTGTTTAATTTTTTGTTTAATATGTACAGTACTGTGCAAAAGTCTTAGGCCACCATGCTACTATTAGATTTGTTGTTTTTTCAATGTTATAGTGATTAAACTGGGGCCCCCCAGGGGTCCACGGCCCCCAGTTTGAGAACCACTGGTGTATTGCATCTCCACTTTCAGCATTTTATCAAATGATTTCCTCCTGCCGTGCCAGTTGTCCTAGTGAGATCCTGCTATTTACAGTTTGTCAGTGCAACCCTATTGCATGTCAATGTCATATAGCAACACTTCAAGTTCATAGATGTTTGGGAAACCTTATAGAATCTTTAAAAGTATAGATGTTTACAGGCCTGTTAACATCTATTGCTGTACAAAACGTTGTCCCAATTGTCCTTAAACTGCACCATTGTCAGTCCACCTGGAATCAATCTGCCCTGGCTACGAATGTGCATTTATCAAGGCTCCAAATTAGGAGCAGTTGTTTTTATTTCTGTATCCCCTTACCAAATCCATGTTGTAGATAAAAGAAATTGGGTTTTGGCTTTGAAAGTCTTTCAACATGTTCATACATAAAAACACATGTTGGACCAAAGAAGTCTGGCCATCTGGGAAAGGACGAAGACTATTTTTTTAAGAAGATCTTTTTTTAAAGGTGTTTTAAATGTTTAGGTGTTTATTCCAACATGTAACACTCAATATTAAATGTGTATTTTTAATAGGCCGAGATGGATACAGTGGAGAAACTGGCTCGTCTGGTTCCATGCGAACATGAAGATCTGCTAAACGTCACTCTGCGGCTCCTCCATAATCTTTCCTTCGATACAGGACTGCGCACCAAAATGGTGCAAGTGGGTCTTCTTCCTAAACTCACAGCTCTGCTGGGTAACTCTCTTTTTTTCCTAGTGGTGCTTTAGAGATCCAACCGTCATTCTTCTGTAATTGAATTATGCTGTAATTTAGAGAATCTTCTAAACCAAGCCAAGATTTGTTATATTCTTATAGCAGTAGATTAAGAATAAATGCGATCGTATAATTTTCCAGTTTTCCATTTAAAATCTGGTCCAACAAAAATTTAAAGAAACCGAATACTGTACAAGTGAACTTTACAAATGTAATTTACTTGTTGAAGTCATCTTTATTCTGTATGTGTTTATGCCCATCATCTTCGAACTAGAGACACAGTTTAAGTTGGAAAATGGATCCAGATGACATTGATCTAAATCAGGATGTAGAATATACAGTAACATTGAGACTAAAAACCTGCTTTGGCAGACATCGGTGCAGGTGCTTTTGATGGAAGCTCGACTCAAATTATGATATCTGAGTGTTCACTTTACTGAATCAAGTGAAGCCAAACACATTTACCTTGAGTTCACCTACACAAGTCATACGAGAAATCTTCTTTGTGTCTGGTTTTATTTTGAGCTGTTCAGAACAATCTGTCATTTCTCCTTGTACGTCTGTGTCAGCCAAAGACCACAGTATTTCTGCTAATTTGAATACAGTGTGTCTCTTTTCCTAACAGTTATAACACCGTTGCACTAAAATGAAGAAAATGCTGCTTTTTCTATGATTAAGTCTAAGAACCTAATTGGTGCACAAATTTTTTCAACGTGTTACCCATTTACGGTTCAGTAGTGCGGGGTGCCGTCATAAAAGACTCTGCGTTTCAGTTTGCTCTCACCGGGGTGAGGTGGTAACATGGGTCAGCTGCGTCCGTGGCCACTAACTAGAAACACATGTCCAGGCCACCAGGTCGTCCAGGCTTATTAATGCCACTAAAATATATGCCTCCTCCTGTATCGCCAATTAAACAATTTCTTCCCAGTAAACCTTATCTCTTATTTTTTTCAACTACTTCACTTTACTCGCTTATCCTCTGTATTTTTTCTTTTTTGTGTGTGTGTGTGTGTGTGTGATATCCCCAGTGGTTACATCTGTTTCTAATAGTGGATGTGAAAATGTGTCTAGGTTCCCGGCTGCCACACTCAGGCTCCTAATGAATAATTATGCAATTGATCTATCGAAGTGTTTCCTATCTCATGGGAGAGTATATCAGCATTAGGGAAAAAGAGAGAGAGAGAGGCCTCAAAGTGTTATTAATGATAGTGTTTATGTGACTCATTTAGGGTAAAGCGCAAGAGAGTGTGTGTGTTGTGTGTGTATCTGCAGTTTCTTTCCCCAGTGAAATGAGTTGGGATTGTAATCACACACCCCACATGCTCTTATCTGCAATCTCGCTGAAAAATTGCTCGCGCTCAGCACGAGCCAGTATAAATACATTATCTAACTGACCACGACTGATCAATTTAGATAGCGTTTAAAGGTTTACACACGTTGTGAATCTTTCAAAAAGTTTTCTTATTTTCTGTAGGTAATGACTCGCATAAGCACGTGGCGATGCGCATCCTCTATCACATCAGTGTGGACGACAAATCCAAATCCATGTTTGCGTATACTGATTGCATCCCTCAGGTTAGTATCTTCCTTAGTCACCTCTGATTGAAATGCATTGGGTGTATATACACTGGAAAAAAGAATACGCTGGATTTACTTAAAAATATAGTGCATCATTTTTGCATCCACTTTTTAAAGTAAGTTTTACATGGAATTTTAAGCAATTTAAGCAGTTGCAATTTTTTAATTAAGTTTTACGTGGAATTTTTGGCAATTTAAGCAATTACAATTTTTTAAGTAAGTGTTACGTGGAATTTTAAGCAATTTAAGTAATTGCAATTTTTTAAAGTAAGTTTTACGTGGAATTTTTTAAGCAATTGCAATTTTTTTGAAGTAAGTTTTACGTGGAATTGGAAGTTATTGAATCAACTGCTATTTTTTTAAGTAAGTTTTACGTGGAATTTTAAGCAATTTAAGCAATTGCAATTTTTTACAGTAAGTTTTACATGGAATTTTAAGCAATTGCATTTTTTTAATTACGTTTTACGTAGAATTTTAAGCAATTTAAGCAATTGCAATTTTTTAAGTATGTTTTACGTGGAATTTTAAGCAATTTGAACAATTGCAATTTTTTAAAGTAAGTTATACGTGTAATTTTAAGCAATTTAAGCAATTGCAATTTTTGAAGTAAGTTTTACGTTGAATTTTTGGCCATTTAAGCAATTGCAAATTTTTAAGTAAGTTAAGTGGAATTTTAATCAATTTAAACAATTGCAATTTTTTAAAGTAAGTTATACGTGGAATTTTAAGCAATTTAAGCAATTGGAATTTTTAAAGTAATTTTTACATGGCATTTTAAGCAATTAAAGCAATTGCGATTTTTTTTAGTATGTTTTACGTGGAATTTTAATCAATTTAAACAATTGCAATTTTTTAAGTACACTGTGAAAAATAAAGGTACGAAGCTGTCACTGGGGCAGTACCCTTTAAAAAAGGTCCTAATATGTACCATTTAGGTACAAATATGTACCTTTAAAGGTACATTTTGGCAGTTCAAAGTACTAATATCCACTCTTTGGGTACAAAGGTGTACCTTTTTGAAAGGGTACTGTCCCAGTGACAACTTTTGTACCTTTATTTCTGAGAGTGTAAGTTATACGTCGAATTTTAATCAATTGCAATTTTTTAAGTAAGTTTTATGTGGAATTTTTGGCAATTTAAGCAATTGGAATTTTTTAAGTAAGTTTTACGTGGAATTTTAAGCAATTTAAGCAATTGCAGTTTTTTAAGTAAGTTTTACGTGGAATTTTAAGCAATTTAAGCAATTGCAATTTTTACATGGCATTTTAAGCAATTAAAGCAATTGCGATTTTTTTAAGTAAGTTTTACGTGGAATTTTTGGCAATTTAATCAATTGCAATTTTTTTAAGTAAGTTTTATGTGGAATTTTTGGCAATTTAAGCAATTGCAATTTTTAAGTATGTTTTACATGGAATTTTAAGCAAATCGAGCTTAAAATTAGTTTTTTTTAATGCTTAAAATTCCATGTAAAACTTACTTAAAAATATAGTACATCATTTTTGCATCTACTTTTTTAAGTAAATACAGCGTATTTTTTTACCAGTATTAAAATCCACGGCCTAGTTAGTTATATTTAACATTATTAAGTTAATTTCCATATTACAAATTTTACATGATAAATTTTATTTGGATTTACTTAATAATGTGTTCATTTAGAATTACTCACCTTTTTTGTGTTATTTTTACTCAAATTTGTTTTAAAAAAATCTAGATTTTTTTAATAGAATTTTCTCATTTTATTTAGTTTATTTAGCCACAAAATATTTTTTTACAGTTTATATTTAAAACCTGGGATTGTCTATCTGTCTGGAATTATTGCACACATGGGGCAGCCATAGTGAAAGTGTACATTACTGGTTGAACTTTTGTCTGTAGTATAGTGTTTTGGATTTGAACTGTGCACTATACACTGAATATTCAGTGAGTTCAGTGTCTAGTTCAGAAACTTGGAAATAAATGTGCATGTTTTTATCAATTTTTTTACTTTTGGCAGCCCATACAAATAATGAGTGAAAGAGGTGATGTTAAAATCTGTGGCTGTAATGACTTGTAGGTTATTGGTCATAATAAGGTCAAGATATGGTGTATGGTAAGCATTCATGTATACTGCTCATCTTGGCATATACTTGTCATTCCTGTTTTTACTAAAAAAAAGTTGCATACAAAAATGTTGGCAGTATCCTGTTTAGAACATACATAGCTTGTGTTTTTGCTACTGTCCTGCATCCTGTGTGTGTGTGTTTTTTGTATGTACCTAACAGTGTTTTAGAAAATTGGTGTAATTTTGGTGCCGTCTTTCTCTCACATGGCTTTAATGAGATAACAGAGCTGACTTAATAGGAGCAGGGCCTCTGTGGGGTCACCAGCAATTGGCAGGTTACAGTTTATCTGAAACAACTTCTGCCCAATCGTTGTCATCTTTAAAATGCTTGTCTTCTCTAATTGGGTGAAAATGCCTACCAGATGCTTGTAAAAAAAAACTTTGAAAAAAAAACTTGTTGAATTCCCTTTCCTAATCGCTCAGTCAATTGCCTGGAGACAGTCAAGGTATGATGTCAGAATAGCTGCTTGACTCCTTAGGGAGTTATGCACTTTTTTTCTTTCTTTCTTTTAAATAAAAATAGAATATAATACATTTTCATTTACAGTATTTCGAAGACTTCCTTTATTCTTCATAGATGGCTTAAGTCGGACTCTCTTATTTTGTCTAAATCTGGTGTCCCCCAGGACTGGACTTTTTTCAGTAAAGGGAGAATTTAGATCAAACAGCCTCACTGCCTTGGGTTCTAAACTGGCGAGTAGAGGCCCAGCATCCAGACCCATTTCTCACCAATAAAGGGGTCTCGCTGTAATTACTCAAAGCTGTGAGAGTGTGTGTACGCGCGTGTGTGTGAGGAAATGCTTGAAGGGGTTATGGAGCTATGAAACCATTGAGTGCTAGAGTCGGAGGTAGGTGGGTGTGCATGAGGGGAGGACACTGGGGTATGAGGCAGGGCCTCCCATTGCTGGTAAAAAGGAGCAAGCAGGTGCCAGTGAGTCTAGACTGTGTGATTTGGAGGCCCGGGACCTGGTTATGTGATACTCGGTATGGGAAAGGCTTGATTGCAGACTGCTGCCTCTTCACAGGCCTGGCTCGGCCCTGCCTTGTCTGTTTGTGCCTTCCTGTTTAACATCCAATCAGCCATACCCGTGAATCTCCTCGTCATCTCTCTCTCTCCTGCTCATGAAATCTTCACCCACACGTTTTCAGTCTATTCGCAGCTGGACGGTTATCACCATAAAACGCGCCTGCCAAGTCCTCTCAATGGTCCGTTATCAGCCGCAGTGTCGAACTGATTAAAGTGGACTTTGGGACATTGTCTCAACTCTTTCTGGCTCTTAAATTAAAATAGAAATAGCAATTCGTCCGCCAGCACTGACAGCACTAATACTTCTCCCTGTCAGTAACAGCCCGTTTCATCATTTGTAACTTTCATTTGTTTTCTCTCTGATTATTTCATGATACTCCACATGCAAAATGTTTCTCGTTTTTGAAACGCTCTTCAAACGGCCCTTTGTGCTGTCACGCTCTGGGGACGTTTGAAAGCACACATATCGCCCTGATCACGGCTGATGGTCCATTTGAAGCTTCACTTGTCAGAATTTGTCCTTTGTTTATCTGAGGCAAGCATTAAGTATTGAGGCCTGCTATACATTTGTGTATTGTGTGGATTGAGCGTATGATACATTGTGTGTTGATACTAACGTTTTTCGTTTCGTTTGTGGTCAGCTCATGCAGATGCTGTATGAACACGGTGAAGAAACGATCGACACGGAGCTCATCTCCTTTTGCATCAACCTGGCCGCCAACAAGAGGAACGCTCAAATCATCTGCGAGGGTTTGTGGCTTCTTTGTCTGGAATGAACTTGCGAGGCAAATGCGCTGAGCTGCACTTTTGTGTTGACGTGTATCAAAACATACCGTCACACACCAGTGATTTTGTTAGTTTTCTAAAATACATGCTACATGAAATCTGGTTTGTGATTAATCTCTGAATGAACGTGATTGATTGTAATTGGTCAGATTTGTATATTTGCTTGGCAGGAAATGGACTGAAGATGCTGATGAAGAGAGCACTCAAACTGAAGGACCCACTGCTGATGAAGATGATTAGGAACATCTCACAGCACGACGGCCACTTGAAACAGCTCTTCGTTGTAAATGCACATCTTATTATTGTTGTTTCACTAAAAGTCACAAGCTACTCATAGTCAGCTTATTAAAAGTATTAAAACATTTGTGTTAAGGGGACGCTCAGCTTTTTTGAAAATATGCTCGTTTTCCAGCTCCCCTAGAGTTAAACATTTAATTTTTACCGTTTTGGAATCCGTTCAACTGATCTCTGGGTCTTTTTTTGGGCCGATGTGTCTAGGAAGTGCGCTCTCGTTCTGCCATGGTAATCAATGACTTTGCTGCTGTAGCATGGCGCAATGATATTACATAGTGCCCAAAAATTGAAAGGAACCAAGGGGACTATTTTCGGCCAGTACCCCACCTGCAGCCATGTTACGGGAACAAAGACCTTGATTATTACGGCAGAATGAGAGTATAGTTCCTAGCCATATCGGCCTAGAAAATCGCAACTTTCATTTTCCGTCGGTCTTAGTACACGATGTCACTACAGAAGAGTCAAGTTTTAAATAGGAAAAATATAGAAACTCTTTGGTTAGTGCGATGCTAATGGTCTAATCAGATTCAATGGATTATGCTAAGCTATGCTTAAAGTGGTACAGCCAGACCCGGGGATCGGCTGAATGGATTCCAAAACGATAAAAATCGGACGTTTGGCTCTGGGGGGGCTGGAAGATGCGCGTATTTTCAAAAAGGTGGAGTGTCCCTATAATAATTTTGGCTGGTAATCCAATAGTTTTAGTCCATGAGATGTTAGCATTGTGTACTAACAATATCTTCCCAGTCTGTCTTAGGTGCTATGTTGTAGTTCTGGTCTCTATGATGTAAAGTCTTCTTGGATCCAAAGCAATGTACCCGACCCAAAATGACCCAAATCACTTTTTATACAACATGCACAAATCATTCTTTTTTAAAGAAAGACCCAACCCGGGACAAACCCCCTAAAAATAAGATCCGAGTCCAATTTGACCCAAGGACTTAATGCACACACACAAGATAGTCTCCTCTGATCCGTTTGGCAAAAACACATTAATTTTAATTTACCTGAGATCAGAGGCCACTAATATTATACCAGATACTTGTAGACTTCTATGAAGCTTCTCATATAAAAACGTTCAGTCAGTTCTGAATTATCAAGCTGGCACAGTCTGTTCTAATTGGTCACTTGCATAGAGCAGGTGTCGGAAATGTCTATATACCAGTGGCGGCTCGTGACTGCTCTTTCGAGGGGTGCAAATTCAGAATATTTGTTAGTAGTCTGATGTGTGTTGCTCGTGTTTTCAAAATATGTGTTTGTTGCGTCATGTGAACCATGTGCATCATGTGTTTTGTCAAAATAAGCACATGCATCAAAACTGTTTATGATAAAAGAGCTCACGTTCACAAAATACACGCAAGACACTCCCTTAGCAGTAAACTGTGATTACGCATGAGATTTTGCGAGTATCTGGCAAACGCGAGCGTCTCCTTTATCATATAAAGATGCATCTGCAGCAGGCACCCACCTTGACAAAACACGTGATGCACATAAGTTCACTCGACGCGCAGAACACATATTTTGAAATTACGAACCACACACGTGATTGGCTACATACATGTTGTGACACAAAAAAACTTCAAAAAAAGAAGTCACCGGCCGCCACTGCTATGTACCATAATCGTGCGTTTTTCCAGTAATAATAGTGTCAGTTTTGTTAGCAGTTTGAGCCCAAGTAAGAAGAACTTGATAGAAGAACTAAACTTTTTATAACTAAAGTTAAAGGAATATTCCATTTTCTTAAAAGAAAAATCTAGATAATTTACTCACCACCATGTCATCCAAAATGTTGATGTCTTTCTTTGTTCAGTCGAGAAGAAATTATGTTTTTTGAGGAAAACATTGCAGGATTTTTCTCATTTTAATGGACTTTAATAGAGCCCAACATTTAATACTTAACTCAACACTTAACAGTTTTTTCAACGGAGTTTTAAAGGACTATAAATGATCCCAAACAAGGCACAAGGGTCCCATCTAGCGAAACGATTGTCATTCCTGACAAGAAAAACAAAAAATATGCACCTCCAAACCACAACTTCCCGTCCAGATCCGGTCGTGATGCGCCACCGTGGCCTCACACAATACCTCATGACGTCAAGAGGTCACAGAGGACGAACGCGAAACTCCGCCCCAGTGTTTACAAGTGTTGAGAAAGAGGACCATTCCGACGTTGTTATATGTCGTATGATACTAATTAATGTATTTGTTTCAGTTTATTGTTTACAATGGTCCGCAAATGTGTGTTTCATATATGTAACACGTGACCTCCTTACGTCACTACGCATTTACGTTTGGTCACGCAGGAAAGGACCTAAACAAGAAGTTGTGTTTTAAAAGTACATATTTTTTATTTTTCTTGTCAAAAATGGCAATTGTTTTGCTAGATAAGACCCTTATGCCTCGTTTGGGATTGTTTATAGTCCTTTGAAACACCGTTGAAAAAAACTGTTAAGTGTTGAGTTAAGTATAAATTTTTGGTGTCTATTAAAGTCCATTAAAATGAGAAAAATCCTGCAATGTTTTCCTCAAAAAACATAATTTCTTCTCGACTGAACAAAGAAAGACATCAACATTTTGGATGACATGGTGGTGAGTAAATTATCTGGATTTTTTTTTTAAGAAAATTGACTATTCCTTTAAAAATGTAACAAAGCATAAAAGAACCCCTTTAATCCCAGGTTGCTCCAGGAAGATGTAATAAGTTTCCTGTGACTGAAGGCATTCACGTAACACCTTGTTTGGTGTCATTTGCATTCCAGGATTTTGTGGGCGACCTAGCAGCTCAGATCAAGCAAGAGGGCGATGAAGAGTTTGTTATTGAGTGTTTGGGTACAATGGCAAACCTCACCATCTCTGACCTGGATTGGGAACTCCTGTTGAAAGAGTACAACCTGGTGCCTTACCTCAAAGACCACCTCAAACCTGGTAATGAAAACATGGATGCTAACATGTGCTTGTTTGTTTTCTCGTCTTTTTGTGTCCCTTTGTTGTTGAACACTAATGTAAGACATTGTAAATACTGCAGTGTCTATAGATATTTAATGCATTGCGTAATATAGTATTTTACACTGCAGAGAATCCTTTGGTTGTAAGCTACTCACATAGGGGATACATTTTTATTCATAAAGAAAATGTCTATGCAGTGCACAGTTTATATTGTGCATAACAGTTGAGTTTATATCGCACTTACTGCGTTCCTCTTATGGTGATATATCTTTTGCTTTTAAACTTCGGTTTCAGGCTCAGCAGAGGATGATCTGATTTTGGAGGTGGTGATCATGATTGGTACAGTGTCTACGGATGACTCTTGTGCCGTCATGCTTGCTAAGTCCGGCATCATTCCTGCTCTCATTGAGCTGCTAAATGGTAAGCTACAAACAATATTTACTTACATTTACTGTAACCTTTTGTAGGTGAATCGGCTGTCTGACCAACACGAGATGAGGGAGAGAGGTGTTTATATTTATGCAATTGGCCGTCAATCTATTTTTCTTTTATCAGTATGTGGGATCAAACCCACAACCTTAGTGCTGCTAACGCAATGGGTATCCATTGAGCCACAGGAACAGGGTTCTGAAAAACCCATTCGAAAACTAAAATTATGAAAATCTATTCTATGATGCTAGTGGTGCAGAAATCACCATAAAAGTAACTTCTAGAGGAAAGGGCCGGTAATGTTTTGACTTTTATTTGCAAAAATCAGAACAGCTGCCCCCCTGCTTCGCGTGTCTGTAGCCACTCGAGTACCAGATTTCTTTTTGGCATGCCTTGTTTTTCATAATGTGTTTAGATGAAATGAGATTGGAAGAGTTTATTTAGACTAAACTAATATTAAATTAGAATAAATTAGAATAAATAAACATGCCGGGGCTGAATGGGACATGGAGGGCTGCTTCTCGCTTTCTGGATTACATGCTGGAAAGTGACAGTGTTTTCAGAAACAGGAAAGCACCACTCTCATGGTATGCATGAGCCGGTTCTGCTCAATGTGAGCCCTTATTTTAATAAATGTCTGATGGCAAGACCCTTCCTTTTTTTGTAAAGAACGGATTTTGAAAATTAAAGGAGCCAAGATGGTGGATACTTGTCATTGCAGATAAGCTTTTACTTCAGTACTATTGTTGGTACAGAAGTATTTGCACGCTTTCACATAGAAAAGGTTTAGCTGTTTTTGGTTACCCACTGTAAATGAAATCGGTTTGATTACAAAACTTGAAATGTTTAATACTTCACAACTTTGATCAAGACAATGTAAAAGCAAAGCTGAAGTTTGTTTTCCTCATTATGTCACAACACAATATCGAGAGATGCTCGGGTATCGTTTTGTTTAAGCAGGTTTTCTCAGCACCCATATTTGTATTCTTATTGGCTTTCGGTCATCAGAAGGCGTTGACATGTCCTCTGTGATGTTATTTGTAGCTTGTACAAAGCTTGTCCAGCTCCTTGCTTTAGCAGTATTCAGTTTCTGGTCCCACGGAGCAGCTAGCCGCTTTGCTATCATTCTTCTAGAGGAATTTCAGTCCCGGGGGAAGAGATTAAACCGAGCCAGATCAAAATTGCAAAAAAGTTTTTTATTAAAGTTAGGAGGGGGCAGCTACAGCCACACATTTCTCCATAGGAGCTTTCTGTACCGTTTCAGATGAAAAGTTGATACTTTCGCCAAATGGCGGCTTCTCACGAGAGCATTCATACATAAACATGATCCACTGGAGGAGGTTCTGAACGTCAACCCGTATGACCGGGCAGCAGCGGATAGGAAATGCCTGTGTGCATAAAAAGGAGTGCATGTAGTGCTATCACATGATTAGGAAACAATTGTGTCTTAATTTAATGATGAAACAATATTGGTCCAGTCCTACATTTAAGGTACAAATGTGGTCATTCTGTTAATAGCCAGGTGAGGTCCATCATCTGCTTGTGTTTGCTCTGTTACCAGCCCAGCAGGAAGACGATGAATTTGTGTGTCAGATCATCTACGTCTTCTACCAGATGGTCTTCCACCAGGCCACCAGAGATGTGATCGTTAAGGACACACGTATCCTTACTACAATAAATAGATTTTTTTGTGCGTTTGATTCAGTGCACATGTTTTGTAATTGCTTTTTTCGCAGCTGTTTCGGCCTGCATGTGCTCATTGGTACTTGGGAGTTCTTCACTGCAGGTACATTTATGATCAACAGGTTTAGCCATGAGTTTCCTCTGGGATAGATAGACTGTCAAAGACATACCAAGGCAATGTTAATAGGCTGTTCAGAAGTATATAAAAACCATAACATCAAAACTTTAGCAGCAATGCTGGTGATAAATACACTAGTCAACATGTGAAGTGGATCAAAAAACGTTCATCAAAGTTGTCCTAAGACATTAAGAACGGGTATTCGTTTTGTTTTTTAAAAGGGGACATACCATCAAAATCTGACTTTTTTCACATTTAAGTGCTATAATTGGGTCCCCATAGTGCAAAAATGACTTTCTTACTTGTTTACAGTGAAAGTATCTAAAAATTCTTAAATTAAGATGTATTTTTTTTCTTGATGAGCAAAATTACCTAGGAAAATAAGTCTAGTTTTTAGACAAAAATATAAACTTTAAGTAAAGTAGGTCTTAAAACAAGCAAAAAAAATCTGGCAATGGAATAAGAAATTTTTTCTTGAAATAAGTTTACTTTTTCATAAACACTTAATTCAAGAAAATTTTTCTTATTCGATTGCCAGATTTTTTTTGTTTGTTTTAAGCACAAATGTGCTTAAATTGTATATTGTTTGTCTAAAAACTAGACTTATTTTCCTAGGGCATTTTGCTCATCAAGAAAATACATCTTAATTTAAGATTTTTTTGATATTTTTACTAAAAACAAGACAAAAATACTAAGTAAGAAAGTAATGTTTTTGCAGTGCAGTGCATCTATCAACCTAGAAAATGTGAAAAAGATGAACCCAGTAACTTTGTTTTGGTAAGCCATTTTCTGCAAGCACCTGAAAAAAATAGGTAATTAAAATTTTGCACCCCTTATGATGTCATAAGGGGATCTTATTATAATAGTACCGCCCCTTAATCTGCACTATCCATCCATGGCACTGCCATTTAGTCCAGAGAGAAAGAGAGAGAAAAAAATAATTGACAGCACAATTGAGTTTCAATTTCAACAAGCCACCATCATTGTGATCAGTGTTTGCATTTCATCAGCTCATTTGCATTTTAAAGGGCCCATGACACAAGACTTTTTTAAGATGTCAAATAAATCTTTGGTGTCCCCAGAGCACATATGTGAAGTTTTAGCTCAAAATACCATATAAATAATTTATTATAGCATGTTAAAATGACCACTTTGTAGGTGTGTGCAAAAATGTGTTGTTTTGGGTGTGTCCTTTAAAATGCAAATGAGCTGAGGAAATTCAAACACTGATCACAATGATGGGGGTTTGTTGCAATTAAAACTTAATTGTGCTTTTCTCTGCACTAAATGGCAGTGCTGTGGTTGGATAGTGCAGATTAAGGGCTGGTATTATTATAATGAGAGCTCCTTATGACATCATAAGGAGAGCCAAATTTCAACGACCTATTTTTTGATGTGCTTGTAGAGAATGGTTTACCAAAACTAAGTTACTGGGTTGATCTTTTTCACATTTTCTAGGTTGATAGAAGCACTGGGGACCCAATCATAGGACTTAAACTTGAAAAAAAACAGATTTTCATGCCATGGCCCCTTTAAAGGACACACGTAAAATGGCACATTTTTGCTCGTACCTACAAAGTGGCAATTTTAACATCCTATAATAAATTATCTATGGGGCATTCTGTGGTAAAAATTCACATATGTACTCTGGGGACACCAAAGATTTATTTTACATCTTAAAAATTCTTGTGAAATGAACTTATGAGGAAGTTTTTAATCTACTTCAAATGTTTACTAGTGTATAATAAATTCATTTACCAAATTAATATTGTATATAGATGGTTTCAACGCACGCTTGTTGCCACGTTAACACACTTGGTTCAAAAGTTGACTTTCGGTCGGTGCTTGTTTATCAGTCTGGCTAGCAACTTAACTGACCTCTGCCCTTGTAAAAAATTAAAATGTTTCGGTTTCCAAAAGACAAGGGGAGGCAGTGAGGACTTTGCAGCCAACCAAGAATTTAAGGATCTGATTCTGTAGCTAATATTGTATACATCAATTTTTCACAGTAACGTTAGCTAAGTGTAGTTTTTGATACGCTTTAGCTATGATTTGAACTAAGGGAATCTACTTTTGCTTGTTATCAGAAATAAACTACTCTAAAAGGACTTTATTGTTATTGAGTCTATGTGGAAGTCTATCGGAAGTAAAGTCTGGTCCATGAAATCCGTTTGTTTATGTTGTTGCCACTGAAACCGTTTTAGAGTAGTTTATTTCTGATAACAAGCAAAAGAAACACCAAGTAGTTACCTTATTCATAATATAGCTAAAGCTTAGCAAAAACTACACTTAGCTAACCTTACTGTGTAAAATGTGTTTCAATTATTAATTTCATTTCATATTAATCTTTGACATGGGTCTTACTCAGTCAATATAAATATATCAAAGTTATATATCCACAGAATGTTCTTTAACTTATCAACTGTACTAAATGAATTCAGTAAATAAGCAGACCTAAATTAGGAGAATCATTTCATGTTTTGCTAGTTCATATGTTAAAAACCTTACAACAATCTCACATCCGAATGAAAGCTATTATAAGTAATTGTCAACTGCAAAATCCTTAACTGTCCCAAAGAGGCCCCCGCCTACCTCATCGACCTAATGCACGACAAGAACGTGGAAATCCGGAAGGTTTGTGACAACACTCTGGACATTATCGCTGTAAGTACTCACTCACAACTTCACTATACATATCTGCTCCAATGGGAATAAGAGACTTAAGTGTGTGTATGGGTTCGCACTAAGCTGACCATGTGTGTTTACAGTGTCGATAAAATCTCTGCAACTTAATGCCTACTCCCTGACATTAGATATCAGTAATTGGCGGTGAACTCTGAGAGCCAGGTTTGTTTGGGGAAGTGTTTCATTCACTTTATTAGGCAGCTTGTTAAACCTCGGCCACATGAAAGGGCGTGTGTGGGATCTGGTTTGTATCTGTGGTGACAGAGAAAGAGCAGATGGATAGTTCTGCTGCAGCATCATGACATGTTTCAGCCAAGGCTTGACAACAGTAAAAGCATGCAGGTTTACGTTTTTTTAATGCAATTGCTCGTGAAATTACAGCATGGAAATACTGATTTCTGTTGTGCAAATGACCCTGCTTGTATTTTAAGCGGGTGAGTGTTTAAGGTCGCACAAAGCTGGCTTGATAAGTTAGTGTGCATGTGTTTATGGGTGTTTGTGTGCAAGTTTACGCTCCCACTGGCCCTCTGGGTTTTGCATCAGGCTTTTTGCCTCAGGCTCCCGCGCGGTTCTGCTATGCTGTCCACATGATGAATGGACAGAGCAGAGAAAAGAGAAACAGGGCTTATTTACTCAGGTTCTGCCACAGGGGGCTTCGCCTGATTAATCTATATTTTCATTCAGCGGAGCGGGCGGCGGCAGGACGCCTCAGCGGGCCCTCAGACCCGGGGACAGAGAGTTGGCCTTCTACCCTGAGCTTCGGCACCTTCCCCTCTGCCCCCTCCAAAAACACTACAGAATGAACCTGAGCATGTCTAACATATTATCTTAGATTACAGCTGCTCTGAGAAAAAGACAAATGTATTCATTTTCTATACACAGTGTAAAAAGTTATTAAAAGAGTCGGTAACACTTTACTTTAAGGAGTATTCATAAGACTGACATGACACCTTCATAATCATGACATGACACGTGCCATGAACATGAAGGACATTTTTATGCACATTTATGAAAACAGTGGCATTTGTTCAATTATGTCATGTTTAATGCAAAGATGTCATTGTTTGAGATGTCTTTGTTATGACAACTTGACATAAACCAATACATCATAACTTGTCATAAACAAGGCATAGCAGAATAATTATCAAACTTAGGAAACGATCTAGCTTTATGGGTTAACATTACATTAAAATGTCATTTAAATGTCATTGAATGTTAATACTCTGTCAGATAATTTTATGGCAGCATCATGGGTGTTTTTCTTGACCTCGATTGCAGTGGTGCAAGTTTAATTTGTCATTAAAGTGTTAATACTGTCAAATAATTTTAAATACCTTAAAAAAAATGTTATGGACATGTCAAAAGATTATACTTCACTTTATGTATGTGCACAATACACACAGAGGGTTCTGAAATTTTCTAACGTAGAAGAAAAAACGAACAAAACGAATTAATTAATTTAATTAATTCATTTAATGTAATTTACTGTTTTTCTGTGATGGACCCAACGCTGCATGACTTAACACATTATTGTATTGTTTTCCTTTAATTTTAGGTGAATATGTTTTCAAATGCTATAAAATATAATTGTATAAATTTTAAATATTATTATTATTATTATTATTATTATTATTATTGTTATTGGATGATTGATTTAATTTTTTTAAACCCCTGGAGGGACCTTAAAAAATCATTATGAACTGAAGAATATTCACGACACCGTTTTGAACTATTTGACAGAGTATTAACACTTAATGGCATTGAAATGACAGATTATATTTTTACCACTGTAGTTGAGGTCAAGGAAAATATTCATGACGCTGTTATAAAACTATTTGACAGAGTATTAACACTTAATGACATTTTTATGACAAATTATATTTTGTATCACTGGTAAAAAGTTGTCAGTTATGTTGTCTTGGTAATGTCAAGTTGATATGACAGGCTATGATGTATTGGTTAATGCCATGTTGTCATAACTAACAATGTCGTCTTTGCATTAAAAATGACATAATTGAACGAATGACACTTAGGGCTCTATCTTACACATGGCACAAATGCAGCGCAATGCGCGACGCAAGTGTCTTTTGCTAGTTTCCACCCTGCGCAATTATAATTTTCACGTTTAGCGCCTCGTTGTTTAAATAGCAAATGCATTTGCGCCCATGGGCGTTCTGGTCTGAAAACGAGGTGTGTTCAGGCGCATTGTTGGCGCTTTGCTATTTTTTTGTTATTTAAAGAGCGCATTAGTAATATGCGCCTATAAACGGGACGACAACGTGGGTTTGCTTATCACACACATGAATGCACAGCAGCAAAAAAATGTTTTTAAATATGAAAGATTAAAGGATTGAATGTAAAATATTATTATTGAGTATCTTGGACATAAATGAGGACTAATTATGAGACGTTAGAAGGCGCAAAGAAGTAAAGTAACTTTGCCTGGTAAGTAAATAAATGCTTTGCTTTAAACAAATGCATCTGTTTTTAAATGTTTTTAAATGCTACCTCACGGATTTATTGTATATGATGACTCTGTACCTGTGGATATGGTGAGATGAGAAACATTTTTAAGTTATGCTTAAAAAAAACTTGTGACGCTGTCCAAGTGCTGAAACGTGCGGAGAGCCATTTGTAAATTCTTTATCTCCTGTTTGTAACAAATAAAGTATTTTTAGAGTACAAACCTTTTCTTACATACTTGTAAATTATTTTTTGATGATATTGGATAGCTATACATTTAAAGCAATTAAAAGCCTGCTTTTTGACTTTCATGACTAAAAGAAAACGGGTTTTAAAGGTTTTAATGAAAAAATAACAATTTCAATACAACTGTAAAATAACACAATTATTTAACATTAATCTTAAACTGGGGATCTTCTTCCTACACTTAGTTTTTCAGTATACAAAGTACGTCATCTAAATAGGGATTAGACATACATAGCACCAGCGCAACTGGCTTTTAAAGGTGATGAGAGCTGAGACTTTATTGCACGTTACGCCCAAAATACTCCCATTAATCATTAAAAAAATAGGACCAACTCTTTCCGACCATGCACTCGGCGCACAAACCATTTTTCCCGTCGTTAAGTTAGCAAAATTGGATTCAGACATGCCCATTTAGATGTTGCGCTGTGCGCTTTAGACAATGCGCTTAGATCATTAAAATAGGGCCCTTAATGACAGTTAAACATGCATAAAATCTCCTTCATATTCATGGCATGTGTCATGTCATGATTATAAAGGTGTCATGTCAGTCAGTTCGTAAATTCATTTACTTAAATGAAAATGTGCATTTGTATTATAAAGTCTTTAAAATCATGAAAATCAAACAGAATGTCAATTGCATTCCTTAATATTGCAATTGCTAATTTGGATTAATAGAATTTACATTTATGCATTTCTTAAAGGCATAGTTCACCCCAAAATGTAAATTTTGTCATTATCTATTCACTCTCGTGTTTGAGTGTTTTATTCTGTTGAACACAGAAGATATTTTGATAAATGATGGTAAACACACAGTGGACGGTTTCCATTGACTTCCATAGTAGGAAAAACATATACTATGGAAGTGTATGTCTACCGTCTGGATGTGTGCTTGCCATCTATTTGCTTAGATAAAAATTTGAAACTCATACAGTTGTAGAACAACATATGGGCGAGTAAATAATGACAAAATTTTAATTTTTGGGTCAACTATTCCTGTAAATTAAAGAGCTTGGCTAAAAAGCACAAAGGTGTTTTATAACTCTTGCTTGTCTTGGAATAACAGCAAGCCCATGGAGCAAAAGAAAAAGATGCAGACAGATTAATAGAGAGAGCCAGGGTAGGCAGAAAACATTTGGCTGTGGGCGACGTGTGTTGTGCGTGTGGCTCTCCACCCAGTCTGTGGGCTGTGCACCTTTAATCACTGACTTTACTGGGTTAAACCAGAGCTCTGTTTCTCCATGGCACCATCAGCAGCCACAGCCTATAGGGAATACCCTGCTCAGACAGTAGCCCTCATTGTGGGATAAAGTATATTTCTGATGAGAGGCTGCTGTGGAGGGTCCAAACTACTGTATGTTAGACTGTTGAAGGTATGCCACTGAAAGATTGCAATGGTAAAATGGTAGATTGCTAGTAGTGACAACGTATGGGACCTCCTCACACTCTGATATTGACTGGAAATCTCTTGTGGGAAGTAAAGTAGACGTTAACTTAAAAATTTATGAATTTGCACAGCTGTGTGTGGTATAATTTAGGTTAGAGGGGAGTAACGTATATCTTATGAATAAATATCAATGTCTGTATTCATGTGTGTTCCTTAAAGGAGTATGATGAAGAGTGGGGTAAGAAGATCCAAAGCGAAAAGTTTCGCTGGCACAACTCTCAATGGTTGGAGATGGTTGAGAGCCGACAGATGGAGGACACGGAGCCCTACCTGTACGGCGACGACCCCGATGCCCTGGAGCAGCCTGATCTTTTCTACAGCACGGGTAAGAAATCATGAAACCGCACACACCTACCATCTCATAGGGTAATATGTGAAGAACATGCCTTAAACCACAATAGACAGCCAGTGTTTACTCGTCTGGTTACATGACATGATGGGCATCCCATGCCACAACGTGACAGACGTTGAAAGCTAAAACCTTTCATTTAGATTTGTCCAATTTTCCACTAGAACTGCGATACTGTGTTTTGGCCTGATCGCTCGTTGAGTTGGTGTCATCAAAGGCTTGTCGTAGCGAGAGGTTGTCAGGAAGATAAATGAGACTGGCCGCTGAGAGGAAATGGCTCTGGTGGGCCGCTGTCTCATACGTTTGTTTGTTCTATATAATCTGTGTCTACATCGTTGTGTGTATGTGTGTGTCGCTACAGACGGTATGATGCCCCCTGAGCCAGGCCTCAGTCCAGACTTCTACAACCAGTTTCTCACTCAGAACGGAGACTTCAACGCCTGGTAAGTGAGCAGCTGTAACCCTCATCAGCCCTTTGAACTGGGTTCCTCCATTAAAAAAAGCCAACTTTGCATTTGCATAATTTATGATCTCAGTTTTGTCCAGTGATTACGTTAGGCTCAATACGAACAGTACAACTGCAGTTTGAACACCACCACTAAACCACTGCTGGCAGTGCTTTTATAGTTACAATATGGAAAACAATTTCCTTTGCTTATTTGAAATTGAAAAGAAAAATGGCGTTTTCCGAAACCTTCATATTGATGTAGTAACCGTGAGCACTTTAGCATATGGCTTATGTCATAGATATGTGTGTGTGTGTATATATATATATATATATATATATATACACATCATTAGTGGCTGTTTCTATGGCCAGTTTTGCAAAGTGTGTTTATCAGCTGTCAATATTAAGGTAAAATTAAATTTATTTATGAAAATAAAGTGTTGGTATATAAGCTATGGCTTGATTTGAAGGAAAACACCATCATTCTTCAATATTTTACTATGTTCTTACCTCAGCTCAGATAAATTAATACTTACCTGTCTTTTTTCAATGCGTGTACTTAATGTATGTACAGCGCATTTAGCCTAGCCCCATTCATTCCTTAGGATCCAATACATTTAGAAGCCACCATATATTGATGGAAGATTGAGCGAGAGGGGGAGTAATCAGGAGTGATAATGTTACTGTGATCCGAGGTCGAAGTGCTGCAAACAAAGTGCTCTTCAGCCATACAATATAGTTCTCATTTTTTATCTGCCACGTTTATTTTTTTGCCACCATACTTACTTGGGTAACTACTCATGTAAGAGTCTTTAAATAGGAAAAACATGGAAGTGTTTGGTGGCTTCTAAATTCATCCCTGTTTGGATCCTAAAGGGGGTCGCATACCGGACGCGCATGTCAGCGCCACGTTGAGTCGCGTCTAGGTCAACTCGGAGGTATCGTACACCGGAAGTGCACATTAAATAGCGTGATCTTAGTCAGATAGCGTCTACTTCAAAATGCAAAATATACGTTAGCAGCAAATGTTAATTGTTAAAGATTTGGGACAAATATGATGTTATTTAATGTTAAACTATGTGAGTGGCGCTCTGTGGCGCAACAGGGATTTGAGCAACTTCCTGAGTCAAAGCTGGGCGCCGCGGATAGGCGCCACCTGTCGGTGCCGGTGTGCGTATACTCATAGAAAACAATGTGTTCGATTTTTTTTTTTTTAGAACGGCGCGGATTGTTTTGATGGGCAAATCTGATAACCCTGCCATGGCGATCGATGAATACTCGAGAGCAAGTTGACTGTGTGTCCGAAACCGTAATTATACACGTTTGATAAAATGTTATAGACCCACATAACATTATACACCGTGTGCAGAATTATTAGGCATGTTGTATTTTTGAGGATTACTTTTGTTATTGTACAACTACAGTGCTCTTGCTCAATTCAAAATGTTAACAAACCCTCAAACCTGAACATTTAAGTAGTAAAAGTGAAATTTTGGCTTTCTTAAGAGAATATTTCTATGTACATCATTATTAGGCAACTATTAGTGTGCAGAATTATTAGGCAACTAAATGAAAAACAAAGATTTTACCATCTCACTTGTTTTTCTTCACCTGTTAAAGTGAGAATAATAAACTCTACATTTACAAATAAACATGTAATAAAAAAATATATAAACTCAGTGCCCAATATAGCCACCCTTCTTTTCGATAACAGTCACAAGCCTTCCATTCACGGATTCAGTCAGTTTCTTGATCTGATCTGAACCAACATTTTGTGCAGGGGCAACCACAGCCTCCCAGACACTGTTCAGAGAGGTGTACGGTTTACCTTCACTGTAAATGTCCTGCTTAAGAAGGGTTTAAAAGTTCTCAATAGGGTTTAAGTCAGGTGAAGAAGGGGGCCATGTCATTAGTTTTTCATCTCTAAGGCCTTTACTGGCCAGCCATGCAGTGGAGTACTTTGATGCATGTGATGGAGCGTTGTCTTGCATAAAAAAGTCTTCAAGAAAGATGCAAACTTTTTCCTGTACCACTGCTTGAAGAAAGTGTCTTCTAAACATTGTCAGTAAGTCTGAGAGTAGTTTTTTATTTCCATTTTCAACCCTAACTAGCTCATCTTTAATAATACTTGTCTGTGCCTGCCTGCCTGTATTGTAGAGAGCACTTTTTTCGGGCAGTGCTACGGGACAGGGTTTGCGTCTTTCGGGAAGACTGATTGTTTTGCAGGACAGCGCTCCATCACATGCATCAAAGTACTCCACTGCATGGCTGGCAAGTAAAGGCCTTAGAGATGAAAAACTAATGACATAGCCCCCTTCTTCACCTGACTTAAACCCTATTGAGAACTTTTGATTCCTTCTTAAGCAGGACATTTACAGTGAAGGTAAACCGTACACCTCTCTGAACAGCGTCCGGGAGGCTGTGGCTGCGTCTGCACAAAATGCTGGCCCAGACCAGATCAAGAAACCGACTGAATCCGTGAATGGAAGGCTTGCGACTGTTATTGAAAAGAAGGGTGGCTATATTGGTCACTGAGTTTATATATTTTCTTATTTTCTATTTTTTTATTAAATGTTTATTTGTAAATGTAGAGTTTGTTTATTATTCTCACTTTAACAGGTGAAAAAAACCAAGTGAGATGGTAAAATCTTTGTTTTTCATTTAGTTGCCTAATAATTCTGCACACTAAAAGTTGCCTAATAATAATGTACATAGAAATATTCTCTTAAGAAAGCCAAAATTTCACTTTTACTACTTAAATGTTCAGGTTTTAATTGTTAAACTAACCCGATACACCAAGACAAAAGTGTTTGCTAAAATGACATTAGTTACTATAGTTTAAAAATCTTTAATATTAAGTTAATACATAGGCTACAAAAGCAACATTCTCACCTGTAAAAGGTTAGCTCATTTTTTTCGGGAATATAAATATTCGAGAATGCAAATCTCTGCATGGTTTATGAACCAGAGGCTGCGCAATGTCGGGGTATCCTGCAAAACTGTTAGTGACGTCTGCAACTGGCGGACACGTCTACATATGTGGAGTGGTTCATATTCATATATATGGCTTACATCCTCTGTGCTTTATTCTGTATTTATTACACAGCACTCTAAAATGCTTGATTCTGATTGGTCAGTTGTAATATTCCAATGTATGTTATTCTGAGATAACAACCACCTAAAACTAAAAACACATGGCTGCAAATAATTTTGACCGGTACAGTTTCACATTACACAAAACTTTATATAAACATGTCTTTTAATAACATATATGACATTATATTTATAATTATTAAAAATCGGTTTTCCTCGTTGAAGGTCTGCATTCGTTCCTTACCTTACTTATGAGGTAAATAGCCGCGTAATAAGGGGGATGATGTACAGGCAGCAGGTTTTATCGCTACATAAGCCCGGTCAGTGTGATACAACTGTCTGGGCTTATTTCTGTGATAACAACCTGCAGCCTATACAGCAGCTTTGCATGAGTGTTGTTACTCATTTAGTCAGACAATCATAAAAGAGGTTAATTAACATATTCACACAGTAAGTCCTAAATGTACAGTCCATTCATGTTAGCCAACATAGTCCTCCAACTTTAATGACATCATTCTAATAATTGAAACATGAAACGCATAAGTTTTCAAAACATTTGGGCCAATAGAGGTCTATAGTGAGCACAGCTGTTCTCAGAGCTTCTCTGCCTCCATCAGTGGCATTCTTACGGCCCAAAAATAAACATACATTTCAAGTCTCACGCAGCCGAATATATCGTCCACATTCCTCTACAAACACAGACATACATAGGGATGAAATAACATTTCACCTCTCCATCCAGTTCAGTCATCGCGTCGGCTCTCTGTGAGGAAATGGATCCGTGGCTTGTGTTTGATACGCAGCTCTGATAGTCACATAGTCTAAACTTACCGTGATTGTACACGCTTGATGAGATCTCTTGTTTATTATAAGCTGTGTACTTTGTACAGAGAATGCACCGCTCGTCTGTTTGTTTTGGCTGGGTGGAGATTTGGGCACTTCGCGGGATGACGGGCGAGCGCTCGAGTCCCGCCGGGCTGAGGATTGGGGCGTGAGTCCAGATGGAGGAGTGAGCTCTCTGGCGGCTCTTTGTAAAGCGATACATTTCAAATATACAACGAGGGTTGGGGGGCAACGTTAGGGTCCCGGGATGAATGGTTTAATTTGAGTGGGCAGCTCTGAGTGACAGAGGTTACCATAATAATCAAATAGAGTCCCGGTCTTTACTTAAGATGATGTGAAACGATGCGTGTGAACGCAGGCTTTTGGTGTGGTTAGACTTTGCGTGCCAACCTAAGACAGGTATTTGATTAACTCGAGTAATCCGGCACGGCTCCCGTGGATGTTGTTTACGTTTGCGTAAGTGAGACCGAGAACGAAGACAGATGGGCGATGAGTCGAAGAAGTGTTGAATCTGTTAAATCTGGTCACTTGGAGCAGAGGAAGTGAGACACTGTCTGCAGATGAGCTTCTACGTCCCAAGGAAACCTCGCTCTGCGTGCGTGTCTTTTTGTGAGCTGATCGCACGCGCAGCAGACAAATCCGTCTTTATTCAAGCCGCGTGGGGCTGCGTGTCGCCAAGGTCTCGGGGAGCTAGGAGGAGAACGTAGGAGGAAAATAGAAAACAGGGATGTGAGAAGCAGTCAGGCGCACAGAAAAGAAAAAAGGGGGTGCTGTTGATTTGACACAGCCAAGGTAAGGCCATGTAACCAGAGAAGTGACAGGAATAGAAGATCAAAGCAAAGGCTGGAGAACAACTTGGGGAAAAAAGGCGGAGAAACGTCCTTTTATGAAAGTGCTGAGACCCGTTTCCTGTGCAAACACTCTTCTGAGCTATGAAACAATGTCTGGTTAAAAGGGCCTTTTTTTACGGGCACCCTTGGTCATATCAGTGCCGACCTGGCTCCCTATGAGCTGTCAGGCTCACCTCCACTCAGCTTTTATTGCTTTGTTTTGATGCCCTGTGGAGGAAGAGGTGACCGACTGGATCAGAATTGGACAGGAATGTGCTTGCTTTGGATCACAAACCAGGTCACTCTGATCTGTAGTACCACTGGACATAAAATAATAGGAAATGTTTGGGGTCTTGGGGTAGAAGAGTGTTAGTTTAGAAGAATCTGCTCAAATGAATGAATTTTAATGAATTACGGTGAAATCTCAATTACGGTAACATCCCAAAGCCAAGGGGGCATTCACATGCAGAAACTTCATTTTTGCCACAGAAGAAGTAGCATTACAAACGCTATGTCTAAAGGAAAATTTATATCGCTGTTCTTCAAATTGTTTCAGATATTTTCATGATAATAAACAATGTTTTGAATGATTTTGTTTAACGAGTGTTGCTTTTTTTAATGCACATTATAAACGACTCCGTAGTACACGCACAAGCTGTGCATGAAACACAGAATTGCAGCCTTGCGATTCAGAATTGATTTCAGACAGGCATTTTTAATGGGACACGCGATTAATCGTTACAGCCCTATGACTAACTGTGGGTTCACACCAGACGGGAGTTCAACGATTTGCGCAAGTAGATTAAATACAAAGTCAATGCAAAGACGCGATCAGATGGGTCCTCGCGTGGGGCGATGCGAATGACGCGATATGAGCGGCGTGATTGTCGCAATAACTGTGGGTTTACACCAGATGCGAGTTCAACGATTTGTGCGAGTAGATTATATACAAAGTCAATGCAAAGACGCGATCAGACGCGTCCTCGCGTGGGGCGATGCGAATGACGCGATATGGGCGGCGCGCTTGGTGTGAAAACGCGCTATTCGCCTCAAACGCGTCTTCACCCAAGTTGAAAATATTCAATATTCGAGCGAAAAATTCGCTTGACACGAAGTTAAATCCCGCGAGTAATCTAGAGCGAGCAACACGATGCGATTGCACGCTTCGAGTTTGGTTTAAACCCACTGTAACACACGCTATTAGCCTCAAACGTGTTTTCGCCCAAGTTGAAAATATTCAACTCGAGCGGAAAATTCGCATGACACGAAGTTAAATCCCTCGAGTAAACTAGAGCGAGTAATGCGATTTGTTTCGTTATGTTAAGTAGGGGTGAGCGGGGCACAAACTAATGCTGGGTTAATTGTAACGCAGCTACTTTACATATTTACACAGTGCTGAGCAATTTGTGATTTTAGTCTTTTTCTCTTACTGTCAGAAGATGATCTCCTGTGAATCTGGGAAAAGTTTTGATGTGTTTTGGTTAAGATATTGTTTTGGAGGCATAAAAGTACATTTCTTCATCTTATGTTTTTTTTTTTTTCGATTTCTGAGTTGGGTGTGTAAGCCACCAAATCCAACCTTATATTATTTAATCACTGTCTTGTTACCTAAAACATAACACTATTTTGAAACATGACAGCAACTCTTACAGTAGTAACTGATAGCTGGTATTGAAAACATTTTTACACAGCAGGGTTAGTTGTCACACAGTGTTACCATTAAGCCTCCAGTATACAACGATAATGAGATGAAAACAATTTGAATACTTTTAAATAAAATGATAACTGTTAATACAATATCAGTGGAAATCACAATTATAATTTACAATTAAATCACAATTATAATTTTTTGTCTTTTTTGTGCAGCCTTTAAAAAAATCTATTTATATGCATTGCATAATACAAGGATGGTTAAATAGAGGATCATGGACGATAACGGTATGATAACAAATTTGTAGCAGATATGTGTGTGTGTTGATTTAGTAAAAAATGATTAATTTAACTTAAAAAAAATTAATTGACCAAAGTCAAAAAGCGTTAGGTTGTGCCCTGCTCTCCCCTATATATACCATGTTATTTGAATCTACTTTTATAAATCCTCTTCTATAAATAATAATTTGAAAAAAACCCTCTCTGGTGAACACTTATCCTAAGATTAGATTCACTGAGTTCATTGTGTCCTAAGGTGAAGTAAGATATAATAACTATAAATTCTCCCAGCAATCAGCTTGTACTAAGTTTTGGAAGACTGTATTTCAAACTGATGAACGGTTTTAGGTGAGCGTCTGGGGATGAAGGCTAAGTGCAGAAGTAACAGTCACCTACAGGTGCTGTGGAGCTAAAGACCCCCAAAGCGTGAATCCTTCTTACCTGCTGCTCAAATTCATCCTGACAGATCCAACAGGCCAAAAGGAAAAAGACATATTTTAGACGGTGAAGTCTGTGAGAGTCGGGGTGCTAAGAGGGGCTTGCTGTATTTGATTACTGAAGGTCATACAAGGCTAAAAACAACACATTGTTATGTGGGCACATAGGGGGGAGCAAACAGCTCATAATTTAAAGTCTGTAATACCTGTTTGGTGAAGGGAAGGGAGAGAGAGAAAGAGAGAGAGAGGCAGAATGAGCCAACAGGCAATTTTTGGAGCAATTAACATCATTTTTAGAAACATGAACTAAATCTCTCATGTGATCTGCTTTATGTGAAGCATAGTAGTGCCTCCTAAATTACAACCACGTTTTGTCTTCATTACTTGATACTTTTCTCATTTCCTTTAACAAGATTAAAAACTTACTTAGAAATTACTTACTTAGAACTTAGAAATCTCTTTTATAAGAGACTGACATGGCCAAGAGAACAACGAATTTACAGTGTCGAGCTCAAAATTATACAACATTTACGCATTTGGCAGATGCTTTTCTTCAAACTGACTTCATTATTATGTGTTCCCACGTGATTCGAACCCACAACCATTGTGCTGCTAAAGCAATGCTTTACGAATTAAGTTTGAGGAACACAGTTAGAAATCATACAACGATTTCAAGGGGATAGAGTCTTTTATTTAGTCTTTTATTCATTTAGTAGTGGGAGCATGGACAGCTTTAAACAGACTGAACTTACGGAAAGTCGTGGTAAAGTCACGTAAAATTTGAATCATTTATTCAAATTCAGCTTTTTTCGTGCATTGAGCACGAATGTCTTTTTTGTGACACTCGCACGACTTTCTTTTTCATGTCATTTTATGTATTGTTTTCTTATTGTTTTTTACTATATTCTTACCATTGTCACTTGGGGTTGGGGTTAGAATCACTTTTTTGTTACATTTTTAGACATCCTAACCTAAACCCGTATTCTAACCCCAACTCCAGGCGAGAATAGTTTTAAAAGTGGAAGAAAAACATGTTGAAACCAATACATAAAAGTAGATCCTAACCCAAACTCCACATCTTACCCCAAGCGACAATGATTATAGAAAAAAAAGAGAAAACAATACATAAAATGACACAAAAAAGAAAGTTGTGCCATGGACATGAGAAACTATTTATAGAAATTCATGCGGGTGTCATGAAAAAGACAATCGTGCTCAAGGCACGAAAAAAGCTGAATTTCGTGACATGGACACAAATACATTAATCAAATGTTGCGTGACTATAACACAACTTTCCGTGAGATCATGTTGGCTTTAAAATATTTTGTAGATTATTTCAGTTTATAACAGAAGTGCTGTTTTTCTTTTTTCAAATCAAGCTTTATTGTTTCAAGCATTGGCATTCAGAAAATATGCCGCCCATATTGCAGTTTTTTCAATGTCTGTGAATATATATTGAATATCAGCTTGAAGTTATCCTATTGTAATGGTTTTCAGTTTGGCTCGGTTTGGTTGGTTATGGTTCTTGTTGTGTGAATTCTATATGGTATGTGAAGGGTATAAATAGTTGGTACTTTTATTACTGTATTCTCTGTTTGCCTTAAACTGTCCTGTTCAAGCTGTGTTTAATTTTCATGATATTAAAATCTCTTTTCTTAGCAACGGATCCGATGGACGTCCTGCCACCGCCTATGGTTTTCGTCCAGATGAGCCGTTCTTCCACGGGTACTGATCCAACAGACAGCGCTGCTACAGTAACTACATCTTTTGCAAGTCCATTTTTATTTCTAGCACGGTGAACAAACTCAGTCACTCTATTCCTCTTCAACAAAATGTGAGCCCACCCTAGTTTTAAAGGCATTTTAATGAAGAGCCCCCAGTGAAGTGCTTTTTATAGCATTCATTAACATAATAACATGCTTAATAGATAAATATCTAAATGATGGTAAAACACAATTGCTTGATATATCTATTTAAAACAGCATTAAAAAGTAATTGGAAAATGTGTTCGCTGAAACTCTGTGGTTTCATGGACTTAAGATCTCGTAAAACTCCAGTCATATACAGGGTACTCTGTAATTGTATTGCATGCTCCAGTTGCCACGAAGCAAAGTTGCTAATTTCACAAACATTATTGGTGGTTACATTTCAGTTATTTAGTTACTGACACATGTTGGGATTGCAGGGAATTCACTTTAACTGTAACTGCACTACATGAATTTCATACTGATTTGTCATAATCAGTACTAAGATGTAATTGGATGACCAACTACTGTAACTCTCATCCTATCAAGAAAATGTGCGATGATGAACTTTAACTTAAAGCCAGTAACTTTATAATTTAGATATTATTTATTACAAAGAAGTATGCTTGGATGAAACCCGATTGCATATGCAGCTTTTAAAATGTAGCCTTACATCATTTATATCAGATATGTTGCACTACTTCTCATGTATAACAACACTGTGTTCTGTACTTGGTATGTGTCAGAAATGTATCATATATAAGTAGATGTTATTCCGTAGAGCTATTTATGAATTAAATTAACTACCTACAGTAACTATGTCCAGGAATTGTTGTACAAATATTTTTTATTTTATTTATAGGGCGTTAAATGTTGCCTTTGTTATGACTTTATGTGTATATATTTACTTGTTTATTATATGTTGTATTATTGCTGTAGCCATAATTTTTAAATGTTTAAAAAACAGTACTGTCACTTTTAGTAAATTTTTAATTATTACAATTCAGGACATCTCTGTATTTCCAGACACAAAAGGTGCCTCCTACGATCTTGCCCTTTGCTGCTACTGTATAATGATCCTGTGAGTTAATGAATTAAGTAAATTGTCCTTAATGGCAGACAAACGAAATAAAAAAATGCACTAAAGTTTTGTGTCAATTTATTTTCTCTCAATAATAAATGCCTGTATCTACAAAAGTGTACCAGTTTCAACTGATCAGTAAATACAGGACGGTACAAAATAATTGTTTAGCTCTTCTACGTTAGGGTGGTCCTTATTTTTCAACTTTTAAAAGTTCATGCTCTCACCCCACCAATATGTTTGAATAAATAAATAAAAAATGGGCAATTTTTTTCAAAAATTAATTAATATTTGAAGACTTTAGTTGCAAAACGAGATAAATCCATTGTTTAACATTTTTGTCAAAACATGTTTATTATTATGTTATCATGTTATTATTTGGTTTTATGGTGCTACTTAGCTGTATTTTTTAAGTTATGAAGGTTTAAATCAAAACAAACCAACTGCAGTTGAATTGATATTAATTGGAATGCACAACCAAAAAACGAGATTTCTGAACAATTAAAAAAACGGATGTATCTCGTTTTGCAACGAAACTCTTCATTTAGAGGTTGCTTAAGACCTTTGAAGTTTAACACATTTGTGTATTATGTGATACTTTGTGCTAGCATGTTTAATTGTTAAATTAAGTATATTTATGGCAAATGAACTTATTTGAGCATGCTCCATGCAATTAAAACTCCTGTTTTAGTTGTGATATGTCTTTCAAAGCAAGAAAGCTTCAATGTGAATGAAGCACAATAGGCAATATACATGGAGACAATGGCTGAAGCAACACGAAGCAAGTCCGCTATATGGTTACTCGGATCAGAAGAGACTGAAATAGCAAAGTTACCCTCCAAGAAGCAAGTTTTATGTGTGTATGGTACAGTTTTTGCAAGAATATGTGATTTCGGAAATATTCAAAGGCTTTGAGCAACCTCTACATATTGTAGGAACAATTCAAAATTTTGCACATAGTGTGTTTTTATTGATATCCTAATACATTTAGGGGGGAGAGTTGAACATTTAAAAAAATTGACTCAGTATAAGGACCATCCATCTGTATAAAATCTGTATAGGCCAGTTTTTAAAAAACATGTTAGACTGCGAAAAAAATCTGTACCTCATAATGTAGTATTTTTTTAAATGTAGATTTTTCTAATGTTTGTCATTCAGCTTATTGGCCCCACAATGTTTTTTTTAGGAGCACAAATATAAAAAACTGAAAATATAAATGTTTAAAAACTTCATATGATACAAAATGCAGTTTAAAGGGCTATATAAATATGCACTTGGTTTTAAAGCTATTTTAATAAAATAATTTCTTGCCAAATGGTGTAGTCCAATAATAAGATTATTCATAAAAAAACAATTAAAATACAGCTGCAAGTAAAAAACATAATATACAATGACACATGATAGTCTTGGTTATTTAGGGGGCACAGTCATAGCCGTAACAATTTTCATTCAACATTTTAAGGCTAATTTTCAACACAGGGTGTCACTTCGTCCTCTATTTCAATGACCTCCATGATCAGATTTCTGATAGCGTTCACACTATCGTCAATGGAGACCTCCTCTGGTACCGTGTCGTTTGATGTTAAAGCAACAGCGTCCTCTACTGGACTATCAGGAACAGAGTCAAGTGAAGGAGAAACATCCGTTCTAGTGACGTCTTCCTCGACATTTACTTTCTTTTCATCAATAGAGGGCGCTGCTTCACAGGCCTTGTTCTCCACAGTCTTCTCATCGCACGCGCTGGTTATTAGTGCCATCGTTACGTCAGTGTCTTTAACACACAGGTCTGGGTGAACTTCGGCATCAATATTTGCAGAAACGTCAGGTTGTGCACATCCATTTTCTATTTCAGACTGAGCGGGAGTTACATCTTTGCTTTCGACATCTGCTTTAACAATAACACACGGAGGAACCTCCATATTTGCTTGAGGACTTTCTGCATTAGGCTCGGGTGTTGATTTGAGATAAACTGCTTGGTCAGAAATCACAGAGGAACTATCAGCAGAAGGTTCCTTTTTGTCAGGCAAGGTTTCCTCTGTATCAGCATCTTTTACTTCAGAAGGGAGTTCCTCTGGTCCTGAAGATGATGAATCTGTTTCAGGTTTGGTTGAAGAAACGTCAACAGCTGTTGTGGGAGCATCAAATGTGGTTGTTTCTGTTTTAATCTCTGACACTGAGATGTCAGATGTGACTGCTTTGGAATCAGGAGATGATGCTGATGGATCTGATTGATTTGTTTCAGCAACACCTAATGGTGGTTCCACAGATTCTGGTGAAGAGACCGTAATTGTGACTGTGGGTATGACTAAAGGGTCAGATTTCGGATTGATAGTTCCTTCAAATGATGTGGTGGGCTTCTGTTCTGCCTGTTGAGAGAGAGTCGCCGAGGCCAACGGTACTGGTGGGCTAGATGGGGCGGAGAGGGGCGGAGTCCGGCTATCTGCCAGGCTGCTTTGACTTACACATTGCAGGTCAGTGCTGTCACCAAACAGGTTGTTCTTCTTCAGATTGGCCGCCTCTTTTACCACTATATGGAAAAGAAGGATTATAAATTCACTAGAAACTCAAAACCAGCCAGTTTTTAGATACTTAACGCAGCCACTAAAGTTTACCTTTGTTAACTTCATTATTCAGAATGTTGAGTAATATGTTCTCATAGACATTCTCCACTTGAACAAAGTTTGTGTAGTCGGCAAAGATGAACTGTTCAAAATTCTGAAGCTCCTACAAAATAAAAAGGGAAAAGGGTTTCAGCTCTGATTGGATTAAACGGTAAACAATAATTACCCCAGAGTATTACAATAGCAACACCTATCTATACATTTGTGTCTTTGTAAAGACTTGTATAGTTAGTCATTTAAACAGTCTTGGCAACTCTTAAAGGAGAACACCATCATTTTTCAATATTTTACTACACTGTAAACCCAAACAGTATAATGTGCTCATTTAAAATGAGTGAACTGAACTCAAAACTGTGAAAAAGTTTATTGGACTTAAAATTTTTATGTGTTTTCAACAAGTTCGCCATTTTAAGTTCCACAAACTCAAATAAAATGAGTCAAAGAACTCAAAAAATTTATTTATTACTTCCAAACGGAGTCATTTCAATACCACTGCCTAACTGTACTAAACACTGCAAATAATTACAAACTTTTGGTAGTTGTGATGAGTTCAAATTTCCAGGTAAGCTAAGAAAGAGTCTGGCACTGCAAATTTACTTCAGTTTAAAGTTAAATCAACACGATTGGTTGAGGAGGTTCCAGTTCCCAGCATGCTTTGCATGAGCCTGCAATACGAGAGCATTTTTTGAAATTAAGTGCTATTTTATGTGTTTTTTAGTAAAGAGAGAGACTCAGTAGTGTTAAACATTTATTTATGTTGGAGATTTATAAGAGTTTGCTATTTTTTAGTTTTGTGGTTACCATTGTTCAGAAGTGTAGTGCCTGTGCTTAGGATGTAGGTCGGATATATGTTGGTTTATCATATAAACTATGACTGTGTGAAAGTCTGCACTGAGTTCAGTCTCAATATACTTTCACTTCACTTGTCTTAAATTTTCATGAGTCACATGATCTGTTTCTGTGACTTGTGAACAAAATTTATTGGTAAAAAGAGGTTTAAGTACGGTATACAAAAAATATATATGGTAAAACAGTCCTTATAATAAACAGTAGTTTTATGTATATTGTACTTAAAGATTTAATAAAACGAAGCATAAACTTTTAAATTTGGGTTAACTGAAATTTTTTAAGTTATATTTACTTAAAATGTTTGATGTTGGTTTACTTAAAAAAATTTATGTAATCAGTTTCAACAAAATTTTTGAGTACTCTGAACTTGTCGGGTTTTACAGTGTATGTTCTTACCTCAACTTAGACGAATGAATACATCAATATCTTTTTTCGGTTCGTGCACTTGGTCTTTGTGCGGCGCGTCGTGACTGTGTTGGCGTTTGGCCTGGCCCCATTCGTTCCTTGGGGTCCGGGCAGGGATGAGTTTGGAGGCCATCAAGCGCTTCCATGTTTTCACTATTTGGGGACTCTTACATTAGTAGTTAGACGAGTAAGTATGGTGGCACAAAATAAAACGTATTTTGGGCGGATCGAAAAGGTGAGAGCTGTATTGTGTGGCGGAGGAGCGCTTATTTTGCAGCACTTCGACCTTGGCGCAGTAATATTGACGGAAGTTTGAGTGAGAGGTGGAGTAGTCAGGAGTGATGATGTTACTGCACGCCGAGGTCGAAGTGCTGCAAACTAAGTGCTCCTCCGCCACACAATATAGTTCTCATTTTTTATCCGCTTAAATCCACTTTTGTGCCACCATACTTACTCATGTAACTACTCATGTAAGAGTCTTTTAATAGGGAAAACATGGAAGTGTTTGGTGGCTTCTAAATTCATTCCTGTTTGGACCCTAAGAAAAGAATGGGCCAGACAAAATGCTAACACATTCACAACATGCTGTACAGGGATTGAGTGCACGCATTAAAAAAAGATAGTAATGTATTAATTTGTCTAAGTTGAGGTGGGAACATAGTAAAATGTTGAAGGACGCTGGTGTTCTCCTTTAAGTATTTCTTAAAGGAATAGTCTACTCATTTTCAATGTTGAAGTGTGTTATTGCCTTAGCTGGGAGTTGTTGATGCATCCCTCTGTCGTCTGTGTGCGTGCACGTAGGCTCTGGAGCGCGCTGCGACGCTTCGATGGCACTTTTGGGAGTACTTCGACTCGCCTGAAAAGTCCGCTCCCCTTCTCCCTCTCATAATGGAAGAGGGAGGGTGTTACTGCGCCGAGTCGAAGTACTCCCAAAAGTGCTATTACGCCATAAAATGTAGCTCCTCTTTTAAATCCACTTAGAAAAGCGCTACGTTTTATTTTGTACCACCAAACTTGCTCGTATAACTACTCGTCTTAAATAGGAAAATGTTGATGTGTTTGGTCACTTCTAACTTTATCTCTAAATGGTAGCATTGAATGAATTGGGCTAAGCTGAATGCTATCGAAGCGTCCCAGCGCTTGCGTGCGCGCGCGCAGATGATGGAGGGATGTGTCAACAATTCTTGGTTGGGGTGATTACATATTTTGGTATTGAAAATGAGTAGACTATTCCTTTAATCTTTCTCTAATGATCAGTACAAATAAGTTATGTGTATTTAACGACCATTAGTTTACAGAGGAACGGTACGTACAGTTTTGCAGCCAGGGGCCAGATTTCTCCTGATGGCAGGCAGAGTGATATCAACAAGGGCCTCCTGAAAAATCTTCTTCCTTACAGTGCTGCTGTCATAGTCGAATTGCTAAAGTAAATACATAATAATGACCATGCTTTACTGTATTGCAGTTATTTCTTGTTTTGTCCTGTATAAGTGGGCAAACCCAACCTTGAGGACACGTAGCTTCGCTTTCTCCATGAGTGAGGCCTGTTTGTCAGGTTTATCCTTCAATCCAGATTCAAGCAGCTGTTCAAATGTGAAGACTCCATTCTCCATCAGCTAAATAGAGTGGGTAAGAAACAATCAGTATACAGTTTATATTCTCTTGATAAAAGATACAAGATATTGGCCTGTATCGGGAGTCAAACCTGATGACACAAAAACTATTTGTGCCATTAAACCTGACCAAGATGGCAGCAGTTTAATTGCATAAATAGTTTTTGGTCAAAAGTCAGTCGACAGCAAAGCAAAAAAGTCCCTACCAATTTTACTAGTGCTCTGCACTGAAATATCGTATTTTACGGACTATAAGTCATATCAGTCAAAAATGCGTTTTGAAGAGGAAAAAACATATATGGGTGATTCTCGCGAAATTAGACTTATGAGGTGTCATGAAACATTTTGATAAAAAAAGTAAATGTAAAGTAAGAGTATCAAAATAAGAAGCATACAGTTACAAACTTCTCTTCATGTACTATTTTGCACATGATTTCACATGACATCATACAAACCAATTTTTCCATGACTGGATTTGGGTTCTTTGACATGGAAATATTTGTAATTAAAAAATCCAAAAAATAAAAAGCTTCCTTCAGTGCATGTTATGCTATAAACATTTACAGTAAAGAAACATGTGGTATTTGGTGATAATTGGTAAATGTAGAGACAATAATAAGGAATATAAATGTGTACGGAACAATTTTCAATGATTGTTTAAGCCCTCAAGGAACTAACATTTTCAACAACAAAAAATGGTTGGAAGGGACATAATTGACTGTGACACTCAAGATGGCTACCAGGTAAGCAGTTCTTATTTTTTCCCTTCAGATAAAAGTTGAAATTTTGTTTGTCATAGTACCTAGACAACTTTTTAGTTCTCATTACCGAAACATGAGTTTGTAAATGAATATATTTAATGTAATATCATGTTGCGGTAATGATAATTATTTATAATGATAATCTAAAAATGTAAATAATTCTATAGGAAATATGTTTTAAATCCTCTAAAAGTAATGGTTATAGTAAGTTCAGACCTTAATCTTATATGTGCAAAAAATAATTGGCTTCAAGAGCTTTTTAAAAATATTTGATGCTGGACACCTTCTAAGTCTGGATTTCGTGAGAATCACCCATATGAGTTGCACTGGACTATACGTCGCATTTATTTAGAAAATGATTTCACAAAATCCAAGCCGAAGAACAGACATTTAATCTGGAAAGGCAAGTTATTCAACTAAACAATGGCACACAGAACAGCAGGCTGAATAGGTATCCGTACATGTTAAAGTAACATAAACCGTTATTTACACGATACACAAAAGCATATCGAACAAACCTGGAAGGCTGAATAGGCTAAATTAACACGACAAGCCAAATAAAGTTCAAACAGGTCCACTGAATCCACTGAATAACATAAATACGGCAGCAGCATAGAGCGGACTCTCGCGGCTGTAGACAGTAATGGTTTCTCTTGGTTCATATGAAATAATTTTGATGTATAATTTGCACTTGAACTTAAGTTCCAGGACCCGCAAAACTATAAAAAAAAAAAGTTTTACTTATAGTCCGAAAATACGGTAATAAGTCTTTGGGCCCAGCTGCTGCATTTGGGTCTGGGTGGAGTGGACGACCCGTGTTGTGTTGGAGAACTTGAAGCGGTTGCGAAGTTCCTGGAGCTGCTCTTTCAGGACGTTCACGTGCTGGTAACAGTCCTCCAGCCGGTCACGCCCGACTTGCTGCAGAGCCTTGAAACACAGAGAGAGTCATGAGATCTCAGGAGAGATGAAGTCAGCTCTGTTGTCCAACATTTCCTTTTTTCACTAAGGGAGAAAGTTGACCTGACTTGAAGTGTTACTCAGTCAATATTAAAGATATCAAGGTTATATTTTTACAGAATGTTGTTTACATTATGTAGAATGATTTTATGTAAAAAAAATGACTTATTGACTGGGTTTACACAGACTTGAATGTCCTGCACTCTTACTTTCTGAAGCTCCTCTGTGAATCCATCCTGAGGGAAGTCCTTGCAGACTCGGGTCAGCTCATCCTCCAGTAGCAACCTGGCGGCCTGGAAGCCTGTACTGATTGGACCCATCAGCTCTTCCAGGATTGAAGCCAGGTATGGGGCTACACTCTCTGAACAATATTTCATGGCTGGCTCTGATACCAAAGCTTGAAAGATGTTTAGAAACAAACATGAGAATACATTTATTATTTGTGTTTCTTTGGTTTTTTTTGTCATAACTGTATTTTGATACTATGTAGAATGTATTCAACTCTCTTTATATCATTATGGGGAATCGGGATGTTTCCAGGACAGGGTTTAGATGAATCCAGGACTAAGCTTTAGTTATATGAGGATGTTTAAGTAGTTTTTACAAACATACCTCATTAAAAACATTACCAGTGGTTTGCATCTTGAGATAAAACAATGGCACTGATATACAGTATTGTGCAAAACTCTTAGGCCTTCATGCCAGAATTAGATTTGTTGTTTTTGCAATGTTATAGTGATCATATATAATTGTTTCTCAATCTCTTTAATAGAATACATCCAGAAAGTACAGGAAACGTGTATATAGTATTAAAAACTATCAAACTAAAAAATCTAATCTGATGTGTCAAGTTTTTAGGGTAAACTCCCCTTCCACTTGAGCAATAGCAGGAAACTGCAGGATCTCTTAAACCTAAATAACATTAAATCCTTATTTCTAATTTTAAAGAAATTAGTCTCTTTACCTCATTCTGCTTAAAAAATGCTCAAGATGTGTTTAGTGCCAAGAGAGGACACACTAAACACAGACGATGCCTAAAGACGACGTTTAGGCCTGAAAATTATTTTTTTTTATTTTTGTGTACATATTATCTGTATTTTCTGTAAGTATCTTAATAAAATAGATTGAAAAATAATTATGGATGGACATTAAAACTTCTAAAACAACAAGTCTGGTGGTGGTGGCCTAATACTTTTGCACGGTAGCTACTGTATGTGAAAATACGTCAGTGCAAGATGTTTTAAATTAAGGCAGCTCAAACATGAATTTTAGTCTGGGATTGGGATAAGCCATGTCTGGAAAACCACTAAAATGAAGGGCCTCACGAGTATACACAAGTCCCAGTTTGACTTGACCAACTCTCGTATGCACCATTTAGCAGAGTATTGTTTTAAACACTTAGGGGCGGTTTCCTGGACAGGACTTCTCCCAGTCCCAGAATAAAATACATGTTTGAACTGCCTTAATTTAAAAACATCTTGCAGTGACCTATCTTACCATATATCAGTGCCATTGTTTTGTCTCAAGATCCACACCAGTATTGTTATTTTTTTATAAGGTATGCTTGTAAAAATAAGTCACAATGAAACGGAAGTAGCGATTGCCTAACTTTCCCCATGGTGACGTAGCCTGGTCCAACCAGACTCTCGTACATTCATTTAATTTGTACAGAGAGTCTGGCCATGCTCCATTGCAAAGCGTTACTTCCGTTAAGGAGGGTCCTCTGTTGAAGTTAAAAACTATTGGATCTGCCCAGAGTCTCTCAGAATCTGCCATAACCAATCGCTAACGTTTGGCAACAACGGACCGAATAGCTTTTCTCACGTCTGTCTCCGCTGCCATTACTGAACTACAACTCAAACTGACGCACGACCTCAACGTCATCTTTCTTAGCCACCCCCCTCTGTTCGCTGATTGGACCTGCAGATTTTTGCAGGAGAAAACAAAACTCTACACAGCAGTCCCAGACGTAGTACTGAGGCTAAATGAAAATTAAGCGGAAGCACGTAGGAGGGCGGAGCAAGGCTAATGGTGACGTATATCCAAGTGAATCCGGCATCTAAAAAAAAAGCATGGCTGGGTTTGAATTTGCCCATTGAGATCTGATTGAATCATTTGGGTCGTGTTGCAAACTGTTAATCGCAGCGATCTTCCTCTGGACCCCGCCCACCTGCCATACGTACGAAGTAAAGAGAGATAATTTCGTGGAGGGGAGGAGATTTGCGTTTTTGATTAAAGATTATGAGGGCACAGGAATTTTAAAAAAAATTTGAAGTTTACAGATTTGTAAAAAATACCACAATATTCCAAAACAAATGACAGCTTTTCATTTTATTTACATGGCGACTTTAATATAATCTAATATAACTAAGCCAGTCCAGGAAACATCCCCCCTATTGTTCCTGACAGCTATCATGGAAATAAGTTAGGTACTTTATATTATTATTCGAAGCTGTGTACATACAATAATAAAAATTAAACATTATATTTACAACTGATACTCTGTATAGACACATTGTCGGTCTATACCTTGCAGTTTAGTTTCTAGGAATGTCTGTGAGTTGATGATCTGGTCCATGTCTGACCGGATGAGCGCCTCTTGTTGTCTTGTAGCATCTCTGCATTCAGTTTTTAAACTCTCTAGTCCCTCTCGCAGCTGTTCCTGCACAATCTCATAAGTCGCTTTTACTGTCTAAGCACACAGAAACAGAAAACAAAAACATCACATCCTAAATGTGGCAACATAAACCCACTCATGGTCAACTCAAAGCTGCTTTTGTCAAAATTTTGACAGTAGCAAAAACACCATTTATAGAGCTGCAACCTCTGCTACAACCAAATAATTATGTTTAATGATATAAAACATTTAGTGTGGTAATGAAGACCAGACTAGATTTCCAAAGACATATTATTCTGTCAAATTCATGAACCAAAAGTATGAAGTAAAATGTTGCACAACACGTTATGTCAAAGTTAAGCACTTGAACCCTAAGAATAGAAGTGTGGAGCATGTTGATGTCACTGACCACAAACCACACCCTCTTCCTCTCCGCCTTCTTCCCTTTTAGCTTGGGCAACAGCTCAGTCTGCAAAGAGGGCAGCAGCTCCTCCATCACCAGGTTAGCAAGCACCTGCAAACACACAGAGAGAGTCAATATGGACTGTGGGTAGTCACAGCAGATTCAGAGAGCTGTAAATGAGTCACAGACATCAAACATCTTCATGCTATTGAGTCATGAAGAAACCGTAAAAGCACAGAATCAATCGATTGTTGTAATGTCATAGCAACGAGTCAGTCTCAACACATAACCACAAAACAGATATAATCACCGAATGCATGGCCGATCAAGACAGAAGATTGTCTGTTAGTGTCACAGAGCACTGAACATGCTTTCGAATGACATAATACATTGTGATATGGGATACTTGATTCTGAATGGTCAATCGCCGCCAGTCAAATATTATTCTGCATGTTGTCCCAAAACAACCATAGCTGTACTAATTGTATCTCTAACTCTTTTTAATTTGAAATATTTGTGTTTATTTGTGTCATACAGTAAGTGGCGTTGGGGTCCTGTCCATCCGCTTGAGTTTGTTTTTCATAACCGCTATTTTGGTTTCCTAACACACTAACACCTTTTTTACCAAATAAGGGTTGAAAATGGGACCTAACAATAGTTTAAGGAAGGCAGAGGTGTTCCTTTGATTGGGTACAGGACATCCTGTTAGACCCTGCTGTGATCTCAAGATCTTACATCCTCTAATAATAGGGATTTTGGTGTCAGAAGCAACATATTAAATTGTAGTGCAACATTCACCATTACTGTTTTCCTCATAGTTAGAGTTACATATTTGTTATTTGTTGGCACGAAAGGGCTGTTAATGTTATAAACATAAATGATATTTTATGCGTTTTATTCACATGTTAAGTCTGACATCACACAGACCTGCTTGTGGGTCCAAATGCTATATCAGTTGTATTAAAGTCAGATATTAAATGTGTTCTGAGTTTGTCACACCACATAAAAAAGGAAATTTAAATGAAGGAAAAAAACTAAAAGTAAATAAAATAAGTTATTAAAATAGGCAGTATTCTCTGCCGTCAAGCAGTGGGGACGTGTCCCTGCCCGCTGTCTGTGCTGAAACCACACCCACTCGCTGCCATCTCTCTCAACTTTCAAATACTGCTACAACCTGAATATATGCACACGGTTGTGTTAGGGGTGGGGCCGTGCACGGTCGTTCAAGTGTTTTATTGAGCCATCGTTTTAGGCCCACCTAAAAAATCCTGAACTCCTGAAAACGATCTAACTCTGAAATTCAGTACTACATAGTTTCCATTTACATTTATTTAGGCATTTAGAAGACGCTTTTATTCAAAGCAACTTACAAAGATTAGGAAACAATAAAAGCAATGTGTCATAGGGAGGCAAAAAGGTGATTATAACAAGATACAATAATATACTTTGTGGCTATTTTCAGCAAAACATTTCTAACATTCATAATGACCTCGTACACACTGCAAACTTTCAGGAGTGACAACCGCATTTAAATGCGAGAGTGAATCCCCTAAATGTTCGTTACATGTCTGTACAGAATAAGATCACTCCCAAAAATGTAATGATTGACACAGAGATAACCGTAGCAAAATAATTTGGTCACAGTGTTTTGCAGTGTTGCCAGGTCCTCGTCTTTTTTGTACGTACATACCGTTTTGGCGCATAACCGTTAAGGCTTTTAGCTCATGAAGTGATCAAGTTTTTGGTGTTATTAAAGTGTGAAGGTGCCGGTCCCAATATTTGGATTTATTTCGGCTTATTATTGGATTTTTCTTGTTCGCCGTTTTTTTTTTCATGCAAGATCTGGCAACACTAACTTAGCCAGCAAACGCTCGTGCCTCTGTCATTTTCTGCACCGCAGATACAGAAGGTTTTTTCCCCTTCTAGGCATTTATTTTTCAGAAGAGAGACCTGTCATGTCCATAATGCACGTTTAAACACTTTATTAAGTACTAGTTGTTCAGTTCAGTTATGTACACACTTTGCAGAGTTGTCACTACCTGCATTTTGCGGGAGTTAATTCGGTTGTAGAATGTGGTTGTCAGTCCCGTAAATTACTGAACTGTGTGTGTACAGAATCTTAACCTTTATCTTCATACTGTCATCTCGAATGATGTCATCTGAGATGCCCTGAGAATGTAGTGTATGCCGTACGTTTATAAAAGCTTAGACTTAACGCGTGATATGAATAAATGGCAGTCATAAATGGCCGTAAAGATCAATCTATGTATCTATCTATCTTATATATATAAAAAAGGTGGGTCTTGTCTCACCAACATATATTGTTTCCAACTCCCATATATAGCATTGTAAGCATAATATTTTTTTTAAGTATTCACTGGTCAGTGATTTTTAGCCTCAATCCTAAATCACTGACCAGTGGCTCAGTCACAAATTCCACCGGCCTGCATCACACAGCTTCCAACAGTGGTCTGGATTAATGAAATACTGTACCGTTTGGTCACTTCATTACAAAAGGTATGACTCATCTTTTAGTCAAAAGAAGTGAACAATGCCATTCTGCCAGTGTACTCTCTGGTTTTGGACTTGCATGTGAGTAATATGGTGACTGATGGAAAAATAATAGACAAATAGGCCCACCTGATAGTCAGTGCCCACCAGCATATCCCATGACTCATAGTGCCCCTTCTCCTGCCTGTAGAAGTGAATGGCCTTTAGGAAAGCCTGTACCTCACATGCCCTACTCCTCAGATAATCTGCAAATAGATTAAAAAAGAGAAGAGAGATTAAAAAAAAACATATTTTGAAATCTTTGTCCTGACTTACAAAACTTTGCAATACAGGATCACGTGAACGGTTCTCAGAAGGTTCTCTTTTGTGGTTGCAGAGCCACCCGTGAACAGAAAAAAATATAGGAATGAATATAAATGGTTTCAGAATTAGCATGAAAAATTAAAGAGCACATATTATAGGATTGTGAAAATTACCTTTCACGCAGTGTGTCATGTAGTGGTAAGTGAATGTAAACAGTATGCATAAGCTGCAAAGCTGAAAGTGTACCATTACTAAAGTTATTGTTTTTTGAAAGAAAGAGTCGACTCGGAGTCACTGAATAAAGTTGCCCAATCGAATCCTTTTTCTGTAAAGTTGCTACGTCACAGCAATGCCCGCCTACATTCTAAGTAGTCTCTACCGCGAATATATGAACCATGTGGATAACGTCATGTCGAGAGGATGCTGTGCTCTCTCTCTGCGCTGTGAAAGCGGTTAATTTTCACCTCCAAAGGAGAAGGCTGTAAATTCAGCCCGCTATTGTCTACAAATGTGTTGATTAACTCTTTCCCCGCCATTGACAAGTTAACTCATCAATTAAGAAAAAACGCTTCCCTGCCAATGACAAGTATTTACGGCTTTCCCCAATACCGCTATTATCCACATGGCGCTCTTCCACAACTTATAAAACCCAGAAGTATCGGCCTAGGTCAAACAGCTGTATGTCCATGTAAGTTTTGAGGATCGCTCTGAATCTAATCTCTATCAAAAGTCTTTTACAAAAATTGAATTATCTCAGGGTTTTGCTTAAAATTTGGTGTTTTTGAAGAAACCTAGCCATATTGAGAGGTAATAAAAAGAGAACTAATGAAGGTAGGATGAAACTTTTTAGTTTGAAAGCAGAGGGTCTGTTCTTTCATTTGATATATTGTATCTTTATATTTGTATGTATATATATTAAACTTTTGCGAAAATCATGAAAAATGCTGGCGCTGCCTGGCAACTTTTGTAAAAAACGCTGACGGGGAAAGAGTTAATATGAAATTTTGTTTTTATTACTTGGAGTCACGATGAAAGATATAGCAATACGTTGGGTGCTTTATTAGTACTCTATATCCGTTCAGCTAACGCATATAACATTGTTGTTTGGTTGTTTAATACCAAGCTGTGGGCCCGGTTTACTAACGTAAGTTTTAGCAATTTTTTCTTTTGAGGCTTTATTTATTTAACAGTATAATTATTATAAAGAATGAGAAAGATGCGAGTACTGTACACTGAAGTCCCTGTCCACTGTAAACACAGAGTAATATGCAACTGCAACCAATCAGAGCAAAGTAGCATTACGCAAAGAAAGGCTTTGGCAAGATGAATCTTCAAACAAATTATTTTAAGAAAAAATTAAATGCATATTATAATAAAATTAATGTTTTTTACCTTGCATGCATTACCTTTTACTGGGGACTCCCAAAAGCAAATATGAACCTTTCAAATAGCATAATATGTGCTCTTTAAGTCGTATGAGAGTCATCATCACTTTTACTATCTTGTGCTTTGTAAAATAAGTGGTAAATCTGACTGCTACATTCATTATCGATGTTTGCTTTGTCAAACATCACAATTATTATTTTTTTTACTTTACGTAATCCACTCAGCACAATTGTGTGACAGAAATAAATGTTTCAATGATCGCAATTTTATGGTTTATAAGTGTGCTATTATTTGTCTGAGTGATCAAGTGGGAGCCAAGATAAATTTATTACAGACCAAAGTATTCTTCACTGGGCCGGTAGGCAACCATCCAGGGGTATGTTTCCCAAAAGTATCGTTAGCTAACTATGGTCGTTGTTACCATTTAACTCTATCGGTATAACAGAACTTAGTTGCTTTTGCGAAACGCACCCCAGAACAGCACGGTTTGCCTTGTTAAACAGAACTCTATTGTTATATACCTAAAATGTAAAAGCTTGGTCATGTTTAAGATATTGATAGTGAAAACAGTTCAAGCTTAAGGGTGTAAAAAGAGTGCTTTTCCGTTCTGGTTATCTGGCATACAGCTTCATGCTCTGCAAAAGTCATGTAACCACTAAGTGGCAAGCAGAGCAGGTCTTCCCCACACACAGGAAGACAGCTTTGCATTGCTGGATATTATTAGTGTATCACCATGACCACCAATAAAAAAAACAGTTGAAACTGATGAGAGAACAGTGGTTGACACACGTGGCTTGAGGTATTTTCTGATCAGCCATCTACTAAGATACAAAAAATGTTTACGGTTGATTATGTCGTGTGTATTAGTCAGACGTGAATCAGACTAAAATCCAATATTGCATGTTAGTCACCAGAACGTCTAAGGTATTAAATCTTTGTGGGTTAAAATACAGAATTGGTTCCCCTCGAAATGAAAATTGGTGACATTTTAAGAAGAACTTTCCCTTTAAAATGATCCATTTCATTACATCACACATGTGAAACCCTGAGACTGATGTAGTGAAGCAAGGTTTGAGTGGCAAATGGTTACCTTGGTTCTGATGGCGAATGCAGTCATTCAAGATTGAGACAAAACGTGCTCTCTTTTCTTCCTGCTGGAAGCAAAAGTATGAGTCTCGTCTGTAAGGAAGTCTCAGGTACACGGGAAGAGGGCCAGGAACCACCACCAAAGGAGCAGATGAGTCATCCTTAGAACCTAAACACCAAGCCAACATTCATTCAAATGACACATTACTCTCAGATGACCATGCCGATACCGACAGTTCATGACACTGACTATGCAAGACTCACCATTGGGATCAGGGAAATCCTTGTCTATGATGGCAGTGTATTTCTCTTCTGAGGTCAGCACAGTGCCCCCTGTTGTCAGGATTTTTTGGGGTGCAGCTTTTCCCTTTGCGTAGCTCTGAATGCATAGGGGTAGTATGACATTATTACCATATTCTAATGCCTACAAAAGTGCCTACTGCATTGAAATAATATAAGAGAACTTATAAAGACCTCCTGGCTATCGTGTAGCTCCAGGCTATAGTCGGCACGGACCACAACAAATCTCTCTTTCCACTTCCTGTTGTCATCAAAGTAAAGCATGCTGTCTTTATATAGGACCTCTGAGGCCTGTGGAGGCTCCTGTGAAGTGAGATATAACGGCAATGTGTCAGTAACAAATTTATAGTATTCACTATGTGGGAACTGGTATATCAAATTTAGAAACACTGATTGTTTATGTACTTGCTTATTAACAGATTTAATTTTATCCAAAAAAAGTTACGTATTGCAGCTATAAAGCAACTTGCAAAAAGAATTGCATACAATTCAAAATGTGTTTCTGTGTCAAAGTGACTCAAAATAATAGAGTCGACCACCTATATTAACTCTTGTGCTACAAAAGGTTTGTACACTGCAACGGCACGAATCGACAGTGCACTATTTACAGCAATTTCCTGTAGCTGACAAACACATATTAGAAACTGAGATCTCTGGGTTTGGCACATACATATGCGATTATTTTGAGCGAAAGTTTGACATCATAGGTGCACACAGCTACAAGCACTAAAACAACCACATTAATAGACGCTGTCAGTGTGGGACTCTCACCTTCTGTTTGAGCAACTGAGCCTGACCCGCTCTCTGCTGCTCCACTTCATCCTTCAGATGAGAAAAGTATGCAACGTAACTCTGTCTCTTGTAATGAGGACCGAAGTTCATCAGCTCAGCTTCTGTTCGGCCTGTAAACACATGAAACGTCAGATTTATCCAGTACACCTGACAATTTTTTTTTTTTTTAAAGCAACATACAGTGTATTCCAGGTATAGATTTTTCAGGCATATATGTGTTTCTGAGATTTGAACCCATGACCTTGGTGTTGCTAGTGGTATACATTGCTACTTAAATACCTGCCCATGGTTGTGCATTATAAGCAAGTACAACATACTTCAAAGTAAAAATGCAGTTATGTTAATTTCTATATTTGGTAAATTGTTGGTAAATAATTTCATATTAAAGAGCACCTATGTCATTGCTTAAAAACGTTATTTTGTGTATTTGGTATAATACAATGTGTTTTGTAGCTCCAGATATCCCTCTCTTCCTGAAACGCATAGATTTTGTAAAAAACTCATTGATTTAAAAGGCGCTGTGTATCTGATTGGCCAGTTAATCTGTATGTTGTGATTTGCCTGAATACCTCTGATGTCAGCCGGAAATGTGACGCTCCTTACCATGTTTGAAAGATTCGCTCACAATGCAGTGCTAACAGGAGTTAACTTACAGGCTGTGAGTCCGAAGCGGGAATTATGATAATGTCGGTCTTCACCAATCCCAGGAAGTAAACTGTTACCTACAATCTGTGTATTTGTTGTAGTCCAAGAAAAGAGATTTATGTTGGAGACGATAACTCGCGTCATCATTTACTTGAGGTTTGTACCTATTGCATATCGTACTTACACACCAAAGGAAATGAAAAATCGTGAATCAGACAATAGGTGCCCAATGAGTTGAGGCTTATGCAAGAAACTAAAACTTTGTACGTATGTACAAACCAGACATAATACAAACCAGACATAATAAATGGATTTATTGTGGAGTTAAGTCAATGGATTTAAATAATGGAGTTAGGGTTGGGTCATAAAGATACAAACCCAAACTGTTGGGTTAAATTAATAAAAAAAAGGTTATATTTGACCAACGATATGTTAAAACGACGATTTTTGGGTTAAAACAAAAATTATAACTGAATGGGTTTGGTTCATACCTTTTTGACCCAACACTGGGTTGAATATAATCCAGCAATTTTTTTTGCCTTCTAAGGGGCCAATCACACCAAACGCGTTTATGGCAGTTGCAGTTGCAGTTGCCTTTTTTGAATGATATATATGGGCAGGGAGTGTTTGCGCGCTGTTTATGCACGCCAAACGGCTTGCGGTTTTTTGCCGCCCACGCGTTTTTGAAGGAGCGCTGAGAGCGGAGATGCGCCCGACGTCATTCGCGTCTTTCCATTGTCCAATCGAATGAGGGGAGAGGCGGGCCTTACGTTGTGGTGAGGGAAGTTTACAGTTTCCTTGAAGAATCGGACTCCACTCGCTCACTCTTTCCTGCATGTTTGTGCACCTCTCACCCTCAAACAAGGTCAGAGCAAGCGTCCTCTTTTTAAAGTTTCTGCTAATATGACAGTTAACAGCAAAAGAGCGCTCACGCTTCAGGATGGCCACACATGTGAAGATTATTTTAAACTAGATTTGCAGCGATTGAAAGGGGGCGTGACCCGATTAGTGTTTTACCGCGGCAGAATATTTTTGTGTGTGGTGTCCTTGCAATTATTTTGCTGCTGCCAATCGCATTGGAGCCTTCCTCATCCCAAATCATAAATATCAAACAAGTTTCAAACAAGATTGATATTTAGGACTCTTGAGAGGGCTGCCTCCAATATGACAGCTGCAATGGCCGGATGTTGCGTGCTTCTATAGCTAAAACAAGACACCCACAAAGATGACATGAAAGAGGAGTACTGAGAAAGAATATTGTCTTGTACAACTATGGCAATGGTGCTTTTATCATGCAAGAACATGATACCACAACATTTGGTTTTCTCAGGTCATGTCATTGAAATCATTACAGTTATCACGTATGTGGTCTCGCGGTAAATCATCCAGTGTGTGCGTTTACTTTGTAAAAAATCATTTGACACTGTCCTTATGTCTGTGGTCTCCTACTGTGTCCCAGACCTAAACTAAATGTGTTTGTCACCTCAGTCAGACTGTCAGGCATTTATTTCAAGACTTATCATTTAACTTTATGCTATATTCTCTATGTACACAGCATTGATTGTCTCTGTGTAACAATGCTTAGTGTATTACCCCTAATAAATAAACAAACAAATAAAAATAAAATATATAAATAAAAATCATTTCAGTTTTAGGAGCTCAGTAACCATCTGTCCTATTGTCCCTGAAGATTAGGACAATGACACATTTCAGGGTACTTCTGTTATGTATTATCTGGAGATTTACAGTAAGCCAAAGCTTTACCACTCCACTGCACAGCCAAAATAACATGGCACAGGTTCCATTTTAACACATCCCAAAGTCAAAACTTTTCTTGCAGTAACTCTTAGGCATGGATCCCATTTTCCAAGGGAAAATATCCTGTGAATTTCACTTGAAGTATTATTCCTTGCCAAGGAAAAAGTATAGAATGTTGATTCTTCGAGTTTAATTGGGCACACAGATACGTTACTTTAGACAGCACGTTTTCATAAGGACATGCTATATAAAACACCTAGGGGTGGTTTCCCGGACAGGGATTATCTTAAACCAGGACCAGGCCTTGGTTTAATGAGGAAATATAACTAGTTTAAACAAACATGCCTTACTAAAAACATTACTTCTGTGCATTTTGAGGCAAAACATAGGGCACTGATGTAATTAATGATATGTCAGTGCAAGTTGTTTTCAGTTTGGACAGTTCATACATTTATTATAGTCTAGCACTAGTCTAATCCCTGTCCGGGAAAACGCCCCATAGTTACCTAAACACCTAGGTGGCACCTACCTAGTCATCATCATGCTGTTTTTATGGATCTGCACTAAAAGACTCATACATATAAAGTATAAATGACAGAACAATCTTGACAGAAATGCATGGTGAGATGCAGTTTGTGTAAATGATTTAACTCTAACACAAGCTAATAGTTTTGACATTATGCAATTTGGTTTGCATAGCTTGCCAAAATGTGACCTCTTACCTCTTTATGGCTTGTAGACACCTGTCATTACATCATTTTAAACCAACCAAATATTAAAAGACCAACCAAGGTCTTTCTCACCTCCCATGATTGACTGTTATTTATTTGAAAGGCTCATGCTGTTTGTCCTTTGCACCGACTTTAATTTTGGGCACAGGGTGTGATGGAAAGAAAGTCTCCACTGATAACAGTGCCACCCCTGTCTCATCAATCGCCGCTCTTCAGCCTGGCTCCCGGCTGGAGACGACACCCAAACAATGCTTTTATGGCGGTTTGTGGCAAGGTATTCCTAAAAATATTTGACCTAGTTGAGTTTCATTACGGCTGCCTTTAAATTTATTTTGCAGACCGCTCACTTATCCATGCATTCCTAGTTTCAGAAAAGAACCGGGTGGGATTCTGGCCTGACCACCAGAAATGAAGAGATTTAGATGCTGGAGTATCTTCAAATAAGTGCCAAAACAAACTTGAACTTATTAAAAAAGCCTAAACATTCAGTCGTGTCAATCATTTTTGAGCGTATATAAATGGGTATATATAAAGGGAATTGCTTTGTGGAGAACGGAGAGATGAGCTAATAATTTCCTGTTCCTTTAAATTCAGTCAAACTCAGCAAATCTGCTTGGACAAAGATGCATACCGCAAAACAAGATCTCTTACCAGAGGCATGAGAGTTTGTCCAACTCAACTGAAATCCACTGAGTCCTAATCGATTTAATTGTACTGACTACTGAACAACACAGACCACACAAGAGGTAGAAACATGAATCCAAATGTGCAGAAAGTCAAGACCCTTTGCAGCCTTCTGAATACACAGAGTATTTTTTGCTGTATTCTTTCATCTTGATAAAAACTAGTTAATTAAGATCAATAGCTTTCAAGCAACTATTGATGGTGGCATCTTTGTATGGCATCAGGACTTTCTTGGTAATAGGTGCATTTAAATATAATTGTTGCCCATTACAGCTCAAAAGTAATTGCAGGATGCATTGATGTAGATAATCCCTCAACTTTCAAGAAAGAAACAAAACAAAGAAAAAAATGCTGCATGGATTCATATTGCATAGTCAATTTTGAATCTACTATATATGCAAACAAATCAGTTCACATTTTTCAATCAAGAGCAGCTGTTTAATCCCACTGTGTCAATGTCACTTTGCTACGTGTGTAAACAGACAAACAACAGACATGGAGACACATGATGAGTTAAGCAGGTCTCAGTCAAGGGTCTCCATGGACGTTTCATAAAACGGCTAAGCGTTTTCTCAACTGCGCTGTAAGGACCGAGATAACTACAGTATGTGGACATCTGCAGTATAATTCTGCTTTTGAACCTCTCTTCATCCCATAGCACATAAACAAGAGTTTTTCCAGCTTCTCCACAATTACAGACAACCTGACAGAAAAGATGGGGACTGGGAATTCGGTTTTCCTGTTTTATATGAAAACTCATCCTTTGCATCTCTGTACATGTCTCCTTTAAGTAAGAAGAAAGTGAGCCCAACCCACCCTCCTTTCAGATCTCTTGTAGTTTACGTAGGACCTACGTAACTATGATCAGAGTCGATACAATCATACAACCTATTATCTCCTTATCTTTACATTGGCACTGTTGTTTAGTGCTATACTGGTTCTGGGTTGGACAGCCCTTCTAACAGTCAAAGTATAGAACAAAGTGTTTATGCAGTGGTATGTGTTACTTGTGAAGTGAGGTCATTTCCTGCCAACCCAAGCACTGCTAACTTCCAAAGCATGATCTAGCTTAAACAAGTTTATTCAAGTTTACACCAAGTAAAAATTGTCATTTGGAAACACAATAACAGTGCTTTCCATTTCTTGTATCTCCAGATGTTATACTGGGACTATAAAATATTTTATTATGGACATATTCCATGTAGCAGAACCAACCAACATATAAAATGACAGTATGATGATAATATATGACAAAACATATTGTGTTTGCATTAAAATTATGTTTTCTTGGGCAAACATGCTACAAAGTAACCACACATTTTATATCAGTTTAACTAAAAAACGAAGATGAATTAAACTCTTATCAATGATTTTTTTTTTTCTCCACCAGTCCAGTAGTTTGGATGGCCAGCTGAGAGGATACTGCTTTTCCCATCACCTCTTGGCCTGAATAAGAGATCTGTAGCCTGAGACACCAAACAAGGGAGACAGATCCGTAACTAACGAATGGGAGCTGAAAAATACTTTCTCTCTCCCTCTCCCATTATTTCTCCTATCCAAACTGAATGACAGTTTTGTGGTTCTTCAATCATGGGATGTTGTTAGAGGAAGCTAAATTATTTTGTGTGGGTTCATGAGGAAGTATTTTGCGATGTATAATACTTTGGAATCCAAACTATAATGTGGTATGCTGCTCACCAAGTATGACAACACAGCAAGGTCCAAAAGAGAGTCCAGACTTAAAATATGGGATTGAATGATCTAACTTAAACATGGACATAAAGAAAAAAAATCTTTTAAAATGAAATAAGAAATAATCATTCTGTGTGCATACGTGTGTCTGTATCCGACTAGTATATTAAAATAAATATTTCCAGAGGGTGTGAGCCTTCGATTTTGTGCTCTGTGTTCCTCTGTAGAGGTTTGGGATGAGATCCCAGACTGAGTCTCTCATTCCTCCCATGCCATCAGAAAGAAACCGATTCTCTTATAAGCACAAACACCCAGAGACACTATGTTTAAACCCTAAACCTTCTCACCCCACTCAATTTGGGAGAAAAATTACATTTTAAAACTGCATTATTGCCCTTAATACCAGTTACGTTTTGAACTTAATTTGTGAAGAATGTCCAGCAAATTTGATAGGAATGTTTTGAAATAGAGATAAGAAAAGCTGCATGTCTTCAGGAAGTTTGAACATTATTTGAGACAAAAAGGGAAAACTGATTAATGCGAAACGCTGATATGGAAAGGGTGAAAAGTGAATGTGTCTGTCATGGAAATTCATACACATAGAAAGTCATCCTACATGTGGATTTTCACATATGGTGGGTAAAGTGAGCAGAATGAGCCATCTGCACCAAGTTTGAATAACCATGACCATCCCACCCACATCCTCACTGTAGGCTCTCCGAAGTCTCTCTTTCATTCAAACTAAATAAAAATACAGGAAATCACGCAGGTGTCACACCAGATGACTCACAAATAAACAACACTGAAAAATGTACACGTATACATTAACGCACTGGACAGACACATTTATACAAAGCAACTTTTTTGCACTGCTAACGCAATGCTCTGCCACTGGGGCTAAAACAACAACATATTGCTATTAAACACATGCTCAAATGCATGTGTGCAATACCTTGCTTTCGAACCCATACCCTTAGCATGGCAAAAACTATGCTTTAACAAATGAGCTACACAAGAGCAAAAAAGACAAATTTGTATTTTTAAACATCTGGATCTGGAAAGTGGATCCATATTGGAGATTTACACAATGATCTTCAGAGATGTAGGACATGGCCAGGAACAAAAAACAGGACAGCTGAAGAACAGAAAACAAATCTGTCATCTGATTCCTTTCAGAGAGATTTGGCCAAATTGAACAGGACACCTCAGCAAGATGCTCAAATACCTTGCTCACAGGGCACAAAACTGTGCTTAGTCCAACCGAACACAAGAGATGCTAATATTTAGTACAAAAGCGCTGTTGCCCCTGTGATATTTCTTCATTACAAAATAAATCTCTGCTATTGGGTAGACATACAGTACTGTGCAAACCAAGTGTTTGCACACCTGCATCCCTACTGAAAAATCCAGCAAATACCAGCATAAGCTGGTGGCTGGTTTGAGGTGGCAGTGGCTGGTCTAAGCTGGTCCTCCCAGCCTGGCAAAGCTGGTCAAGCTGGTAGGTCAGCTGGTCTTCCAGCATGACCAGCTAAGTCCAGCTAGACCAGCTGAAAAAGTGACCAAAACACAGCTACAGTGGACCAGCTTACTACACCAGCAATACCGGCTGAAACCAAGCTGGGAGACCAGCTAAAACCAGCTTGTGCTGGTCTAAGCTGGATTTTTCAGTAGGGATATGACTTGACTTTAAATGTATGCTCTTATTTTTATCCTGCTGTCTTGGCCTGCACGATAGTACGGGGGAACTTACATTGCAATGTTATGTTTTCCTGCGATGTATATTGCAATATGAGAAATACTGGATGACTTCACCAGATGACTTATAAAGAGGAATTAACTTCTGCCTTGCATTTTTTGTATAGCTCTCTGATTTCTCACAGACATCTGTGATTTTCTTCTGCCACGTAAAACCGTTTTTACATAGTGTACCACTGGCAAAGGGGTCCGAGATAGTGTTTATTTAAAAAAAAACAAGATTTTGTGATCATGTGACTATTGCAGATGCACGCATAAAACTATATATTGTGCAGCTCTACTGTTGTCCTACAATATAATGTAACAAAACAAGCTCATAAACATTTAGCCATGGCAGTTAAACAAGCTGCTTATGGCCATTACTCAGTAAACACCGAAAAATATGGGTCACTTCACAGCAGATGTGAAATGGAGCCCAGAGCACCTCAAGACCCTTTTGGCCAAATCAATCCTAGTTAGTTCCAAAAAATATGACATCATTTGAGGAGTTTAGGGAAAGAGGGAGCAGAGTAAGTTTTCATAATTAAGGACACATTTTGTGTGCCTTTATATTCTGCTATGATTTTTACCATCTGTTACGTCAGCCCACACCCCTATATACGGCTTTACGGCTATTATTTATTTTTTCATCCTGCACGCATTCTACAGGACGACTGTTTATGACATAAACAAAAACACTTTTTGCCTCAGGCTCAGCTAAAGTGTTATGGGATGGAAAACAAATGTAATTTAACATACAGCTAACTAATTATAGTATAAACCCTGAAGTGATCCGAGTCCTCACTTAACCTGTGTGTGTATACATTGGACAGCTCTGTACAAATACATGCCAGGACCCAAAAAAAGTGAAGAGGACGTGGCAAATAACTTGAGTTTTTGGAGCACAAGGGCGTTATTCACTCCAAGACTGAAGCCTATTCTGTTTCAGTTTATAACCCAGACATTTTTCTGCTAATAATTTACCATCTGAACAACATATATGATGTCAGCTATTGTATTTATTGTGTGCAATGATTGAAATACAATACATCTGTCCAGCGAAATCAAGTTTTGTTAATATCACTGCAATTCCAAAATAATTCAGATGATCACAGCTTAAGTCGGCAAACAAATGGGAATAAATTATCAGTTAAAAACACTGAACAATAAAGAGAAGTGAATGAGTTTCCACTCTGGTCCAATACTTCCTGCTCGCTTTTGGCCAGATGAAATAAAAGCAAAACAATCCCTATTATGCAGGAACAGCTGTGCTCCCCATAAGGGGAAGGAAACCCATTCTCTGCAGTACATGTGCCCTGAATATGTGACATTCCTGTGAAATTACATACACACTTTAGTGCAGTGGTCTCCAACATGGTGCCCGCGGGCACCAGGTTGCCCGCACGGAGTTTGTGAGTTGCCCACCAAAGCACATTCTAATGGCTTAAATTTTGATATTTATCATATTTATTATATATTAGCTTGGCTTTTTTATGTATGATAACATTTTAAACAATTATAAAACATATGAACAAATAAAATAAAATTAAGTACAACAAAAAGTTTTTAAATAGATGTAAAAACGTATCTTTCCATATGGTTTTATCCATTGTGGTAACCCTTGCTCACAAAAAAGGTTGGAGACCCCTGCTTTAGTGTATCTCTGAAAAACGGTCGAATGCATGAAGAAATGCAAAAATGAGAAAACTTGACAGCCTCTGGGCTACATACAAAGCTACTAACTTGCTATAGTATTATAAAAAGTATTGTTAAAAATAACATACAACAACACTGAATATAGCCTACAATATACTACTGTAAACACAGTTAAACACTAATGTAAAGTGTGATACAAGTTGTTTCATTAAGTACAACAATGGCAATAGATGTAAATTGTTACACTGAAAATGGCATGATATTCAGCAACTTGGTGAATGAATGATAAAAGGTAGAGTAAAAGGGGTGGGGGCATTCCGGTTTCGTTAAAGACTCAGTTTAAAGGTGGGAGTGTAATTCTGCAAAAAATTCAACATTAACTGATGACTACTGTAGCTGTCATATCTACGTCTGATGTCTAAAACCGTTTTAATTGTGCTTGGAATTAAATTACATACAATATCTTTGTGATTTGCTTATACTCGGAATTTTGCTTTAAAATAGTGGGAACAATACTTGTAAAATAAAGATCACTTTACTTCTTAAAAAACAGAAAGCTGTGACCGTTATCTCTAGTGTGATCGAGAAAGAAACATTTTCGCCTACCTCTTACGTAGCTTATTTTACTCTCGTCCAAAAGGCTAGATGAAGACGCTCCCATTATAGCGAATGGTTTGTCACAGTGATCCCGGGCGGATGCGTTTTCCCGTTAGTCTGATCCGGTCCTGAAGCGAAGCGACTGTTTTGACTGTCAGATAATGACGAGCGCAAATGACTCGCGCATCTTAAACTTCCTCAAACTGCAGCGCCGCCCGATTATCCTCTCTGTCAACATCCGAGAGCATGCTTTTAGTCATCATTACAAAACAGTTTGAAGCTAGATTTTCTCAATTGTAATTTTTTATTATTTATTTCTATTTGTTATATATTTCTTGAAGAAGTTGTTAAACCATATTTTGATTCGAAAGTGATTGTCCTATTTACTGAATCGAATAATACTGACAGTAATAGTAGGCTAGTAGTAGTATAGAATAAGTAATATTATCATTATAATAATAAATCTTATCATGGCTGTGTGTGGTCATGTTCAATTTTATCAAAATGGTACAAATAAATACGCTATTTGATCAAAAGTTTAAAAAACGTGATTTTTTTATTTTTTATATTTATGATATTTATGTGACAGTTGCACGCACCTTAACGAAAATTAACCAAGGTTTTACTACAAATAAAACTACACTTTCACTAACGTTATATGGTCATTTTGATAAGGATTGTTCACAATGAAAATGTATTTTATGTATCCTCCTGTGTAACATTTGCTTTTGTGCTTCAGAAAAGTAGGGAAGTGATACGGTTTTCAAAAACACATGGATGAGTAAACAATGACAGATTTTTAATATTTGCTGTACATCATTTATTTTTAAACATACTACATTTCCCAGACTTCATTGCGCGCACGGAATCCGCCATATTGAGCAAATCGCGGCGCGCTGTCTGGGAAAGGAAGAGAGTATCCACAACACTGAAGTGTAAGTATGTAAACAGCTACATTTTAACATTAATTTGTGCTTTCTGATTACGGTACTTGTTTCTTTTCACTTGGGCAAATGCTTGCATATGTGGCCAGCACGCCGACATCGGTTTGGAAGTTGATATTACGATGACTGTAAATGCAGCATCTGTATTAGCAGAACGAGAGCTAACCGTTAGCTCGTTTGCTTTTCGTTTTCTTGACAGCGCAGGAGATAAAACCCTTACACCTGAATCATCTTACAGCCACTTACATTGCTTTTATTTATTTAAAATAGGTACATTGTGAAGGATAAACGTTGTCATTTAAATGCAGTAAGAAGTGGTGTTCGTTTTGTAACACAATGAGTTATAAGTGCCTTCTAGAGCTAATTTTAGCATGTTAGCTCCGCGGCTGTAGGGATAAACAAGAGATTATTGCTGTAAGTGTGATGATTAGCCAACCAAAGAGTAAAATTTAAAGACATAAAACAGGTGTATCATTTTGATGATCATTATGAATCCAATGGATCAGCTGTTTCTACTGAAAGCAATAGATGACCACTAACGTTACTGAGACCATAATATCTTCTCTCAGGTGTCATTTGACAGAGCAGAGGTGATATGAAACTGTAAGTGTTACAAGAATATCTGAATTCGTAAGATCGTTTTTGATGTTTCTATGTTGTTTGACCGTATATACAATCTTTTTAAATTTATTTTTATTTTGATAATATACAAAGATTTGTTTTGCTTTTGCTGATGAACCGCTTTGTATATATTGTTTATACATTCTTTGGCTCCTTTATCACAGAAGTGAAGGATACACGCGCATAAACATGACACAGACAGTACAGACGAATGGGGTTCAACCCCTCAGCAAGACCTGGGAGCTCAGTCTTTATGAACTACAGAGAACTCCACAGGTAAGACTGGTCAAATGTCAAAACATCACATGTATCGCTTGTGATGTGCAACTAGAAGTGGAGTAACTAATCATAGTTTAGTATCTGAGAGCTTTGGAGATCTGAGAGACTGTTTCGGTCTAAAAATGCAGCTTGTGTGCTATTCATTTCTAGGAGGCCATCACGGACGGTCTGGAGATCGCCGTATCCCCACGCAGCTTGCACAGTGAGCTCATGTGTCCCATCTGCTTGGACATGCTGAAAAACACCATGACCACCAAGGAGTGCCTACACCGCTTCTGTGCTGACTGCATTATCACTGCTCTCAGATCAGGGTGGGTTCATGTCTTCAATGCCTGTTTGGAGATTTATTTACTTGCTTGGATTGTTATTATAGCGGACGTTTGTATAATGCTGGTTTTATGGGGTCAGTGAATAGCTGCATATATATATATATATATATTTTTTTTTTCAATTATCATTTGTTTTTGGTTCACAGAAACAAGGAATGTCCAACGTGCAGAAAGAAGCTGGTGTCTAAGCGCTCGCTCCGTCCAGACCCTAACTTCGATGCCCTGATCAGTAAGATTTACCCCAGCAGAGACGAGTACGAGGCCCATCAGGAGAGAGTGCTGGCCCGCATTAGCAAGCACAACAACCAGCAGGCACTCAGCCACAGTATTGAAGAAGGCCTTAAAATCCAGGCCTTAAACAGGTTAGATCTGTAATAGAAATACGTTCGCATTGAATTCAAATATTTGGCTTTATAGCTGTTTTGTTTATATTGTGTGCTGTCAGAGTCTAAAATAAGTTTATAGTTCTTTGATTGCTTTTATATTCATTGTCATTTCCTTCCTTCCTTCAGAGAGATCACTGCAGATTGTTTATTTTTCGATTTGTTTACTTTGTTATTGTCTTTATATCATTGCACCACTGGGGTTGTGTAGACAGCCGCGGGGTAAGAAGCACCAGATTGAAAATGGCAGTGGGGCGGAGGACAATGGGGACAGCTCACACTGCAGTAACGCATCAGTGCACAGTAACCAGGAGGCTGGGCCCAGTATCAAACGAACCAAAACTTCAGACGACTCGGGGCTTGACATGGACAATGCTACAGAAAACGGTGGAGGCGACTTGGCGCTCGATGGGGCCAGTGAGATTGAACTGGTGTTTCGTCCTCACCCAACGTTGATGGAGAAAGAAGATGCCGCACAGACACGGTGGGCCATTTTTAATGATTGGCTGGTGTAATAGTTGTGCCACCTGTCAGTTTTATGTTTTAATCAGATTTTTTTTGTTAATTTTGTTGTTTAATCTGAATTTGACACATCAGGTACATCAAGACGTCAGGGAATGCGACGGTGGATCACCTCTCCAAATACCTGGCCGTCAGACTAGCTCTCGAGGAAATGCGAAAGAATGCAGAGGCAAGCCCCATCAATGTAGAAGCGGCCAGTGAAAAACAGTATACCATCTACATTCCCACAGCCAACAACCAGTTCACAGTAAGTTTAGTACTGCTATCTGCTAAAGATGATAAAATATTTCCATTATTTATCAACAAAATTGCTTAAAGAAAAGAACTGTAACGATTGTGAGAAAAAGTCTGTAGTGTGTAACACCACTGTAGCTATTATTTCTATTTATCTAAAGCCCTTTTCACACAGACATTCCGGAAAATGCATCCTGGATATTTCCGTGATCATTCGATTTTTTTCGTTCATTCACACTGCCAATGATTTGCCGGCATCTGCAAGGTTACTTATTATTTCTCTCTCCAAAACCACTCACGTGCATTTTTGTTTATGATAAGACTATAAAGGAGCGTGTGATGCACTGTTCTATGCTAATGAATGATCTCAGCTTCCGAGTGGATATTTGACGAGCTCCCTAAATACAGTTTTCAGACATTTCTCATCGTGATTGTTAAAGGAATAGTCTACTCATTTTCAATATTAAAATATGTTATTACCTTAACTAAGAATTGTTGATACATCCCTCTATCATCTGTGTGCGTGCACGTAAGCGCTGGAGCGCGCTGCGACGCTTCGATAGCATTTAGCTTAGCCCCATTCATTCAATGGTACCATTTAGAGATAAAGTTAGAAGTGACCAAACACATCAACGTTTTTCCTATTTAAGACGAGTAGTTATACGAGCAAGTTTGGTGGTACAAAATAAAACGTAGCGCTTTTCTAAGCAGATTTAAAAGAGGAGCTACATTTTATGGCGTAATAGCACTTTTGGGAGTACTTCGACTCGGCACAGTAACACCCTCCCTCTCCCATTATGAGAGGGAGAAGGGGAGCGGACTTTTCAGGCGAGTCGAAGTACTCCCAAAAGCGCTATTACGCCATAAAATGTAGCTCCTCTTTTAAATCCGCTTAGAAAAGCGCTACGTTTTATTTTGTACCACCAAACTTGCTCGTATAACTACTCGTCTTAAATAGGAAAAACGCTGATGTGTTTGGTCACTTCTAACTTTATCTCTAAATGGTAGCATTGAATGAATGGGGCTAAGCTAAATGCTATCGAGGCGTCGCAGCGCGCTCCAGCGCTTACGTGCACGCACACAGATGATAGAGGGATGTATCAACAATTCTTAGTTAAGGTAATAACATATTTTAATATTGAAAATGAGTAGACTATTCCTTTAATATGCATTTAAAACCCCCGTTTTGAGGAGCTGAACGATATAACTTGTTGGGATGACACGCAGGCATTTTTGTTTATTATAAGCTCAAATGAGCACGTGACGCGATATTCTTTTATGCTGCTGAATGCACCTCAGCTCGATAAGTGACGAGCTAACTTACCTGATATCTACGTCGGTCCAGTTTGCTGACATTTCTCGTCATGAATGTTGATCTCCATGTAAATCCCTCATTTTAAAAAGTTGAACCAACTTCATGTTGTGTGTGTCATGGCAACATGAAGTTAGTTCAACTCTTTAAAATAAGGGATTTAAATGGAGATCAACATTCATGACGAGAAGTGTCACCAAACTGGACTGACTACCTCACTACGGCATGCGCGTCATTGTTTATGCATCTCATTTATCATTTCCTGATAACTGCTTCAATCTAGTTTGCGACATTTCTCGTTGTGAATGTTGATATATCCATGTAAATCTCTCGTTTTAACCATAACTTTGTTGTGATGATGCGTCCTCACTACGACACGCCCATTACGCATCTTGTTCACACGGAGGGTTATCCGTGTATCTTACTAGGTCCTCTTTCCGGCAGCGATCCCAGAAGATTTACGGGACATGTTTGCGTTCCCACAGAAGCTTGTCTGGCAATTTTATGGGTATTTTCTAGGACCAAAGGTCTGTGTGAGTGGGGTTTAAGACTAAAGAAGATATAATAAGTTAAACGCTGGTTTTCCTAGGTGTAAATTTCATTGGCAATAAATTTATCATGTTTATTTTTATGTTAAAAAAATCATTTACCAGTCAAATTTTAACTGAGACAATATGATTTCCCTTTCTGACAAAAAAAAGATTTTTGTTACGTTACTGGTATAATGGTTAAAAGCAATAAAAATGTCCAACAGATAGTATTACAGCGACTTTATTTGAATGAAAAATTATTTTTGAAAGCAGAGGGTCTGTTTTTTTTCATTTGAGATATTGTATGTATCTGGAAGGCATTAAACTTTTGTGAAAATCATAAAAATGGCTTGCTGGTGGGGAAAGAGTTAATAACAATGACATTATATTTACAAATGATTCAACCAAACTGTGTGTTCTTGACATGTGAATGTATTGTCTTATCTTTAAACACTATCCCTTACATAACACATTTTCTCTTATCAAACACTTTCTATGTAGCAGCATGTCATCTGAATTACTTCAGAATGAAAATGTCACTTTTCCCCCATAGGTCCTGAACGGTTCCTTTTCCTTGGAGCTGGTGAGCGAGAAGTACTGGAAGGTCAACAAGCCGATGGAGTTGTACTTCGCCCCAACAAAGGAGCACAAATGAATACAGCAAGACACAAGGGCTGAGATAGGCCCAGGACAGACTGATGGTTCATTCTCTGGTCTTTCTCTCCTTCCTTCTGTCTTCTCGCTGTTCCTCCATGTCTGGAGTTCTCTGGAGCCTTGACTCTTCAATAACTGTGGCTGCTCTGATTTGTTTTATATTTGTCTTTTTGTATTGAAATGAGACATGGGTTGATTAATAGGCATGGGGTGAGAGGGCCATGAGAGTCAAACCAGTGTGTGGATTTGTCCCCCCACTTTTAAGTTAACACCATCATTTCATTGTCATATGTTCCATTCTTTTTTGAATCGAGAACCTTACCTTCAACAAACCAAAAGGTTAGTCCCCAAAATGGATACCGCAACCACAACATCATTATTTTAAGAGTCAAACAGGATGTTTCACGAAAGACTCTTTCAGAAGGTGGCCTTCGTAGCCAGTGGTGGTGTCTTTAACATCAAACTACACTTATGAAGCATTTGTAAAGCTGTGAGAGATTTTAAGTGCATTTGTTGACACGCCACACCTGTAGCAGCAACATTTGTTGACTAACACAATTGCATTTCGCCACTGTGTACCAGTGTGTGTCCAGATAATGTGATGGCACAGTCGTGTCACTAGTCTGTGCTACTGTGTTGGTCAATTGAAATATGTCATATGCTTTGGGGATTGTACATACATCACTTTATAGTACCCACATTGAAATTGTATATTGTTACAGCTATTTCAGTACTTTTACAATAAACATAAACTGGCAGTTGTACATCAAAATGAACCCAGTTTTTGATAGTCAAATTTTCATAGAAGCTTCATCTAAGACAAGATCAAGTTTTTAGAGCATGAAGTACTTTTAGTTTGACATATTCTTGGCATACATATTGAGTTGTTGTTGTTTGGGGGAAATGTATACAGCGTTCTTTGTTTGAAAAAAATAATAAAATAATGTATGCAAATGCTGGTGTCAACTTTGTGCCATGCCACAGGCTATTTATGGCTAAGGTGGAGTAAAAACATATTCCCAGCAGATGGCGCCAGTGCATCAGGTTATTTAAGGTTATAGATATAAAGGTTAAATTATATTGAGTTTACAGATGCCATCCATAACTTTACTGGTTAGAAACAAACTTAAATGATTCAACAAGTAGGCTTCATTATGGGGTGGTTTTCCAGGTGGGGTTTAGTTATATTAGGACATTTAAGTAGTTTATACAAACATCTCACAAAAACATTGTACATTTTTTAAATTAAAGGTGTAGTGGAGGATTTTCTCGAATTTTAGAAAAGAACTGCCTTCTCCACTTTTTAAAAAAAATGCAATTGTGCAACACTCCTGACAACTAGGAGGACCAATGGTCTTGATGATCCACCCGGAAAAAGAAAATCCTCCGAAATACATTTAAGGCAGCTCCAAAATGCATTTTAGTCTGGGACTAGGATAAGCCCTGTCCGAGAAGCCACCTCAAAGTGTTTAAAACTGTCTCCGTATCTTAATCTGATTCACAACAGTAACCTTATATAATAAGTAAGGAATAATTGATGACAAGCCATTGAATTATAAGAAAATAATGCACACCCGAGGTGGTAATGTGGCACGAAGCGGAGTGTGCATTATTTTTAAATAATTCAAAGGACCGGAGTCAATTATTTTTAGTTTATACCACGGTTACCACAAACATTGCTCTGGTGCCTATTTTTAAGACATTTGACAAGTTAGGTTTGTGGTTATGGAAAAATAATGCATACCCATGGAACATTTCTCAGCCAATCAGAATACAGCATTCAACAGGCCCGTGATATAATGATGCATAAATTGAGCAGTTGAGTACAATTTCATAGTAGAAATATATATTTTTTTCAATATCCGAAAATATAAGTATGTAAAGTGATCAGCAATTTTATGTTTCAAACAAAGATGGCAATAGAAAATCTGTAGGTTATAGTTTGCATTTTTAAATGAGTTATGCTTTAAACTATTAGGTTTACATAATCTATCAATAAATGCCTAAAGTTAATGTCTGTCATTTACAGGTCACATGACTGTTTCTCTTGTGTACGAGTACAATAGACCAGCGCTTCCCAACCCTGTGAGGCACGCCAAAAGTGCACGTTTCCGATGTCACCAACATCTGACCCCATTATTTCCCACCTTGGCGTCTCTACACATTTTCCAGCTCTTTCTATTCAAACGCACCTGAATCCAGTCAATTAGCTCATTGGTAGTGTTGGCGTGCCTCTGGAAAAAGGGTTGGAAACACTGCAATAGATATTATATGAAGACCACTAAAGATCCAGTAAGGCCTGTAGGTGAAGATTAGTGGCTGGTTCTACAGTTGTAATTTATTTAATCCCATGTCCATAGATAAGATTACATCACAACCTGATGCTCTGTAATGCCACTTGCTTAAGAGGAAGTGAAATAGCTGTTCTTGTGACCATATGTCAGCGTTTCTGAATCACGTTGCCAAATTCACATTTCATAAGACTGGCTTTTCTGATGCATTCGATAGTATTTTATGCTGGGACATAGTTTACAGCCACTGTATTTCATTTACAAAGTGATAATCTCTACCCGATTTAAACTAATCCTCTCTTTCCCTTTCCGTTCCTGTGGCGTAAGCTTAGTGATCTAAGTTGCCCTATTAACCTGACCTCAGATTACCTACCAGTCATTTATGCCAAGTAAAGGAAGACAACCATGTGGCTTACTACCTGTGTTGGATTTTAAGCCTATGTGTTCGTTTTTTATAGTCTGATGCATCTATTCATAATGGACTTTACAGCCTCACAGTAAGGGTGCATCTGATGCTCACTGCAGCCCTAGAAATGTGTTTTTACTAGCACACACAGTGCGACTCATGTGGTCAGGTCATGGAAGGCCTGCTGCTTGGAATTTTTTTATCACAGATTAAAAAGATCATCTGGGAGGCTTTGGGATGTCATTTTAAAGATAATAGTTTTAGTTTTAATTTTGAACGATTTATCACTTCTGTCATTGATGCAATATGATAGAAGTGGACAATTAGGTCCATTGTGTTTGTACTTTTGTATTGGCATGTATGTTGCATTGCTCCCAATAAATATTTACACACTTAAAGGAAAACACCACTGTTTTTCAACATGCCTATTTTTTCTATGCATGCACTCAATCTTTGTACAGTGCGTCGTGAATGTGTTAGCATTTAGCCTAGCCCCATTAATTCCTTAGGATCCAAACAGGGATGAATTTAGAAGCCACCAAACACTTCCATGTTTTCTCTATTTAAAGACTGTTACATGAGTAATGAAACAAGTAAGTATGGTGGCATAAAAAATGAGAACTATATTGTATGGCGGAAGAGCACTTAGTTTGCAGCACTTCGACCTCGGGGGCAAAAATATTGACGGAAGTTTGAGCGAGAGGCGGAGAAATCAGGAGTGATGATGTTACTGCACGCCGAGGGAAAACATGGAAGTGTTTGGTTGCTTTTAAATTCATCCCTGTTTGGATCCTAAGGCATGAATGGGGCTAAGCTAAATGCTAACACATTCACAATGCGCTGTACAAAGATTAAGTGCACGCATTGAAAAAAGATAGGTATGTATTAATCCGTCTAAGTTGAGGTAAGAACATAGTAAAATATTGAAAAACTGTGGTGATTTCCTTTAAGACACGCATTTAAAACTGATTATTAATTTATTCCCTTCAAGTTTCACTAAAGTTTAACCAGACAGGCAGTATCCAAATGTGAACAGTTTAATATTTTGTTTTTATCTGTTGTATCCCTTAAACCCTAACAAGCATCTTTTGGTGAAATGTTTTTCTTTAGAAATACCAGGTTTAATATCTATTGCATTGCATTCATACATTTGCTCTTGAATGAAGTGTGTTCACATCACACAACAAAGTTGTCTTTATCTTATCCCATGTGAGTAAGCCATCCCTGCATCCAGTGGACTTCCATCTGCTGCCATCCACACGTTTTAAGTTGTTAAGCACATGCTGTCCTACATGGTCAAGTCACAACAATCCATTTTTTTTATTTTATTTTTTTGGAGGAGGAACTGTCACTCTTAAATTGAGTCTCTTTAGCCAATGAGATAAAAGTACAAAATGTGCTGTGTTGTAATTGGTGCCCTTTAAGTGAATGCTTTCCAGGACTTGTTTTGGGAGCAATAGAAAACGTGGGCCAAATCTAGGCACTGTGCCACTATTTGGGCATTTGGAAGAATTGTTGGTGTGCTGTTGCTACTATGTCTATTTTGTATGCGTGCCTCACGACTCCACAAAGTAACTTTGTGTTCACTACACATAAAGAGCACGCCTCAAGCCTGTTCTTAAGCAGATCATGTGCCGCACGTACACGTACGCGCACTTTCCAGGAAATCTGAGTGTTTATCTTTACATCTGTGTTGCCATGCTTGTGTCAATGTGCAGAATGTAATTTACGATGTGCAGAATGAATGCTGTCATATTTCTTATATCTGCATGTGTTTATAGCTTTGCATAACAGAGATTTGGTTTCCCAGTGTGGTTTTTTAAACACTTGCCTCTCGTGTTCTCATTCATGGAAAGTTTATTGAACATCATTCAAATAATAGTATGATGTTTAATAGTAGCAAATACTTTGAATTTTTTGTTGACCCAATAAATATTGAAATTAAAATTAGGTAAATTTTTTAAGCATTTGTAAAAACCTACTGAAATATAAATGGTCTCTCTCTATGTGGGCTACCAGGTAAATATACTGAATCTAAATAGTTGTCCATAAAAGTAACACTGTCAGAAAAAATGGTCCTTAGCTTGTTAGTGGGCTGATATTTTGAAAAAGAGGAAAGAGTAAGAGTTTATATTGGTACCAAATGTATACCTGGGACATATTTTTTACTTTTGAATGGGTTCTGACCCAATGACAGTTTGGGACAATTTTTTCTGACAGTGTAATTACTGTATATTATCTTAATTCTGGACTATTAATATTGATGGATCCTGACGTGCAAAATGTTTTTTTGTGTGTGTATTCTTTAGTTTATTTATAGGTAGGTTATAGCTTAAACTTTATGTGTCCCTAAAGGGAAATTTGTTCTGAACAGACAAATAAAATAAAACAAAAATAAATAATAGTAATAATAATAATAAAAAAAACAAAAATACAACAATGTATAAATCTAAAATTTATAAAAAACTAAAATATAATAATGCATAAATCTAAAATGTAAAGTGCATATCATGCAAAACGCAGTTTTAAGCTCTTATATGTTATTATATGAGCATTTTTGGTAAAATTCAGCATTTTTATTAAGGCAGGAACAACTGAAAGCTTCAATATATTCGTTTTGCATACTGGCATTCGTCTCTTTCCCAATGGCAGTGTCTGGTATTCGCTAAAATAGGATGTTTTTAATCATTTATTTACATAATCATTTTAAAATCATTATCCTTATGATTAATTATTTATTATTATTATCAATTTCATTATTTAATTATTTTTATCATTTTATTATTGTTTATTCATTTATTGATTCATTTATCATATTTCTATATTTTGTATTTCTTATTAATTTTTCCTTGCTTATGCATTTTCATTGTCCTTCAATCTCATGTTTGTGGGGTTTCATGAGCTGTTTTGTCTGTATGAATAGAGATAGCTAAGGGGAATGTTTATGGAAGCCCAAGGTTTACGGGATGTTGCTGTTAAGCAGTTTTGTTATATGCATGTTGAATTTACACTGATGAAGTTTGAACATTGAGACAAACACAAAAAATTACCTTTTATCATCATAACTTTGTCTCCTGCTTCTGCTTTTCTCTAGCTTTAATCGATCAACCTCTTGACTGACAAAACGCTAATTTTGGTATCAACAGCTCTGTTGAGTAACTGATATTTGGGATCTAGTGTCCGGGGATGGATCCTAAATATTGTCTGTTGTGGAGACCTGATCTAACAATATGGACACATGTTCTTCACAACTACACACCCACCAGTAGTCATATTGTTAACAGACTCATTTGAAATAAAGTGTCAAGTAACTAATATGACTAATGTCGAGTTTTAACCTTGAAAGAATCATTCCTCTTACTAGGAACCATCATAACTGTACAAACATTCAAAGAAATCCAGCTGGGGATTTTTTCTGCCTGCTGTCATCCAACAATACAATGCCCCCTCAAAAACTCCTCCCATTCCTAGCAATGCGCCAGACTTCTAATTAAACATTAGATTGAAGAGTGGTAGTCAAGTCAATCAAGTTTGCTCCAGTTCTTGGTTACATTAATACCTGGCATTTCTGTAAGTGATGACAACACAAACCTCTATCCTCATACAGTTTATCAAACAGACTTTTCCTGTCTGGCCACTCTCTGCCATGCACCAATTATATGCATTATGTAATATATATATATATAATATCAATCACACCCAGTTTGTTAAATTAAAAAATAGTCGAATGAATTCATGCAAGACATTGGGACTGTTTGATTAATGAAATAGAGGTAAAGAATATTGAATTCTTAATGTAATGTTATCTTTTATCCAAAGCGATTTATAGTGCATAGCAAGGTATACGTTCCCTGGGATCAACCCACAAACTTTAGTGTTTAGTGCAAACTCATCATTTCCTGTTTATCACACATCTAGTCTTGGTTTTAAAGCGTTTAGGGCTGTTATTTGTAAGTTTTTAAACTGTACTCCCAGGCATAGCCTTTTTTTACATAACACACCACAACTATATATAATGACATGACTCATACATAATCTCTAACCAGACGAATAACAAACGCACAAAAGGGTTAGGTAGCCTATTACATTTCATTCCAAGTCTCTTGGTGAGATCTTGATTATTTATTTACTTTACACAACACTTATAAAATAACTGACGTTCTCAGCTGTTCATTGTTCCTCTGTGGTATCTCTTTGCGGTTCATCCTGTGGCTCTTTACTTTCACTTACCCTCATATTGTACTAAACCTGTAGGAGTTTTCTTATTGTGTTGAATACAAAAGATCATCATTTGATAAATGATGGTAACCACACTGTACCAACTGTACCCACAGCAAACAGATTAGTTACAAACATTCCTCAAATTAGCTTTTTTGTGTACATCAGAACAAAGACATTTATACAGATTTGTAACAACATGAGTGTAAGTGATGAATTTTCATTTGTGGTTGAACTATCCCTTAAATTGGTACGTGTCAGCATAATTTCTCCAAATATCTTAACAAAAGAAACTCTTAGAGGTTTAGGACAACATGAGGGTCAGTAAAAGACAGAATTTTCATATTTGGGGGAACTATACCTTTAATAGGTTTATACTACCTAGAAATACCATGTGTAGATGTTTTGTGCAACTGAGAGATTCAAGCATCTATGAATTGGCTCAGCTGCTAGATAATACATTTGTGGCATAAATATAAAACTTGTAATGCAAATTATACACTGTTTTGAAACAAAATGCCAGGATTGGCCTTTATAAATTGCATGGTTGGCCCCTAGCAGCCCAGGTGAAAAAGCAATATACTTTAGTGTATTTGAAATATGATTGAAGTATGAAGTATAAAACAAGTATGCTTCTACTTGTTGTGCTTTATTTAAAGAATATTTAATATGTACTTTATTTTAAAGTATAGTTTTAGTGTGTGCACAAATGTACTTACCCCTTAAACGCTCCTCGTTTTCTGTTTACACTTCTGGTCATTGGGGTCTATATGACCCCAAAATTAAAAGCATAAGTGTAAGAAAAATATACATTTTCAATAATACAAATAATATATCATTTTTTTTGTTTACTTCTCTTCTATACAATAAAGCTGTGTTTTGAGAAATTTGTGAGAGAGAGTGTGCATAATAAGGAGAGGGAAAGAGCATGTGTGGGTGCATTAGGTTAAACCCCTTTATCTTCTGCATTTGTGACTGATTTTATTTGCCAAATTCCATACAAATGCTGTCTGTGGCAGTCATACCCGTGTGTGTTTGTGTAAGCATGTGTTTTTTGCATTGTTTCAACATTTTCAGATATTTGCTGGATTTATTGATATTTATTTTTTGATAAATGGAGAAAAACATTTTTTTTGCATTTCCCATTCACTTTCAATTGGGGTCATATTGACCCCAAGGGACAGATTAATGAAATTTTTTTTTTACATACCTTTAGAACAACCCCATCAAGCCCAGTTATGTAAAGATAGATTATTTAATAAAAGTCACAAAGTTTTATATCTCTGAGATGAAGGGAACCTTTTTTTAACTAATGAAATATCGTTTGGGATCATATAGACCCCAAGGACCGTTTGGTTAAACAACTATAATTTGCGCTGCAATGTCTTTTTAAGTGCATTTCCATTAGAATGGCGATACAATGCAATTGTACTGTAAGTGTGCTTAATTACTCATGAATCTTGATTTTCAGTAGTGTATTTTAGTGCACTTGAAGTTTAAAAAAGAGTTTTTCCATTTCAGTATTTACACTTGAAGTAGATGTTAAGTTGAAGTTAATAATACATAATTGAATACACTATACACAACTATACTTGGATTTGATGAAAATAGTACAAAATGTAGAAAATATACTTAGTACACTTTTTTAAAGTATATTTTTAACAGAATTATTTATCACCTGGGAGTGGATGACACATTAAGCTTTTAAACATAAAATTTAAATTAATTCCAAACTATGCATCTGAAATTATATCCCTAATGTAAAGTCTTTAAAACATTTTTTCAGATTAGTTTACAAATACTGGCACAGAAGTATCTAGAAATTTTGAAGATCCTTGACACAGCCGTAACAGGTAAAATGGGCAATGAAGTCTTTAAATTGGATTACGTTGACACCTGCTGTAAAGCTCAGTCGAGTCCCAGTTACTTAGACCGACGCGGACTCACTGGCCCACTTACCCACAGTAACCTGCCCTAATGTTACCACAGTGATCAAGAGCGAAGATTGGTCTACTCTTTATGTACGAAGGCCCTGCATGGATTTGTGTGACTTTCCAGAACAATTTTTTAATGTAAGAGCTTTGTTTTTAAAGGATTAGTCAATTTTCTTAATGGACCCCAACACGTAACCGTTTTAATGCAGTTTAAAATTGCAGTTTCAAAGGACTCCAAACGATCCCAAAGAGGCATAAAGGTCTTATCTAGCGAAACAATTGTAATTTTTTACAAGAAAAATAAAAAATATGCGCTTTTAAACCACAACTTCTCTATCTGCGATCCTGTCAGCGCGACCTCACGCAATACGTCATCAGAGGCCACAGATGACATATGCGAAACTACGCCCCAGTGTTTACAAGTGTGGAGAAAGAGACCCGTTCCGACGTTGTTGTATATGGAATGATACTCATTAATGTCTTTGTGTCCGTTTATTGTTTAAAATGGTCCGCAAATGTGTGTTTCATAAATGTAACACAGGACCTTTTCACCGCATTACGCAATTACGTGAGGTCGCGCTGGGGCGTCACAGGACCGGAGGAAGATGAGAAGTTGTGGTTTAAAAGCGCATATTTTTTATTGTCAAAAACGATGATCATGTCGATTTAAAGTCCTGCAATTTTAAACTGCATTAAAACTGTTAAGTGTTGGTGTCCACCAAAATAAGAAAAATCCTGGAATGCCTTCCTAAAAAAAAAAAACTATTTCTTCTCGACTGCACAAAGACAGACATCAACATTTTGGATGACATGGTGGCGAGTAAATTATCGGGACTAATGGACTAATCCTTTAGCAATGTCTTCTTTGACAAACACTGAGGTTTTCCAGTTTGGTTCCAGATCTTTCTGGTCGAACAGATGAAAAGCTGACCAACACAAAATTCAGTCCAATTGAAATGCTTTATTTATTCTTACATCATTTTTGTACCAAAAGAAAAAAATTCATTTAGAGTTGAGGTCTAACATAACTTAAAATACAGAAATGATTGAGAGAAAAATGTTGTTAACTGGTGTTAAAATAGCTATACAGGTATACAAGCATCTAGGTAAAACCAATCCTGTGGCACAGATTCAGTAAAAATTTGTGCACTTCTCAGTTATACATAATGGACACTTAGATACAAGTAAAAAAAGCTATAAAAAAGGCAATGTACCATTCCACCAAAACAGCAGCTTTCCATGATGACAAGGCATTTACTTGTATTCTGTATTTAAGTACTTTGTAGACTTTAACTATACATGTATTTTAACTTCAATAAGCAAGGCACTGAATCAAGATCAAATTACTCCTGCTAGACTAAGAAATGCATCAGACTGCAGCAAGCTGTGAATCTTTCCCTTCAGATCATATTACATACTGACAAATCTGAAAATTTGAAATATGGCATTTGGCTTACCATCTCCAAATATTACTTTATTTATTAGCATTACGAAACAAGAAATCTATTTACACGGTAAAATATGCAATATGCAAAGGCTTAAATGTTGCTGTAGGCAACTCAGTGACATCATCTATCAAAGTTATATCCCCCAACCCAAAATCCAACCCACCCATTCTTTTCATCAGCACCAAAAAAAAAAAACGCAACAGCAGCATCTCAGTAAAACAAAGCTATGTTACAAACCTCGACTGTTGGAGGACAAGCAAATTCCCCACGCTTTTCAGTTTTTAGTGAAAGCCTCTACAAAAGGGCTCCACTCATTGACTTCAGGGTCATAAATCTCTGCTGTGTTGAGAAACTCATTGCCATCAAAGCCCCCAACAGCACAGATCACACGGTTTAGCACGGCCACCCCTCCGTTGCTTCGTGCTGATGTCATGCTTCCCAACATCTTCCATTCGTTCTTGACAGGGTCATAGGCCTCTACACAGCGCAAGGCGTGAGAGCCGTCAAATCCTCCAACTACAAAAAGTTTCCCTGTAAACACAAAAATAACTTTAGCTTGTCAAATCCAATTAAGATTTTTACCAAATGTCACACTCAAATCAAGACAAAAAAAAAATCAAAAATAACAATTGTAGTTTCCCTTCATACACAGCTACAGCAGCTCCACGACGAGCAACATTCATGGGGGCCACCAGGGTCCAGGTGTTGTTCTGGGGGTTGTAGCGTTCAACTGAATTTAAGCAGTTCCAGGACTCGGCACCACCAATAACGTAAACAAATCCATCTAATTCACACACCGCCGCTTGATGCCTCCCTAAAAGCATTAGAAAACACATTTAGGATTGTGATATATATTACAATGCAATTACGCAAAATAATTTATTTATACAAAAATAAGGATTAGACATACTGATGTTGAGTGGAGCGCAGCAAGTCCAAGTTTTTGACACCGGATCAAACATGTCACAATTCTTCAATCCTTTTTGACCGGAGGGATCAGATCCACCAACCACAAACAGCTTGTTTTGCAAGGAACACACACCTGACAGGACACAGAAAAAGGGATCATCCAGACAATCAATAACAATGAAGAACACCAAGTCTTTTTGTGCGGTTACATCTTTGTGCTCCCTTTTACTTCAGATGCATGCAAAGACAAGGAACTAGTCTCAACTTCCAAAGCTGCATGGTTTGTAAGGTTGTGGGAGGTAGAACAGTATTTTTACTAAACTACTACTATTATTTGATATTTGGAATGTATTTAATAAAAACTGAACCCCGAGAGAACTCGCATTCTGTTGCTGATTTTCATTTGACCGCACCTTTACAGCAGGAAGTGATGCATACCTGCATTGCAACGATTGGTTCGGAGCTCTGGGACTTGACTCCACTCGTCAGCTATAGGGTTATACATCTCTCCACAGCTCAGCTCATCCGAATGACCGTTGGAGCCACCCATCACATACAGCTGACCCTAAATCAAAACCATTGAATTAACTCCAGTAGCAGGACTAACAGTTAGTTTAAGATTAGAAACAGTGCCGGCTTTACCATTAGCACAGCCATCTGGAAGCGAGCTCGTGGATTGCGCATGGGAGCAATAAAAGTCCAGTCGTCCTTTTTTGGGTCGTAACACTCCACAGTTCTCAAGCACTCTTCTCTGTTGTAGCCACCTGGAGAGAAAGTGGATATAAAAATCTGATCTAAACAAACTATGCAATAAATTCCTTAATCTGATGTACATCTACCAATATAAAATTCCAAGAAAATAGTTCACTTTAAAATGAAAATTGTGTCATCATTTACTCATCCTCATGTTGTTTTAAACCTGTATGAAATTCTTTTTTCTGATGAACACAAAAGAAGATATTTTGAGAAATGATGGTAAACCCACAGCAGTAAGTGACCATTGACTTCCATAGTAGGAATAAAAAATATGATGGAATTTAATAGGTACCATCAACTGTGTGCTTCCTATCATTTATCAAAATATTTTCTTAATTTATCACAATACTTCCAAAATATTTTTTTTCCTACTATGGAACTCAATGGTCACTATTCTGCTGTGCGTTTCATTTTAAAGTGAACTCTCTCTTTAAGTAATTCAGAATTAGCTTGTTTCCATGCACAACATTTTTCTCATTCCAATCTTGTGTTATGCTATTTGGTGCTCTCGTTTTTGTGTGTTTTCCATTCCCTCATCCACCACTGCCTGTGTTTGCCTTACAATGTTTGCCTTTATTTTATGACACAAGGTGTGGTGAACATAATTATTGCAAATTGTCTTTAAGGGAGCTTGATGAAAGATACAGTATTCGTTTACTCCTTCAATGCAATTACAAAAAAACAACAACATGCAATAGAGACAGAGCGCAGTTATGCAAATTTGAAGAACACGCCCACCGGGGGGAATTCAATCCAACCATCTCCATTGACTTTGTATAGCGAGAGGCCGCCTCCTTGTTATTTCTGGCTTATAACAAAAAAACAGAATAATGCCTAAAAGCTGCTGTGTGACTATATGTACAGCTAACAAGCCAAAGAACCCAGAAACACATTTTTATAAACTGTCGAGCCGTAAAACCCTGCCTTTGAGGAGAAAAAAGTGGATCGCCAACTACGTTTCCCCCTAGTGGACGCAGTTCTACTAATATGAGTACTATGAAAAGTTGCCTGTTTCCACTTTTCTGTCTGTAAACGCTCGTTTTTTGAGCTCGACAGCTTATAAAAACTTATTTCTGGGTTCTTTAGCTGCTGTGTGACAATATGTACAGCTAACAAGCCAAAGGCATTATTCTGTTTTTTGTTATAAGCTAGAAATGACAAGGAGGCGGCCTCTCTCAATACAAAGTCAATGGAGACGGCCGGATCGTTCCCCCCCCCGGTGGGCGTGGTCCTCAGGTCATGACGCGCTGCGCTCTGTCTCTGAATGGAGAGTGTGCATTTTACAAACAATGAGCTTTAAAAGAATAAAAGAATTCCTTAAGAACATGTGATCAACTACATAGCTCAGTACTTTATTAAACTATTCACATGCATACCCGCAGCAATAAGTTTGCCATCCAGTTCAGCAGTTCCCAGGCCTGAGCGAGCGTAATGCATGGGCTTCAGTAGTCTCTCCTGCACCTCCTCTGACTGATCCTCAACACTCAGGCTTTTCTGCAGGCAGGGAGTTGAAGATGGGGAGATGTGGGGACTGCTGTGGCCATGCAGTGAGATTACACAGAGGACGCCTCTCAAAACAGCCAGACACAGGTATGTGTTGTCTGGAGAAGAGTACAGGGAGATTGAGAGCCTTGTTGATATGCAGTTAAAAATCACATGCTTTAGACCCAAACTTACTGATTGTCTTCTCTGAAGCAATGTACTTCCATTCATGCATATTGAAATGGCTGTTGGAGGTGGTTGAGAGGCTGCCAGAGGCACTCATGCTCATCTCATCTCGCTCTCGAAGAGGTTTCTTCTGCAAAATTAAATCAGGCAGCTACAAACCACTGCCCTTGATTTCACCCCTTACCTCTACCAAACATGCAGACACTCCAATAACATCTACCTCCAATTACATCTACCACCGTTCAAGGAGTCTTCCACAGTGCACGCAACTTAAAAAAAAACCTGGCGGTTTATACTGTAGATAGCTTGTACCATCCGCTAATAAAGCAGCAACAGTGCTATTCTATAGCAATGAATAGTGCGCACTGTAGGAAGAAGACTGAAAACCAGTCCTGTACCTGCACAAACTGGATGTGGTCATCCTCAGAGCTGCAGGCGTCTGCCCGCCCCTCAAGCGGGCTCCCATCATGCAATTTGTGATCTGCTGAGTAGTACAGCGTTTGCACCTGCAACAATAAAAAACACCAACAAGACCCATGTGGGTGTTTCCATAACAAGAACAAAGCAAGCGTTGTGCCGTGTTTCTTGAAGCAGGAGTCAGCTGCTATGAGGGAGGTCCTTGGCAACCAACACGGTGCTATTTGGACCTTGAGGAGGCAATGACTGCACGTGCCTACAATAACTGTAATACAGTAACACTGCTGGAGGAAGAGATCATTCCTAGTGCAAGTAACTCTGCATCAAAGCCCATCTAAACAAACAATCGATGCACAGAGGGGTTCGGAAAAAAGCTCCAATGCTCTCAGGAACACAGATGGAAGCGTACGGCTTTTGGTTGGTTCACATAGTATCATTGATGGATGCGATCTTGCGTTCTTCTTCAGTGCTTGACAAATCTGTTGTTGCTGTGTATTATTAAACCTACAGGAGAGATGGGGAGATCAAGGGGGAGGAGCGGCCATTAGAATCCAATGAATTATAATTCAAAATGCCCTGCTGGAAAGAAAGTGGTAAGTTACAATAGACGAGGGCAGAAGGAAAAGGGGGAAGCAAACTGAACAGTCTGTACGGCTCACCTGAAAATCGATCAGTTTTTCAGTATTTCGAGAAGCAAACGTACTGCAAAATTTAAAAGAGCAAAACTTGGGGGCAGAAGAAGGGGGTGAACTCTAAATGGACATCCTTAAAAGACATTTAGGAAAAAAAAGGGAAAATACTGACCTCCTCCATTAGTTTCTCTAGAGGATCTCCAGTCTTCCACAAACTGTGCTGGAGCCATTTAAGCACCTTTGAATAAAGTTTGCCATTACCCGGCAGGTTCAAGTTCTCCTCCAAGATAACCTCCAGCTACAAGCACACATACACACCAAGATTATTGAGATAGAGAAAGGGGTCGTCATCACAGCAATTTTAAGGACTACCTAAAATCTAATAAAAAAAAACCTGCATTAGACTAACCGTCAGACGAGGAAGTTTAAGGAAGTCATCCTGTTCTGAGATCTCCTGAAGATGGTCCTGGATATAGCTGTCAATCTTTTCCAGAAGCCGATTGTCATTCATGCCACTAGCAAAACTACGGAAGGAAATGGCACTTTGGCTGTCGATTTTTGATAACAAGTAGTCTCCACAGACCTAAATAGCAAAGGAAAATGCAAAAGATCATTATTTATCTACATTTATTTTATTGTACCTGTGACAGTTCAAATCATCTGCCTCCACAGACCTGTTTGACTCGCTTCAGTTTAAGCTTTTTTGCTGCGGAATACACATCTCTGACCAGATCCTTATCTGCCTTCAACCTGTCAACAAAAAATTATAGATATGGGTCAATGATGTGAAGTAATTATTTTGTGTCCATATGTTTCAATTAAATGTAAAAGGGTAAAAAAATTAAATAAATTTGCAGATTACTTGCATACTTTCTCTTTTTTGAGGACCAAGTCTAAAAGTTATGTATTTATTTCATTTTGAAAGAATATTTGGGGGATAATTGCAAACATGTCAATGTGGTGTAGCCGGTCTGTGTCAATTGGTGTAACTAGTATTTTTTTTAAATGAAAATATAAAAATATTCATAAAAAATGTGGAATAAGTTATAAATATCTCGATAAAAATGTAATATGGTAAATTTTTACATAATTTGTCAAAGATTTAGAAAACAGATCTGTTTTCAGGATATGTCAGGACAAATATTACAAAAATGCATTAAAATTTATATTTAGAAATTACTAATAAAATGATATTTGAAAATATATCTTTTTTGTTTGATGATTACGCTTAGATGCAATCAAGGTGGATAAAATATTCTATATTTTACATTCTTTGGGGCAATTGACGGTTACACCATTTGACACTTTCATGTCCATTCGGTCTAAAATTTCGTAAAAATGGTAGAAATTTACTTTTTATTGCATAAAATAAACAAATACACTATGTGCATTGAAATAAACCTGATGCATGAGTTTAAAACAAGTGGATTGCTGTCTTTGACAATGAACTGTCTTTATATGTCATAGTCTTTGAGTTTGTATATGAACATATAGGGGTGTTTATATATATAAATATATATTAACCTCTCCCAAGGGTTTTTGTCCTTCTAGGAGTTTTCCCAGAGGGGTTTTTCTCCTAGGGGTTTTTTCATCCCTGGGAGAGTCAGCCAACTTTGGCTTAACCTAAGCACTTTCCTGTATACATTACATTATTACTACGCTCGCTTAAACGGTTTATTCTTAGCCGCTGTATTATACTTCTTATATTATCTTTTAATTATTCTGTGTTCTTTCCTACATCATCTCATGTAAAGCTGCTTTGAAACAATTAACAATTGTGAAAAGCGCTATATAAATAAAATTGAATTGGTTGCCCGGACAGGGATTAGACTAGTCTAGACTAAAATAAAATAAAAGTAAGAGGTGTCCAAACTGAAAACAACTTGCACTGACATATCTTTAAATACATCAATACCCTTTGTTTTGCCTCAAAATGCACAAGTAATGTTTTTATTAAGACATGTTTGATAAAACTAGGTATATTTCATAATTAAACTGAGGTCTAGTCCTGGCTTAAAATAATCCCTGTCTGGGAAACCACCCCATAAAGTTTAAATCCCATGTAAATAAACTTACTGGGCCGTGTAGGCATAGTTGAGCAAGATCTCGACAGCAACCGGATTGAGGTCATCCAATTTGACCAGTGAGACTCCATTTTGTAACTCAGAGTCACTGTTAAAGATCTCAAAAAGGTAAGGACTACAGCAGGCCAGCACAGCCTTGTGGGCCATCAACTCATGTCCACAGACCTGAAGAGGAACCAACATTATTAAAAGCGCATGGAGTAGATACTGAAAACATTGAAAAGCAAAAAGACCAAGATCTTACCAGCAGCCTGACGTCACAAAACTGGCCACTCTTACGCAAAGCATTCATCTTGGCCACAGTAGAATCAAGGAAGCTCTCATCTTCAAATATTAAACAGCCGTTGGGAAACATGTTGATGGATCTATCAGAAGTGCTAGAGGAATTAGGGAAATGAGAACTGCTGGTTGTTACACCTAGAACATCATTTTAGCAGGTGCTTTTTTGCCATCTGTGCTGAAATATATATTTATATATTTATATTAAAGTACTATACTCAAACTGGAAACTGAAAACAGTCAAAACATTTAATAAGTGAACATGTAACTGGTGTTGAACTTAAAGGACAAGTTCGGCATTCTACACTTAAAGCCCTATTTTCAGATTGTTTATGATGAAATGGAACGGTTCTGACCGAAATTTCAACATATGCAAATTTTTAGGTGTTTGTTGTTTCACCTCACATCTCTACAATGGGTGTATAGGTGCACAGGAACAATCCTAAAATGCATTAAACTTTCGTTTACAAAGACGTGAAACACACCGAGTGGTCAGGGTTGTTTACTGATATGCTCACACAAAAATCGCTGCAAAAGATGCCCTCCAACAGGTGTTTTAGCATTTGTTGTAAACTTGTGGACCTATTTTTCCAAACGCCTCACACCCGTACATTCTTCTGAGAGCTTGAATAAGAGACACTCCAGCCCAGTTGGTGGCGATAATCCGTCTTTGCCAATTGCAAGAATACAAACAAAGTTCCAGGCACGGAGTAATACCGTACCTCACAGCACATCTAATACAAGTCAATGGAGTTGGACAAAGCTACGATAAAACCTGTTGGAATGCGTCTTTTGCAGCGATTTTTGTGTGAGCATTCTCGGGCCAGCATCATATGTCTAAATTTCAGTCAAAACCATTCTATTTCATCATAAACAATCTGAAAACAGGGCTTTGGGTGTAAAATGCCGAACTTGTCCTTTGACAGGTATTCAAATTCTGCAGATCTTTCTTGGGAAATCAAAAAGAAAGATCTGGAGAAAGATATACCTGTAGTGGTTCAAAGCCAGGGAACACAAATACTGATAAAATATATTCCTTGTAATGCAGTGTCACTTTGGATAAAAGCATATGCCAAATGCATAAATGTATGTAAGACACACCTACCATATGAGGAAAAAATTGATGATGATGGTGATCTACTCGAGATGTTTTAGCGAAGTAGAGGCAGTGGCTGCGTCAACTTGTACTTCACAGACTTTCTGACTAACTGTGCCTGATGTACCTCAGTTGGCTACAGAATTCTGGTTCTTACAACTTGATCATCCATGAAGACCTGATTAAAACAAAACAAAATAAGAAACACAAATTAAAGAGACAAGCACCGTTTCAACTCTGTTTTAAGTTATGTAGAACACTAAATACGGTGTAATAATAGAAAAAATTTAATAAAAAAAAAATCAAATTTTTAAACTTTTGAATAAACATTTTGTAGGTTTATCAATTAATTTTAATTGTTTACTATCACTGTGGGGACATTTGGAAAATATTGTATGTTAGCGTTACACATAAACAAACACACGCACGTAAAGATACATTAAACAGTTTTTGTATTAGTTTCCGGGTTTAATGTTAATGTGCGCGCCACACTTTCTAGAATGAACCAGTTATCTTGAAACACAGGAAGTCGCCGCTGTATTCACAACAACCGAAATAATACTAACACATAACAATTACAGTTCTGGAGTAATGTTACGGTCACATCATGAAAAGCTAGATAAACACGTTTTGAAACGTTACATACATTTCTTAGGAATAATATTTCTAGCCTGAAAGAAACCAGATGCTAACGATCTTAAAAATCAAACACGCATTTTATTAAAGTGGTGATGTCCATGCTGTCTGGCCAGTTACAGTTAATTCGTTTAAATGTACCAAGTAATTTAACAGCCTGGTTCAAGGAAAGTTAACGCACAAGTTGAGTTTTAAGAACTCGTCAGCACAACTGAACAAGTCATCCATCCCACAGACGGAAATAGAACAAATTAGTATCACCATCAGCAGCAAAACTGAACAATATAACGTTAATCGTTTAAACCACAACCGAAACTCAAAAGGACAAAGTCTTCACACAACGAAGTTGCTGGCTAACGTTAACGTTAGATCACTACTGTACAAAGTCACTGTATCATCACACCAAAATCTACATTTCAGGGCTTACCTGATTCCTTTGTTTGTTCACGATGTCTGACATTGTTTCTCCGAGCGAATAGAAAAATAATAGTTATTAATGAATAAGCTTTAAACAACACTACCATCAAACAAACGCCGAAACGTGGTTCACTGAATGACAAGAAAGAGCGCGCTTAACAATGCTGCGTCACAGCTGACGACAACAACAGGATGGGCGGGAACATGAAGCTCTAGTTTGAATAAAATAATGTTTTATCAGAGCGCGCTCTCTCTCTCTCTCAATAAAAGTTAAAATTAAGCCCTAATTTGTATTTATAACATTAAGAAACTCAGTTTGTAATATAAATGGCTATTATTTATATAAAAAAAACAAGACCCAGAAAACCAGTCATAAGAGCCGCATGCTGTGGTAACACCGTTTATGCGGTAAACATCTATCCTCAAAATAAAATAATTTTGCAAACACATCTCTTTCATCGCATACCATCTGTCTCTCTTTAGTTCAACAGGCTTTGGATAGTTTCAAAAATGCTGAATTTTAGACCCAGGCCTTAACTTCCTGTGATGTCATTTTACTTTCCTATGTGAAGGTCTGCATTATGTAACCTTGCCATCACCACAACTTGAGCACTAAATCATTTTGCTGTCTCCATGGTTTCCATCCACCAAAGAAACATGAATAAGCAAGGTTTTTTACATGATATATTCTCCTCTAGCCTCCAGAATAGTAGTATTTGTGTCTATTTTTGCTGTTGCATATGTTGCTAAAAATATGACATCATATTTAAATATATTTTATATATTATTTGAACAATCCTTGTATATTTCTAAGATGGAGAGTCACAAAGGGAATTGTTATGGGCCCTAGAACCCAGTGAAGGCCCCGTGTTTCACCTTCACACGACTCTCTGTAAAACTTGATTTAATGGGTCAGTTGGGGCAATCTGTGCTGTGGCCAGATATTTTTGTATCATCTACTAGTCTCTCACATATGCAAAGTTCAGATTGAAATATAACACCCCACCACTTCATCCATAAAAACAAGTTAGAAAAGCTTTTGTCACGCAAGCCATTTAAATGTCAAAACATTTGTGTGGAGATTTGTGTGTCAGAATTGTTGTTCACCAGGTAATGATTGTTCAGAACAAGACACAATACCTACTGAGTTTCATTGAGTCTTTTGTTAAGTGTTGGAGGTAATAATATGTCCAAACTAACCTTGTGAGAGAAAGTGACTGCTTCAGGTTAATGATCAAATAAGTTCAGTGACTTATAAACATAATAAAAAACAGTCAAACTCTTTTAATCGTGTTTCCGAAGTTACCTCTATGTTGCCCTCAAAAACTTTCAAGTATTTACAGATATTTTCCTCTTCACATAAAACCACATCATGTGACCCACGTTTTTGCATCTCCTGTACGATTCATCTACGCACGAGGAAACGAATGGGTTTACGCAGGTGAAAACATAAACAGGAAACAGCGACCCCAAGCGATCTCTTTTGCAATGATGATTATTATTATTGCAGAATTATAAAAGCGAACCTTTGGCGACCAAATGTAGGAATAGTGTCTCAACCTGAGTAAGAAGAATGGTATTTGCTGATGCTACATATGAACACAATGTAACTGCATTCAATAGACTTTAAAACAATAGCAAAATAACAGATTCAAAACAACACACTTGTGGATAAAGTCTACACTGTACATTTTTAAATCGAATTTAAAGCTATGCACTTTATATAGATAATGTTACAAAATAATTTATATTTTACTAAATTAATGAAATAGTGTATATTAAGCAATTACAATTACAAGAATTTTGGACCAAAATTAAAATCTTTTAAAATAACCCACTACCAAAAATAAAAAATGTCAGTGTGAAGTAGGACAAATTTTCTATGTTAATTTAACTTAATGGTTGGGTGTGTCCACATTTGACCCGACCATGGGTTGAGCAACCCAAATTTTGAAGAGTATTAAACACAGAAACTTTGAAAGACATTTAATTTATTTCTCAAAAGAACCATACAATACAAAATGAGTTTTTATAAGGCAGTTGGTAAACTAGTTGATAATTTTGCACTTAATCAAATGAGTGACTGGTGTGGTGCAAACTCAACATTCACTAAAAACTTCCTTGGGTTGCTTATGTATGGCTTCAAATTTGGCAAAAAAGTATACCACAGTGGAAGCACAATCAGCACTCATGTTTCTCACAGCGTAAAGCGTTATCAGCTTGCTGCTGTGTTTGGTGGAAAGTGCACAAACGTTGTGCGTCTCGGAAGTTATTTATATCAACAGCACCTGATATACAATGTCTGAGGTCAAAGTACATGTTGAGAAATATTGTTGATAATGTTAACTTTAAATGATGTTAAAAATGATGTGACATGGTACATTTTAATAATACTAAACACTATAAACATTTAAATCCATTGTTTTTGTAAAGCGTACAAAAGCACACTATTATTATTCCACAATTGTGACAATAAAAAAGTTTTTTTTGTATTTTCAAATATGTAATCCTGTGTGATATTAAACAATATGAATTTATCATAACAGCTGCATGAGGAAGGAAAATAATCACTCTGAAGACAATAAATTGAGGAAGAAATCAACCTCTTGCCTAAATGCATAGGCGTTAATATAAGGCTGCACCCTAAAACTAACATCTAAATTTAAAAGAAATTGTGGTAATGAATACAGCATGTGTCATTAAATTAACTGAGCAGCTGAATACTGATGTTGGCATGTTTCACAGAGCAGCTCTAAAAAATTACCAATAGACTCCGCAGTATCTTATCATGATTCAAAATGCTATTACATTGTACTGTTTGATCTGCTCTGTTGAGGAGTGAAACAGACAAGTAACAAATCCTTTGATAACAGCTGAAACATCTGTGCTTACTATCTGCTGAGGTCAACAACAACATTTCTTATAACCTTTCTATTAATATATGGTCCAAGGTGCATATCACTGCAAAAAATTCAAATGAGAGTGTAAAGTTTGATCATTTAAAAAAGGTGACTGACTGAACACCCTCCACAATATGGCAGAAAGGGCAGAAACCAGACCACAAGGGGTTGTGCCAGCCAGTCCCTTTGTTGATCCTGCCACAGTATAAGGATGGTGAAGTCTACACGGTTTTCCTAGCTGTGAGGACTCTGACAATGGAGCCAACCCCACCTGCTGAGAGAGCCTGAAGACAAGAGGGCAAAAGCCGTTGTTATACTTACAGGATACGAAACATAAAGATCTCAAAATAATGATGCAATCCTTCCAGGTACTTAATATCAACGTATCCACTTTATTTTTTCAAACAAATACTTTTTTACCTTTTGGATCTTAGCAGACATGTAAGGGATAATGTATAGGCAGCAGGTTGTCAAAAATAAGCCCCGAAAGTGGTTTATTTTGTGATAACCATTTTCCTGTACATTATCCCGCTTATTACATGGCTATTTACATCATAATTTAGGTAAGGAACATTAAATATCGATTTGACATTTTTTTTGCTAATTTTTTTATGAATGCAGACCTTTTGTGAAGAAAATCCGTTTACTAAGATAAACAAAACGTTCAAATGTCACGAACACACTATTTAGTTTAGTCATTTGTAAATGTAATGTCATATATAGGGATGTAAAGAGTAACCGTGCAAATGCGCCTTTTCTCAATGAATGAATTTGAATGAATTACGTTGAATCTCGTGCAGAAACTCCATTTGTGCCACAGAAGAAGTAGCATTACAAACACTATTCCAGGAAATGTCTAAAGGAATATTTATATCGCTGTTCTTCAAATTGTTTAAGGTAATTTCATGATAATAAACAATGTTTTAAATGATTTTGTTTAACGAGTGTTGCTTTTTTAAATGCACGTTATAAACGACTCCGACTCGTAAGGATTTTAGATTGATAAAGACTTCCTACTGATCACAGAGCCGTAGTACAAGCACAAGCTGTGCAAAAAACACAGAATCGCAGCCTTGCGATTCAGAATCGATTTCAGACAGGCATTTTTAATGGGACACGCGATTAATCGTTACAGCCCTAGCCATATATGTTATTAAAAGACAAAACTGTACCTGTCAAAATGATTTGTAGCATCCGGGTTAGTATGTGTTACTAGTTTAAGTTGGTTGTTATCTGGGAATAACATACCTTGGAATGCCAATCAGAATCAAGCATTTTAAAGTCCGTGAAATAAGGTACATTAATACTACTCCATTAAGTATCAGTAAACAAATTAACCACCTATTAATGTGAGGGCAAGGAAACTGTTCTTTAACATGTTGAAAACTTTCAAATTTTTTACTTTCTTTACCTTTTCATGCCACTGAAGCAGAATGGCGCTACTATTGTCCGAGGGTTTTTCAAAGCCCTTGTAGATGTACTTCATGAGGAGATCGACTCCAGTCTTATCCAGAGATTGAACAGCCTTTTCTATATCGCTAGCCTTGAAAGAGCTGAGCACTTTCAACACAAGGCCTTCAGCCCGGTCCTGCACACCAAAAAATCATAATGAAATATGTAACTCCACACATTCATGCAGAACACAAACCAGGTGTACAAACTAGAACTCCAGTGTAATGAGTTGGACCTCTATTGTAATGGAACCAAAGGTTAAACTGTTTGACAGTAGCTGTAACTCACCTTTACATTCTGGTTCTTAGTATTGATTGGTGGATTCTTCAGTACTGCCTGCAAAGCCCCCATCAGGTTACCTGTACAATGCACTAAGGAAAGCATGATCTCGCACAGCTGTATTTTAATTTAGTCACTGATATAAGTTTCTATTAAATTATGATTATTAATAAGTTCCATAAAACGATTTGATGTGAGAAATTAAGAAGCATGCCACCGGAAATCAGCATCATCCGGAAGTGTTTCTACAGCAACTCCAAGATCACGATAAATGCCACATAAATAGGGTTCAACTTTACATAAAACATACTTTAATCACGATAGCGGTCATTTATTACTTTAAAGTATTTTAAAGAGGTGCATTTTGCAAGGAAATCTAGTTATGTCAGCTTAAACGCTGCATACTTAAAATGAATGAAGTAACTGACTACCACACCCATGACTACTCCAAAAAGATTACAGCAGTTTAGCCTTAACATTTGAAGTCCTTTGAAAACCTTAAAAACAAACGTTATGCAATATTGTAAAAATAAAATAGAAAAGTATTAGGTATGCAAGGATATGATCTGATGAGAGAATCCACCTCTGACTCGTCCGGACCTATTTGATTTTCTCCGCCATCCTCTTCATCGACAAACTTGTTTTCGTCGTATTCATCTATATCAACCTTTCTAAATCGATCGGACACCGTGTTCTTCGACATGTTTGCTTTGATCACTCAATAAGAAATATAATTTACACAGTCTAGTCCCACTACTTTCAGGAAGAAGCTCGGTTGCTTTTTAACTTCCGCATAGACAGCCCCCTAGTGCCTGCACAAAAATTCACAAGTTACGTGTCATCTCTTAGCTAACTCTAGGTGGAGCTTTTGACAAATAATGGGTAATTCTGATCTATTACTATTATCTAAAGCTTAAATGAATATGTAAATAATTTACCAAAATAAAAATTTGCCAAACAACCCACTTGATTCTGGAAAATCACTTAAAAAAATTAAAAGTAGTCAAATCTGTTGTAATACTTCAACTCAACCGGCGGATGCAGATAGTGGTTTCTCAATCCGGAGGTCGCATATGCAGGCTGCATTCGTAATCAGGTCTGGTTTATTTAAGTTAACTGAGCATTGCATTCGCAAGTTATAAGCATGTTACAACTATTTACTATTAGCTAAGAATAACTTTATGATTGTTAATATTCTGAAATAAGAGTGGATGACGTATGCAGCCTACAAATGCGACCTCCGGAGGCTGCACCCTGCGGATTGAGAAACGGCCATAAAGGAGAAAAGCAGACATTAAACAGTAATGAAAAAGAATAATAATAATATAAACGATAAAAAATTATATATAAAATAAAATAAATATATATAAGTAGTTTTATTTAAATATCTAAAAGTAGTAAAAAATGGTAAAGATATGTTTTTTATTGTATCATGGAGGCCAATGTCTGTGAACGATGCTGGGGAAATACATACAAATTAATTTGAATGTATATTACATACAAAAATCACTGGAGAAGACAATGAAAACAAATAGAAAACGCGTTAAATGAGAATATTCTTAACATAATATAGCGGAAAGAATTAATACTACGATGACGCATTTCCCGATTCTTGAATAGTGTAGTCTGTGGTCTAGACCTCTTGGTCTAGACAGGGCGGTGCCATGGGTGCACTCTGGGCACCCCAGTTCTGAAAATGCTGTCCGTGGCTGCTGATCAGGTTTTGTAATAAAATAATAAATTCATATTTATATAATCAATAAAAAATGTATAATAAATGAAAAAAATTAAAAAACATATTCAATGCAGTCACTTACTGCTTATAGTTTGCAAAAGTAAATGATCATTAGCCTAAAAACCTTCCAGCGATACTCATTTCAGTCTGTTATGTAGCAGATATTAAAACATCCACTAGAGGGCAGCAGAGTTTATGATAGAGCTTCGAAGGCTGCAACCTCCGAAGGTTGCATTGACCGATTGCGTCACAGCGTGACTAAACGCTAGTAAGGCCGTCCCAATTCGAAGGATGCTTAAAAAATGCAGCCTCAGAATCAGAATGCGTCCTTCTATCTCCGGGCGAAGGATAAAACGAATATAGATCCTTCACAGCTTAAAACATTAGTTAAAAAATACATTTGCTCTCAGTTTACAGGTAAAGCAGAAGAGTTGGGAGTCTTTTTTCATTGGAACATGTCTGTTGTACATGGATACAATTATATTTGACTTTTGAATTATTCTTTTTTTTCAAATATGTGACACTGACATTTTTTTATTGGGGCCAGTGAAAATTTTGGCAGGGCAAGTAAAACATGAACCACTGGCCCGCCAGTATAAAAAATTATTTGCATTGAGCCCTGTATATCAGAGTGTATATAGCTCCACACTTATCAGAGTTAAATTAATCCTTTCAAGATAGGTACATTTTTAACACTATAGGCCAGAGTTTTTTTTAACACTAGGCCAGCAGCGTACATTTATCACTGGTGATTTTGCTGTGTAGGTGCAAGCAAAAATGTGCCATAATAATAATGTCCTTAATAATGCAAATTAGCTAAAGAAATGCAAACACCGATTGCAATGATGCTGACTTTAAATAAACAGCCAATTATCTTTACAAATAAGATGAAAATGCAATTTTAGGTTTTAAACAGAGATGGTGAAAAAGAGGATAAAGTTATAGATTGCATTTCAGGAGCATTACATATTTTTCTACAGTTTTACTTACCAATCAATCTACAGGACACATAGAAACGGAAGACTGAAATGTGTGGTTGCAATGTTAAACACTGAAATTTTAACTCTAAAATTTTTTTTTGCTTTGTATACAGGTGTTATGTTTCCTTGTGTCTTGTTTGGCTGGCTCCAGAGAGATTTGAACTAACTTGTCTTTTTGGCTTATGGTTTGAAAGCATGCATATACATGAAAGTTATAATTTTTTAGGTTTTTGTTACTTTTTTGTTTTGTGTATAGTTACAGCAGATTGATGTTTGGTTGCTCTACTTGAAGGCTAAATTTGGGTTAATACATTTTATCATGTTTGGTTCACAGAGTTTTAGAGGTTTGTATCATATTGTGTCAGTTATTGATACTGAATGATCTTTTTAGCTGTATCACCAAGCCCTGCTCACGAAAAACCCGTTGCTCTTTGTGACTCAATTAGAAGTCAAACACAAATAAGATTGCTTAAAGCATGGAGTAGTCCATGAAGAGATGCACAAAGAGAAATTTTTGTTTGCTTATTGGCTGCTTTTCTTCATTATTCAGTTGGGATGCATCAAAATCTTGGTCGCCAAAAATAATAAACCGAAAATGAATGGTGCTTTGCTTCACTTATTTCAGTCTCACTGCAGCTGTTATGATGTGGCTACACAGAAAAGTGTGAACTTGACATCTGTGTGCAAATAATGACCACAAGTCTCTAGTTTCAGAGATCACGTGCATTGATCATTGCGTTTTCAAGTTCAAGTTTTAGATAATTTTCTAGAACTTTACATCTTTTACACGTGCTGGGGAAATTATTGGCAAACTCCTTAGACTTGAACCAGAAGTCAGAGATGAAAGTCAGCTTTAGCACTCAAGAAGTTCCTAGCTGCCTTGCTCACACATACTGTACAAAAAAAATTATTTGTACTCTAATAGAGATAATAAATGAAAAAACGTCCTTATGTCAAACTTTATGAATTTGATTTGTTAAGCTAAAGCTATAGATAAACTTAGAAAACTTCCACACATGAACGTCCAGTTCAGAGCATATCTAGTTTGATTAAACATATGCCAGCAAGAAGTCAGAGTTTAGGCACAGATTGACCTGTTCAGGTCATAGGTTACATCATCTTTAGTCAGATCTTCTTAATATGGCCATTCCACCACTTCAAGGTGCCAGTTAATCACCTCTCTGTAACAAAGATACTGAGAAAAAACACACACGCACACACACACTTCCTAACAGCACTCTTGTTCATGTTTGGGAAATGTAATAGAAACATGATGATAAGAGGTTAAAGCACAGTTAGCTTTAAGGACAGAAAGTAATTGTTTTACCGGTGTATATTGTACATGATAAGAGACACATTTTGTGAACTATATCATAGAAAGTTTTAGTGAAAGATTATGCATTGCATTATTAAAATCATATTACTTTATAGGTATAAATCATTTATTAAAATCAATTTAATTTCTGGGAGGATAAATATTGATTATAGTCCATGTAATCTATTTCAACATATTTTCATGAAAAAATTATTACAAGTTTTTTTTGGAGGGTGAATAATTTTATATATACAATTAACATTAAAATATAATACTGGTCACTTTACTTAAATGTTTTTCATAAATTAAAAAATCAATATTTAAAAAAAATGTACTTCAATGTATAAAAATATAAAATTGTGCAAACATATTTAATTCAATAAAATATGAACATTTTTATAATTTTTATTAAAAAGTCTTAATAAAGTGTCAGAAGAACATTTTTACTAAATTCTTTGGCAATGGTGTCCAGTAAACAATTTGATCTCTCAATGAAGACACCTTGAGCTCACAAGATGCTAATAATGTTGTCACAATGTGTGCGTAACAATGATCTAAAAGTATAACCACACTGCACACTTATTGTGTGCTCATATAAAGGTCACAATATGAAGTCACTGCACACTCACTGTGTGCTCATATGAAGGTCACAATATGAAGTCACTGCACACTCATTGTACACTCAATGTGTGCTCATATAAAGGTCACAATATAATATCACTGCACACTCACTGTGTGATCATATGAAGATCACAATATGAAGTCACTGCACACTCACTGTGAGCTCATACTAACCATAAAGCACAGAACTTGACTGGCGGTAAGCACTTTTCCTCGTCAAAAAAGGTTTTTATAAATGTAAACGTTGCTGTGGATTTTGGTGTACGCACACTCCACGATCAAATCTGTGCATACACACGCTTTGAGGCCCAGCAGGTGGTATGGCCAGTGTGGGGTCACAAATTTTTTTTTCTTTAAAATTCAACATTCAGACCCACAACTAAAAATAAAGATTATACACAAATACATTGTAGCATGCATTCTAAATAATAAAGAGGCTAAATGTCCAATAGTTCATATTTGTAGAGATAGCTTTAAGGTATGCACTGGTTAAATCTACATTTTCCTGGTTGATCTTGTGACTAAGAGAAGTTCAGGCACGTGCACATGTTTGTGCAGGATCCAGAACAATATCTCTTGGTAAAAGATAAAAAGAAGCTTTAAAATTGTCTTTTGAATTGAGTATTTAATTCAAACTCGACCAGGCTTTATAATTCCATCAACATTTGAGTTTCCTACCAACTTTCAGAACATCTTCTAAATCTATGTATTCATAGATCATCATGTATTACTCGTTCTCAAAGGCCAATGGCTTCAGAGCAGATGCCAGTGTGCCCAGATACTCCATCCCCGTACAAAACTCTGAGGTGTAACATCTTTCGTGTAACTGACTACTTGGTTGGGATTTATGACTGATTTATGCCACCATTGTCAGTAGCATATGATCATATAACACCAGTGCAGTACAAGCAGAATTCTGAGCTCAAATAGATGCTTCCTATCAAATAGTACACAGTACCTGGACAAATGCAGCATCAAATTACTTGTGGACCAATGGGAAATAAGTGGATATCTCAGAAGCCTTATCATTTATTTTTACACATTTATTGTTTTGTTTATTGTCAATACATACTTATTTGTTTTCTATCTAATACAATTTTGTGTAATTGTGTGTTAAGATATGCACTTAATTTTGATCACGTGAACAATCATGGTACGTTATGTAAGTTAGTGTGTACATGCTACCTTAAAAAGTTCTGTAATGATTTTTGTCATTCAGACCAAGTCGTCTAGCCATCATAATTTTTTCCTGCTTATAACACATCAACCCCGAGGACAAGTTTTTTTCCTCAAAGTTGATGTGATGAAAGCAGGAAAAATGGGCAAGTGTAAGGAGTAAGATTTTCAGTGTGATGCAAATGGTTCACGTGATGCCAGAAACATATTTTGACATGATGACCAACACACATGATGTGACGTGCTTCGCATCGTGCGCCCTCAAAAAAGAAGTCACTGGCCGCCACATATATCAGTGGCGGCTGGTGACTTCTTCTTTTGAGGGCGAAGTTCGTCACAACATGCATGTATTTTGGGGACGTGAGCGTCTCTTTTATCATAAACGGTTTAGACACGTGTGCAGCAGGCACTTATTTTGACAAGACGCATGCACTGAAAATAATTCATTCAATTCACTCAATTCCTCAAGGCAAGTGGTCGCAATCAACCCATTTAAGCTACATTTAAACAAAACATTTTTGTTTTGTTTTGTATTCCTATTTTTTTGTTTAAATGTAGCTTAAATAAATTGATTTTGACCACCCACCTTAAAAAAATTAAGCAAATTGAATGAATCATTTTTTTCAGTGTGATGCAAATGGTTCACGTGATGCCAGAAACACATATTTTGACATGATGACCAACACACATGATGTGACGTGCTTCGCATCGTGCGCCCTCAAAAAAGAAGTCACTGGCCACCACTGGTATACATATATCAGTGGCGGCTGGTGACTTCCTTTTTTAAGGGCGAAGGTCGTCACAACATGCATGTATTTTGGGAACGTGAGCGTCTCTTTTATCATAAACGGTTTTGACGCGTGTGCAGCAGGCACTTATTTTGACAAAACACGTGATGAAAAAAGGGAACTACACACGTGACAATCCGAACACTTATTTTGAATTAGCGCATCCTCGGATAAGCAGTCACGAGCTGCCATTGATATATATATATATATATATATATATATATATATATATATATATATATATATATATATATATATATATATATATATATATATACACAGCCACGGAAAAAGTAAGAGAACACTTCAAGATTATTCAAGTTTCATTTTGCCAACTACCGAAAACATTTCTCCCAAGTTCCTAATAAAAATAATGTTTTATTTGATTTTATTTACTGAAAATTGAAATGGGGAAAACATGGTCCAAATAACATAAAATATACAGTGTTTTCCGATCTTGAATACTGCAGAGAAAACAAGTTCAAATTCATTTCTCAATAACAAAATGCTAAAGTTTTTACGGAAATTTTAAAAAACATCAATTTAATGATATAACCCTGATTTTTAATCACATATCCAATGTAAAAGACTGAGTGGATACAAAGATATATATATATATATATATATATATATATATATATATATATATATATATATATATATATATATATATATAAAAATATATATTTAACGTATGTAATTCTTATGGCAATGTCATCTTATGTCAAGTGACCAGTTAGTGACTTGCTTGCTAATAGCAAAGTTAAAGTGGGCAAATTTACTGTACACTGGAAAAAATGACTCATTGAATTTAATCAATTTTTTTAAGGTAAGTGGTTGCAACCAATTCACCCAAGCTACATTTAAACAAAAAAGATTAGTAAAGTAAAATAAAATATAAAACTTTTGTTGAAATGTAGCTTAAATAAATTGATTGCAACAACCCACCCCAAAAAAATTCAATGAATAATTTTTTTCAGTGTACTAAAACTGGCTAAAAGGCTAAAACTGCATTCGAAAGCTTAGGTCTATTTTTACCACTCTGTTTTCCCAGCATGTACCCTCCTCCCACTGACCTCAGTTCAGTTGTATTATTGATTTGACTTGCACTGCCAGTTTATATTTCACATTTCAAGCTAATTCTGCAAACATTTCCTTTAATTAAAGGCTTTGTCAAACCAGATTTTGCCCTTGTCCTTCCAGGTCATAATTTGAATGGATTAAATGAGATCAAATGAATAAAAATCTTACATTGAATATTACAAAACTACACAATAAGCATACAAATAAATAAATGTAACATAAGGCATTTAAATATCTTTCATGCACATGCACCATTAAGGTACATTTTCACCGTTAAATATGTAAACCAGAGGAATGATTATGTGGAGGTACCAGATTTAGATTCTTTTTAAATCTTATATGCCACGGTGTGACACAAATGTAATTTATCTGATACAAAAGGAAATGACACATATCTAATCAAATATCTTTAGGACATTCACTTCTTAAAGGTGGAGACCTGCATGGGATGTGTAAAATATAATATCATCATCTTGTTCTTTTCAATCCCCTGAACAGGCAAATGGACATTTGTAAGAAAAAACAAAACAAAAGGTAAATCCAGTTTCAAATAAAATAAATGTTTCATACAAGATGAATCGTGTTAAAACCAGGGCCTACCACAAACCTGGTCAATCTACTGGTCATGGGTGGGTCACAGTAGAACATAATGGAGAACATAAACTGTTTTCTTATCGCATAGCCAGAAACGTATAAGGAACAGCATGTACTGAGGTTTAGGCTGTCACTGAGTCCATATATTACCATCAGAGTTCAGAGCAGCATTTGCTGCTAAACCATTAAAAAACACCAGTATTCGGATTCTTGTAACCTTTAAAGAAGTAAACCAGATATGTAAGCACTTTAAAGATGTGAGGATATCAAGCAGCATTTAGGAATAAGGTTTGCTGAAAACGACACTGTATTCAAATCATGTTAAACCTCAGTAATATGATTGATTCAGTCTTGTCTATAGCTGCACGCTGATTCTCATCGCCAGCATGATTCAGAATCATCAGAGCAAAACCAATGCAGTCTCAACACCAGAAGCTGAGGCTTTGTGTAGTTTTTTTTTTTTTTTGCATAGTTATCTGTTAAGTGTGTCTTTTTGCATTGCCTGTATCCCGTTTCAGAAACTTCTTGTTTTCGATCTCACTGAGTAAAAGGGAAACGGAACAGCGTGAGGGACTCTCTCGTCTCTGCAGAATGCTGTCTTTAATTTCTTCTTTTATAACCTAAAAACAAAACATGTGTTGGACAAAGACTAAAAACTCACTCAGTTATCAGAATGAATGTGAATGAGTGAAACTGACCTCAATGTTGTTGAGCGTGTTGAACTCCATGAGATCATGCATCCTCTTGAAGGCCTGGTTGGAGTATTTAAAGTTGAAGGTAGAGTAAGGAGAAGCTGGATCATCAAATATGTCAAAATCAGCAAACTCGATCTCTTTGTCTGATGCTCTGGGTACTCCTGGAAGAAAACAGAAACATACTTAAAAAGACAATCCTGTAAAGTTGTACAAAATTAAGATATTAACTGTGGGTACTTTCAAACCATCTTCAGTCGACGTGAAGTTATCGCGCGAGTTTCCGTCGCATATTATCGGTTAATGGAAACAAATTAATTTCGCAGTAGCTTAAGTTTTGCGCAAATCTATAATGGAAACTCAGCTAGTGATATTCACTCACCTAAAGGATTATTAGGAACACCATACTAATACTGTGTTTGACCCTCTTTTGTCTTCAGAACTGCCTTAATTCTAAGTGGCATTGATTCAACAAGGTGCTGAAAGCATTCTTTAGAAATGTTGGCTTATATTGATAGGATAGCATCTTGCAGTTGATGGAGATTTGTGGGATGCACATCCAGGGCACGAAGCTCCCGTTCCACCACATCCCAAAGATGCTCTATTGGGTTGATATCTGGTGACTGTGGGGGCCATTTTAGTAAAGTGAACTCATTGTCATGTTCAACAAACCAATTTGAAATGATTCGAGCTTTGTGACATGGTGCATTATCCTGCTGGAAGTAGCCATCAGAGGATGAGTAAATGGTGGTCAAAAAGGGATGGACATGGTCAGAGACAATGCTCAGGTAGGCCGTGGCATTTAAATGGTGCCCAATTGGCATTAAGGGGCCTAAAGTGTGCCAAGAAAACATCCCCCACACCATTACACCACCACCAGCCTGCACAGTGGTAACAAGGCATGATGGATCCACATTCTGTTTACGGCAAATTCTGACTCTACCATCTGAATGTCTCAACAGAAATCGAGACTCATCAGAACAGGCAACATTTTTCCAGTCTTCAACTGTCCAATTTTGGTGAGCTTGTGCAAATCGTAGCCTCTACTTCCTATTTGTAATGGAGATGAATGGTACCCGGTGGGGTCTTCTGCTGTTGTAGCCCATCCATCTCATGGTTGTGCGTGTTGTGACTTCACAAATGCTTTGCTGCATACCTCGGTTGTAACGAGTGGTTATTTCAGTGAAAGTTGCTCTTCTATCAGCTTGAATCAGTCGGCTCATTGTCCTCTGACCTCTAGCATCAACAAGGCATTTTCGCCTACAGGACTGCCACATACTGGATGTTTTTCCTTTTTCACACCATTCTTTGTAAACTCTAGAAATGGTTGTGGGTGAAAATCCCAGTAACTGAGCAGAAATACTCAGACCGGCACCAACAACCATGCCACGCTCCAAATTGCTTAAATCACCTTTCTTTCCATTCTGACATTTAGTTTGGAGTTCAGGAGATTGTCTTGAGCAGGACCACACTCATAAATGCATTGAAGCAACTGCCATGTGATTCGTTGATTCGATAATTGCATTAATGAGAAATTGAACAGGTGTTCCTAATAATCCTTTAGGTGAGTGTATAATGCGTTTCAATAATTTGCGTAATTAAAAAAAATTAATCAGTTAATCTGTAAGGGATCTCAAAAGTAGAACAAAACTGTAATCATTCCCGTGTTTCGGACACAATATGTCAGAGAGAGCGTTGCTAGAGTATGAATATATTCTATTGCAATAGGTAACGTTTAAGTATTACCATTACATCAAAACTTAACAACAGATTTATAAATGAAAAGGTTTAATACCAGTACTGACTTAAAGTTACAATAGAAATGGTTACATTATAAATGCATGAAATAATAAATAATACATAGTACAATTAACTGTTTCCAATGTATGTAAGATATTACCTGATAGTAGAAAGAAAGAAAGTTTAGAAGAAAGAGAGTCACCATAGAGAACTGGAAGCTTGGCCTGAACCCAAGAACTCAGGTGAGGAAGAAAAGCAAAGAGAATGAGCCGAGTTCAAGAGCAGAGCTCATGGAGATCAGCCCTGAAGAAGCAGAGGAGCAGAGAAAAAGCAAAAGGCAAAAAGCCCAGAGCTCATGAAAACACTGCCCTTTATTCTCTATCCCTTGACCATGTGAGTAAACACAACATGATACATTCAAACTGACCAATCAGAAGACTCCCTTTAACCCCCCACTGTACTGGATTAACAACTTTGCCAATAGTCAATGAGCACAGGAATGCAGATGGTACAGGGTTGTGACAGAGTAAAAAATTCCTACATTTTAAATCTTACCCATCCGAAAGGTGAATCAGACAAAATCAAACACAGAAGTCATTGGTATGAATCATGAAGTTCATTGATTACTTTCTCACTACTTCAGCCCAGGTAACTCACAATCAACCAATATTAAAAATGTATGCACAAAGTGTGACATGCATTAAACTTATATGCTCTCACCTGGTGCTTTGAAGTCCCGAAAGTTGATGTTGGCCAAGACAAAATGAATGACAGTGGGGCAATTCTTATCTCCCTTGTTCGGTCTGAACACATAGCACTCTTTCAGACCCTCTCGATCGAATACTTTGGAGTCGATCTTGGGAAACGGCAGCTTATTCATACGGGCCCACTTTTCAGCCAGCAGTAACTCCTGACAAAAACAAAATAAGAGGAATACACACATGACCAAGTCCTTTATGCTCTGTAAAGGTTAGAGAAACCATAAAATGGTCAACGGATGTGTACACTTTTTGCCTAATGAACAGCGCTGTGTGACATGAGACCATTCCAAATTTATCTTCACTTTTTTTACTAAAAAAAATCTACATTTGATTATAGTTATACCCATTCATATGGCATACAAACACTCATTAGTAAGACTTAAAACACTCACTTTAAATGGTGGGCTGGAGTCACTGGGCCTGGCTGAGAAGTCAAAGGAGATGATGAGGTCCACCCCTCTCTGAGGTCGCAGGATGATAGGGTAGGGCAGGTTAAAGGTCAGGCCACTGTCCACCACATGGATTTTTTTACTTTTCACATCTAGGGGCTCGTAGATTCGCTCAAACTCATCCGGATCTACAAAAAGACCACAGTTTGTTTCAGTGTTACCACTGTGGCTTGTAAGAACCTCACTATTTCTTATTATTCTACAAAATGTGACCCTGTCTGTGAAATCCCAGCTAAAGTCATTTTAACTCTTTCCCTGCTATTGACAAGTTATCTCGTCAATTAAGAGAAAACATTTGCATAAAAAACTGTCCCTGACACATTTATATGTTAATCTGCAATACCGCAATATCCACTAGATGGCAATTTATGAAAAAACTGAAGCCAAAACGTTATTTACTCATTTTAAACTGCGTGTATGTTTCGATAAACATTCTGAATCTGATCTCTAACAAAATTCCTTCAAAAAATGCAATTATTTCAGCTTTTGCCTAAAACATTGTATTTTTAAGGAAAAATACCCATATTTTAGAGTTTATAAGCAGAGAAAAAAAATAGATAGGATTAGGGCTGGACATATACAAAATAAAAGTATTTTTTGCATAATATATAAGTTTGTGCTGTGCATAAATATATATATATATATATATATATATATATATATATATATATATATATATATATATATATATATATATATATATATATATGTCAGACAATGAAAACTGAAGATCCCAGTGCAGATAACAGAAGACTTTATTTAAATGATAATGAGAGGAAAATGTCAAAAGCACGTCTGGGCTCAAAGCCACACCAAGGCAGACGGCTGGGGTGGAGATCACACACTGGCACCGCACCGATGAACCACACACGTTCGGGCTCCGGCCAGACAGACGAACGGTGGGAGAGAGTATGGAGACCCCGATACGGGGTATGGTGCGTAGACCGCTTCCGTGAGCGCCGCGTCACGGAAGCCACTGGGACAGGGGGTAAATCCTGCGGCGGGCAGAGGGAGAGAGAGAGAGCGTTAGAGAAACAGATGAGAGCAGCTGGACAGCTCCAGTGATGAAGGACCTCTCCGGTGGACAGCGACAATGCCGCGATGAGCTTCTGCAGTTAAGTAATAGACCAGTCTGTAAATCCAACTGAGGTTGAAGACAGTCTGTAACAGGCAGCAGAGAAACAGTCCAGAGAGCCGAGGGTATAAACAGAATCCCAGCGATAAATCCTGGACAGCAGATAGCACAAATGTCATGAATAAATCCAAACAAGAAATCGACACAAGACAAGACTGGAAACTAGCAATGCTAGTAATGGCGAGAACATATACAGACGAACTTGCAAGGAGCAAACACACACACAGGGATTAAATAATAAACCGATTGGGCATCAAATGAATATCAGGTGAGAGACGCAGGTGACAGAAATGACACTAATGACACCCGTGACAGAGCCGCGCATGTGAAAACAGTCAACACAGAAACATAAACAGAGAAACAAAAATACAGCAGTATCAAAAACCAAAGTCACGACAGGACCCCCCCCCCCCACGACCGCCCCCAGGCGGTCCATGGGAGGGCTCACCTTGTCGCCGACGGAAGTCCACAATCAGGTCAGGATCCAAGATGTCCCGGGCCGGTACCCAACACCTCTCCTCCGGACCATAACCCTCCCAATCTACCAAATACTGAAAACCCCTGCCCCGCCGACGCACATCTAAAAGGGATTTAACCGTATAAACTGGGGCACTGTCCAGAAGCTGCGGGGTGGGAGGGGTGGGAGCAGAAGGGACAGGGTTAAGGGGAGAAAAGAAAACAGGCTTCAGTTTAGACACATGAAAAACTGGGTGAACTCGACCGAGAGCAGGAGGCAATCTGAGCTTAACTGTCACCGGGTTAATAACCTTTTCAATACTGTATGGCCCAAGGAATCGAGGTGCCAGCTTACGAGATGGCCCTCGGAGAGACAGATCCTTGGAAGAAAGCCATACCTTTTGCCCACAGATAAAACGGGGCGCGGGTCTACGGTGACGATCAGCCGCGGCTTTGGTGCGTCTGGAGGTCCTGAGTAATGTATCTCTAGCCCTTCTCCAGGTGCGTCTGCAACGTTGAACAAAGGCTAGCGCAGACGGGACCACCGCATCGAGTTCCTGATCTGGGAAAAGAGGGGGCTGAAACCCCATGGAAGCCTCAAACGGAGACAACTTATGGGAAGAAACAGGAAGAGAGTTATGTGCGTATTCTGCCCAGGGTAACTGTTGGCACCAAGAGCTCGGATACTGAGATGTCAGACAGCGGAGCGCACGACCAAGATCCTGGTTAGCCCGTTCACATTGCCCGTTGGTCTGTGGGTGATAACCTGAAGACAAGCTGGCTGTGGAGCCGATCTGTCTACAGAACTCTTGCCAAAAACGGGAGATAAATTGAGGACCCCTATCAGAAACTACGTCAGAAGGCAGACCATGTAAGCGAAAGACGTGTTCTATCATAATCTGAGCCGTCTCTTTGGCAGAAGGAAGCTTGGGCAGAGGGACAAAATGCGCTGCCTTAGAGAAGCGATCGACAATGGTCAAAATTACAGTGTTACCTCTAGAACTGGGTAAATTGGTAACAAAATCAATGGCTATATGAGACCAGGGACGGGAAGGGACAGATAAGGGCTTAAGCAGACCTACTGGGGCTTGATGAGAAGCCTTATTGCGGGCACAAACCTGACAGGCTAACACAAACTGTCTGACATCGGAACCCATAGAGGGCCACCAAAATCGCTGACGGACGGCAGCCAACGATCTCCGAACCCCAGGATGACAGACTAATTTGGATTCGTGACCCCACCGGATGACCTCGGAACGGAGCGATTTCGGAACCCAAAGCAGACCCGCTGGGCACCCCTCTGGCACTTCCCCCTCTCGTCCGGCCTCTCTCACCCGCTGTTCGATGCCCCAACGCAGAGCGCCCACCACTCGCCCTTTCGGGAGAATGGTTTCGTCTCTGCCCGAATCGGAAACATCGAACAAGCGAGAGAGAGCATCGGGTTTAGTGTTCTTTGAACCAGGCCGGTACGAGAGGACGAAGTTAAACCGGTCAAAGAAAAGTGCCCAGCGAGCCTGGCGAGATGTTAACCTTCTGGCTGAACGGATATACTCTAAATTTTTATGATCCGTCCAGACCAGAAAGGGTTCCGAGGTCCTCTCCAACCAGTGACGCCACTCACCCAAAGCCAATCTGACGGCCAGCAGCTCCTGATTACCTATGTCATAGTTCCGTTCCGCAGGGTTAAGCCGGTGTGAGAAAAAAGCGCAAGGATGCACCTTGCCATCCTTACGAGATCGCTGAGACAGAACAGCACCAACCCCGACATCAGAAGCATCCACCTCAACAATGAACTGGGAGGTAGGATCTGGGAATAGAAAGAACAGGAGCAGTGATAAACCGGTACTTTAAATTATCAAAGGCTTCCTGAGCCTCTTTTCCCCAGACAAACCTCTCCTTAGTGGAGGTGAGAGCCGTAAGGGGTTGAGCAATCCGACCAAAGTTTCTAATGAATCGCCGGTAAAAATTGGCGAACCCTAAGAAACGCAGTAATGCCTTACGAGAGTCGGGGACAGGCCACTTAGCCACCGCTCTGACCTTATCTGGATCGGGACGTATCTCACCCTCGGCTATCACAAAACCCAGAAACGAAACTGACCTCTTATGAAACTCGCACTTCTCCGCCTTCACATATAACTTGTTCTCAAGCAAACGGCGTAAGACTCGGCGGACATGCTGAGTGTGTTCCTGCATGGAGGAAGAAAAGATGAGAATATCATCAATGTACACAAAGACAAATTTGTTAATCATGTCTCTCAGCACATCATTAACCAAAGTCTGGAAGACAGACGGAGCGTTACAAAGCCCGAAAGGAAGAACGCAGTACTCAAAGTGACCAGTAGGGGTATTAAATGCTGTCTTCCACTCATCGCCCTCTCTTATGCGCAATAGATGATAGGCGTTGCGCAAATCTAGCTTAGTGAAGAACCGCGCTCCCTGCAAAAGCTCAAAAGCAGAAGACATTAAAGGAAGAGGGTACCTATTCTTAACAGTAATGTCATTCAAACCCCTATAATCAATACAGGGACGTAGGGAGCCGTCCTTCTTTTTAACAAAGAAAAACCCCGCCCCTGCGGGAGAGGTGGAGGGACAAATGAGACCTGCACGAAGGGCATCACTAATATAACGGTCAATAGCCTCTCTCTCCGGACCAGACAAAGAATAAAGTCTACCCTTAGGCGGAGAAGTGTCTGGGAGAAGTTCAATAGAACAGTCGTATGGCCGGTGGGGAGGAAGGGAGGTGGCCCGGGCTTTACTGAAAACCTGACCGATATCGGCATATTCCGCCGGAACCCCGGTCAAATCAACCGCCGAAACCTGAGGGAGAGAAGAAACAGAACCCGAAACAGCATCCGAGCCTCCACCCTCAGTGCTAACTCGATGATACCATCCAGAGTGTGGGGCAAATCGTGAGTTGCAATCTCATCCTGAATGTTGTCGCTGAGACCCTCAAGAAATCGTGCCCGGAGTGCCGGCTCGTTCCAGCTGCAGGCTGCTGCCAAGGTCTTAAACTGGATGGAATAGTCAGTGACGGAGCTGGCTCCCTGCGTGAGACGGACCAACCGGGCAGCAGCGGCATCTCCACGAGCCGAACGGTCAAAAAGTTTCACCATCTCCTCACGGAACTCCTCGAAAGAATGGCAGCAAGGATCCTGGGCGTCCCAAACAGCGGTGCCCCACTGGCGTGCTCTCCCAACCAACAGAGTGATAACATAAGCAATCCGAGTGCATTCAGTCGCATAGCGGCGAGGCTGGAGGGCAAATACCAGTGAACACTGGGACAGGAAAGCCCGACAGGAGGAGGGGTCACCATCGTAAGGTGGAGGGTTGGCGACATGTGGCTCCGAATCTCGGGAATGATGAGTCCGATCAAAACGTGACGAAAGCTCATTAAAACGAGCGGACAAATCCTCCATCTCCCGAGCTGTAGTAGAGAGCTGATCGGTGTGTCTACCCAGCCAAGCCCCTTGCTGAGCGATCGCTGAACGAACGGAATCTGCATCTGCGGGATCCATGATGGCAAGTTCGTTCTGTCAGACAATGAAAACAGAAGATCCCAGTGCAGATAACAGAAGACTTTATTTAAATGATAATGAGAGGAAAATGTCAAAAGCACGTCTGGGCTCAAAGCCACACCAAGGCAGACGGCTGGGGTGGAGATCACACACTGGCACCGCACCGATGAACCACACACGTTCGGGCTCCGGCCAGACAGACGAACGGTGGGAGAGAGTATGAAGACCCCGATACGGGGTATGGTGCGTAGACCGCTTCCGTGAGCGCCGCGTCACGGAAGCCACTGGGACAGGGGGTAAATCCTGCGGCGGGCAGAGGGAGAGAGAGAGAGCGTTAGAGAAACAGATGAGAGCAGCTGGACAGCTCCAGTGATGAAGGACCTCTCCGGTGGACAGCGACAATGCCGCGATGAGCTTCTGCAGTTAAGTAATAGACCAGTCTGTAAATCCAACTGAGGTTGAAGACAGTCTGTAACAGGCAGCAGAGAAACAGTCCAGAGAGCCGAGGGTATAAACAGAATCCCAGCGATAAATCCTGGACAGCAGATAGCACAAATGTCATGAATAAATCCAAACAAGAAATCGACACAAGACAAGACTGGAAACTAGCAATGCTAGTAATGGCGAGAACATATACAGACGAACTTGCAAGGAGCAAACACACACACAGGGATTAAATACTAAACCGATTGGGCATCAAATGAATATCAGGTGAGAGACGCAGGTGACAGAAATGACACTAATGACACCCGTGACAGAGCCGCGCATGTGAAAACAGTCAACACAGAAACATAAACAGAGAAACAAAAATACAGCAGTATCAAAAACCAAAGTCACGACATATATATATATATATATATATATATATATATATATATATATATATATATATATATATATATATATATATATATATATATATATATATATATATATATATATATATATAAGAATCTTTTATATATATATCGTTTTTTTTAATTTATATATAATATAGAATATATATAAAAATATATATAAATATATACACATGTAAATGTTTCTTAAATACATACATGAATGTGTGTGTATTTATATATACATAATAATTACACACAGCACAAACTCATATGTTATGCAAAAAATAACTTTTATTTTGTATAGATTAATCTATGCCCAGCCATAGATAGGATAGGATATAAATTTTTTTCCTGTTTTGTTTGTTTGTTTATTTGAAAGCAGAGGGTTTGTTTTTTATTTGATATATTTGTATTTTATATATATATTATTAGAAAAAAATTTTCCTGGAAGGAATTTTGTGAAACTTTTGTGAAAATGCGCAAAAAACACTGGCGGGCAACTTTTCAAAAAATGGATGGCGGTGAATGAGTTAAATTGTGATTTTCTGTTTTTCAGATAAAATCATCTTACATAACGTAATGAACATTTTGTAACAATATAACCTTATCTTTAATATTGACGGGAGTCATGTAAAAGATTTAATCAGTGTGAAATCACTGGCTGAAATCCAACTCCTAATCTCTTATTTCGGATTTCACATATAGGAAAAACAATTATACATTTTTCTAACCCAAATGTAACACAACATCACCATGATTTCAATTAAGGTTGGCACAAAGCGACATATTAAATTGCAAAAACCACTTCTATATAGAAAAGCCAGCTACAATACATGCCATCAGTGAAATCCACCTACTTTTATGTTGCTTATGAGTAATGACATTTTTATGTTGCAACAATGTCTCATACACTGTTAATGTGATCTCTTCTTAAAACATGAATTTTAAAAAGTTTATCTATGTTCCCACACCCAACCCATCAACAGGAAGTTAACTCTTGCTGAGTCACTGAGACATACAATGCTATTATTAGTAATAATTATAAAGTGAGACCCAAGAATTTACTCATCTGTGCGTGTAGCGTAATGACACAGAAACTGCACTGAGTGAGCTCTGAACGTTGCCACATGTAATATGATTACTGATCTTGCAGTGGCATGCTTCTTTTAATGCTGGTTCATGTCTGCGGTGTAGTCAGGTGTCTCTGTGTATTTAACCTCTGGGGGAGAAGTTAATCTCCAGTGGGTGTGTTGGTATTTCATACGAGCGAGAAGTTTTGTGAGCTGACTAACTGACTTCCCCTCTCCTCCCACTTCAGCACTACATAATGTTTGAAATCCCATCTTCGAGTCCTGTGGCACCTGACCAGCATTCAGGCTATTGTTCCACCTATGTCACACCCATTTCACCCACGTACTTCATGAGACCTGAATAAGGTATACTATTGGGCACAAAGAAAATACACCTTTTGAGTGAAATTAGATGAAAGGTTTAAGATCTTGGCTGGTAACCAAAAGATGGTAGATTTAATCTCCACCACTTGCTTTGGATGCAAATGTCAACCAAATAACTAATTAGTGCAGTAATAGCTTAATATGCACCACTCTGATATGTTAAGCACTGGGATCCCTGATTCATCAGTGTATTCAGACACAGTTAAAAATAGGATATTTTAATATCTGTACACTGTAAAAAAAATCTGTAGAAATTACAGTATTGCTGTAATTATGCAACTAGCTGCCAGTAATTTACTGTAGATTTTACATTTATGAAAACCAAGCTAAAAGTCATTTGTTGTGATTTACATGAAATAATCCTTCATAGATCCCATTTTTCAAACTTTAGTTAGTGTGTAATGTTGCTTTTAGAGCATAAATAAAACCTGTAAAATGTTAAAGCTCAAAGTGCACTGCCAGGCGATATATTTTCTTTAACAGAATTCGCCTTTTAAAGCCTACAGCAAACTACAGTCTAGTTGGACTACAGCCCTCTACTTCCTGCTTTAATGACATCACTACAACAGTTTTTTTACTAAACTCCGCCCACAGGAATACGTCAGTCGCCAGCCAAGCTAACAGCAAGCTAAGCTAACGACAAGCTAAGCTGCTATCGAATTACAACACACTAAACAAACTACACAATCAGAACTCAATACGTATTTCTGAAGGAGGGACTTCATAGAACAAGGAAGACATTAGCCCGTTTTTAGGACAGTGAAAACAGCAGTATACAGATAAGTAAATTGTGTGAAAAATATCGTGTTTTTTTACACGTGAAACATGTGCACATGTTATATTGTGCAATCAAAGCTTCAAAAATACAGAAAGTACGAGACCTTTAAGAGAAAACACTTTCCAGCCAATGACAAATATTTCCGGCAATCGGTAATACCGCTATTATGCTCTTCTGCAACTTATAAAACCCAGAAGTATCGCCCTAGGGCAAACAGCTGTATGTTCCTGTATGTTTTGAGAATAGCTCTGAATCCAATCTATATCAAAAGTCCTTCACAAATTTTTTTTTTACCCATGTTTGAGAGGTGATAAAAAGAGAACTAATGCAGGTACGTTATGAATTACAATACAAATGGCTTAAAAGGTTAACAGCTGTTGTGCAGTTTAACTCTGCATTAAATAACACTGCAGGTGCCAACATGCACAGGAGACAAGCTATTTTAGAGGATAAAAAGAATTGGAAAAAAATTCCAAGTCCAGGCACTCAGTAGGATGCAAAGTTAAAAAGCCTTTATCATTTTTGAGGGCTAAAACATTAAAACACCATTGCGTATCGACCCACTGGCCTTTATCAGGGTGTTGGTGTTAAAGGTTGACCAACACCCTGATAAAGGCCAGTGGACTGATACGCGTTGGTGTTTTAATGTTGTAGCCAATGGGTAACCTTCCAATCTCCAAAAAGGAGTCAATTCCCATAGACCTCCATGTTAAAATGCCCAACTTCACAGTAGAAAATAATATTTACAGCCTGGTACAAAAAATGTTTTGGGTCTGAATAGCTAAGTTTGCCCTTCATGACAACTGTAAGGGGGGTGTAACTCATCTGCTTGAATTATATTAAGCCTTAAAGTTCTCCATAATTAAGGCCGTGGCCACTTGACTGACGGTTGAACAGCCACTGCTGTCACTAGAATCGAGCTAGGTGGGCGGGGTTTCAGCAACCAGCCACCTCAGCTTCACCCACGTCCTGCCTCTTTACCCATTTTTTAATATCCGGAAGTGATGAGTGGTGACATGCAGCCAAGATGGCCACGGCAGGCACTGCCTACTTTAAGAATCAAAAACGATCTTTAGAAACCTACGAGTGACATCACAGACACTACGTCTATCTTTTTTACAGTCTATGGTTTTCGCTCCTAAAAATAATAAAGACTTTTAAACTTTTGCATCCTACTGAGGGCCTGGACTTGGAAGTTTTTTCCAATTCTTTTTTATTTATAATAAACCCTTTCAAAGAGAGGATAAAAGGGATAACAGCAGCGCTCTAGCTCCCATTTGTCTACTATTTTTAGAGGACTTGTCCTTGACTTGTGAATGGAATGGTCATGTTTCATAAGTTTATGGTCAAGTTCAAGTTTATTTGTCAAGTGTACTTCGATTATCTTACAATCTATTATGTACCGTATATGGGATTGTGGGTTGTGTGTGCAAGTACAGTACAGTACAGTACAGTAAAGTGCAGGTAAAACGAATGTAGGAAATGTTGAGTTAGGTATATTTTAAGCAGTAAAGGAAAAAGCGGAAAGCCATCCTTCATTTTGACAGATTACATTTACAACTTGTATATTAAGCAATGGTCTCAAAATTCATTGCGATCATTTGATGTAATACTTGCGCAGCGCTACTGAAGTTAATGCTGCGCACACACCAGAAGCAAATTTAACTGTTTGTGCAAGTACCTTACATACAAATTAATCTATACATATTGTGCTGAAGCATACATGGTATATACATCAGGTGCAGAAAGTTAAGGGAGATAATGTCCTTATTTAAAGTCTGTTCCAAGCGTTCTGATGGCCTGTGAGTAAAAAACGGTTCTTTGCTCCGGTACCTCCTGCCTGGAGGCATTATGGTAAACAGGCTATGTACAGTCTGACTTGTGATTTTGCAAACCTTCCTCAGACATAGTATATGGAAGATGTCCTGTATGGTGGGGGGTTTGCTACCAGTGATGAATTCAGCTGCTCTTACAACTCTCTGAAAGGCTTTTCGTTTGAGAAGCTACCGTACCGAGAAGCTATCGGGAGGCCGAACTTCTTAAGACTTCAAAAGCTATGTATAGTGTAGATGGAGATCTTTTATGAAACGGCAGTATAGCAAGTTTATTTATTTTGTAAAACAAAAAAATGCATAAACAAAGACCATGTCAAAGATTGAAATTATTGTGAAATCAAACTGCTATTCTCATAAACCCCATTCACACACCAAATCGATCTCAGAAAAGTCCCTTGTTATTGCAACAAGAAGTAATGGTTCAACTTTCTTATTTTTAATGCAGATCAACATTCACAACGAAAAATGTCTGCAAACTGGAATGAAGCAGAGATCCGGGAGCTCGTCACTATCCGCTCTGAAACTGAGATCGATCGTTTATAATCGAATCAGAAACAAAACTACATGCATATGGTTAATCGAGAATATCACGAATAATATGTAAACTTAATATCCTGTAGATCCACCAAGTGCACAATTGCAAATACAATGCACATTAATTGTCTTTACAGAAGGTGTGTAAATGCACACAGATTGCGGAAAATCATTAGCACTGTGAATAAACAGACAGATGTATTGCAGTGGATGATATTTGTAAAAAAATGAAATTATCGGCCTTGACCAATACATTTTTTTTGAGTGGCCGATAAATCTTTCTGTTCCTTAAATTTGTTGTTTGTAATGAAAAGAAACTCTGATGTAAAGCCAAAGTTTGACAGATAGTAAAATGACCAATCATTGTTCGGTTTTAATTTAAAGTTATGTTAAAGAACACTCTCGTGTGCAGCAAAATCCACATCCACAGTACATATGTCTTGTAGCTATTTTAAAAAGGATATGTTTATAAATATTATGCATACAAATTTTCTATTTAGTTTCAACAATTTTCAAACGATCCCGAACAAATACCAGAGACATTTTCCTAGTATTATTTGATTGCGAAAAGGGCTATAATTAGATTATGAGACTTTAGCCTGGATTTCACACACAGGGTCATATATGTTTTCAGTGTAAACTGATTTGTTCAAATGCTGTTTGTAAAATTGCTGTCCCCCTAATTGAAATCCACATTGTTTTGTGCCTGATATGTATTTGAAGAGTTTGGTTCCAAAACCCCAAAATCCATTTTGACTAATTTCGGTAAAAATGTGTTTTCTATACCAAGAAAGTGACAATATGAAAACCACTATTTTCTGTTACAAACTTTCACATAGCATCTTTAGGTTATATTAACATTAAAAATTCAAATCCATAATTAGATTTTTAAAGATTTTTTATAAAAACTGATAATTTTTTCTGCAAAATGCAATAAATCCATGACAAGTTAAAAAAATGCTATAAATCTATTGAATCAATATATTAATGTGCATTCATCTGTGCCATGTTATATTCATTTAGTTCACTATGGTACTATTTAAAAAAAACATTAATGGCATTAATTAAAGCACTTACTTTGTCATATTAAGAACACTGTCATTGCTGCTGTCTTCCTTGGACAATGTCGCTGAACTTTTTTAACAGCGATAAGCTGGAAAATGTTTTGGCCTCGCTCGATTTTCATTGACTTAAAATACTGGAAAGTTTATCAATGCCATCAAAAGTATTTTTTTTCTTTGTTTGTTGATCACGAAAAACAAAGTAGAGGAGGAAAACGAATTCAGTGTGTATTCAATGCGCAATGCAGATATCGGATTTTGTGTAAAATAAAAAAAAATATTTTTAATACTGACATGTTACAGTACTGATTTTGGTGGTAATTACCGGTAATAAAAAAGCCATTTATCACGTTTTGGAACCAAACTCTTCATATATTACTGGTTGCAAAAACATATAAATGTTAATATACTTAACAAATTGCATTGCTCCCTCTCAAAAAGTTGTATGTAAAGTTGAATGACATGGCGTTACGAGCACCTTGACAAGCTACAGTTTCATAATACTGTAGTCGTCATGCACTGTTAGTACCTGTGACAGCATCCACCTCCTCATCCACAGAGTTCTGGTTCATGAAGCTGCCGAAGGGAGAGAAGGGCAGGGAAGAGTTCAGGTTAAGCCCCAGCATGAAGTTGTGCACTTTGCCAGCACGGCCCTCACGTGTGGTGAACAGGGTGGTGTCACCCATTATGGAGGTCAACATGCGCTGCATCCAACTAGCCTGGGCATGGCGTTGGTGCTCATCCTGCATCTCTGTGCTCTCTGTGCCTACTGATAAAGAGAGAAAGAGACATTCTTTCATGTTTATGCATTTGGCATATGCTTTAATCCAAAATGACACATAGAGCATTTAAGCTATACATTTTATCAGCATAATATCAGTATTCTTTGGAAATTTTTCTCTCAACCTTAGTGTTGCTAACACAATGCTCTACTAATCGAGTTACACAAAACCCCTTTACATGTGTTGCCTTTTGGCTTCCACAAAGACACAGTTCCCTATAAAGTGGTTTTGGCGCTATATTGGCATAATATGTAGTTTGAAAAGTGCAATGAACTGAACTGTCTGCGTGGGAAAGAAGTTCTTCTCACCTCTTTGTGTTTCCTCTTCATTATCTGTCGAGTCATCTCCCACAATATGCTCGGGTTTAATTTGCTCTGAAAACAGGAGACCCATACACATGAAAGCCAATCTAAACATAGCACTTCCTATTCAAACAGGCAAACAGTGTAATACAAGTGTCATGCACCAGTTTTCATTTTACATGCATAGGGCCAGGTTCAAATCCCAGCCTAATACACAGCATAATCTTAATAAACCAAGCGAAAGTAATGGAACTTGACAGGTAGTGATCATCATGCAGTTTCATTGTAAGGGAAACAGCACTATTTAAAGTCTCTATAAAGTCAATCTTGAAAATTTTTTGAAACACATTATAAATGTATTGCTGAAACATGTAAAAAGACTGTAAAATATGTAGTCCTGATTTGGAGTTTTTTTTACCATTTCCAAGATCTAGATTATTTGGGCAGGGTTAAAACGGTGGCTTAATGATGCACTTGAGCATCCCAATACCACTTTTTCATTTCCGATACCAGAATTCAGAATATCAGCCGATACCAATATCTGCCGATACTACTGTAATTAAATGTGTAAAGTGCTTTCTGCTACAGCTAGTATCATTTTTAATGTAAAAATCAATGATTTAAAATGATTTACAAGTTACAGGGAACATTAGTAATTATTAATCATGACAGTGTTTAGGAGAAGATATAATAGGTACGTTTGATCAGTTAAGTTTGCTAAATACTTTTTTCCTTAATTGTGTAAAACTGTTAAAATAAAAAAGCTTGTGTGCAGATGGTTATTTTGGGAATTATGCGCTTGACCAAACTTTTTATGCACATTCCAGGTGCAGAATGCACCTATGTCATATACACAGTACGTTTATGGGCTTTCTGGGCGCAGAATTGATGCACTTGAATCATCCTCTCATGGGAATCTTTGCTCCACAATGGACATTTCATAACTGTTAAAACACAAAGAGAATAGATGCATCGTGTGCTCAGCACCAACCTGATCTCAACCTGACCGAAGCGACAATGGTTTGAAAATAGGAAAAAATCAGTTGAGTAACCAATCCGTGAGAATGCCACGGAAAAGAAAGTCAGTAGCAGGGCCACGGAAATATGCGGAGATACGTGAGAATGTCACGGAAAAATTAGCAAAAAATTCTGTGACTATCCCACGGAACTTTGTGAGATCATGTTGCAAGCACATAGTGAATTGCATCCATCCAACAGCTTACTGAGACTTTATAAAATAAGATCTTTAAAATTATCGTGTGTGAATGACGCGTTTCATCCGTCCGCTTTACCAGTGGATTAACTCAGTTTGAGAGTAAATTACAGTGTTTCTGTAAACTTAAATATCTTAAAATGTGTGATTGTTCCTTCACATGAAGCTATGGAGTGTATTAAGAAACTTTGAATATAGTTTATGGTGCTTTTATAATACTTTGTCCTTTTAATAGCTTGTCAGTAACAACCACGGCTAACGCAAAGTATCGGATTTGGATCGGTCATGTTGTCGGTCCTCGATTCGATCCAGCTAAAAAGCCTGGAACCGCCCCAATACCGATCCAGAAAATCGGATCGGGACATCCATACCCCTAACGGTAGCCAATCAGATTGCCTTTTGCAAATAACCGTAACGGTACATTCACACGAGACAGAAGCATTAACGCTTGACGGAAGGCTTGTCTCAGAGTCGTATAATAATAGAGTTACGACACTCACATAGACGTCCGTTGTAAGAATGGAATGCGGAAGTAACAGCGTGTCATGTAGTGATGCATAGTTACAAACGCAGCACTGAAGCCCATTCATTTCAATGGCACCTGTTGGTAAATCAATGAAATTACCGTCTCTCTTTACATTTTCAGACATTTTATGAATATAGTCAAACGTGATATTTTATGAACTCTGCTGTAGGTGATGATTATCGTTAATAATAACTAGTAACATTTTTATATTTTAATGAGTTATGTATAATGTGTGAATAATATAGATTTAATGGTTTAATATTTTATTACTGGTGGCCATCTACTTTATACTTATCTTTTTTTATATATTACGAGTAAAAATAGGGGGCAACAGCGACAAGCTAAATGCCTTATAAGAAAGTCACACTGCTTACAATGCTGCTATGTGTTTCATTGTGTTTGGTAAGTAATACGAGTGATGTAAATCATGTATAATTACATTAACTTTTAATGTTTACTATAAATACAAATAAATATGAATTTAGTGTGTTTCTGTTATGCTTCACTGTTACAAATAACCGCGTTGGAGATCTTTTTAATATAGTAAAAGTGTAGGAATTATGTTTTTAGCAGACTGATAGCCATTTATATAGCCATATTTTTGCTACAAAAATAAAAGATAAACTGTGTTGCTGTAGTTGGTATAGATAACCACAGTTATCTTTGGGTCATCATTAACTGTTTATCTTTATTAACTGATTTACTGTATTTCCATCACTCCCTAGTAAAAAAACGTTATAAACATAGTAAGTATAGTGATCAATTCACATTACAAGCTAATATTTACCTAAAATAGCTGAAAACTTATGCAAACAGATTGACAGCCCTGCTTGGTTTGGAACTGTAGAACGTTACATGAATCACGTGACCGCGCGGCGGCGAGATCAAAGCATTTCGTAACTCTCTTATTATACGACTCTGGCTTGTCTGAAGCGTGGCCAAAAACCAATCAAAGTGGACGCTACACATGCTCCTCTGTTCTCCGGTCTTGCATAAATGCTGGCTTTGCCTAGGTTATTTGCATAAGGCGATCTGATTGGCTGACGCATGCGTTGCCACTTGAAAAGTTAAGAAATGTTCAACTTAAGTGACACAGCGCTGACGGATCCACAATACAGTTCAGCAACAGTGAATGTTGCCTATATTTCCAATATTTTGATAATTTCATTTACTTTCTTTTTTGCATTCAAATTTGGTTGGATGGTTAATAACACATTTTTCTGTTGTTTGACAAACTCAGAACACATTTAATATCTGATTTAACGGCTACTTTGACACTTAGTGATAAACTCAGTTTATGTCTAAGTGCAGTCCACAAGGTTATTCCCTAAGACCTGATACAGCGTTTAAACATATGACTCATTGTGAATAGGCATGACAGCTCTGTGTTAAAAGTATATTGATTCATTTTTACTTTAGAAATCTATGAGTGTGTGATTTTGATGGAGGTTACAAAGTAATAGTTTGTAGATTAATATGTGACTGTTTATTATGTATGTCCACACCTTCTAAACTGTGTGTATTAACTGCACAGTTCTGCACTAGAAGAACCGGTAACGGCACTTTTTTCAGCATAACACAATGTCACAAACAAAGGAATATGACAATACAAAATGACTTTGTCTTGAAATACAGTGCCGGTTATCCCTTGTATTGTGTGTTTTATCTCAATTGTGATATCAAGAAGGGAGATAACATTAAAGAGATACAATCTTTCTCACCCAACTCCTCCTCCATTGTGCTACTGCTGGACGTCTCCTTTACACCCAGAACCCGGTTGAAGAGTATGGAGAAAGCACTCCCCCATACACCTGCAATACATAAAGTTAATGGATTATACATAGTACAATGGACAATAGTGAAACTGATGGTATTCAACTAAGAACCCAATAATCAGTTGTAATAAAGAGCCTAAATTTATTTTGCAGAAACGAGCCCGAGATGCGAGGTGCAAGATCAGTTGCCAACTTGTCACAGATAAGATGTACTTACATTGAAAGTGTTTTTCACACTATGAGTTTAGAAAAGAAACATGTGACTTACAGGAACTATGAAGCGTGTAATATATACAGTACAGTACAAGAAGTAAACAGTGTTGACTGTATTGATACTAAATGAACTTTTATAATGAAAGAGTTTGAATGAGTAATTCAGAGCAATTCCAGTCTTACCCATAAGGAAATGTAAGGGGTTTTCCTCATATTTCTTCACAACGCTGCCCATGAAGAACTTGCTCCCAAATAGCCCAGGAGACATGAAGGTGCCGTATTTGGCCATGCCAATTTCATACGGGCTGAACTCTACCCAATCTGATGGAGACAGACACATGAATAGCTGCTCATGCATGATCAATCAAATACAATGTTTTAATATCACATCACCTTAATCTAGCATTGCTAACATTTATCCCATCAATACTGTTAACAAATGCAAAAAATACTTGTGTGACTTAAGTTAGCACTAAAGGAAGAGAAATGTAACCAACTTCCTTTTCATGAGCAAGTAGTTCTTAACAACCCAATGCTTAGTCACACACTCTGATCCCATTCAACAAAAAACAACCAACCCACTCACAATAGATAGCCTCTAAAAATAGCTAGTCTACATCTGTAGGCAGAGCCGCGTACATACACACCAACTTTACATTGGGTCAATCATTAGTTCACACACTGTACGGATATTTGCATGTTTCCAATGAATTAAGCAAATATAAACAAATTGATTTCTTCCACGGTGGCCGAGCAGAGCACACACAACCTTTTGCTATCTTTACAAATAATGACTTTTGCAACAGTTGCTATTACTTTTATTTAAAACAAATAATTAATGCACACCCCCTATTAAAATATCCTAATGCACCATGTTATTTGACCAAGGGTCTGTTTCATAAATATCTGCATCATTTTACTGCCATTCATTGCATGTTTTATGTGAACTTTTTATTATTCTTACCTGCAAACATGAGCTCTGACACATCAGGTTTGACGTGAAGGCAGGTGAAGAGAGGCAGAGGACACTGACCTTCATTAGTCTTCGCCTGCAGGGAGCTAAGAGTAGTGTCCATTCTCTAAACAACACACAATATATACGTACTATAAATAAAAAAAACATTTTACATTCATTGAAGCAACAGAAACATTACTTCTGTACATGCACACTTTAAATCAGGGGTCCTGGAGGGCCGGTGTCCTGCAGAAACTTTCCTAAACACATCTGCATGAAAGTTTCTAGTCTGTCTAATGGTCATGGTTTTGTATTTAGCAGTGGTGGCCAGTGACTTCTTTTTTCGAGGGCGCTCGATGCGAAGTTCGCCACAACTTATTTAGTCCGTCATGTGTGTGGTTCATAATTACAAAATATGTGTTCTGTGTGTCGAGGGAACCTATGTGCATCACGTGTCTTGTCAAAAAAAGTGCCTGCTGCAGACGCGTCGAAAGGGTTTATCTCGCGTTTGCCAGATACTCGCACAATCTCATGCATAATCAGAGTTTACTGTTAAGAGAGTGTCTTGCTGGTTATTTTGTAAACGTGAGCGTCTCTTTTATCATAAACGGTTTTGACGCGTGTGCAGCAGGCCCTTATTTTGACAAAACACGTGATAAACATGGTTCACATGACGCAACAAACACATATTTTGAAAACACAAGCAAAACACATGACACTCCGAACACATATTTTGAATTTGCGCCCCTCGGATGAGCCGCCACTGGTATTTAGGGTACCGAATATACATTATGCATTGGAATAAATGTATATCACTGCTGGGAAAAACTCATTCAGCATTGCTAATCAATGCACACTCATACAAACTTCACAGGAAAATTCAGTTACACAATATTTTAAAAAAGCTGATTCAACACTGACTTACAGCACCAGCATAAACACATTATATTAAAGTGTGCTGTTGTGCTGACTCATTTATCCAGTAAATATAAAGGCTCTCAGCTTTTAACTCTTTTAAAAAAAGTATCTTCCTGATTCATACGGACGATGCTTCCCAGCATGGGACCATTTGCATTATGATGCATAATAGACATGCGACATACAAAGGACTGTATTTTTATTTGACTGTATTTGAATAGCCAACAGTGTACAGCATATTCAAACTCTCTGAAGCAGTAAATATTCTGCATATATTACCCCTGGAATGAGAGTCTCTCCTATCAACATGCCGAAGATGTCCGTGAAGGTGACGGGCTGCCCGGCTGATTTTTTCTTCCAGAGTGCCTTCACGTAGCGGTTGATGTTTTGGGGCAGGAGAAGTTTAAGTGGGTTATTGCTGACCCTGTTCATCAGCTCCTTATTTATATCGCCCAGTCCTTTAGCAGGAAATTCAGGGTGCGAGTACAGCATGGACATATACCATGTGGAAACTCATTATGAAATATGCAGTGCTGTATTCAAGACAAACAAAATAAAGCATTTATAGCCAACTATTTGACTGCAACTAATCCTGACCATGTTGATCCGGAAAGTCCTGCCACATATGTCGCGCAGTCAAGCACCCCAGACTCATACAGAGCCTTCATCACTCCCGAAAATCCCACCATGGCACGAAAACCCCCACCAGAGCCCAGTATAGCGATGGTTGGAACCTGAGCACAGACAAAACTGCAATGAGACTGCATCTCCATTAACTCACTCGTGATAAGATCTCTTTTTTTAGTATAGCATATGCAATGAGATGGTTGCGGTGGGTTTTGTGTTTACCTCTCGTGGTGAGGCTGGAAGGAAGCGTGGGTTTTCCATTTTAAGAAGCTTCTTGATGCTAAGCATAACTCTGTCCCTGCGTGCCTGCATGTAAAGCTTTTCCTGATCGCACAGAGCCATGCTGAAGCGCAAGTCTGTGGACGCACTTGAAACAGACCAAAATTTTGCATCAGTCTTTCATTCACAATAATACCAATGTGACTCTCACAGGTCTATATGGAGCACACAAATCATGTACAAAAGGGGAACAATGTGTTGCATAAAATTGCATTTGTACCTACCACACTTCTAAGGCCAGGTCGAGAAACACTTTGGTCGTCTAGAAGGAAATGAAGACATAGACAATTATAAACCAATTATACTAGGCCCCGGTGTAAAGTTAAAGTAAAAAAAGCAATTTGGGTTTTTACCTTGCCAATAGAAAGTGTCACTTTCTCAGTCTGCCCCACTTTGAGTTTTGAAAGGGAATATTTAGCTGTGCCAAGAGTTTCGTCCATGACATAATTAGCATCCATTAGTATCATCTTTAAAAAAGCGCAGTGAAATGACATTATAAATCTGATGTACATTTTTATACTTTAATGATTCAAAACAAAAAGCATGACCTATATATTTAATCTGTCCTGGTGTAACAAAGCTGAACGGTGAAAAGAATCAAATGACGTTAGCTTAGTATAAAACAATATGTCTCTGATAGCATCTACTGGCCTTCCTTGATGCCCAGCTGATGTCAGACCAATGACTGCCCCATCTAATCTACTTATTTGTGTGTGTATATGTGTATTTTTTTTTCCTAGGGTTTTTTCAACCCCTGGGGAGTCTGCTGACATTGGCTTAACTTAGCACCCTCTTACATACGTTACATTTTTACTACGCTTGCTAGTATGGTTAATCTTAATATCTGTATTCTGCTGCTTATGTTTTATGATTTTTCTGTGTTTTTCCTGAATCTATTAAAGTAAAGCTGCTTTGAAACAATTAAACAATTGTGAAAAGAGCTATATAAATAAAACTGAATTGAAAGCATGCAGACAGTTTAAAAGTATCTTCTGAAACTGTTCTATGTAAAAGATTATGATTTTATCATCTCCAAAACATTGGGTTGGTTGGGGTCCAATATGAACTCAAAGGTTTCATTCCACTTAGGGTTAATGTCATTATTTATGTGCCGTGTTCGTTTCCTAGACTCTGGGGTGGTGGGAATGGACAATTCCACGTATGGATCCGGGGTGTCCACTGTGAACAAACACAAGAATGCTCATTATATAAATAAAGAGATGTCCTTAAATAACAAGAAGAGATCATTTGTATATACTCACATAAATCCCCAAATTTGCCTTTAGTCACATTTTCAGCTCCTACCACGGTCACTTTCAATCTATGAGAATACTGATGCTCAACCTGTATATATAAATAATCCTCGGTGTCAGGGATTAAGAGTGGCAGAGGTAATAAAAAGTTCCTATCTATGTAATAAAGGAAGCTCATTTAAATATCTGTCTAGGAAACGCACAACAGGTGAATCCCAAACCAAAACATAAGCATTTAACACTGTTAATACTTGTTATTACCATAAAACATAATAGTGTTGTAATAATTGTGTGTCTCTTTAAGATGTGTATGATTATTATATTCAAATGAATAAACAAGTTATAAACTTGTCAAATTGTTTGGATTGTCAAAAAGTCCCATTTTCCCTCATGCAAATTATTCATACTTCCACAGCTCTTTCCTTTTGTAACTTTATTGTGGTAAATTTAAGACTTTAAACATTACTTTTTATTCTGAACACACAATAAATAAATTAGCATGTGTGTTTTAAATGACCAAACAAAATGGCATCAGAGACTATACAATAAAACGACTTTACATTAAGACTTACATTTACTGTTATATAACTTACTATGATGTACTGATAGGGGTCTTTGGAAGACATTCTTGCTGCAGTTTGGTGGTCAGGACGGCACTTTTTCAGGACAGTCCGGGAAACATCTGTTATTTTAACAAAATGAAAAATAGGAAGAAAAAATAGTGTCGACCCACAAGACGCTGAAACATGACACTGAGGCGAATAAGATATGCAGAGTTCATAAGGAAGACGTCTTTAGACGAACCACAAAGCTTTACCCTCGGTGTCTACTGACGTGATGGACTTGTTTCAAAGATCATACTGGCGCGTAATTACAGTTTAACAGAAACACGAAACGCGTGAGAACTTACCACTGGTGGTAAAGTGATGTTGGACTCTCTCCGACTGAAGGCATTTCAGGAAGACGAGAGGAATGCGCATAAACTGGGCGGACTAAAGAGATTTGATTCGTGAACGATTTGTTCTTTTGAGTCGGTTCATTTTTGTGATTCTCTACGATTCGCAAGTGTGTGGCGATTAAACGAGACGACTATGGAATATTTTGGGGGGTAAAGCTGAAAAAAAAATTAAATAAAAGTAGGAGTCTCAGTAATTTTCAGTGACACCTTCAACTAAAACACAAAAGCTAAAAACACGTTTCACATTGTGATAAAAGGCAACTTAGAATTTCTTTTAACAAAAAATAAAAAATAAATAAAACATTTACAATTATTGACAGACGTTTCATCCACATTTATAATCACTTACCTAAAATGCATTAAAACGAATCGCCCTAAAAGAATCGACTCGTTAATATGAATGAAGTTCGAAGCTCGGGTCGAAACTCTCACCAGCTCCAATAACACTAAATGGCAAAAGTGAGACATTTGCACAGACACGAGGCGGCGCTCACGAACTGTAGGAGATTGTTACGAGAATCTGCGTTTAATGCGCTGGTCATTGGTCTTTCAAAATCGAATGAATCATTCATATTATTAAATCCGATCCATACCCCTAAATAACTTTTGGTATAGTAACAGAGATTCGGTATTTTTCCCCTACAAAACAACAACACATTCCAGTAATTAGGTCATAAAAAAATATACAAATACGATGCCAGGGATACACAGAGGACAATAATGCAAGTATACAAAAATTAAAAGGACAAAACGGAGGCAGCCTATAGTTTTTATTAAATAAAGCTTTGAATAATTTCCATATATCAGGGTCTCCAACCTTTTATGTGAGCAACCCTTACGAAAATTAACCATGGTTTTATTGTGGTAAAAGTGTAATAGCCTAATCATTATTTGGTGTATTGATTACTATCAGCAAAACCATGGTCAAGTTTTGTAAGGGAAGGGCTACCACAATAGATAAAACAATCTGGAGGGCTACTTTTTTGATGTAGTCCCTACTGAAAAATCAGGCTAAAACCAGCATAAGCTAAGCTGGTCTAGCTGGACTTAGCTGGTCAGGCTGGAAGACCAGCTGACCCACCAGCTTGACCAGCTTTGCCAGGCTGGGAGGACCATCTTAAACCAGTTACTGCCACCTTACACCAGCTAAAACCAGCTACCAGCTTATGCTGGTCTTAGCTGGATTTTTCAATAGATGTCTACTCAAAACCTTTTGCTTTACTTGTTGATTTTATTTTATTTTACCTGTTGATATGTTTTAACATTGTTTAAAACATTAATACCCATAAAAGAAGCCAAGCTTATATAAAAAACATGTAATAAATACTTTAGTTTATTGGTAAGCAAAAACTTTGGAGGGAAAGACCATACTTTCTCCCAGGGAAAAATGTACAATATTATTACATTAGAAATTGTTGTCAATTCTCTCTGAAAAGGAAGCTCTGACTTTATAATTATTATTTTTTTGTTGCTCCACCGAAAGCATAATGTTGATCCTTGCATCAATAAAAACACTTCAGAGGGAATAGCATTGGAAACAGTAAAGGAATACTATTTCCAATTCTATTTCCTCTGAAGTGTTTTATTGATGCAAGGATAAACATTTCCATGGCCATGTACTTATTGTTTGAATTTAACTGACACAATAATTGGAAGTATATGCTTTCGGTGGAGCAATAAAAAAATAATAATTATAAACTCAAAGCTTCCTTTTTAGAGAAAATGAACAACAATTCCTAATGTAATAATATTGTAGAGTTTTCCCTGGGAGAAAGTATAGTAGCTGTTATAGAATTTTTGTATTTTTGTAAAGTAGTTATAGAGTCTGCGAGGTTGTCCAACTAACAAAAGATTGTCTTTGAACCGGTTGTCAAAGAAAGGTAGAGAACATTCTTATTGTCCCATGAGTAATATTTGTGTGGAGAAAAGTTATTTGTATCTTATAGAGATCAGTAAAAGCATCTGCTTATGACAATTAAAAAACTTAAAAAATAATTTTTGTGACATCATAAATACAAAGTAAAAGAAAATTCAGGCCACCAACTTAAAAAAAAAAAAAAAGTTAGGGAAAGTATTCCAGAGTGAAAATGGGTTCATAAAAATATCTTAATCCAATTGATCTTAAACGTGTTGTTTAGTCTAAAAAAATCCCAAACCACCTTTATTGGATTTATCAGTACTGATTTTCTAATAAAGTGGGTTTTATTTTTCCAAACAAAGTTGTTTAGTATACTATCAACCTTTTTCTAAACATTCCTTTATCAACCTCCAAGAAGAGAGCATGCAGCTGCATAAGTGAGTAAACAGTCTTTCAACTTTAGAGAGCAAAATTCTTCCTCTTATTAATAAATATCTCTGTAGCCAAGAGTAGAGTTTCCTTTTAGTTTTGTAATCAGAGGATCAAAGTTTAGTTTACATTTTACATTTATTAATTAAACCTTTTAATTTAACAACCTTTAATTGACATCAACTCACATTTGTTAATATTTAGGTCAAGGTCCGAAGCTCTAGAGAAAGAATCAATCAATTTAAAAGCTTTATGGAAAAACATAGTAGCCTAGGTCTATGACGTTACTCGTCTTACATCTTCATGTTGCGCAAAGAGTCCCTCCCTCTTTCCCTTTTGGTTTAAAAGGCGCAGAAATCCATAAAGGCTTAGATTTTCGGAGATCCTTCAAAGCACACAGCTCTGCTCTGCCTTGTAATAAGAAACACTGCAGATAAAACTTCTGGAATGCATAGAGTGATTTTCCTGGTCCTACTTTCAAGCTGTTGGATCTTTTCCTGTGAAGGATGTAAGTAGACAGAAGTGCAGCTTTTCATTTTTTTTTACCAAAGCCAGATTGTTTAACCATTTCTTTGCTCCTGTTGCCACAGATGACCCTTGCTGTGCAGACCCTTGCCAAAACCAGGGTGTGTGTCTATCCAAAGGTGCCGATGCTTATGAATGTGACTGTACCAGGACAGGATATTACGGCGTAAACTGCACTTCTCGTAAGTTTGCCATCGGATTGTATTTACATTCGATTTATAACTTTTTAAAACATACTCAAAAAAGGTTTCTGCTGTTTATTTCCCTTACAGCTGAACTCCTGACATGGATCAAATTGACTCTGAAACCAGCTCCAAGCACATTGCATTACATCCTAACACATTATAAATGGATTTGGGATCTGATCAACAAAATTTCTTATTTGAGAAATTCCATAATGGCCTATGTCCTGACATGTAAGTGTAACGCTTATTTGGATTCAGAGCAAAACCGGTTGCTCTTTCGCATATTGTTCGAAAAAGGAACTAATGAATGTATTTTTAATATGGTATTTTCTCATTTCTTGTTTTTCAGCAAGAGCACATTTGATCGACAGTCCACCAACTTACAATGCAGAATATGGCTACAAAAGCTGGGAAGCATATTCCAACCTGTCCTACTACACGCGCACTCTTCCGCCATTGTCCAGGAACTGTCCTACACCTGATCTCCCCAATCCAAAGCAGGTTGTGGAGAAAGTGCTGTTAAGAAAACAGTTCATCCCTGATCCGCAAGGGACCAGTCTTATGTTTGCCTTCTTCGCCCAGCATTTCACTCACCAGTTCTTCAAAACCGATTTTAAAAAAGGACCAGCATTCACAAAAGCCCTAGGCCATGGAGTAAGTCTAATTCAAAGTTTCAGTCAAAAACTTTTGCACGGGACTGCATTTAATATAGAAACCGTAAAACCGTGATGCCATTTCTAACAACTCCGTTATGTTTTAGGTGGATTTAAGTCATATTTATGGAGAAACACTGGAAAAACAACACAAACTTCGTCTGTTTAAAGATGGCAAGCTGAAGTATCAGGTACTGTGACATAATAAAAAATATTAAAATGAAAATTGACATGAAGTTGTATAGCAATTTAAAATAAACTTATTTATTTGGTTGGCAGATTGTGGATGGTGAGGTATACCCTCCTCTGGTGAAAGATGTCCAGGTGGAGATGCACTACCCTCCTCATATCCCAGAAGAACAGAAATTCGCTGTTGGCCATGAAGTCTTCGGTCTGGTTCCAGGTTTGATGATGTACGCTACCATTTGGCTGCGCGAACACAATCGTGTCTGTGATGTCATGAGGCAAGAACATCCCGACTGGGACGATGAAAGAATCTTTCAGACCACCCGTCTTATCCTCATTGGTAAGCCGTGACTCTAAATATTCCTAATTGGGTAAATATGTGGATGACTCGAAAGCAAGGGACTAAATGCTTGTTTTTTTGTTTTTACAGGTGAGACCATCAAAATTGTGATCGAGGACTATGTTCAGCATCTGAGCGGCTACCACTTCAAGCTCAAGTTTGACCCAGAGCTTCTCTTCAATCAGCGCTTCCAGTACCAGAATCGCATCGCATCTGAGTTTAACACTTTATATCACTGGCACCCACTGATGCCCGACAACTTCAACATCCAGGATGAGGTCTACGGCTACCACCAGTTCGTATTTAACAACTCCATAGTGACAGAACACGGCATACGCAACATGGTGGAGTCCTTCAGCAAACAGAGAGCTGGAAGGGTGAGATTTACTCATTTATGGAAAGCTTCATTTATCTTTACTCTGTTGTCCTTGCTAAATTTTGCCGTTTTCGATGTGAACAGGTCGCTGGTGGACGCAACCTGCCAGCCGCGGTCCAGGGAGTGGCTGTTAAAGCTTTAGAACATTCCAGAGAGATGCGTTACCAGTCTTTCAATGCCTATAGGAAGCGCTTCAACATGAAGCCCTACATGTCCTTTGAGGAAATGACAGGTAAGATAAACAGTGAACAAACACTTGTGTCAATCACATAAAAAGCTAATAGAAATGTGTTTGTATAGATCTAGAGGATTATTACAACAAGTGTGTATAGTAGGTAACATATCCCCAATTCTGTGTGATTAAATAGGAGACAAGGAGCTAGCAGCTGATCTAAAGAACCTGTATGGCGATGTAAATGCAGTTGAGCTGTATACTGGTCTTCTTATTGAGAAGCCCAGACCCAACTCTGTCTTTGGGGAGACTATGGTGGAGATGGGAGCCCCCTACTCTCTGAAAGGCCTCATGGGAAATGCTATTTGTTCTCCTGAATACTGGATGCCAAGCACATTTGGTGGGAAAGTTGGATTTGACATTGTTAACAGTGCATCACTAAAGAAGCTGGTGTGCTCGAACATCAAAGGCTCCTGTCCAGTGGTGTCCTTTCAGGTGCCCGAAGTAAAATATCAAAATGTAGAAAAAGTTAATTTAAGCTCAGTGCACTCCACACAAAATAATATAAACCCAACTGTTGTCTTGAGAGAGAGAAGTTCAGAGCTTTAAATGCACATCAGCATTATGCTTGTAAGGCTTGAGTATTTTTACTTGATATTTAAAGGTGCAGTGTGGGACATTGAGATTGTGAATTGCAACCAACGGCTAAGTCCAGAGCCCCCCCCCCCATGTATGTGATATTGCACAAGTCCCACATGGCACCTTTAAGTTTTTATTTATTAGTTTATTTATTTAAATAATTTATTTGAATAATTTATAATTTATGTGTGATTTGTACTGATTGTTTTTTATATACGTTTTATTGTGATGTACTGTTTGTATCTATGTCTGACAAACTTTAACGATGTTTTTTTTACAAATAAAAAATTATTTTAATACAAGCTCAGTTTTGTATTATTTTATTTCCATGATCTAGCTCACTCTTTAAATAAAATCAAATGATTCTACTAGAACTTAAAACACTATAGTGTATGTTTTAGCTCTTTTCACACAGAGATTACTGAAAATACACAGAAAACGCGTCCATGGATTTGTCCGGGATCCTTTGATTTTGATTCATTCACACTGCCATTAATTTTCAGGAAACTTTGGGTGCATTCACACACATACCCTAAAGATCCCATAAAGACACGACGTATTAGCTTGTGACAAACGATCTGTAAGATGTATTTTACAATTACAAGACACACTGTGAATCAAAAGAATGTCCTAGCAAAGTTGGAAATGCCTTGGGACATTTCAGATTGAGGAATTTAGGCAGGTCTGGACCAGTTATCTCTTTAGAACTGAGACTAAACTTTGTAACTATGCAGATCGTATACATGTACAAACAACTAAATAACCCTCTATGTAAAAAAAGAAATCAAGACAGTTGGCAACCCTAGTTTTACGGGAACGATTCCAAAACATTTACGGCACGTGTTTGTGTTCGCACAGAAGGCTCTCGGCCAATTCTGTGGAAATTTTCTGAGATCAAAGTGTTGTGTGAATGGTGGTTTTGTTTTCAGTAAACTGCAAAAATACTTTGCCGCCTTTAAAATTTTTGTTGAATCAACTCGGATTTACAAGTCATTCCAACTTACTATTATTTATCTTGACTAGAGATGAGTTGTTATAACTACAGGTGAGTTGTTATAACTTATAAAGTTAAGATGACTTTTTTCAACTATATTTTATAAGTTGTGACAACTCATCTGGGTTGACATGACTTTTAAAAAAAAATTTTAAGGCAGCAAAGTATTTTTACAGTGTGTCTAGTGTCACTATAGTTCCTCAAATGAAAGCTTTCAGGGCTTATTTCAGGTCATATCTATGGATTGAATACCCTGATGGCCAAAAGCTGCATGGCACGGATTTAACCAACCCAGGCTTATCTTTGTACTATTGTCATCTGCTTTCATGACTGGCTATGAAATTGCTGCTTGCAGCTATTTGTAAATATTACTGTGTATAACAAAATGACGTATGGGTAATATTAACACCAATCTTGATTTCATGACATCATGACTATCATACAGGAAACTCTTGGACCAATAATGACATGGTAGACTCTAAAAACTGTTGTGTTAAAGATAACACAAGCTGTCCTTAACTAAACAATTTATTTTACTTTAAACTGTGTTCTTCTATTTCATTTATTAAAATTAAGGTGTTAAAATGGCACATCATTTTGTTTAAATATAATGCAATATATATCCTGACTACAATAAACCTTTTAAGGCAATAAAAAATAACATATGTTCTCCTTGACTAGTTACAAGACTTTTATAAACATATTTAAGAGCAAATGTTATCAATAAACAGCCCATGTGCAGCAATACATTTTGAATCTGAACATTTATATTTATATTTTATATTTATATTTTATTCTGGATTTCTTTTAGACCCTCGTGATCCTGCAGAAGACAAAATTCTAAAACAAGAAAAATCTTATGCAAACACAGACAAAAACAAATTACATGTAGCTTTGGCCTACTGCAGGTGTGTCTGAACACACAAATCACTAAAACAAATAAAGAATTCAAAATAAAAGATATTCATTAGTGAAACTTGGCTATCATTGAAAGACCTCAGACTTTTGGGTGTTACTGAAACGTTGGAGGAACAAGCTTAAGGCTCTATGCAAGTACCAGCATGCCTAACAAAGGCCACTGAAAAATGTTTCATTCACTAGTGGGATAAGAGGTAGATGGATGTTTAATGTGAGGAGTACCAGAAAGAAGGGCAAGAGTCACAGGACACAATGTATTCATTTCACTCCTCACAAAGGTGAAAAGATTACAAATTACAGATACAGTTTGGATTACACAACTGTTATGCTTATGGCACGTGTGTTGTGTAAAAAACAGGAAAGAGAAAAAACATGGATGAAAGGATGGTATTAAAAATATATATATACATATATATACATATATATATATGAATAAATAAATAAATATATATATATGTCAAATATATATATATGTGTATATATATATATATATATATATATATATATATATATATATATATATATATATATATATATATATATATATATATATATATATATATATATATATATATATATATTTAAATAAATAAATAAATAAATAAATATATAACCCATGATATCTTCAGTACTGACTGAGTAAAATCAATGACTCAAAAATCTAACTTTGATGCTCTAATCTCAAGTTATGGGACGTCAGCCTGGATCTCGCAGACAGGGTCACAAATGTTCTTCACAGATGATTTAGTTTTAGTAAATGCATACTATATAGTGATCTGAAGTGGTGGCCGGTGACTTCTCTTCCGAGGGCGCGAATTCAAAATGTATTCGGTGTGTCATGTGTGTTGCTCGTCATTCCAAAATATGTATTTGTTGCGTCATGTAAACCATGTGCATCGAGCGCTCTCAAAAAAGATGTCACCAGCCGTCACTCTTGACATGTCTTACTTATAGTATCTCACGGTCTAATTGATACAGGTCACAGACAGTCATCTGATAAGGCGATGAGTTTAGAGAAAGGTAGTTTCTGGAGTGTCAACTACTATGAGAGTTACCAAACCACAGTAAACCCATGTCAACAGCACATTATGTAAAAAAACAAACTACTTTATGAGTGTTGGCATACTTTCAGATTTGGAATGATGAAAGTCATGACCTAAGAATCTCTAGATGTTTTCATCAGTGTGTCATCAAAAGAATCGCAAAATTTCATTTTTATAATAAACATGGTGATGGTTTGTAATGCTTAAACTTTTATTTAACTCAAAACCTGAAAAAAGGTGGTTTGCCATGGTATTAAAAACATGTTCAACCAAAACGTTCAAATATTATATTTGAATTTAACAAAGGCAGGCAATGTACACAAAGGCAAGAATCATTGAATACTTAAACAAACTACAAAGTATACCGCAAACAGACATGAAATGACCCGAGAACCTTTGCACCTATACACGTCATTTGTTCACAAACAAGAGGTACAGTGAGGATAAAAGAAGAATAAGTGAAATAAACTTTTATCTGGTGTAAAATCATTAGTAAATACTTAGTTTATTTCTGATCTGACTTAGGAGAGAAACTCTCATTTAAATCTCCAAACGTGCCTTTAACTTTAAACAGGTAAAGGCATGTTTGAACATCTGATGAAAGTGGAGTGACTGGCTGGTTTTAGAGCGGAAGTAATGGACTTGTAAGGGTACTGATTATGATCACATTCCTGTTGCTCACAAACGGCACACATTTTTCTAATCTTTTAGGCAAGGCTTGTTGCTAGGGACGCAGGTCTATTTGTTTGTTGTGTGATGGGTGTAAGATTGATCACATTGTGAGCTGATACTGCTACTACTCTAGGATGTCAAAAACCTTTTAAATTGCCATTGATACAATTTCAACAAAATACTTTTGCTCACCTTTACACTACAATTTTGACATATGTGAATAAGGTGTCTGGGAATGTAATTTGCTGTGTGAAGTACACTAACTGGTTTCTCTACCTCACTGTATAGACGAAGACTCAAACACATTTTTCCCACTTACTCATGAATTACTGTTACTGTAAACCTAAAGCTGCTAGAATAACTGTATCATTCAGTAAAGCAGTGTTCATGTAAAGCTGTGACGGATTGTGTGATTTACAGTCTGTGCTTGTGGAAGTTTTGACACAGGGCTTTGACTCTGTCTACGCAATCTGGGGTATGCTAGGACGCACAGCGGGCATCTCACACAATGGTGGGAATTAAAGCATCAGCGGTTTTCATGGATGGCATGCCTGGAAAAAGAAAAAGGTTGAGTTTTGGCAACCTTTATGGAAGGGGTGATCATGCAAAGCAAAATATACGAAAAGACTACGGCCCTGTCTGACCATTTTTAAGTTTCTTCTTAAACAATTTGTTTTCATTGGACTATTTGGATTTACTTCTGGACTTGGATTTTAGTTCAACCACATTCACACAGACCTTTGGTCCCAGAAAATCACTGTAAAATTGCCAGACAAGCTTCTGTGTGAAAGCAAATATCCCGTAAATCTTCTGAGATCGTTGCCGGAAAGGGGTGCTTTTGTCAATCAATTATATGATGTTATGTCAAACATTTACTTTTCTACTTTTTATGTTTTCTGCCTCATTCATTTTATGATGCTGTTTTAAGCACTTTGGTCAGTCTTGTGGCTGTTTTAATGTGCTATATAAATAAACTAGACTTGAAACTGGAAATGTGTCTCCTCCTTTTCACACATTACATTACTTTCAAATATATTTATTAAATACTGAAAAAATAACAAGTGGTTTTCAAAACCTTCGTAAGTTTGTACGCATCACAAAATCAGTTCTTACACTATATGAACAATTAATGTTTTGTTATCTGCAGCGTGGAATTTGAATAGGTAACAGTTTAGGTTGCACAAGAAAGAAAGTGGAAAACTGAGATTGGCAAGATGTTATTACCCGAAAGGCCAGTTTCGAGAATGTTATCCTAAAAGAAATTAGACACTGCAGATTTGGATATCAAAAATTTATATTTTATTTCAAGAGTCAGAAAAGTAGAGGGAACACAGGAAGTGATTTGATAAAAAATGGTATGTGTCCTGACTGATTCCACATCTGGCCCCAGTTAATCATCACAAAATGTGTTTCAAACAGTACTGGACCATCCTGGATCAAATAAGGAGGAAAACATAGCCTATTATAACTTTGGTTATCAGTTTTGTCTTGCACATGACCTTTACTATGAACTCACTAAAACACACTCTACAATAATGATTAAAGCAGTGGAAATGCTTGGCAAAAAGTGGAAAATTCTTCTGTAACTGGGTGAATTATATAAGACCTCATATTCTACAGTTACAGCATTTCTGGGAAAGCTGAAAATATTATCCAACAGCTACTATAAAAAAAATTAACAATAATAATGACAAACCCAGAGAAAAACTTCCCACTTCCCAACAGTCATCATATTTCCTCCGGCTGTGAGTAAGAGTCTTGCTGCAAGAGACCAGCGTCAATATTCATGCTAGTCTAAGCTGGCTTGTATTGGTCAGTGCTGGATTGGTGTTGTTCTCAGCCAATGCTGTTCACTGGCAAAAAATGTGCAAAGACTTGCTGAGGCTGGCTGATGAAGGAGAAATTGCTGATTAATAAAACTGACAAAATTATGTGGATTTTACCAAAGATGATTCATAATAAAGAAAACATTAGTGATGACTATCTGATGTTTTATTGTGTAAGAATTATCATTAGCATTCCTCAATTTATTCAACACTGTTACCCAAATTATTGTAGTAGAAATAAATACTTTGCTACAGTTTATGGAAAATAGTTTTTTTTCTATTAACATCTTACACCCTGAGGCTATTTTGGGGATTTTCGCCTGGATTTGGCCTACCCAAATTCAAAAGCTTCCCATACCCACATGCAGAGGTTTACATACAAAAATTTGGTATCATTTTACAGGAAACCGTTTGAAATTTCATAAAACACTGTTGAATGTGCTAAACATGGTTGTATGTGTTGTCAGTCCTCTAATAAACACAAAAATAAATAGGCGCTTTTTGATGTTTTTTTCTAAAGTCTGTATTTGAAAGTGTATAACTCTGGACCTGGGTGCCTTAGCTACCTGCAGACAGTTTTGTTTGATTCCACCAATTGTCAGCTTACAGAGGAAAAAGGCATTTTTCTCTATCATAATCTCTGCAAAAGTTATTTTACTCCAACTGAAGGGAGGAATAATACCCTTTTTGTATACAATTTCTGCCTAAAACTATTTGAAGTGTCCCCATAACCACATACAGTGGAATGAATGCAATACCTTTATATCATTTTGCAGAAAACCCTTTGAAGTTACATAAAAAGCTGCTGTTTGTGAAAAATATTGTTATTTAGGGTTGGTTTTCATATGATGAACCACCAAATTTCTTTTTTTGTGTTGTAAACACTGTCTTTGAAAGTGAACAACTCTGGTTTTGTGTCCTCTAGCAGACTGCAGACAGTTCTGGTTGTTACCAGCAGCAGACAGTAAACACCCAAAAAAGAATAATCTCTTTAGCATGTTGAATTCAAAAGTTATTCTTATTTTACTGAAGTCTGTAAAAATAAATTTTTCATATAAAAATACTTTTTTGTTTTGCACATATAATAAATAGCAAAGGATTATTCATGCACACAACCAAAGAAAATGCTGTTTAGAGTAGGACCTAAAAAGATGGTGTATCATTTGTGGCTATCTGTGCTATCTGAGGCAGTTCACACTCAAGTTTCCCATGTGTTTACAAAAGACGATTTTTTACCTCATTATTCATTCGACGATTGTTTGACATGTGTTGATAATAGAACCAAAATAGCCTTATTCCTGAGAGTGAGAGCTTTCATTTGATAAAAGATTTGCCCATGTTTGTCATACTTGAAAAATATGAAATATGTGAATATTAAATTATATAAAAAATAATGGGGGGGGTGATAGTGTAAATTAAGTGTAAATAACTTTCTTACAGTACAACATATCTCAAATGTATGCATATCTGCAGAAAGTAGATACTCTAAGCCAGTGCTTCTCAAACTGGGGTCCCGGGCCTGCAGGGGGGCCGCGAGATGGTGCCAGGGGGGCCCCAGTTTTAAGACATTTTTATAAAATACATGAATTTATCATGAATTCTTTGAAATTAAACCTACAAAAATAAGACAGCACTACTTATATTGTATAATTTAATGTTTTGTTTAATTAAAATGTGAAGTTTTAGAACTGATTTTTGTCATAAATTTTCTTTGGGGGGGGCGTGAAGGAATGCACCGTACACAAAGGGGGCCGCGTGCTGAAAAAGTTGAGAACCACTGCTCTAAGCTTTCAAACTGTATATCATATGTGGTACTGGGGTCCATGACATACCATTAAAAATTAAAAGAATATTTTATATTGAGTCATAATAAGTTTCACTTGTGAAACAAGAGTTATGCTTTTAGGAGGAGTAAAAAACAACCTGTAGACATTAATTGTCAAACCATTTTAATATTAATTAAACGGAAGCAGCACCTGTCTTATTTTCCTTGTCCTGATACGAGTCAAACAGCTTCTGAAATGAGAAAAAAGGTAGGGCGGGAGTAAAATTTGTCCATTGAGAACTGATAGGATCATTGGAAGTTGGGTCATGTTTCTAATTGCTGCAATTTTTTCCCAGGCCTCGCCCTCCTGCCATTTATCATGACTGGAAGTAAAGAGAGATCGTTTCGAGGAGGGGAGAAGATGACCATTTTTGATTAAAGATTATGAGGGCAAATAGATTTTTTAAAAATAGTCATTTGTAAAAAATACCACAACATTAAAAAAAGTTTTGAATTTCCATTTCATTGTGACTTTAACATACAGAAAGTACTGCATCTTTATTACATTTACAAGGAAATTGTTAAGTGTAACATGGGAATATCTAAGATGTAGTCACCGTGTTTTACTCATTTAACCTTTTTGTCACAAACTCTGCACGAAATCAAGCATTCCTGACCGGTGAAGTTGTTTAAACAATCCAGGAGTAACGTCACAAAGTGGTGAGTTTTGTATACAGCACACTAGTGCTGTAAGTTATGATAAAAACCTCATGAGGTCAGCAACGGGACAACACGCATGCAGACACTTATGTGTTCAGGAAGGAAGCTTTCCATGTGGGTATGTGGCAAGCACGGATATTCCACTTCCTCAAACTTTCACTTATTGCACAAGCTAAACTGTGCAAGGCACTACTGCTCTCCTGTGGGTGTAGACGTTTTACTTGACCCAATTCATATTAGCATCTGATTTGATTAAAACCGCAGTGCAAATTAAGCCACAAAAAAAAGAGTGAATCTTAGATGATCCACATTTGGCTGGACACTCAAGAGTGATTTATTATAGCTTTACTGGATAGCTTTATAGATTTACTGGAAGTTATGTAAACAAATATAAATTGTGTTAATACTTACATACAAAGTTAATACAAAATGCTACGATGCCGCATGTTGAAATAAACATGTAGATAAACAGGAAATGAATTATTAGAGGAAGTGAAAGTAGGGAATTAATTTGGACACCCAGGCACTCTTCTAGCTCCGCCACCTAATTGGATTATTCCACTGTATTACATAGATGGGCTGAACGTGCTATCACAGACTAAACGGGGAAAGAAACGAAATAGGCCCTGCTGCCGTTTTCATATAAAATGTTAAAGTTCACTGAAGCAATCACAAATCCATGTACAGTGTATGGAGATAACATTGCCAAATATTTAGGAGGGCCGAGAAGAATTTTGGGGGAAGGGGTGGGCTAAAGCACCCCTAAAATGGCTTAACGAAGCCCATGGGCTTGGTGCTTGCTTAGTAAATTAAAAAAATAAATCAAGTACCCAATCTTCAATAAAGGGTCAGCACAGGGTGTGTGGTAACGGCCCACAAACGATTGCAAGCACCTTGTGGCAGATTGCCAGCACAGACAGATGTGTGGCCTTTTAATATCAGATGTGGGATGCTGAAGAGTGTAAATCTGCTCTCTTTATAAAATCAAATACACTTAGAACAAGTAGAGTTCACTATCATCTACTGATAGCTATAACAGACAAACTTTCACTGCAGTATTTACTCATATTGGTCAATTAGGCAACACAAACAGTACCGTATCTAATTGTCAGCTCCTGAAGTCACAACTGCAGTAAACAGGCAGTGATTGGCCAAGGACAAAAAAGAAGGAAGGAATTGTCTAATTTTACAATGTAGTACTGGTTAAATGAATAACATTATGGTTTTTGATTCATGGGTTGAATAATTTTCAGATCAGCAAAAAACGTTCCTTAGGTTTCTTCCTGCTTCTTCAAAAGCAGAAGTTGAATCCATCCAGCACTCAAAGTGTGGTATTAATACAATGTTTTCTCACTATTGATAATAACTGTGACCTTAACAATTCAAAACTGTTGTTTGTTAAAAACAGCACACTTTGTTCATATTATAGGGGCTATCTAAATGACTGGCCTGTATTTTGTCTGCTTATCTCTGTGCTTTGGATAGAGACCATATTAGAGCAGGATTAATTCCTGTGCACTAATCCTATTACATGACACTAATTTATTACACATAATAACAATGATGTCCATGTAGTCAAAGCCCTAGTATAAGTGAGACAGTTAAACTTAATAGAGGATAGCACTGACAGGTGCACAGAGACACAAACGGTCAGGTAAGAATCAATTTTCTGACTATTCGCTTCTGAGATCAAGTGTAGAAGGCTGTATGTTCTCCAGTATAGCTCAGGATTGCGCAAAAGTTTGAACCCAGTATAAAAAGCATTTGTATAAAAGCTCTCTCAAATTCATAAATGTAAATTGTAACTAATATGTAGTCAGACATCACATACAAAGAGATTAAAAAGAGTTAATGACCACTGCATGCATAATTTAAATGTATCTTGAAAAAATGTAGCTATTTTCTGACATTACACTCTAAAAACAAACGGTGCTATGTAGCACCAAAAGTGGTTCTTTGCTCGTAATCGTGGGGGAGCCATTTTTGGTGCCGTGTGGCACCGGTGAGGCGCCTGTGTAGAACCATTTAGTGCTATGTAGAAACAAATGTGGTGCTATAGTGGTGCTATATGGCACCTATATGGTTCTACACAGGTGCTTCACCGGTGCTATATGGCACTAAAAACGGTTCTTCTATGGTTACGATTCAAATCAACAGTTTTGGTGCTATATAGCACCGTTTGTTTTTTGTTGCACAAACCATAAACATTCAGGGAAATAAAAATCTGGTTTTGACTGCATATGCACTATTGAAGACCCAATAAAGATGACATGAAAGTGAAACTATAAAGTCTCAATTTGGTAAAGACATAAAAATATTTAACTGTGTGTATAATGAGCAAGTTAATGATTTTAATCTGTGATACAATAATGTGTCTTAATGGCACAGCTGTTCCTTAATAGTCCTTAATAGTATTCAGTATGCATTTTAAATAATCTTAAGAAAAAGATTGGTATTGAAGTTTATATGGTCTATGTTAGGTGTGAAAATATGTGTGAACCATACAGGGATCTGTAGAAGATTAAACTAGATTATTTCTGACGTATGTTTGAATCTGTATTACTCATTGCACTTGACAAAATCAGCATATTTCATTGGTAAGACCACAGCTCCAGTAACTAGGCAGTCTGTTGATTCAATCTATAATTGATGGCATGCAGATATTTTGTGGTTTTGGTCAAACTGTTCAGTCTTTGCAAGTATTGCAATGCTAATGCACTTTTACAAGAAAACACAGACCTTGCAGGCATTTATTCAAACTGAATTTTTTATTTATTTTAATCTATCAATTATAACAGGAAGCTGCTAATTCCATCCCAACCTGGATAATTGTATAAAGGTTTGACAGTGCCAACATCTCACATTTCCTCTCATTTCTTATAATAGTTAAATGAAGCAACTCAGCCATTTCATCACTCGTATTCCTGTTCAGTTTAATCGTTTTAAATTTACATTTCTTAGATCATATGAGGAAGTTGCGCAAAATGGGAGCATTCCGGATAAGCAACTACTTCCTGTGGTTTTCGATCCTAGCTCAGTGGTAGAGCTTTGTCTTTGCAGAGCAAAAGGTCATGGGTTCGAACCAACATGATAAAAAATGTATACTTTGTAATGCACTGTAAGTCTCTTTGAATAAAAGTGTCTGCCTGTCTATCAGTTTTTGGCGGTCTTTGAGAAACTTTAACCACCAGAACAGTTTAAAGATAAAAAATATAAATAAAAGATTATGACAACTTAAAATTACTAATAATACACTCTGGCTCATATAGGCTAGATCTAACATAGTCTAAGTCCCATGAGAGTTTATTTGGTGGCCGATCCTTCATTATGGAACAGTCTTCATTATTGTATTAGAGTCGCTCTTTCTTTGTCTCTATTCAAATTAAATCTCAAAACATATATTTTTTATAAGGCTTTTATTAAATTTGAATGTTTTGCTTTTTTAATGTATTGTGGGCCTTGTTTTTTTTTTTTTTGCTTTTCTATAACTTTTCTTCCTGTGTTGTACAGCACTTTGGTCAGCCGTGTGCCCTAGAAATAAACTAAACTGAATTGAAGAATTATCTATTATGATCTGTATTTTTTACCATCAGATCTTTACAGAAGATCCCAAAGAAATCATGTCAGCTGGGAATGAAGAACTACCAGCAACACAAACAGGTTTGAAAAAATCTCACAGCTTATAAACAAATGTTTTACAGATGTCTCAATGCTTGGCATAACCAATGCCATTGATAATTGAAAGCACAAACCAGCAATGTAGGAGTTGTTGGCATTTGATTAAATAAATAACATTTCAAAATCACAGCAACAAGTATCACCTTGACTGGACTTGTAGTTTTTTACAGTGAGAGTGAGGTAACACTGGACTATCCCATATTACACGGACACACCCATGATGATTAGTAAATAAAGAATGTATTTCAGATTTGGAAGAAAGATTTAAAAAGATTTTAAAAATACTCCTCAGTCAACCAATGTAATTTGTCTTGCTAATCATACTTTTCTCAACCCACTTTTAATTCTGGATGATTTTGAACTATAAGAGCTCAGATGCAAAACCCACTATGTGCATCTTAGTGCATGTTTTCTTGTAAATAAGCATTTTTATAAGACTCCTAAAGGATTCTGCCGACAAACCGATATTTCTAAATGGCCTGCAGGCCGCGATTAAACAGATTTGAAGCGAAATTATTTAATGAACATATACATGCCGAGAGCATTCGTTAATATCATCATCTTATTTTTGACGAAGGTGGCATTTAGCCGCTTTTACATCTCCTCAGGCCAAAGATAATTTACTGTATTCCTGATGGACCAATTTTTAATCCATAAGCACAAACCTCTAAAATAGGTGATGATCCATTCAGATATTACATTAGTCATTAAGTAGTTAAGCTTAAGTAGTTGAAGAATAATTAGATCAATAATCAGCAAGTAAACTGCAAAAACATGGTATCTTTTCTTACATCTCAGGGCCCAAAGGGGTAATTCACGACTGGAGAAAGTTTAAACTAGAGAGTGAGGATCATGACAGCATCCCACCTAACAAGAGAGAGCTGCTTAGACAGATGTCCAACCCAAAATCCAGTTATGTTGATGACACACAAGAAATGATCAACCGCAAGGTAAGACACTTGAACACACTTAAAAACAACAAATGATTCAAAGGAAATAACTTTAATTTTATATCAATTTCCCATCACTTTGTAGCCTACTTTAAATACTGCAGAGGTTTAATGATTACATGTGACTCCCCCATAAATTCCCTTACTTGTCTGAGCTTTGCATACTCTACCAGTCAAATGCAGAGGTGGACTGTAGTGAAGTATTTTTATTTTTTATTTACTATAAGTACAAGTATTTATATTTTATCAGTGTTTTTCATTGGCAAACATGCATTTCAAAGCATATCATAATTTTTACACTTCATTTTATAAATGTTTTTGTTTTATTTTTAATATTTATATAAATATAAAAAAATAAATAATATTTTTTTTAAATAAAAATGTAATAATAAATATGAAATACAATTTAAAAAGTAGGTATTAAATAAATGTTAATATGCAATATACAGGAATAAATACACTCACCTAAAGGATTATTAGGAACACCATACTCATACCGTGTTTGACCGCCTTTCGCCTTCAGAACTGCCTTAATTCTACGTGGCATTGATTCAACAAGGTGCTGAAAGCATTCTTTAGAAATGTTGGCCCATATTGATAGGATAGCATCTTGCAGTTGATGGAGATTTGTGGGATGCACACCCAGGGAACGAAGCACCCGTTCCACACATCCCAAAGATGCTCTATTGGGTTGAGATCTGGTGACTGTGGGGGCCATTTTAGTACAGTGAACTCATTGTCATGTTCAAGAAACCAATTTGAAATGACTCGAGCTTTGTGCCATGATGCATTATCCTGCTGGAAGTTGCCATCAGAGGATGGGTACATGGTGGTCATAAAGGGATGGACATGGTCAGAAACAATGCTCAGGTAGGCAGTGGCATTTAAACAATGCCCAATTGGCACTAAGGGGCCTAAAGTGTGGCAAGAAAACATTCCCCACACCATTAAATTAATGAGAAATTAAAGGTGTTCCTAATAATCCTTTAGGTGAGTGTATATTCTATGCTTTATAATGTAGTGGAGTAAAATCCCAATGGTTTTCACAAGACAAACACTCTGATAAAGTACAGATGCTTAGAAAATGTAACTAAAATACCTAAGAAATGTCCTTACAAAACCTAACAAAATAACAACCATGGTTTCAAAGTCAAAGTTAACTTATGGTAACTGCAGTAAAACTAGCACCTTTAATTTTTTGTAAGGTAGGCTAATGTCTGGACAGGACACCTTCACATTCTTTAGTATTAATACTAAAGTCATTCATAACTATATGAAGTAGAGCTATATGGAAGAATTGGACCAAAAATGTTTAAATGTTATTTGCTCTCCATGGTTATTAAAACACTACATCTGCCCACACCCGCAGATGAGCGTGCAGGAATACGAGTTGATCCAAGAGGAGGATGAAAGTTGTCTGCGTAAGTATCGCAAGCAGTGTATGCAGGAGATGCATGAGCGCTTGAGCTTTGCCCCCAAGTTTGATGGCGTTTTTGAGTTGGAAAACGAGGAGGCTTTTCTGGAGGCCATTGAGAAGGAGCATCGCCTGACCCTGGTAGTGGTGCACATCTACGATGACGGGATTAAAGGTTGCGACGCGCTCAACAATTGCCTGACTTGCCTCGCAGCGGAATATTCTAGCGTGAAATTCTGCCGTATACGGGCTTTTGCTACAGGGGCAGGTGAGCGTTTTTCAGATGACGTTCTGCCTGCTCTGCTGGTGTACAAGGCTGGAGAGCTGCTGGGTAACTTCCTGTCTATTACGAAGCACATGAACGAGGAGTTCTTCGCCACCGATGTGGAGAACTTCTTAAATGCGTATGGTCTGCTACCAGAAAGAGAGTTTGCAGCCTGTCCCGATGAAGATGAGAACGCCGACGTGGAATGAAGCTTTAAACTTTAAAAGGTTAAACCAGTCATCTAGGGAGGGCTGCCTGACTGATATAGATCTTGTATTGACGCTATGAAACTAATATGTGTACTTACAGTATTATTGTATATCAAGCTAGTATTTGCTTACCGAATAAAATGAATACGCACGAAGAATGTTAGACTTTATGTTGCGTTGCTCCACTACATCCGAGTGACATTCTTTCATATAGACTGACTAACCCAAAAGAGACCCTATTCACTCTTTTATGTCATGAATATCTGGCAATTTTGTGCAACAAAGGCCCTTCCGAGTAAAACAAGTCCTGACAAGCAACCAACACAACGGGATTACAGGTTTATCCACATGTGAATGTGCTTATTTGGTGGTTCAGGGGAATGTGGTTTAAATGTATTGAATTGACAGTTAAGGATAATGAATGAAGTAATATATACATCAATTATTTGTCTTGCCAATGGGGTTTTTCAGTTCCAATTTTACGCATCACTTCCTGTATTTACTCAACGATGAGGGGCTGGCAGAAGCCAGAAAAGACCGGTTTAAAAATGACTCAAAATGCCAATGAGGAAGCCACAGATTTTCAAGAAAGATGACGATAATGAACGCTTTTATTTTGTTCGTAATACAGCACATGTGGACACATGCCAGCAGTGCTTACAAAACAGAAAATAAAGGAGAAAATAAAAATTGCAACCATGCCTGTGAAATCCAGGTTTAAGTCTTAATCTAATTATGAGATTAAGAGCATCAAAGTTTGCTTTAAATCGTTGATTTTAATAGTTGAAATGGCATTTCTCAGTCAACATTAACCCTCATAAGCCCCTATTTTTCTGTATACGTTAGAGTTCCCTGGGGGTAAAAATGACCCCAGAAATTAAAAGGGTGATTAAAAAAATATATAAATATTTAATGATATAAATAATACATCATTTTTTTTGTTTACTTCCCATCTATACAATAATGCTGTGTTTTGGGAGATATGAAGTACTTTTGTACCTGTTTACCACTTAATTCTTCAACTACACCATTAGCTTGCCTGTAAAATATCAAACTTTTATGAAAAATTCACATAAATTATGATCTAAATTTGATTTAAATTGTTTTTTAGATATTGATCTAGATGTTATGTGTTGAATTCGACCATTTGGTGTTTAGAAAAAAAACAATCATTCTGACCAGCAGAGTCCCATAGAGACGCATTCATTTCACTGGATTTGACCATCTGCTCAACATCAGTACTTTAGTGAAACATTTTGTGAATTTATGTTTATATAAGCATTAGAAAGGTCGTTAAAAATAATTTTTTTTTCAAATAATAGTATAATTTTTTGTAGTTTTTGATGCATTTTGAAATGTCTGTTTTTACAAAATGCCACAGAAATTTGACTAAATGTGTGTTTGTCTGTGTGTGTTTCTGTCTGTGTGTGTGTCCGTGTGTATTTGTGTGTGTGTGTTTGCGTGCGTGCACGCGCACGCGATTGTGACTTTGTCTTTTTGTCTGTGTCTTTATGTGTGTGTAAGTTTTACTGTGTCTTTGTGCGTGTGTGTGTGGAGTCTGTGTGTTTGTACGCACGTGTGTGTGTGTATGTATGTGTGTGGGCATTTTACATCTTTGTTTTGCATCTGTGGCTGATTTTTTGCCAAATTCTGTAAAAAATGCTCTCTATGGCAGTCATACCTTTGTGTGTATGTGCGTGTCTGTTTGTGTGTGTGTGTGTGTGTGATAGCGCATGTCTTTTCTATGTTGCATTTGTGCTCTAGTACCAGGCCTACCTTTATATGTCAAAATTTTCAGATTAATTCTGGATGCATTGATTTTATTTGATGAATAACAAAAAAAATTCTTTTTTGCATTTCCCATTCATTTCAATTTGGGTCATTTTTACCCCCAAAGGGCCTCTTTTGGTGATTTTTTGACACCTCTTTAGAACGACCGAATCAAGCCCAGTTTTTTTATATGAATCTTGACAGATAATCTGGAAAAGTCACCGAATCTTATTTCACTGAGATGAAGGGAACCATGTTTTTTAACTAAATAAAAGTGGCTTGGGTGTAAGATTGACCCCGAGGGACTTATTAGGGTTAAAGATATCAAGGTTACATTTTTACAGAATGATCTTTAAATTACAATTTTTAACTTAAGTTGTTTCAAATGTCAATAAAATGTTTTAAGTATAGCTTCAACCTAAAGTGTTTATTGAAGTAAATTATATTTAAAAAAATATCAATGATCATTGATGATTCAATATTACTCAACCACGCCATTTTATACACTTGTACATACATACATGTACTGTAGTTTGCAGTGTTATTCATTGAAATACAGCAGGGATGTAGCTGTAGCAAGAAAAGCAATCGCTGCTGCTACTGCCAAACCTGTGGGAGAAAAAGAGAGACAGTGAATCTGATGGCTGGACATAGACCAAAAGAAGCGTTTAAAGGGATAGTTCAACCAAAAATGAAAATGATGTCATTAATGACTCACCCTCATGTCGTTTTAAACTCGTAAGACCTCCGTTCATCTTCGTAACACAGTTTAAGATGTTTTAGATTTAGTCCGAGAGCTTGTTGACCCTTCATTGAAAATTTGCGTACAGTATACTGTCATGTCCAGAAAGGTAATAAAAACAATATCAAAGTAGTCCATGTGACATCAGTGGGTCAGTTAGAATGTGTTAAAGCATCGAAAATACATTTTGGTCCAAAAATTACGACTTTTTTGAGCATTTTCTTCTCTTCAGCGTCTGTTGTGAAGCGCATGCGTGAAACTAAAGTCACGTGACTGCATTGACGCGGCAGACGTGTTTTCTGGTGCGTCCCAGCTGTTTATTTTTGTGCGCCCGGGCTTTGTTTACGGTCTGAGGGAGACGCACACTGTAAGTTTGAAAAAAAAACTATGCAAAAATGTCTGAGGATAACACGTCATGCGCGTTACGTGATTTAGTCTCATGCATGCGCTTCACAACAGACGCGGAAGAGAAGACAATGCTGAATAAAGTTGTAATTTTTGTTATTTTTGGACCAAAATGCATTTTCGATGCTTCAACACATTCTAACTCAGTGGTTTTCAAACGGGGGGCCGCGAGATGGTGCCAGGGGGGCCCCAGTTTTATGACATTTTATGAAATACATTAATTTATTATGAATTCTGTGTAATTAAACCTAAAAAAAATAAGGCTACTAACCAAAAACACTATTTATTTTGTATAATTTAATGTTTTTTGTTATTAAAATGTTGAGTTTAGAACAGTTTTTTGTCACAAATTTTCTTTGGGGGGGCCGCAAAGGAATGCACCGTACACAAGGGGGGCCGCACGCTGAAAAAGTTTGGGAACCACTGTTCTAACTGACCCACTGATGTCACATGGACTACCTTGATGATGTTTTAATCCTTTCTGAACATGGACAGTATACTGTACCTAGATTTTCAATGAAGGGTCAACAAGCTCTTGGACTAAATATAAAACATCTTAAACTGTGTTTCGAAGATGAACGAAGGCGAGTCATTAATTACATAATTTTCATTTTTGGGTGAACTATCCGTTTAATTAAATAATTAAAGGGAGAGTCCAATAATTAAGTAAAAATCAAATTCCATATATCTAACCAGCATGCAACTCATAAAACTGAGCTAGTAATTGAGATCTGTAAGAGGAAAACTAATTTTTCAAATAATACTTGTTTTGTTGTTTAGGTTTAAGCATCAACTAAAATCACAACATAAAATAATTATTACAATACTTAATTGCTCCAATTATTACTCGCAGACAGATCAAATATTCACCACGAGTTGTTTACCAGCATATTTTGATATATAACAGAATAGCACACAGCAGGAAAACAGTAAATTAATATAGATTAATATAGATTAATATAAAAGAGACACTTACCAGCATAGTATTGAAAGGCTTTCTGGGTTTTAGGTGTTTCAACTTGTGCTTCTGAAGTGAAACGACTGCTGTAGTCATCACTGCGACTTTCAGGTACATCAGGGCAAAATACTGAAACGCATATAGAAAACGTGCAATTTATGAAATGGCTTAATATCACCAAGCGGAAAAAAAACTATTCTTCTGTCTGTGTCCTATAGACGATTTAATCAGATGTACATGCATTGCCATGGTCTGGCTAGTTGCTAAACTAACCTTTTGAACAAATACCTTTTGGAAAATAAAAATGTTTTGGTTTCCTAAAGACAAGGAAAGACAGCGAGCATGTATCACTGCTATATAAAGAAATGGTTCGGCAGCCAGGCAAGGAGCTGTAGCTAACATTGTATACATTCATTTAACACAGTAATAGTTGATACGTGATAGATATGATATATGAATAATTTATCATTCTCTTGTTATCAGAAATAAACTACTCTAAAAAGACTCTGTTGTTATAAATTCTATGTGGAAGTCTACCAGAAGTTGCGTTTAGTCCACAAATGCCGTTTGTTTATGTTGTGGATGCTGAAACTGTGTATATAAAGTAGGAGAAGTTGCATCTGGCATCTCTTGCCACTGACGCAGTCTATAAAGTGTTGGGATTATGTTGCCATAGAGATAAATAATCCAAACTTCCCAAAGGGCCTCCTATTAAAAGAGATTGGATTTTCTATTGCCTGCGGTTAGCAATATTACCTCTGTCATAATATTGCTTTTTAACACAAATGGAGAATCATTTATCAGCAAAGTTTTCTTAAACGGGTTTCAACAGGAGGAGAGGCGTAACTGGCTATTATTGTGGAGGGGAAATGAGACAGGGTGTGTCCCAGGTTGTTAAACAGTTCAACCTCATTTAGCCAAGGGTTATCCTTTGGATTCAGCAGGCCCCACACCTATACACATTCGTGACTGTTAGATACACATTCTGAACAATGAAACTCAACAATACCTGTGCAAATTGCAGGGTCTTTACAAAAGGTTACTTACATTACGCAATACTCTTTAAACACATACAATACACCAGTGGTTCTCAAACTTTTTCAGTGTGCAGCCCCCTTTGTGTACGGTGCATTCCTTCGCGGACCCCCCAAAGAAAATTTATGACAAAAAACAGTTCTTAAACTTCACATTTTAATTAAACAAAACATAAAATTATACAAAGTAGTGCTGCCTTATTTTTTTAGGTTTAATTTCACAGAATTCATCATAAATGAATGTATTTTATAAAAATACAAAACTGTAACTGTAAATATAAAACTGGGGCCCCCTGTCACCATCTCGCGGCCCCCAGGGGGCCCCGGACCCCAGTTTGAGAACCACTACAATACACACTTGGAACGCGTGAGAATGATACAATTTATGACAAAAAACCCACAAAATTTTTTATAGCTTGTGATATTAGATTGTTACTGATTTAATTGTTATGTTAATTATGGAAAAACTTACAGTAATTGCTCTCCAGACTAATATCTATGTTCCCCTCTGGTGTTTCCCAGTCCAGCATCTCTTTAAGACGCTCGGCCACATCAGCTGTGCTTTCATCTGGGAACATGTAGTCACACACAGACAGGCCAGAGCAGGGCACTTGGACAAAAACACGTCGAGGAAGAGCCTTCGGACCACTGCACGGGCCTGGAAAGTTCATTAACATCCTGACTTATTCTTAAACTATCATTTTCTGTGCAATAATTCAGTGTAGAATACACAAATGAAACCCGAGTGCCATCTAGTGGCCAGTATTATGTTTGCAAAAAACATTGAATGGAAGCTTGAAGTTTTGTTTACATTTTTTAAACTTATTTTAGTCAAATGTGTCACTGTACCTTTGTGACTCCCCTCGCTTATTAAAAGATCCTCAAGAAACATCGCAACTCTGCAGGAAATTGTATTTATGATGTCTCTCTTAATGACCTACCAGCACAAAACAAATATTGATTTAATAACAGGAAGTAACAGGCAAACAACAAAAACAAATATGCAAGCAAAGTAGCGATAGGCGTTTCGATGACCTGTGCTGCATGTCTGGCTTTAGGTTTATTGTTGTGGATGTAGGCCCTGCAGTGCACCACCCCTCGAACCCTTGCTGAACCACTACACACTTGAACCTGCGCGCTGGACCTCTCATCCACCTCTGATTGCTCCTGTGATAAAATTTGACATCTGACAATGTGCACAATACAGTATATACCCATCAATAATGTCCAAATGATGGTGCAGTCCTCACATCAGAGACAAGGATCCGTACTGGAAGAGTAAGATGCTGGATAATCTTTGGATTTTTTTTCTGTAAAAGAAGATTTTAGCTGAAATGCAGAATTAAAATATCCTTATGCATAAAGAAAAAACAAAGTAAACCCTTTACCTGTCCTGAAATGAGTTCAGAGTCATCTAATGCCTGTCTACCATTTATGAGACAGTGACCAGCCTCGATCTGCTTGGCCCATTTCCTAAGGCCATCCTGGAGACAGAGTACCAAAGAATAAAACTATTTAAAATGTATCTAAACAATGTTTTGTACAAAGTTACATAGCAGACAAAGTAAATGGCCTTAGTATACCTGCCTGTATTCGGTCTCACCTGCATGCACTTATCTGTGTTATCGGAAGATGATTCAGTCAGAGGTATCATAAGGTCGAGCTCCACAGAGCAGGTCAACATGGGCCAGGATGTCGAGACTCCTGCCTGATACTTCCAGTCTGCTGGCTTGGCTGAACTCTGCAAACCGGTAATAAGTAATGAGTAAACAAAGTCAATAATACAAAACCTTACTATTTTTGTATAAAGTTTTAGCCAGAAAAGTCTCTCCCACCTTTGGATCCTTTACATCGAATGTTTTACAGACAGCTCTGTAAATTCAAGTCAATAATTACCTTTTAATTGCAATTTTAAAAATTTGTTACACGTTTTTACAAGCATAACATAGTTTATGATTATATCCGAAACAGGGGTAAAATAGATGATAGTATGGAGGATACTTCTTCGATTTGGAGCAAATGTGCAGTGTGACTCGATCCGTTACGTCCTCCTCTGAGAGCTCCCATAGTCTTCCTTTAGTTATGTATTTATCCACAGCAAATATAAGCTGTATGTAGAAAACAAGGAAAGAAATAACTGAAGGCAGACTGATTTTGTTGTGTTGTGTGATGATATGATGGTCTCTTGCAACATTCATCTTTTTTTAACAGACACAGTCACATATGTACAGATGCATGTGAGACTTACCCTTTTAAGAGTGTTCTGGGCATCTTTAGATAGTTCAGGTGGGGTTACTAAAAACAGGCCGAGGATGCTGAGACCTCCTGGTAACATGTGAGATAACTACAATAATGATGTTTTTTGGCATTAGTATGAGAATGCTAGCCTTAAGGGTATATGTAAAGTTAAACAAGTGTGCTCTAAAACATAAAATTTGCATTTAGAAGACATAAGCTTTGAAAGGGGCCGTGTCACAAGACTTTTTTAAGATGTAAAATAACTCTTTGGTGTCCCCAGACTACACATGTGAAGTTTTAACTCAAAATAACATATAGATAATTTATTATAGCATGTTAAAATTGTGTGAGCAAAAATTTGGCATCTGGGTGTGTCCTTTAAAATGCAAATGATGGTGGTTTGTTGCAATTGAAACTCAATTGTGCTTTGAATTTTTTTCTCTCTCTTTCTAAATGGTTCTGCCATGGTTGGATAGTGCCGATTAAGGGGCGGTATTATTATAATAAGATCTCCTTATGACATTATAAGGAGAGACAAATTTCAATCAAGCACTGGGAACCCAATTATAGCACTTAAACATTGAAAAAGTCAGATTTTCATGCCATGGCCCCTTTAATGCTTACAGTGTCATAATACTGATTAATACATTTTATCATTCTGAATCTCAGGTTCTCATCAGATTCTAGGCTACGAGGTAAACTAAACACTATTAGCCATTTTAAAATGTGCAGGAGATATTTAAAGGTGGTGTGTGTACATTTAAGTGGCATCTAGTGGTGAGATTGTGATATTGCAACCAACAGCTCACCACTTAATTTTAAAGGAAAACACCACCGTTTTTCAATATTTTACTATGTTCTTACCTCAACTTAGATGAATTAATACATACCTATCTTTTGTCAATGCGTGCACATAATCACTTCGACCTCAGTGGGGTCCTTGTATTGAGGAGTGATGATGTTACTGCGCAAACTAAGTGCTCTTCCACCATACAGTTTAGTTCTTGTTTTTTATCTCCTTTATTTTGTGCCACTATACTTACTTGTGTAACTCTTGTAACAGTCTTTAAATAGGGAAAACATGAAACAGTTTGGTGGCTTCTAAATTCATCCCTAAGGAATGAATGGTGCTAGGCTAAATGCTAACACATTCACGACGCGCTCTACAAAAATTAAGTGGACGCATTGAAAAAAGATAGGTATGTATTAATTTGTCTAAGTTGAGGTAAGAACATAGTAAAATATTTTAAAAAAGGTGGTGTTTTCCTTTAAATTGCTCCGGCCTAACTTCCTGCTTCTGTCGAAATGTTGATACATTAAACACAAAAGTTGCACATTTCAAGACACTTCAGTGGGTTGTTAACCACACAAGTAGACAATAATCTTTTAAAGCAGATAACCCACCTGCTTGGCATGTTCTGTTACCCACTCCACATCAATCTCATCCAAAGGACTGCCTGTAGAAACCTTCGGATGGCCTTTACTATCCCTGTATGGAGTCTGTACAGCCAACACTATGAATTCTCTCTGAGGGGATGACTATAAACAGACAAGGACATCTCATTACACGACCAAAACCCATTTTTTTTTAACACGTAGAACATGATTAAATGTTACTTTACCTGACCAATTAAGAGTCCTGTGACACACGATCCAGGAGGTGTCTGAAGCCCACCAAGATATTTCTCCACCGCCTCTTCTACAATGTAGCTTCGACCCATTCTGCCTGTAGACTAATACAATTAGTGTGTGCTGCACCATATCAATGCCTTAAAACCCCTAACAAACAATATACAATAGATATCGATATGACAGTAATCGCAAATTATGGTGGATGACGTAATAAAAATCAAGTTTTATAACTGTTACACTGTAACATAAAGCGACAGTGTGGCTTAATGGAAGTGGCGTGCTAGACACTATTACCACATGCAACATTGCGAAGATTGATCGGCTTATGACATCAAAGTATCATGAAAGCAACACAACAGTATTGCTTTCATAATTGCTCTCACAGTTGTTTGATGTCAAACCTAGGATAACCCAGACATGACCCCACTGACAAAGTGACCCTATGAACAGGGGAATTACGCTGGTTAAAACTTAAAATTTAAAACCAACAACTGTAAACAAAACAGCTTTTGTATATTTTAATGCAATACATTTTACTAGGACTGTCAAAAGATTAATCGCGATTAATCACATACAAAATAAAAGTTTGTTTTTGCATAATATATGTTTGTGCACTGTGTGTAATTATTTTGTATATATAAATACACACATGCATGTATGTATTAAAAAACATTTACATGTATATATTTATATTTATTAAGATTTTAATATATTTTATGTGATATGTAAATAAATAAAAATACATAAAAATGTTCTTACACTTATACATGTATGTGTGTATTTATGTATATATACATATACATAATATTACACACAATGCACATAAATATATTATGCAAAACAAACTTTTATTTTGTACGCGATTAATCGTGATAAATCTTTTGACAGCCCTACATTTTACATATTGTGCATTTAACCTATGAAACAGGCAATGTGTAGCAAAGGATACATACTATTTAGTTTCCTTTAGAACAAGGGACAAGAAATAGTTTTTCAACCAGTCCTGTTATAATAGTTGGGTTTATGTGGATCAAATGGCATAATTTTGTCACCATAACCTAAAACTAACATGATTATACATGATGCAGGATATGTCAACTTTGTAGTATGTTATTATTATATATTGATCTGACATTTTTCTTTTTTAGTAAAACTTACTATTAAACGGCTAACATTGATTGTGAATCCTGTCTTAGGTTTCTGATTCTCATATTTTATTCATGCTGTTATTTACAACATTTTGAATGCATGTATCCCATGATAATATCCCCTGGCTGATAGTAAGTTAAACCTCAATATGGTTGAAACTACAGTATGCACTGAATACTAACAGCTAGTAACAGACGTACAAACATCTGTATTTCTTAAAACGCATAAAGAAGAATAAAGCGATTTTAGGACGTATGATGACACTGCAATGATAAATAAAACGAAATGAATAAAACCTTTAAAAGTACCTTCAGATCGTGCACACTTCAGGCAGCTGATGAACACTTAACCAATACGTGTGACATGACAATCGTCGCATCAAATACGCGACAGCCGACTTGATGCGGTGCTGCGCATACACACAGCGTATGAAATATAAGTATCGCGAGAACATTTCAAAAGCCCACCCGTAGAATCGCTGTCGCGGTACCTTATGTCATACACCGATTAGTCTGCGCAGCGCCGCATGAAGTCGAACGCGCCTTGTGATTGGACAGCCCTTTTCGGTGCTTCTTGAGTTTACAATCGCACAAATATGATGTAACGGTAGCTAGCTGCTAATGCTAACCGTTGCAGTGTGCCGGAGAGATGGCGGCACTTCTGCAGCAAACTCTGGAGAAAAACGAATTTAACAAATTGCCGAAAGCTATCCAGAACAAGCTCGAGAAGCTTCTCGGCGACCAGCAGACAGAAATAGACTCACTGAAATCCCAATATGAAAGACATAAAGCAGACTGTGGTATGTAACAACAGACAGGCCAGATCATCCCACAATATAAAGAGTACTGTCTTACATATAACATTAACGTATTTTAGTAATGAATGCATTTTTTTTTATAATGACATACTGAACGGAACTACTGGCTTCAATGTAAATCCTTACGTGTGTGTTTATACTTACAGAGCAACAGTACTTTAATCTTGAGAAGAAACTAGCTGAGAGTCAGGAGCAGTTCTTGTCCCAAAGTAAAGAATATCACAGTGTTAAGGAGGAGAATTCCAGACTAAGTAAGTTCTTTGTTTTTAACAATTTGTGTATTGTATTAACAAAAGAGCTGCTTTATAAGGGGAGTGCTTGTGTTTTTCTTTTAAAGCTGAGGAACTTAAGAAGTTAAAAGATATAGAGGAAGAGCAAGGGACAACACAGGAGGTAACTATTTAAGTTTTACACTTCATCATAGTTCATCATACCTAATTTTATATTTTGAAATAATTCCAATGCTTTCCGATTTCAGAGTAAACCACCAAGAGCCAAGTATGAAATCGAGGCAGAGAACAGAGAGCTCTCCCGTTTGCTTGAAAAGAGATCTCAAGAAGTGGACAATCTTAGTGGTATGAATTACTTATAGCTCTGTCATTTACTTCAGCATTTGATTTCAGTCCACTTTTTGCATATATGATCAAAATGATTTAAAAGCCCTTGATGATAGTTGCTGATGTAGTTGCTTCTGCTTGTTATACAGAGGATCTCAAACGACTCAATGAGAAACTTGTGGAGACCAACACAGTCAAGATGGAGCTCCAGCTTAAACTGGATGAACTTCAGGCATCTGAGGTTTCCATTCAAGTAAGTAATGATGACACCCCGTTAAATGACTTGACAAGCTTAGTTTTCTCATGCGTTCGTTGATTTCATTGGGTCTTTAAATGTACCTCTTTTACACGTGAAGTGCATGTGGTTTTTATTTGATTCATTTAATTCTGAAGTAGTTTACTGATCTGTTTCATCTCATCAGTATCGTGAGAAAAGAATGGAACAAGAGAAAGAGCTCATCCAGAACCAGAACACATGGCTGAATTCAGAGTTAAAGAGCAAGACCGAGGAGTTGTCCAAACTGTCCAGGGAGAAGGGGAAAGAGATCCTGGAGTTAAAGTGCTCTCTAGAGAGCAAGACGGATGAGGTATGAGAGCATTTACTTGTGTTTTGAGCCGTTTTATATCTAATTATGTCTAAATTGGATTGCTTACATGCAATGTCATAATCATCAGGTGACCAGGCTTCAGGACCAAGTCAACACGCTCAAGCAAAACAATGAAAATCTGCAGAAAAGTACTGAAGATCTGATGAACAAGCTCAAAGAGGTTTACCAATGTCACATTTTGGTTTACCATTTGACATTGTGGGAAAGAGAAACTCGAATTTCACTTTTGTATCTCATTATTTCAGGCTAAGGACCAGCGAACCTCCATGGAGGAGAAGTATCGCAATGAGCTGAATGCTAACCTCAAACTTTGTAACCTGTACAAGGTCTGTAAACCGTGTATGTGTTAAGCAGCATACCATGCTGATGTTTGGAACAATTAAGGTCCAAATCCATTTGTTGTCTCTCCATAGGATGCAGCCGCAGAAGCCGAAACCAAGAACGGCGAGCTGAACAGAGCTGTAGAGGAGCTTAACAAGCTGTTAAAGGAAACTGTGGACGGTCCAAACAATTTCTTTCATATTTTTGTGTTGTAAACTATGGGATTTATGCAGTGACTAAAACTAGTTCAAACAAATAAAATAAATTATGCACAGTTAATTTTAAAGGAACAGTATGTAAGAAATTGATATCAATTTATCATAAAATGGCCCTGACATGTCAGTAGACATTAAGAAATCACTTTTATTTCAAATACTTATATCACTCTCAACAGTGGTCTGGCCAGGATATTGTCATTTAAAAATGTTTATGTTGTCATTTTGTGTATTGGCCACCAGTTGTGTGATTGCAGTACCAGTTTTACCCACAAGTTTTGTGATTGCAATACCAGTTTTGGCCACAATCCTACATACTGTTCCTTTAAGCGCAAGATACGAAGATCGTCTTGTTGACGAATATTGTTGAATATTGATTTTTATTCTGAATCATGATGATTTGTGGTGCTTAATGGAAGTTTTGTTCCTTTCATCAACAGCCAGAAAAGACACAGAGAAGAAGCTCTCAGAGTTGGCGGGTCTGCGGGAAAAAGCAGAGTCTGAGCTACAGGAGAAGATCAGGAATCTGGAAAAAGAGCTTGAGAACTCCAACACACGCCTGGCAGATTTTAAGAGGAGAGGTAATACAGTGAGATGCCTGAGGTTTATCATTTTATTTTAGATTAAAGTAATGTAATGTAGCATGATATGTTTATGGTAATACATGTCTGATTGATTGTTCAAATGAATCTTATATTTGTGTCTGACACTGTGCAAGGTTTTCATGCCATGTCTATGTTGTGTACTTAAAGGTGTTCCAGCTTTCACAGAAGAAGAGCTGACAAACCTTTCCCCAACTGCAGCTGCAGTGGCCAAGATTGTTAAGCCTGGTATGAAGCTCATGGAGCTGTATGAAAGATGTTCACAAACATTTAAAAAAAAAAATATTTTAAAAATATTTTAAATCAATTGCTCATGCAAACCACTGATATCCACACTGGAAAAATCTAAGACTATTTTTCTTAGAATACGAGAAGATTAAGTAACTCTTGTATTTGCTTCCAGCTGTATAATGCCTTTGTGGAGGCACAGGATAAACTGCACCTGGAGAAGCTGGAGAACAAGCGTGTGAACAAGGTTCTGGATGAAATAGTCCTGGAGGTGGAGACCAAGGCTCCCATTTTAAAACGCCAACGAGAGGAGTATGAGAACATGCAGAAGTCCATGGCCAGCCTCTGTGCGAAACTGGAGCAAGCCATGAAGGTCTGTGCGTGTTTGATAGAGAAGCATAATGGAGAGGCAATAAAGAGATTGTTCAACCAAACATGAAAATCCATTAGGGATGCACCGAATATTCTGCCACCGAAAGTTTTGTCCGAAAATGGCCTAAAAGAGCATTTTCGGTTTTCGAAATTTTCTCTTTTATCACTGAAACAATGATGAAATTTTGTGATGATGCAAACAGAAACCACGACCTGCACGTGCTTGTTTGAAGCAACATGTCTGCGGTGTGGACGTATTTAAGTATCCCTGTGTGTCAATTCATTCCCTAGCTCCCGAGGTCGTGATTCTGTATATCGTTTTTTATGTGAAGCGACTGTTTATGCTGCGCCGTTTGGAATTCGCCCTCCGTCTGTGTGTGCGTGCGCGTTTAAGTGCACTCAGTAGTGCATACACGGAGGTACGCGTTTTAAAGAGTAAGTGAACATAAAATCTTTATTTCGTTATTCGTTGTTGACAGGGCACATACAAACAAAATGATCTCCACAGTATTTGTTTTTTTTCTTTGTCTTAAGTGTATGTATAGATTAGAGTCGGAACCCAGTCTGTGTTTATTTGTTTCTTAAAGAGACAGTAACCTCAATTAACCTACTCTGTGTCATTAATGTTACTCAAACAACCCATGACAAAGAGAAAATCACTTCTGAAGCTCTAGAAAAAATAATCATATTTAATTTTTACAAAAAGACAGTATTATGATTCATTTAATTCGATTTCTGTACCTAATGCTAATTTCAGACCTTACTTAATGTGCAACTTTGTTCTTTTTTATAAATGTTTTTTGTAATTTCTTTATTTGTTATTAGGTTTTCGCACCCCTTTTTTACTGATGCGGAAAAAAAATTTGGCCTTGACTTCCTCTTTTTCGGTTTCGGACAAGAATTTTCATTTCGGTGCATCCCTAAAATCCATCATCATTTACTCACCCTCAAGCTCTTCCAAGCATGTATAAGTTGCTTGCTTGAAAATATAATCTTCCAAAATAATGTTTGTAACCAAACAGATCAGGGGCGCCATTCACTTCTGCAGTATTATTTCCTACTATGGAAGGTAATAGTGGCCCAGATCTGCTTTGTTACGAACATAATTCTGGAAGATTATATTTTGAAGCAAGCAACTTATACAGGTTTAAAACAACTTGAGTGTGAGTAAATGATGAGAAAATGTTCATATTTTTAGTGAACTATCCCTTTAATCTCTTGTGTGGTTTATTTATCAGGAGGTCCATCGGCTGCAGAAGGAGACGGATGAAGCCAATAAGAGAGCTTTAGTGCTTGAGAGAGATAATCAGCGATCCGAGAGACAGCTAGCAGACGTGTCTGAACAGGTAAGGGGCTGTTTACACTTGGTATTAAGATGTGTTTTCATCGATCGGATCACAAGTGGACGAGAGAGACACATTACGTTTACACCTGGTATTTAAATCCGTCTCTTTTGTCCACTTTCGACTGCTTCTGTGCTGAATACTATGAGGGGGTGGTCTGTGAGACGGTGGGCGAGTCTCTCTGCTGTCATTCAAACCGGAGCGGGAGTAATTATGAGTTTATATAGACGCAAACTAATATTTTGTCGGAGTGCACTGCTTGTTTAGCAAGTAAACATGCTGCACAGTGTTTTGTACATGAGTATGTAAGAGCTTTCTTTGAATTTTCAGCGCAATTGATGAAATAGGATCGCGCAACTTTCACACGCTTTCAAAACGAAACTACGGAGATCAGCCACTTAGTTTTATCAATGAAAGGCTAAAAATAGCGCTGTTCACCGAATGTTCACGCCAGAAGTCAAAAAAGACGTAAAACTTGTGTTTAATACCTCAGATTAGATAAATGGGCGGAGAGAAGGCGGTCGCGTGTGGCTGTTCGAACGCATTCAACCACATATGCGTTCCGCAACTCCAAAGCGATCCGATCGAAAGTGGTTTCGACCACCTCTGGATGTGGTTGAAAGTGGTCGAAAGTGGACGAGCTCAAAACGTTTTGAACACCGTTTACACCGGGCAATAACGTCGTCCACTTGTGATCCGATCGACGAAAACACATGTTAATGCCAAGTGTAAACAGCCTCTAAGTCACACTATGTGGTTATGTTATGGTAAACTGTAAGATGCAGCATGTAGTCTGGACCATCTGATGCTCATTGCACATACAAATAATAAAAACCTTAGCTCCAGTCAGCAATAACACACATTTCTTGTTTTTCTGCTTTATTTTAAATGGTTCAGGTGTGCGTGCTGCTGGTGGAGCTGGAGGAGGCGCGTGGTAATCATGTGGTGCGTGAGGATGTGAGCTCTGCAGTTAGCAGCAGCTCTGAGGTACAGGGCTCACGGCAAGTGGCCTTCCGCAGCGTCCAGGAGCTTCAGCAGCAGAACCAAAACCTTTTGGCCCAGGTCAAGGAGCTGGAGGAGCAAAGAGAGAGGGAGCAGAGCCAAGCTAAGACTGCCAGGTACTAACTGCAATACATGAGCGGATAGAGATATCAATGATATCAAGTGTGGCCATTCTGTGTCTTCTCAAAAAACAATAAACATTGAGAATTGAGGAGATTTGGTATTATTGATGTTGTTCTCTGCTCTCTCAGGCAAACTGAGCTGGAACAGAGTCTAGAGAAGGTTCAGAAGGATCTGGAGCAGGTCAAGGAACAGATGAATCACCAGAAACAGCTGGCTGACTCTAGCACGCGGCAAAGAGACATGTACCGCATCCTGTTGCAGACAGCTGGAGTCGAGCTTCCAACACAGGGTGATCTTCCCATTGCAGTTTACCCTATCAGCTTTTGATCCAGGTGTTAACCTGCGTGTTACTAATTTTTGTGTCTGTGCTCAGGTCCAGAGGGTGGATCTCCGGCCCCCACTCCCAGCAGACCAGGAGTCATGGGCACCCGATCTATACCACTGAGGTCTGCAGCTGCAGAATCTGTCCAGGCAACACAGGCCAGAGCAGCACTCAAACAGGTTACACACACAGTACCCACTTAATTCCTGCCAAGAGTACTTTGAAAGCTATGAAAGAGTTTGTTCAACTATTATATTAATCACTTTATGCTATTGTTTTCCTTTCAAAGCTTAATGATGCCTTCACAACATATAAAAAAGAAAAGGCAGAAAACGACAAACTTCTGAATGAACAAATAGAAAGGCTTCAAGGTCAAATGTCTGAACTGCTGTCACAAAAGGCCAAGCTTTCCTCTCAGCTGGAGTTTGCATCCAAACGGTTAGTTTTAAGTTTACTTAAGGAAATAGTCTACCTTTTTGCCATATTAAACTATGCTATTACCTCAACCTAGACGAACTAATACATACCTGTCTTTTTTCAATGCGTGCACTGTACAGTGCGTTGTGAATGTGTTAGCATTTAGCCTAGCCCCATTCATTCCTATGGTACCCAAAAAAGTTTTATTTTGTGGCACCATACTTACTGGTGTAACTCCTCATGTAACAGTCTTTAAATAGGGAAAACACGGAAGTGTTTGGTGGCTTCCCTGTTTGGTACAATAGGAATGAATGGGTCTAGGCTAAATGCTAACACATTCACGACGCGCTGTACAGTGCACGCATTGAAAAAGATAGATATGTATTAATTCGTGTAAGTTGAGGTAATAACATAGTTTAATATGGCAAAAGTGTAGACTATTCCTTTAAATTCTCATTTTCGGTTTAACATAATCTAATGCAGCTTCTGTTTTAATCTTAATATGTATCATAATCTTGCAGGTACGACATGCTTCAGGAGAATGTGAAGGGATTTAGACGAGAGATTGAAGCCATGAGAGAGAGGAATCAAAAGATGACAGCCACTCATCAGAGACATGAGGAGATCATTCACACAATAACCCAAGACCTGAGAGAGGCCAATGAGAAGCTAGCTATGGCTGAGGTGAGAGCGTGTTCATGTTTTTAACCATATGACCATATGAGTTGTGGACTCCAGGCGACCACAACATTTAATACATGTTCTTTTGTTGTACTGTAACATTGTTACAGTATTATTTAAAAAGTTAAAAATATTAAAATTGCTTTAGGGACATGGCTATTAGCAAACTAATGTTCTTCTGGTGTTGAAATATTTCCGACAGTCGCGTGTTGAGAACACTCGTAAGGAACGAGACATACTGAAGCAGGTGGAGAACAGACTGACCCAGGAGAAGGAGTCGATTTTGTCGGAGCAGAGGAGTCAAAACCTTCTGCTTACCAACCTCAAATCCATTCAGGTTGTGTGCATATGCCAGCCATACTTTGTTAAAGCATGTTTCCTAGTGGTGTTTTTTATTTTTAATAGCTTTCTTATTTACAGTTGACCATGGAGCGCTCTGAGACCGAGACCAAGCAACGCTACAATAATCAAATCCAGCGGCTGGAGAAAGAGATTGTCCAGTTCAAGAAGAAACTGGAGCAGGAGGTGGAACAAAGACACGCGCTGGAACGCAACCAAGATGTAAGATGGGAATATGCTGCTTTTTGATCCTATTGTTTTAAACCATGCTTATACCAAGTAGATCTACAATATCTGGGGAGAGGTGTTTTTAAGTCTTGTTTGTCTAAGAAGTTGCTAAAGGCTGGCACAAACAAAGATAATCGGGCCGAATATGTGCCGATTTTCCCCACTTACAACAATTCTAGGGAAACCCTGATCGTCTTTGTGGTTGTACAGATTATCTTATCTGATTTTTTCGTGGTGTGTTACGATACCCAATCAGAAAGCGAGCTGATGAAACCATAACAACCACAGTCATGCAGACACAGTCCAAAGTGAATTGGACATTAGAGATGTAAAATGCAGCGCTTCTGCCTTAGACCGCATCAGATGCAATGCAATGCTATTTGCAGGTAGATTAGACTGTGTCATGTATTGTAATGGAAACATTTTAGTTTTGTAGTTAAGATTCATAAAAAATTTACATTTTTTATCCAAAGTACAAGAGTACAAGTTCAAGCCATATATTTTTAGCAGTATGTGTGTTTCATACTAGGGATGCACGATATATCGGCCGATAACTGCTTATTTTTAATATTATCGGTTATCGGTCTGATAGCAAAATTAAGCCGATAAATGAAAGCCGATAAATGATGGATAATTTTGGTTTGTCGAACCACTTCACTTGCTCATTGCTGGCCATGTGGAGTTTTGATTGGTGCTTTCTGTGACATAGCACGAAGATGACGCGTGTTGCGGGCATAAGAAGAGTATGCTAGTCTAGCGCAAAGACAACATGTCCGCGGTCTGCGAGTTTTTCATTGTGAAAATAATATGAATATTTATCGGCCTATAGATATCGGTTATCGGCCCCAAAATATAAAGAGTTATCGGTATCGGCCAAAAGTTCCATATCGGTGCATCCCTATTTCATACATCTTGTAAAGTGAAGGCGCTAGCTCTTTGATCGCCCCCTCGTGGCTGGCTGCAGTACAAGTCATAAACCCCGCCATCTCCATTCAGACGAACTCTGCTCTAAATGAAAAATGATTTAGATTTCCAATAAAATTTTCTGAAAGATAGTTTTGGTCCTTTAAGGTAGTTGTTATTACACCGATATATGTTCAATTGTTCACAAGTTTCAATTTAAGCCAATCATTTGATGCTATAGAAACGGGCGTGTCGTTATGATTGTCGTTGTTGAATAAGGCGCGCAAGCGTTTGGGAAGAACTTTGATACCGTGGCTCCACCTTTGGCTCCATGGACGATTCCTTCTGAGCATGCCCTGGCTCCAACTTTTTACGCAACATGGCAGCGCCCATGGTTGGACATTTTTTGCTTCAATTCATTACAATGAAACGAAGCGGCGTCTGCCAAATGCATAATTGTAATTCTCTCATTTTTGTTGGCTAGGCTAAGCTGTTGGAAACTAAGAAGCAGTTGGAGGCACAAATCGCACTACATCAGAAGACTAAGGAGCTGCTAAGAACTGCTGAACAGCAAGTCACCTCCCTTAGACAGCAACTGAACAATGAAAGCAACAGCACAACACCTAAACCACCTCTCAGGACGTTACCCAGAGGTAACTATAATCATACATTAGACTTGGTGGTCAAATTGACATTGTTTTGTACCGTGTTAGAATGATGTTGTTTGCTGTTTCAGCTCCTGGCGTTCCTCAGCAGGAGGTGGATGACCTCCGTGTGCGTCTACAGCAGGCCGAGGAGCAAAACTCTGACCTGAAGGAACGTCTGAAAACCACCACCACCAGCGTAGAGCAGTACAGGTCCATGGTGCTCAGTTTGGAGGAGTCGCTCAACAAAGAGAAGCAGGTAATGCCCAGGGCATTTACTGTTCAAACTGTCTTGGTGTCTTAAAAATCTACCCCCATATTGTACATTCGATATTATAATTGGACATTATTATATTGTGAATAGTAATTAAATGTGTATATTTATATTATGGATTAAGTCTTTTGCTGCTTAGCTTTACCTAATGCCTAAGGAAGTTTTTAGATGTGAGAACCAATAAAAGTATGTTTCCTTCAGTTGGCTGAGCAAGCACAGTCCTCGACTGAAAGCCAGTTGAAGGCAGCGCAGGAGTTGGGACAGCAGCTAGAGATCCGATTGGCGGAAGCAGAGAAAGAGAAGCTGGAGCTCCAGGAGGAGAAGATGAAAGCTGTGGAGAGCATTGAAGAACGTGTAAGGAACCCTCACGGTTTCCGTTGTGTCCTCGGCACCTGTACAGTGTGGCAAAGTTCTGATAATATAACGCTTTGTTTTGGCTCTGTCCCAGGTGAAGGAGCTGAAGAGCAGCTTGACAGACATGCAAACGGAGCTGCAGGATGCCCTGCAGAGAGCTACAGCAGCTGTGGCCCAAGAGCAGAAAGCCACGCAGGATAGCAAACTACAGGTGAACGGATCAGTCCGCGTGAGATGGGAAGAAGATGGTTTGATTGGCTTACTCATGTTTTATTTCTCGGGTTCCAGGGTAAGCTGGCAGCAGAAGCTCAAAATAAGTACGAGCGAGAGCTCATGCTGCATGCTGCGGATGTGGAGGCCCTCCAGGCCGCTAAGAAGCAGGCCCAGATTTCAGCGCAGAATCTAAAGCAGTTGGAAGAGAAGGCTCAGAAGGCAACGGCTGAGTTGCGTCAATGTCGAATTGACTGGGAGCAGCAGGAAAAGAGACTAAAGGTGAGAAATTGGTTTGTGTGATGTTGTTGTAACAATCTTAGCTGAAAACATATTTGAATAGGGGGAATTGTTGAGTGATGGGGGGTTTGCTTTGGTAAGAAATATTATGTCGTATATGCTTTTGTAAACTGTTGTTTTTAAATGTATATGTTATTTTTCACCTCAGGAGGAGCTGTCTAAAGCACAGAAAAGAGCAGAGGAGCTGCAGAAACAAAATGCGATGCTCCACAAACAGATGGAGAACCTCAGCAGCAAAATTCATGCATCCACCCAGCAGCCGACAGCCAAAGAGAGCAGTCTGAGCGAAGAGGGCACGTCTCACGAGCAGATCCTGGAGATCCTAAGGTGAAAATCCTGCCAGTTCTACTGTATCAAATAGGGCTGTAGCTATCGATTCTTTTTGTAATTGAGTAATCTAGCACTCACTCAATCAATTAATCGAGTAATCTGATATTATATATATAACAAATAATGCATACAAAATTATGTGATGCTTGAGGGAGAGATGAGTGTGCGTGCGTGTGAAGGGTTGAACGTGAATACGTTTACTACTTAAAAACATCAAAGCTAAACATCATATCTAGTCAAACCGCATCACGGCATCGCTACAAATACAGTATGGGATTAAAATCTGCGAACGTTAAAGTATAGGCTGTGTTACCTTGTTACAGCGACGCTTTGGTGAAACAGCAGTGGATGTTTTCGGTTCAGATGCTGAATGTAATGTAATGATAAGAATGTAATGATCCCAAACTTTAGACGTTCTCTGGTGTTTATGGACATCTTTACTCTCTTCCATCGCGCAAATAAATGCAAAATGTATCACGCGCTATGGTGAGCTTCCTGAACATTGAACAACGGTCCCTGTGAATCATATTCCTGTGCGTATAGTGTGCGTCATAAGAATTTAACGAGGCTTCGAAGCAGAATTTTTAACTCGAGGAATTTTTGTAATCGAGTAAATCGAGTAACTCGATGAATCGTTTCATCCCTAGTATCAAACATAACCTTGTTTAGACCAGTAGCGGCTCGTAACTGCTCATCCGAGGATGCGCTAATTCAAAATAAGTGTTTGGATTGTCACGAGTGTGGTTCCCTTTTCCAAAATATGTGTCCTGCGTGTCGAGAGATCCTGTGTGCATCACTTGTTTTGTCAAAATAAGTGCCTACTGCACACGCGTCAAAACCGTTTATGATAAAAGAGACGCTCACGTTCCCAAAATACACGCCAGACACTTCCTGAACAGAAAAACTCTGATTACGCATGAGATTATGCGAGTATCTGGCAAACGCGAGCGTCTCTTTTATCATAAACCATTTAGATGCGTCTGCAGCAGACACTTATTTTGGCATGACACGTGATGCACACACGATCTCTCAAAGCGCAGAACACATATTTTGAAATTACGAACCACACATGAAAAGCTACATACATGTTGTGGCGAACTTCGCATTGTGCGCTTTAAAAAAAGAAGTCACCAGCCGCCACTGGTTTAGACCTGGTGGCACGTGCCATTAAAATCCTTTTCTGTATAGTGCAAGGAAGTTCACTAATGTGGTGTCCCATTTCACCCAGGTTTGTTCGTCGGGAGAAAGAGATTACTGAGACTCGGCTGGAGGTTGCACAGGTGGAGACTCTGCGCTATAAACAACGCTTGGAGTACCTCGAGGGAGAACTGAAGGAACTACAGGAGAGTCTGACTGCAGAAAGGGATAAACTTCAGGTCAGTATCTGCATTCATTTATACTTTAAAAGCTCTTAAGCATTGTAATTACTTTAAGGGGCAGTTTCCCAGACAGGGTTTAGATTAATCCAAGACTAGGCCTTCGTTATATGAGGACATTTGAGAAGTTTTTACAAACAAACCTTACAAAAAACAATGCAGGCTTGATTTGGGGACAAAACAATAAAACTGATGAATTTTTAGGATATATCAGTGCAAGATGTTTTTAAATAAAGGCAGCTTAAACATGCATTTTAGTCTGGGACTATGAAAAGCCCTATCCGGGAAACCGCTCCTTAGAGCCCTGCACGGGCCTGAAATCTAGGCCCGGCCCTGGCCCGAGACACTTAGGCCATAGCCCGGCCCTTGCCCAACAGCTTATCAGAATTTTCAGCCCGAGTCCGACCTTTTTATTCTCCCAATTAGGAAACTGTGACCGCAGATATAGTCACTGCATCGCGTGTGTTTGTGAGTAGAAGTCTGTGCTGTCTGCTGTGAGGTTTTTATGAGAGAAGCACAAACTTTTTAATAGCCTATTTAATATGTAAAACTTGAATTTGAAATAAAACTTACTGCGGAGATGTTAATGAGATCTCTATCGTCTCTCTTGCTACGTGACACGACAATTATTTATTATTTCAAATCCGTTTACAAGATAAATATATATACATTGTGTTGTTAAACTGATGAAATTATCTTGCTATACGCTACATTCATTGTGAGAAGTCTTTTCTTTTTACTCTTACACTGTAGACAGTAATATATTTATATTATATAAAACTCTATGGTCGCGACAGCACATTATCCATTATCTGTTGGTTCATGTTGGTCCAGTTTAATTCAGGGTAATCCTTTAATAAAATGTATAATATACTTATAAAATATTTTATTGTTTTGTAATATTCACAGCACACATTCTCTCGGATCGTTTTAAAACATTTTAAATCATTCTGCAAAATTCCGCATAGATTTTGCAAAAGAAATCCGCAGAAATAGCAAAAAATAACTTACACAGCTTGTACAGTTGTACTCTTGGAGCAATTAAAGCAGTTCAGTTTTGTTTTAAATGGCAAAATAGTTATATTTCTTTTTTATATACATTTTAGAGCATTTTTTGTTTGTTAAAGTTTTTTATGATAACCAAGTGGTTAGCGGCCGACAGCAAGTTGACGACATGTTTGATGAATTGAGCCTCTCAAATCAACACTTCACTTGCCTATAATAACAACTATTTAAAATAAATATTTTCAGCATATCACAATGTTAGTTTAAACGTTTATTATCAACACACACTATTTTTAAAAAGCGGAGGCAGGTTGCTCTGCTGCTCGCAGTTGCAACGGGTGCAGAAATAAAAAAATAAAAAGGGCTAAACGAAACGAAATAAACATGAAACAGAATAAACATGCATGTTGCCTTATCTTTCAACTTCGCTTTTGCATATACATTTTTTTTATGTAAGGACTTACCACAGAACATGGCTATTCATGTATCCATCCAACAGTTAAACTAATAAAAAAGTCGATCCATACACAAACAAGAAATAAAGACACAGCCTTCTTACACGAAATTAATACAGGGAGAAGTCTTTAATAGATTATGTCTTGGATGCTGTCTGCATAGATTATGTACAGTATCCAAGGTTTTAATCCAGTACTCCATTTATAATTTTTCCCGGTGCGCTGAAGGTCCTGCTGTTAAATACGCAACAGCTGCATTGTAAATGTGTGGCTGTGCGTATCGGACTCATGCGATAGGTTAAACGTCTTCCTATGTTTGTTTTGCAATCATCAATGTCTGTCAAAAGGTTCTTTTAATTAAGTTGAAAAATATAAAAAGATGGAGAAGCCTAAATAAGCCCGAGGTCCGGCCCGCGTATCTGCTGTGACGTTAAAATTGGCCCGAAACCCGACCCGAAGGGCGTAAACATGTCGGGCCCCATCGGGCACGGGCAGAAATGCAGACCTCTACCGCTCCTAAGTGTTTTTTGTACACTTCTAGTACAAAAAATATAATGATTGTTTTAATGGTACAGGTTACTACAAAGACCTTGGCACAGCAAGAAGACATGATCAAGCGAATGGAGAATATGAATGCTTTGACTGAGATCAACAATAAGCTGAAGAATGAGAAGAACAGACTGGAGCATGAGTTACAGCAGAACCAGGCCAAGGCAAGACCTCGAGATGATGATAGTTTGGCCAAAAATTAAAATTAACCGATGATTTATTCATCCGAGATACAATTTCAGTTGTTTTAGAAAATGACCCAGCTCTACCAAGCAATATAACAGTTGAAAACTGGGTCCAGGACTTTCCAGGATAACTCGCAATGCACTGTTCTCACGAGAGTCTTTTCTAACCAGATTTTACACATTGTATGCTAAGCTACTTTCTGGTGAATGTGCATTAGATGTCACCAAAAGCTACTTTTTATAGTTTTAAATATGGATATTTTTCTTACAAAATCACATTGATTACCCTTAGAATCCTTTATTAACCACCATGACCTGTGCGGATTACTTCTGTAAAGGATGTATGCACTTTTTAGGGTTGAAAGTAATGGGCCCTGTTTTCTACTATTATAAAGCTTAGAAGAGCTAGGACATTTTCTAAAATAACTGAAAATGTGTTTGTCTGAAAGATGATGGACATGTATCTTAGATGGCTTGAGTGTGAGTTAAAGGCGGAGTCCACGATGTTTGAAAAACGCTTTGGAAAAGGAGACGGGCCGACTACCAAAACACACTTATAGCCAATCAGCAGTAAGGAGCGTGTCTACTAACCGACATCCTTGCCGGGTTGCGTATGTGTGGGGCGGGTCTATCAACCGAAGGTCCAAATTCTATTGGGGTAGGGGCGTGTTTGTTTATGTTATTTCAAATATCAACATTGGCTTTCAAACATCGTGGACTCCGCCTTTAATCATGGAGTAATTTTTCTTTTTTCGCTGAACTATCCCTTTAAATAATAGACCCATTAGCCCTGTTATTTGTTACCTTAAATGGATAGTTCACCCAACAATGAAATCTGTCATCATTTACTCACTCTCATGTTGTTACAAACCTGCATACATTTCTTTGTTTCTGATAAACACAAAGAAAGATATTTTGACAAATGTTTGTAACCAAACCATTTGTGGACCTCATTCACTTCCATTGTAGGAAAAAATAATACTACGGAAATAAATGGGATCCACAACCGTTTTGGTTACAAACGTTTCTCAAAATATCTTCCTTTGTGTTCATCAGAACAAATATATTTATACAGGTTTGTAACAACATAAGGGTAAGTAAATAATGACAGAATTTTTATTTTTGGGTGAACTATCCCTTTAAAGCATTATTTTTTTTAAATCTTATAAGATATCCAGTTTGTGCAACAGCTTTGAATACAGCTCTTTCACTCAATATTTAGAGGCAGAACCATCAGTTTTATACTACGAGTGTTTGACCTGATTCTTGTATTGTGACTATAGATGCGTAAGCTGGAAGCAGACATTCAACCCCTGCAGGAGTCTAATGCTGAGCTGAGTGAGAAAAACGGCATGTTACAGGTCGAGAAGAGACTTCTGGATGAGGACGTCAGGCGCTTAAAGATCCGCATACAGGTTTAGGATCTCACTGCTCAGGAATGTGCTGTGCAATTAATGTATCATGCAGTATCTTATGGTTTTAAATGCCAGTATATTTAAAGAGAATATTAGGGTTAATAATACCTTAACAATATTCATATTTTGGATTAAGTAACTCACACTGAACTGTTTTTCTTTACAGCAACTACTGAACCAGCAAAAAGACAGCGATAAAGAAGAAAATAAGAAGCTACATTCTGAGAGGGAAGCCCATCTCAAACGCATCCAGCTGCTTACAGAGGAAACAGGCAAACTAAAGAACGAGTTGGCCAGGTCAGTTGCATGCTTTTAGCTGCTTAGTATGAAGAAGCTATGTGAATCTTTTCTATATCTGAGCCCTGATCAAGAGCATCCACTAAACAGGAGCCAAGCATCCATCACCGCAGTTCAGAGCCAGGTGCAAAACCTGCAGGACAGCATAGGGAAGATCACTACTGAAAGAGATGATTTGAAGAAGGAGCTGGAGGCCAAGACACTAGAGATTCAGGAGAAACTCAAAACCATCACGCAGGTCAAGAAGATTGGCCGGCGCTACAAAACCCAGTACGAAGAACTCAAAGAACAGCATGAGAAGGTGCACCAGAACAAATGATTGGCAGATTATCAAAGTGCCAGCTAACCGCCCATTTCTCTCCAACCATTGTCTCGTACACATTTCTTGCTCTCTCGCTTTCTGACAGATGGTGGCAGAGACTGCTGCCAAGCCAGCACAGGAGCAGGAAGACCGCCAGGCCTCTTTGCAGGAGATTCAGAACCTGAAGAACTCATTAAGTCAGGCACAAAACAGAACCTCGGAACTGGAGACCCAGCTGGACAATATACAGAAGGTACTTATTTGAGGTTAAGTGTGCTGCAAGATTTTTCCAACTGTTGACGGTTAAAGCTTGCACGCTCTCATTGGTTATTGCAACTGTCATGTCGGAACAGTCCGAGTCGTAAATATCGAACTAGTTTGAAGATTTGGGACCGGGGAGGCCCCAACGTGATCGGGACCAGCAAGATAATCTCAATGACACCACACACCTGAGTTTTTTTTTTTTTACAAAAAATTGTTTGCGGTTAAAACACTCAAGGGGTTTTCACACTGCGCTTAACCCTGGGTTATCTTCATTCTAAACCCTGCTTTTAACCCTGGGTTAAGGAGCGTTTCACACCTGTAATTTGAAAGCGGTGTTAGCACCGCTTTTTACCCAGGGTTATGAAACCCTGCTCTGGAGCAGGGTTAGCACCGCATTTGTGGTGTTAACCCCGCATTGTGGTGTCAAACGCATGCAGTGTGAAACGAAGCAGGGTTAGAATGTTCTGACCCTAATTAAACACAGCTGAAGTAGCTAATTAAGGCTTGATAATTACAGACAGGTGTGTTGAAACTGGGTTGGAGACTCCTGACCCAGGGTTTAGGAATGCACAGTGTGAAACGTCAAATTATGAATACCCAGGGTTATCTCTTAACCCCTGGTTAAGTTTGAACAGTGTGAAACATGAAAAAAATAACCCAGGACCCGTTAACCCTGGGTTTTGAATAACCCAGGGTTAACAATTTCAGGTGTGAAAAGCCCTTAATCGTGTCAGGCCCCCATTTAATCACAGCCAGCATTTGAATAAAAGCGTTTGCCAAATGTATAAATGTAAAAACAATAAGACACATACAAGCCTCTATATTTTGCTGTTTTTAATTTAGCCTCTATGGATTTAAAGTGCCTTCCCTATATTTTAACCTAATATACAGCCTTGATGACAAAAAATAAAATAATAGAAAAAAGTACTTTTATAAAAAAGAAAAATATTTCACGAAACCATTTTTTTTTACAAATACAAAATATTAAATAAAAACGTGACCTAAACACAAACTAAAATTATACTACATTGATTTCATTAACAAAGTTTGATTTTAGGTGTTTGGTCACTTTTGACATTGGCTATGTTTACATGCACAAAATTTCGTCAATCCGACTGAATTCAATACGATTGAAGGTTACGACAAAATCGTTTACATGCACCCTAAACATTGCAATCTGATTTAAAAGTTTGTTTACATGTACATTATACAGAATCCGAACCGAACGTCTGCGCAAGCGCACAGTCAGGGTTGCCAGATTCGGGTATCAAAACCATCATAATGGACATTCAAAACTAGCCCAAAAGCATCCCAATGACTGTCCACAGCCCAAATATCAATAACTAATCAACAAAATCATTTCATCTTTAACCCGCAGAAAAAAATAGAAAAACTGGTGGAAACAGTTTAACCTGATAAGGAACACTGTGCCGTACACGGTACACCCCCTCCCTTGCACGTGAGGCTGCATTACGTCATTGTAACTTTGAAGCATTAAATCTTCAAAATATACGGTATGCGGCACATCGTTGTAAAGCTTAGACTTTAGGGATTCCATTATGCACACACACAAAGCGTAATATGATTTTTAGCAGTCATAAAACTGTAATCTAGTTGTTAGTTACCTGAACCGGGCGGCGCCGATTTAGGATATTTACTTACCTTCAAAATCTTTTCTTTATCCGCTTCAGTGAAATTGTCCAAAACAAATTGTTCATAAATCCCCAAAAGTCCAAGGAAATGGAATATCTAAGCCTTTTAATCCAAAACGATTTGTTCATCTCACAATCTTGACGTTTCTGACCGAATTACGATATAAATAGTGTATACAATTAGTTCACTAACGCAGTGGTTCTCAAACTTTTTCAGCGTGCGCCCCCCTTTGTGTACGATGCATTCCTTCACGGCCCCCCCAAAGAAAAATTTTGACAAAAAACAGTTCTAAAACTTCACATTTTAATTAAACAAAACATTAAATTATACAAAGTAGTGCTGTCTTATTTTTTTTTTAGGTTTAATTTCACAGAATTCATGATAAATTAATGTATTTTATAAAATGGCATAAAACTGGGGCCCCCCTGGCACCATCTCGTGGCCCCCGGACCCCAGTTTGAGAACCACTGCACTAACAGACATTCATTCGAATCTCACTTTCATTCACGATTTATAATGAATATATTTCGGATGTCACGTTTATTGTGCAACGTCTGAGGAACAAATACGCCCCCTTGTGGAATTTCAGCCGTTCCATTAGAGGCTACATAGTAGCCCAAATCTAAACATGAAAAAAGCAGAGGACTTGGCAACGCTACACTGACAGCATCTCTTTTTTTCAAATTTGCATCCGATCGACCTGAGTCGTATTGATTAAGGTGTTTACATGAAGGCTTTTCAATACGATTGAGCCATCAATACGATTACAAACGGTACCTGATGTTTGAGTGTGATCCCTAAATGAATAATCAGTCAGTCAATTAAAGACTTTAATACAAGTGACAAGTGATGATGTTTGTTTATGTATGAACAGACAGTCCAGGAGCGTGAAGCTGAGGTGAAGAGCCTCCAGGAGCAGCTGGGACCGGTGCAGCCAGAGCTCAACCGCCTGAAGGCAGAGCTCCAGGAGAAAAGCAACCTGGAAGAACAGCTCAGACAGCAGATGGCTGATAAAGAGGAGAAGACCAAAAAAGCCTTCATGGGTGCCAAGCAGAAGATCAATCAGCTCAACAGTTAGTAAACCATGATTTTTTTTATATTACTAAAACCAATAGATTTTTGATCAATGTCTATAACAGTAGTCTGATCTTTAAAAGGGGTCTTCAAAAAGTTAAAAGTTTATAGGAGGTCAGATAGACAGATGTGTGTGTGTGTGTGTGTTAGGTGCGAAGGAGCAGCTTTCAAAGGAGAACGAGGAGCTGAAGCAGCAGAAAGAGGAGCTGGAGGTGAGGATGGGCGCGCTCAAGTCTCAGTACGAAGGTCGACTGAGCCGACAGGAGAGGGAGCTGAAAGACCTCCGGGAGCAGCAGGAGAGACATGGGGACCAGAGAGATGAAACTCAGGAGCCTGGTCAAAGCAAGGTTCAAGACCTATATTGCACTTACTGCTTATGTGTACACTGACTGAATGGTGTATCTCAGTTTAAAGGTGCAGTGTGTAATTTTTAGAAGGATCTTTTAACAGAAATGCAATATAATATACAAAACTACATTATCATGGGTGTATAAAGACATTTTTATAATAAATTATGTTTTTATTACCTTAGAATGAGATGTTTTTATTTACATGCACGAGGGTCCCCTTAAGTGGAAGTCGCCATTTTGTGCCGCCATGTTTCTACAGAAGCCCTTAACGGACAAACATTTCTGTCTCCTACGATGACATGTTTTCCTGTGGCGGCTACTGTAGCTTCTCTATGCGTTTCAAAAGTGAGGGGTGAGCAGTGGGCTGAGCCGTTGGTTGCAATTCGTAACCTCACCACTAGATGCCAATAAAATTTACACACTGCACCTTTAATTATAATAGTCATGCATGGATCTTTTCTTACTATGTGATTTTGGCATTATTGTGAATAAGTGATTAGTGCGCCATACATTATTATTTTGTGAAAATAATTTTTTTTATAATGGCACATAACAAAATTAAAAATGATTTTAAATACCGTTAAATGTCTATGATCTCCTCCAGGTTCAAGAGGTTCAGAGGTCATCAGACCCCCGACAGATTACTCTCAAATCCACACCTGCTGCTGACAGGGGAAGGTAATGGTTTATATATACCAGAGACTGATGATGTCATTCTTTTTCCAGGAAAGTTCTTCAATTTTATCTTTGTATCTATAAACAGTGCCAGCACTTCAGAGCCGCCAACAGCTAACATTAAGCCCACGCCAGTCACCGGTGCCCCCGGTAAGCCTTCACCGATTGCGGGGAGCAAGTCTACTCCTAGGGCAAGCATCCGGCCAATGGTAACACCTGCTCCGATGACCACGCCCACGGCCACCGTCATGCCCACCACTGTGGAAACGCAGGAAGGTACGGCTAGAGGTTCATGACATTTAGACCTATTCTCCTTTGTTCATTAATTAATTCACTATTATTTGACATAGTTGGTTATATTGGTGTGTCACAAGTTAAATAGATCACCATCACTGGTTTGCCTCATCAGCCCTTCAGTCCACTGAGGGTCCAGTGGAGCATGTTACTGTCTTTGGCAGCACCAGTGGCTCAGTGCGCTCCACCAGTCCTAACATACAGACCATGCAGCCAATCCTCAGCCTGCAGCAGAGCCAAGCCACGGCCTTTGTCCAGCCAACTCAACAGCAGGCCAGTCAGGAGGCAACAGCAACTATTATGGAGGCGGTGCATAGCTCACAGATGGAGAGACCGTCCACCTCCACTGCTGTCTTTGGCACAGGTACAATAGTGTTAAAAGATTAAATCTTAACAAATGCTAGTAAATATTGACAAGCAGTATGAGAAATGTCTAAGCTCATTGACTGATCTCAATAACAGTAGCTAAACCGTTATTACCTCGTTCGGAAGCTGTAAGATTTTTAAATGGCTGAATTGTTGATTTATCATGGGGACAATAGAAAAACATTGCCAAAATAGGTTTGTATCTGTTCAGAAATACATGACACTGGTACGTTTCTCAATTTGGCCATTATTAGTGAGTTGTTACAAAGGTAATTTCATTCACATGCACTCCTTTGCCCGTTTTTGTCATATTGAAGTCATTGAGTTTGTGATTGTTGTGTCAGTTTCAGCGACCGCAGGCTCGTCTGTTCCTAAACGTGTGCGTGAGGAGCAGGAGGAGAGCTCCAGTGAGGTGACAGACACCACGCAGGATGACACCCTCCACCCTCCCATCTCAAAGAAGCTCCGCATCATAAGGCGGGCGGGTCTGGAGATGAGCAGTGTATGTGTATATACACAAAATGTATTTTGCATTTTAAAGTTAAACTCTTAAGTCAGAACTAAGTCGTTTGCTGTTTGTTAGATTCGAGTGAACTCTGACTATTTTACAAGCTTGTTTCAGTCTTATCATTTATCAGATTGTATTGGTTGAACTTAGAGACACTCCACTGTTTTTTTTTTTTTAAATGGGCTCATTTTCCAGCTCCCCTAGAGTTAAACATTTGATATTTGCCGTTTTGGAATCCATTCAGCTGATCTCTGGGTCTGGTAGTACCACTTTTAGCATAGCTTAGCATAATCGATTGAATCCAATTAGACCATTAGCATCACGTTCAAAAATAACCAAAGAGTTTTTGATATTTTTCCCATTTTAAACTTGACTCTTCAGTAGTTACATCGTGTACTAAGACCAATGGAAAATTAAACGTTGCAATATTCTAGGCAGATATGGCTAGGAACTATACTCTCATTCTGGGAAAAAAATTGAAACTCTTTGGTTATTTTTGAGCGTGATGCTAATGGTCTAATTGGATTCGATGGATTATGCTAAGCTATGCTTAAAGTGGTACTGCACGACCCGGAGATCAGCTGAATGGATTCCAAAACTGTAAAAATCAAATGTTTTACTCCAGGGAAGCTGGAAAATTAGCATATTTTCAAAAAAAGTGGAGTGTCCCTTTAAAAATATATATTAAAATATATATATATATTATATATGCTTTAAAACACATCCTTTCACAATGTTCTTTTGCAGGATGCTTCAGGTACAGAGGAGAGCAACGATGCTATGGTCGAAGGTTTCGATGGTCAGCAGCCTGCAGATGACAGTGAGGTACCAGCCGTTATTGCTCACAGAACAGTATGGATGTGAAACTTAAGAATTGGTGAATCTAATATTACTCGTTCATTCTTTACAGGTAGCCTACCCAGTTTTAGGAGAGGGAGATGAAGAGTCTTTGTCTCAGTCCGTCCCAATGGATCAGGTAAGCGAGTCTCAGCCTCCCGAGTCTCAGATCAGTGAGCAGGAATTAGCGGAGGAGTATAAGCAGGAGGTCATTGTCATAGAGACGGACAGCACCACCGACGAGGAAGAGGAGGAGCAAGAAGAGGCTGGACAGGTCTGTATGTGTTTTCTCCTGAATTTTTAAAGTTGGCATCATAAACCGATATTAACTTTCCCTCTCTTTACAGTATGACGATGATGATGCAGAAAATGAGGAGGAGGATGATGATGATGGTGATGAAGGGATGGCAGAAGGAGCAGAAGAGAGTAATGAAGGCAGTGGCAGTGGAGATATCAATGAGGCCTATGAAGGGGATGAGGCAGAGGTGACCATGTTGATCCCCTTTTCTCAAACAAATTTTCCCCATTTCTCTAAAGTTTAGGGAGTCTAACAATTCAGAGGCATTGCTGATGTGTAACTGTGTGTTTTTATAGGGTGAAGGTGCAGCAGATCCAGCTGTCGACAATGAAGAAAGTCAAGAAGCATCTGATTCTATCCAGAAACAAGCAGACTCTCAGAGTGGTAAAATTAATACATACATAGTTACTAATGTATTTTGAAGGGACCCTCCACTTTTTTTGAAATGTTCATTTTCCAGCTCCCCTAGAGTTAAACATTTGATTTTTACCTTTTTGGAATCCATTCAGCCGATCTCCGGGTCTGGCGCTACCGGTGTTAGCATAGCTTAGCATAATCCATTGAATCTGATTAGACCATTAGCATCACGCTCAAAAAATCTCCTGCTGTTGAAAGTTACTAAGGGGAATATTTTCAGCTGCTGCGTAATATCATTGTGCCTCCTGCAGCCATGTTACTGCAGCAAAGTCCTTGATTATTATGCCAGGATGAGAGTATAGTTCCTAACCATATCAGCCTAGAAAATCACAACTTTTAATTTTCTGTCGGTCTTGGTACACGATGTAACTTAGCTATGCTAAAAGTGGTACCGCCAGACCCAGAGATCAGCTGAATGGATTCCAAAACTGTAAAAATCAAATGTTTAACTCCAGGGGAACTGGAAAATGAGCATATTTTCAAAAAAAAGTGTCCCTTTAAGTAGCTGAAGTTTGTTTATTTATATCCATTTTACTTAAACTCTACTAGCAGACTTCATGTAGACATTCGCATACCAAATACCCTTCACTGTGACTAAGAATATCAACACATTTAACCTCTTATGTTTACAAATCAATGCAAATTTAGTTGTCTTTGATACAAATCAAATACTCTCTTAGTTCAGCTGAGTTTTTCATATGTTTGTAGGTGAAGTTAGTGTGAGCACCCTGGAATCCTTCCCTGCTGCTGAGCCAGTAAGAGAGCACCAGCCACTCCCCAGCACCACCACTTCTTCCCTGGGCCCACGCCTGCCCCAGCCCCCTCGCAGGCCACATCACACCCCACCCCCACGCCTCAACATCCACCCTGTCCCTGAGCTTGGACCACCCATCATCCAGGTAAAGAGAACAAACCTGTACACTATATTCCAAGTTTTAGTGTTAAAAAGATGTGAGGTAGGTATCATATGTGTTTTGTTTTGCAGAGGCAGTCAGGACAGACCAGACGGCCCTCGATGAGTCGTGTACCCCAGCTCACGCCTGGAATCGGAAGCATGGTATATTTAATATTTGTACAACCCACCTATACCTCGCAAAATCCTACCTATATATTTAGGGCTAAAACTTTTCTGATGTGAAGTATTATTTTTTTTCCTATAGCAACATTTCTTTGATGATGATGATAGGATGGTTCCCAGCACTCCTACTCTTGTGGTACCACACCGCACGGACGGCTTTGCCGAGGCCATTCAGTGAGTCCCAGAAGATTGTTTTCATAGCATGGGATGAACGCATCATTAAACCGTTTCATTAATGACGCATCTCTTCATCTCAGTTCCCCTCAGGTGGCCGGGGTCCCTCGCTTTCGTTTCGGCCCTCCTGAAGACATGATGCCCCAGGCCAGCTCATCTCACTCTGACTTAAGCCATCTGGCCACACATGGAGGTGAGTAAAGAAACAACAGCAATATTGCCGTTTTGAACAAGTTCTACTGTTTTAATATGATCACCCAAACTGAAAATAGTATTTTGTGAACCCTTATGCAAGGTACAGAACTATTCTTGGTTATGTGATGCTAACTAGTAGGAAACTAAAAATTATGCTCATTTGAGTAAATCTGAGTAAATCACATTGAAGTAAGTTAATGTTTTTTGATTCAAAGGTTTGGGCATGTACGAGAGTCCTCTCTTCCTGCCTACCCATGATGAAGAGTCTGGAGGTAGGAGTGTGCCCACCACCCCTCTACAGGTGGCAGCTCCAGGTAAGACATCTAGTTCTTTGTTTGACATCTCTGCTGCTGATCAAAGACATGCCTAATTCTCTGCCGCCTCTTTTTATCATTTTCTTGACAGTGACAGTATTTACAGAAAGCCACCCGTCTGACGTATCAGAGACCGCTTCTCAGTCTGTTCCTATGGTAAGCACGTCCACTGGTGCTCTCACTGCTTCGGGAGAAGCTGTGCCGGGAGATGACGGCGATGACGTCTTCGTAGCCGAGGCTGAGAGTGAAGGGTAGGGATCCATAGCAGTGTTATAAGTTTCACTTAAGATTACAAACATTTATTATAGCTGCTTTACAAGGCAGGAATTATTACAATTTGCGTAGTAGCATTACACTTTTCTGCATAATTATTTGTGCTACAGACATTAATGATGCCTTAAAGAATTAAACCATTTTCTAAAAAAAATCCAGATAATTTACTCACCACCACGTCATCCAAAATGATGTCTTTCTTTGTTCAGTCGAGAAGAAATTATGTTTTTTGAGGATAAACATCCAGGATTTTTCTCATTTTAATGGACTTTAATGGACCCCAACACTTAACAGTTTCAACAGAGTTTTTAAATGACTTTAAACAATCCCAAACGAGGCATAAGGGTCTTATCTAGTGAAACAATTGTCATTTTTGGTAAGAAAAATAAAAAATATGCACTTTTAAACCACAACTTCTCGTCTTCCTCCCGTCCTGTGATGTGCCAGCACGACCTCACGCAATATTTCATCACCTCAAGAGGTCATGGAAGACGTATGCGAAACTACGCCCCAGTGTTTACAAGTGTGGAGAAAAAGGACCGTTCTGACGTTGTTGTATGTGGAATGATACTAATAACTGTCTTTGTGTCAGTTTATTGTTTAAAATGGTCCGCAAATGTGCGTTTCATATGTGTAACACGTGACCTTTTCACGGCATTATGTGAGGTCGTGCTGGCGCGTCACAAGACCGGAGGTTTAAAAGTGCATATTTTTTATTTTTCTTGCCAAAAATGACAATCATTTTGCTAGATAAGACCCTTATGCCTCATTTGAGATTGTTAAGAGTCCTTTGAAACTGCAATTTTAAACTGATAAGTGTTGGTGTCTATTAAAGTCCATTAAAATTAGAAAAATCCTGGAATGTTTTCCTCAAAAAACATAATTTCTTCTCGACTGAACAAAGAAAGACGTCAACATTTTGGATGACATGGTGGTGAGTAAATTTTCTGGATTTCTATTTTTAAGAAAATGGACTAATCCTTTAAATTGTGTGACTTGGTCAGAATATAGAAATGTGGGCACGAGGGATTTCAGGAATGTGTTTATAGGACACAAACCATTTTATTGAGTTAAATTGTGATAACTTTGTGTAGGGTGAGTAGTGAAGCGTGTCTAGAGAGCCAGTCGGAGATGGAATCTGCACAGCCAAACGATGATGCGAGCCTGCCGTCCACTAGCCAAGAGCCCACGTCCAGCTCTGCAGGTACCACACATCTCGCAGTAATTTATGCTTACATAGAAACAGTGTGATTTGTCTTATGCGTCACTCTGTATTATTTCTCATTTTAGACACCAGTTGCACCAGTACAGGACCGGTCAAACCTGCAAGTCGGCTCATTCCCCAGCATCAGCTGCCCAGGAGAAACCAGCTCATCAGAAGAGGTTAGCACTGATTAACCAATCACGTCACCTCTCCAGATCACATGCAGTACACCCCATTTACTCCACATCACATACAACACAGACTACAAATGTTTTTAAGCTTTTCTGATTTTAATGAAGCAAAGGATTATTGAAATGCATATACAAAAGCTTTACTCAATGACAATTTGTATTGGTTCATGAAAATGTGGATGTTTTTGTGGAAACTTAAAGATTTGTTTACAAATGTGCATCTCTCTCTAACTCAAGGCTCTCAATTGTTTCCTGCAGGTGATGGTTTTCCTCGCGGAGGTCGGGGTCGAGGTCTCAACAGGGGCACTCCCATTTAAATCCATCTGACTTTACAGCGTCTGCCCAGCAGAAACGCTGATCACTCACCCCACAATCAACCCAGTGTTTAATTCGTTCTTAATATTTTATTTCATCAGAGCTTTAAAGCAATTGATTAATTTTGTTATTTTGTACTTTGTGAGTAATTACGCTGACGCTATGTTCATTAGTTTTGCAAATAAATGAAGAAATGTGTCTTGATGTGCAGCTGGTTAGTGTTGATCTTTCAGGGACAGTCGAGCCAGCTTCTGATCTCATTCTGCTGGGAGGAACTGCTGGCTGGAGCTGCCAAAGTAGGCAGATCACCAGTGATCTTAATGTTGTAGACTCTCGCTGTAAATCACAGAGATGCGGTATTATTTCACTAACACTCCAGTGTTTTTTTTCACTGTAGGTCTATATTTTTGCAAACTAAATAAACAATGTTCTGTTGATTCCAATACTGAACTAGTATTAGCAAACAAAAATTGCAACACTACAATAAGGTTGTACTAGTAAACATTAGTAACTAACATGAACAATATCATTTTCAGCATTTACGAATTCTTGTTAATGTTAGTTCATGGTGCATTAAAGGGATAGTTCACCCAAAAATTCTGTCATTTACTCACTCTCATGTTGTTACAAACCCACATAAATGTCTTTGTTCTGATAAACATGAAGTAAGATATTTTGAGAAATGTTTGTAACCAAACCGTTTGTGGACCCAATTCACTTCCATAGTAGGAAAAAAGAATACTATGGAAGTAAATAGGGTCCACGAACGGTTTGGTTACAAACATTCCTTAAAATATCTTACTTTGTGTTTTTCAGAACAAAGAAATGTATGTGGGTTTGTAACAACATGACATTGAGTAAACGACATGATTTTCATTTTTGGCTGCACTATCCCTTTAACTAATGTTAACAGTTTAAACCTTTGCTTTTAATAAAATATAAGTAAATGCTAAAATGGACATGATATAAGATTAATAAATGCTGTAGAAGTATTGTTCATGTTAGCGAATGCAAAAAATCTGTAACATTTATAAAAAATATATAAAAACAGTTGGTGAATATAAAACAAATGTAAAGTAAAGCCAAAATGTTAAAATAATTTTGTTTGTGAAAATGTATTGCCAATACTATTCTATTTTCAAAGTGTATTTTTATGAAAATACATGAAATACTTCTCCATCACGCAAAAACATAGTCACTTACGCCATGAGATAACAAAGTAATCGAAACCCTCTGTCTTTCTGGAGTTAGGCACAGACACAGCTGAAGTCACTGGGGTGGGGAAACCCTTCCATTTGAGGCTAATGTTGATCTCGCCTGATAACTGGTTCCCTGTTAACAGAGGCATTTATTTAGTTTATTAGCCTTAACCACACTGTAACTACTGCTTTAAAAATCTGATATAACACCCAACTACCTAAAAATATCTCCCACCATCACACTACCTGCTTGTCTTGCTCGCCGAATCTTGGCGTAGACTGAGTCTTTGCTTCTCTTTCCAGGGCAAGTAGGTCCACTTCCAGGTGGATAAGAGAATTTCTGAACAACACCTCCTGAAAACACAAGGTTTAACATTCTCAGTTGAGCAGTGTGTATAGTAACTACATAACTAATAGTTAAGGGGGAAAGAGAAATCTAGTTGGCACCTTTCTTAAAAAAGTACACAATCTCGGTCCTCTTCCGAAATGCTGGGATAGACAAAGCAGCAGTGATCTCACCAGTGAGCCCACCAAAGTCCTTAGACACTGATCGAGGAGATCCAGACTCCATGACACCATTCTCAAAAACCCAGTAGTTTTCACCCTTACAAGAGAAAGAGTTCAGACAAAATAATTACAATAATGTCAATGACCTTCATTGAAATCATCATTGAAATAAAATAATAGTTTAACACCATCAACATGCTGGATAGAGAGATATTACATATTGTATAAATTGTGGTTCAATTTTAGGCCTGGCTTATATTACCATGCACGAAAAACTATTAGCAGTTCACATGAATTCATTGTTAATACATTAAAACCCCTTAACTGACACAAATCCCTTTTGAGTGAGGGGTAAAACTGTGATGCACACATTTAAATAATTATAACTCCAGTATTTTTTTGGTCTAGAAGCCTAATCTTGGTCTTGTTTTAATGAAGACAATTTAAGGTTATTCACAGAGGTGTCTGAAGGTGAAATTTAAATAAAAAAAGTTATAGCAGTTAAAATAAATTTTAATAAATAAAAATAATGCACTAACACTGATTTAATAAATAAAATTATACAAATTTAAATTTTTCACAAAAGTAATAATATAAACATGAAGTCTCAAGTAGTTGTGATCCAAATTCCAGGATAAAATCACAAAAATTAGGTTTTTGTCACACTTTTTTGGTGGTTTTACCAACAACGGCCACTAGGTGTCATTGGTTTGTTGCATACTCTTGTCACAAATGAATAAATTCCTACTATTATTAATGCAAAATGATATGAAGAGTTTCGTTGCAAAACGAGATAAATCCATTTTTTTACATTTTTGTCAAACATGTTTAATATTATGTTATCATGTTATTATTTTGTTTTATGGTGCTACTTAGCTGTATTTTTTAAGTTATGAAGGTTTAAATCAAAACAAACCAACTGCAGTTGAATTGATATTAATTGGAATGCACAACCAAAAAACGAGATTTCTGAAGAATTAAAAAAAACTGTGGTTATCTCGTTTTGCAATGAAACTCTTCATATATAGTTTGTCAAAATTTTTGAAGATTAATAATAGGATATAGTGTTATGAATAAATAATAATTAATATGTAGGGCTGCATAACAACTAATCACAACTAATTGTTTGCAGAATAAAAGTTTTTGTGTATCATGTATAATAATTATGTACATATAAATACACACACATGCATGTATATATTTTAAAAATATTTACATGTGTATATACATTTTTATATTTATATATAATTTATATTGTACATGAATACTTAATATATTCAAATATATGCATTTGTGTGTGTTTATATATAAATAATTACCATACACAATGCACACACATATATGATGCAAACAAAAAGATTTATTCTGCAAACGATTAGTTGCGATTAGTTTTTATGCAGCCCTATCCTATGGGAGGGAGGTCATGTAACCAAAAAACTGTCACTACATTATTTCTATCATCAGATGATCTTGAAATATGAAAACTACATTCTGAGAGCTTTCCAATGATATATAGTTTGTCAAGATTGTTTAGGTTTAAAGTAGGCTTTTAGTGTTATAAAAATGTAAAAAAAATTGACCTACCTGTGGGCCCGTGACCTTTTAGAAACTGACTCTCACTACGTCATAATTCTCCCAAAATGGTGATGAAATATGAAAACGGCACTCTTTGAGCTTTTTAAATGATATATAGTTTGTCATGATTGGATAAGAATTAACATACAAAACACAGTAAATGTAGGCGTCCCGCTGGTGGGACAGTGACATTTCGCAGGATATAAAAGTTTTGAGGCACCCTCTTTTCAAAACTGTATCAATTACTCTTCCTACATAATTGATTTTATAAAACACTGTTAAAATATGTATTCTAGAGGCTTAGACCTTTCCAATGATAGTGTGTCGTGATAGATAAAAAGATGACTTGTTATTAGTTAATAATTAGTTCATGCCTTAACTCATAATTAGTTCATATTTAAGTAAGTATTAATTCATTCAGGTATTTATTATGAATTATGGACCCTTATAATAAAGTGTAACCTTACTGTTTAATGCTGTTCACAAAAATGCTTTGAAGATCAAATAATAATTGTCAGCCCTCCACAATAATGCTGCAGACTCTCTTTTAAAAACATAAAGGTTTTGTTTGTCAGTACCTTGATGATGTAGGTTTTCCCCTGACAGTTGCAGCGTGTGAAGGCAGTGTCTATAGGGGACGGGATGCCGAGCTCTTCTGTGATGTTACGAGCAGGACCGACTCTTCTGGTCTTGGGATTCAGCAGCCAAAAGTAGTGACCTGGGATGGGGATCACATTGCTTAATCACTTTGCAAGGTTAATGTCTTTGTGACCACTCAAACAAAAACGAAACAGCATATGTGACCCTGTCTGTAAAAATCCAGGCTGTAGTCTCATAATATTAATTCAGAGCGTAAAAGTTTGATATCACTCATTGTTTTTACATTAACTTTTAATCTTTAACATGACCTTACTTAGTCAGTATTAAAGATATCAAGGTTATATTTTCACAGAATGTTCTGTACATTATGTAGGATCATTTTATGTAGAAAGCGATCACAAAATGACTTTTTCGTGATTGGATTTCACAGGCAGAGTCACAAATAGAAAATATTACCTTTAAAAATAATGATGGTGCCGTTGAAGAGAGTTGCCAGCCCATCGATAGGAAGGCTGCTGCAGATGTCAGGGTTCAAACTTGCATCTTTAAAAAATGTTTTTTAATTTAAAACACACTAATGAAAGTCTTCAAATGCTACATGAATACATCAGGCATGTGCACAAATTCAGAAGTGCTGTTGCAGCTACAATACCTAATCCTGCAGGGGTGCTTGCGCCCATTGCCTGTGTGATGCCTTCAAGAGTACTATTGCCTTGTTCATTGATGGAGAGGGACGCCTGTACAGGAATAATTAGGGGTTGCCCGGAAGAAGGTCCAGAGGTTGGATCTAAGTCTGGTAGAGGGACTCCAGACGAATTGGAGCCGGTGGCTATAAAAATATTATATTTGTTAACCTCATAGACAATAAGGAAATGTTTAATTTTTATGAAGCTCAGTATGTCACCTGGTACGTCAGAAGGGGTCATGGGGGCAGAAATGCTGAGAGCGACTGGGACTCCGGCGAGGGCTGCTGGAGCGTCAGTTTGAGACATAAAGTTCAGAGCACTGGGCCCTATGATGGAAAAACACAACCACACACGTGCTGTACATGCAATCATACACAAATCTGCTGCACTTTAAACTTATATCTCTTACCATTTATCCGGAGATCTGGGCTTTGTTGGGTTGCGAGGCATGATGCCATACATTGGTCAGTATAGTCTGTAAAACAGTAAGATTCTTTATGGTTCTATCTTTTTGCTGACCCTCATGAATAAACAGTATTACCAGAAGGGGATAGTTTGCTTTCTTAGTTGATCTGTTTGATGGTTTAGAATGGTATACTTTACTGTAGCTAGGCAGGGAGAAGAGCTAAAACAAAACAAATCTTATAAACAGAAACTATTGAAGGGGGCATGGCATGAAAATCTGACTTTTTCCATGTTTAAGTGCTATGATTGGGTCCTCAGTGCTTCTATCAACCTAAAATGTGAAAAAGAACAACCCAGTAACTTAGTTTTGGTAAACCATTCTCTGAAAGCACATGAAAAAATAGGTAATTGAAATTTGGCTCCTCTTGTGATGTCATAAGGAGATCTTATTATAATAATACCGTCCCTTAATCTGCACCACAACACAGCCATTTAGTGCAGAGAGACAGAGAGAGAGAGAGAAAATAATTCACAGCGTAATTTAATTTCAATTGCAACAAACCACCATCATTGCGATCAGTGTTTGAATTTCAACAGCTCATTTGCATTTTAAAGGACACACCCAAAACGCCACATTTTTGCTCACACCTACAAAGTGTAAATTTTAACATTTTAATATAAATTATCTATATGGTATTTTGAGATAAAACTTCACATGTGTACTCTGTGGACACTAAAGATTTATTTTACATTTTAAAAAAGTCTTGTGACATGGCCCCTTTAAAAACTATTTTCCAGAAAACCGCTTTGAAAGGCTTCAGATTTGCACTCTTTGATGTTTTTGTCTTAAGTAGAGCAAAAAATGTAATTTACATTTACACATTTAGCAGACACCATAATATATCCAAAGCAACTTGTAATGCATTATCAAGTATACATTTTTTGTTATTATTAATATGTGAAGAGTTTCGTTGCAAAACGAGATAAATCCATTTTTTAACATTTTTGTCAAAACATGTTTATTATTATGTTATTATGTTATTATTTTGTTTTATGGTGCTTCTTAGCTGTATTTTTTAAGTTATGAAGGTTTAAATCAAAACAAACCAACTGCAGTTGCATTGAAATGAATTGGAATGCACAACCAAAAATCGAGATTTCTGAACAATTAAAAAAACGGTGGTTATCTCGTTTTGCAACGAAACTCTTCATGTGTTCCCCGGGTTCGAACTCATGACTTTTTGCGCTGCTAACGCAATGAAGTCTAACTTTTAAGGGGAGTGCTGAAAAGATCATACAACAATTATGAGAAGAATAGGTACACATTAACATAATACCTGTTGGTTTGTTAAGCATTGAGCTTCTTGCTGCTTGTGGATTGGAGAAAGCATCTAAAAAAGAAAAAAATTCAATCCGAAACTAAATTAAAATAGTAACAAAATCAGTCCTGTACTTTCAAATGAAAAGAAGTATTTGTTACCACACTGTGCGTGATAGTCAGAGCAGCAGGTGTTATAAAGGACACAGTCTGAATCACAGTTACACTCTCTTCCACGAAGGAACGCCTCTCCACACCGACCCCTGCATGAGCCACCTGTCAATTATATATATATAAACGGAATAATTGACGACGGGACGTTGAATTATTCAAAAATAATGCACACCCAAGCATTATTTTCAATTATAACACGGGGCTGTTAAATGCTTTATTCTGATAAATGTCTTAAAATAACCACCAGAGCAATGTCTGTGGTAACTGTGGTATAACAGGAATAATTGACAGGTTAGGTGTGCGTTTATCTGAAAATAATGCATACCCATGTAACATTTCTCAACATATCAGAATCAAGCATTCAACAGCCCTGTGGTATTTATTTATTACTTGAGAGAAACTCACTGGGATTAAAATCCCTTTTACAAGAGTGTCCTGGCCAAGATAGGCAGCCCAATTATTCAAACACACATATAACAATAAAACATATAAATAAATATAAATAAATACATTAGTAATGATACTAATGTTCAAAAAGACTGAAAACCCCTTTGATTTATATCAATAAATAAATACATTAGTAATGATACTAATGTTCAAAAACACTGAAAACCCCTTTGATTTGTCGAAAAAGGGTCTTACTGGTAGTGCAGACTTCTTCAAAATCCTTGCAGCATTCGCCGTAGACAAAACAGCTGTGGTCACAGTTGCAGATCTGGCTACGGGCGAACGGCTCGCCGCATCTGTCCCTGCAGCTGCCTGCACACAACAACACATGCTGACTTTAGTATTCAACCAGACCTCACCAAAAACTGAGAGATTCATAAAGAATCAGACTCACCTTGAGCAGCACAGAGTTGCAGGAGAACACAGAGCAGTGCCACGAGAGATGAAACCAGAGCGAATTCAGTCATGGTAATAACAGTCAGTCTCAAAAATCACAATGGATCGAAAAGCCTATATTCAAAAAAAGCATTGACTTTATCACAAAGCAATGAAGTTCTCATTTCTGTAAATCAACGATTTATTGTTAATGACATCTGCATAATAAGACTTACAGGGTAGAAGCGCCTTCCTGAACTCACCTTGTTTTGTCTTTGGCCACTGTTTCTTTTATATCAACCAGCAGCTGGATTTCTGCTGTTGGCCTGCAACTTGTTTAATTAACCACGGCAGCCCAATGAAAGCGTGATGATGTAAAGACTGAAGGATCAAACCTCCTACACACTTCAGACTACACCAGTGTGTCTGAAAAAGATGAGTCTGTGGCATTTATTAAAAAAAATATTTGGATCTCAATGTTCCTCATATATCAGAAATAGAATAAAATCATGTTTGACTACTTAATTCGTTTTTTATGCTTCTTAAGCTTTGGTTTAGATTTCAGTACGTCATATGTGCCCAAAATGAACTTTTTAATCACATTCTGAGAAACCAATACATATTGTAGCACATGTTGTCCTGCTTTATTCCCAGACTTTATTTACAGTAGTTGTCTCAGATGGCGCTTGACCTTTCAGAGTCTACCATGAAAAACGTTTTATTGCTCAGTGGTTACTCCTTTATACCTAAAGAGAAGTTTTCTTGTAGCATTGTGTTTGCAGTGTAAAGGTTGTGAGAGTTTGATCCAAGGAAAAATATTGGTAATTATATAATTGCAGGTACATCTGGTGTCCAAAGTAATTGTTTATTTCTCTGGTAACACTTTACCTAAAGGGGTGCTCACAAGACCTTCACAATCATGACACGACACGTGCCACGAACATGAAAGAGATTTTATGCACGTTGTCATTAAGTGTCATTCGTTGAATTTTGTAATTTTAATGCAAAGATGACATTGTTTTGTCTTTGTATGACAACTTGACATTAACCAATACATCATAACTTGATATTACCAAGACATAACTGACTTTTTACAAGTGATACAAATTTAATTTATCATTAAAATGTCATTAAGTGTTAATACTCTGTCATATAGTTTTATAACAGCGTTATGAATATTTTTCTTGACCTCAACTACAATGGTAAAAATATAAACTGTCATTTAAATGACATTAAGTGTTGATACTCTGTCAAACAGTTTTATATTAACAACATTAATATTTATCAGTTCATAATGTTTTTCCTCCATGTGTTTAACAAATAAAATCAATCATTCAATAATAATAATAATAATCATTAAAACTGATAAAATTATATTTTATTGCAATTGGAGACCAAATCACCTAAAATTAAATGAAAACAGTACAATAATGGGTTAAGCCACGCAGCGGTGGGTCCACATAACTGGAAAAACAGTTAATTACATTAAATTAATTAATTAAATCAATTAAATGTTTTTTCTTCTATGTCAGAAAATGTCAGAACCCTCTGTGTGAGGTAGAAAAAGTTCGGTTAGTTGTCAAGTTTTTATGTATTATGCACATACATAAAGTTAAGTATAATCTTTTGATATTTCTTTTGCATTTTGTTAAGGTATTTAAATTTATTTGACAAGTATTAACACTTAATGACATTTAAATGACAGTTTAATGTAATGTTAACCCATAAAGGAAGATTCTTAAGTTTGATAATTATTCTGCTATGTCATGTTTATGACAGATTTATGACAAGTTATGAAGTTTTGGTTTATGTAAAATTGTCATAACAAAGAAATTTCAAACAATATCATCTTTGCATTAAAAATGACATAATTGAACAAATGACGCTTAATGACAGCTGTCAAATGTGTATAAAATCTTCTTCATGTTCATGGCACGTGTCATGTCATGATTATGAAGGTGTCAAAGAAAAAGTGTGTTTGTATAACCAGGGGCCCATTTCAGAAAAGAGGTTATGTGAAAAATCTGAGTATGTTAACCCGAAAATGAGGGAAACTCTGGGATTTCAGAATGGGAGGTATGTTAGACCCGAGACAGCAGGGTAAGTCAAGCCTGTTTCAGAAGGAGCGGTAACTTATACTTAGGGTTATAGTCTGTTTCCAGGGTTACTTACTCTGTGAACCTAACCTGGTCGGGAGCAGGTTTATTCTGTAAACTCCAATTTTTTAATGAATACCGGTGTTTATCTCATTAGTTCATTTAGTACATTTATTCTTTGCACACATTTTTATTACGCACACTGTAAAACATTTTTTTGCTGTCTTTAAGTTATAATCAAATTGCCACTTTATATATTTTATAAATTACACAAAAATGTCAACTAAAATTTTAAACAATAAATTGAAATGACTTGTAAAGCTAATTTGATATGAGACCATCAGTGACTAAAATTTCATTTCCAAGGATCTTGTTGTAGTGCAGTATATCCCGTAGATTGCATTTATTTGTAGAAAGGTTTATTTGAGCGGCATAATTTTTCTTTGCAGTCATTTTAGATATACAGTATCAATACCAAATACATACAATACTCATCAGCCTTTGTGGCAATGCTCTTGCATTCGAACAGATGCCTTTACATTCCTTATGAATACACTCATCAGAGCCACTGTGCTCAGATCGGCAATCTGAGTTTGAATAACGTACTTATCCCGCAATAGTTAGTTTGTCTAGAACAAAGCATTCACATAACTCACTTGGGTAATATACTTATGCCGCAATAGTTAGCCTGTCTCGAAATAGGATTCTGTTTTTCTCTCCCTGTCTCGTCCTCGACCCCGAGGACAATGAGACAAACAGACCCAGTTCCTGATGCTGTGAAGTTCATCATACCACTGATCTATTGGCTGTCCTTCACCGTGATGCCCAGCCGATGCCTGACTAGCGACCACCGGCTGAACCAGTTTAATCCGCCTACCCGTTTCATATCCCTATTGTGTTATATATATAGGGTTTTTCCTCCTAGGTTTTTTTTCATCCCATGGAGAGTCAGCCAACATTGGCTTAACTTAGCACTTTCCTGTAAACGTTACATTGTTACTACACTCGCTTGTACGGTTTATTATTAGCCGCTGTATTCTGCTTCTTATATTATCTATTGATTTTTTGGTGTTTTCCCCCTATCTATGTAAAGCTGCTTTGAAACAATTAACAATTGTGAAAAGCGCTACATAAATAAAATTTAATTGAATTGAATCCTGGCTTGGTGTATTTCGGTTCTATTAATGACAAACATTTGTAAAGTTCGTAGCCTTTTATGTCAAAGTCTTATTCCTAATTTAAATTTTTAGCTGCTGTCATGTTCTTTTTGTCCATGGGTTTAACTCAGAGTTCAAGTTTTAACTCAGAGTTGGTTGAACCTTTTTACTGAAACAGGCCCCAGTTCGGTTACATGCTGTCAACACTGTTACTTTAGCTTGATACTATTTTGTACAACATAATCATCCTTTTCATTTATATAAGACACATTTTATAGGAAAACATTGTATGGTTATGGCCTGTAACATCTTGTGATACAAGAAAAAAGGAGTACCAAATTATTAGAATAATATAAACATTTGAAAAAGCAGATAATGACTTTGTACCTGGCCTGCAATTATTTACAGTTTTTCTCATTTGCTAAGAAACACTAAATGAGGATCCACTTGATCTTCATCATCACATTCTTGGCACAGCAGAAGTCTTCTCTTACAAATGCCATAACAATTTTTCATTTGTTTCACACATTTTTCATACCTTTGTCAAAACAGTTTGTCAAAGTTCCTTTTCTAACAAATAAAAAAACTAAATCCCAGAGAGAGCATAAGGTAGGTCTCAGAATATTAATGACATGTCTGAACAGAAAACCTTATGCCTTTCACTGTTGTGGACAAATATGCCAGTGGTGGGTGTCTCTGAGGCAATGTTTACTTTGTGAAGTGCATGACTAAAGCAGAGGTTTAAACTAATCACTGCAGTATGTCTGAGGGTGGAGCGAACCGCCTCTACATCTGAAAAACATCACTTAAAAAAAACACTGCCCACAAATAGGATGTTTTCCCTCTCACTTACGTTTGTTCACAGCACATGGTAATTTTATTGCAAAAGAAATATTACAACAGAGAGAAAAGCTGAAACATTTATTACATAGCGTAATAAAATTTTAATAAATAGTAGATTGTTAAATTTGGCTATTAAGAGGTGATTACTCTCCCATCCTTCTTTGCAATTTAGCTGTGTTTTCTTGCAGATTGAATAGTGACTGAACAATCGACTTCACATTACACTCATGTACATATACTTTTCAACCACACAAACATTCATCAAACACTCTATAAATCTGTCTTTGTCACGGTTTATGATCTGTTTTTGTGTGTTTTGTTACTTTGATTGTTGTCACCTGGACATTTCGTTAATTACTATCATCATCAACACCTAAAGAATTATTAGGAACACCTTTTCAATTTCTCAATAATGCAATGGTGTAATGGTGAAGGGGATGTTTTCTTGGCACACTTTAGGCCCCTTAGTGCCAACTGGGCATCGTTTAAATGCCACGGCCTACCTGAGCATTGTTTCTGACCATGTCCATCCATTTATTACCACCATGTACCTATTCTCTGATGGCTACTTCCAGCAGGATTAATGCACCTTGTCATAAAGCTCAAATAATTTCAAATTGGTTTCTTAAACATGACAAGTTCACTGTACTAAAATGGCCCCCACAGTCACCAGATCTCAACCATATAGAGCATCTTTGTGTTTTGGTGGAATGGGAGCTTCGTGCCATGGATGTGAATACAACAAACCTCCATCAACTTCAAGATGCTATCCTATCAATATGGGCCAACATTTCTAAAGAATGCTTTCAGCACCTTGTTGAATCAATGCCACGTAGAATTAAGGCAGTTCTGAAGGAGAAAGGGGGTCAAACCCAGTATTAGTATGGTGTTCCTAATAATCCTTTAGGTGAGTGTATATGCCTGTCTGTTGTCTGATCAGATGTGTTAGCATTGTCATTGAGTCCCTAGAGTTTTCGTATCTGTTCTTGTTTGCCTGCCTGCCTGTTGTTTTATTCGTTTAATGTTATTTGTAATAAATATATGCTATTGGTAACTTGCGTCTGCATACCTGTTCTACGTATCGTGACAGTCTTTATAAAATCAAGACTTGACACTCTTGGTAATTGAAATGATAAGTCTGTGTCAAGTTTACTTAGTGAGCCTGAAGACCATTACCCATAGAAAAGAAAGATCAGAAACGAGATCTGTTGAATACTGTATCTTTAAATAGGAATGAGGTTAAATAAAGACAGAGGTCTCTTAGGACTTACAGGGGCAGTTTCCAGGACAGGGTTTAGATTAATCCAGGACTAGACCTTAATTAGGACATTTAAATAGTTTTTATAAAAAAACAATACTGACATGCATCTTGAGACAAAACAAGGCACTGATATATGTTAAGATATAAGATATGTCAGTACAAGATGTTTTTAAATTAAGGCAGCTCAAACATGCGTTTTAGTCTGGGACTTTTTCAGTCACATCCACCACAAAATCAGACCAGTTTTTAAGACAATTAAAATGTATTTCATTGCTATTGTAAGCTTCCCTTTTAACCAAAAGTTACGAGGTGCAATAGGAGAACTGGTCCTCCTGGCTAAGCATTGTTTCTAACAAGGCCTTGCCTACTGAGAGACCGCTGACATTAGTTTAGCCTATGGTATTGTAAATTCTGTTAATATTGTCACGACAGGAATAAGGGAGAACCCAAACGCAGATGATGTAAAACATAAAACTGAGGATTTATTAAATAAACACAAAAACCCACGAGGGGGTAAAACAGAGGATAAATAAACCGTAGTGATGGAACACAGAACTGGGGAATAAACACTGGATACAAAAATAACAAAACAGACTCAGAGATATAATTCAGGTGCTCCGGAAGACGGGACAACACACACACACTGAATTAAGACGAACGAACGAGCACACGACAGAGAACGAGAGGGCATAATAAAGACACCACATCAATGGTGAACAGGTGAACATAATTAATTACGTAAGACACGAGTACGTAAGGGAGTAGGGTAAAAGTGACAAGACATTGGGAACACGTGCCACAAACACATGATGTGAAAACACGTGTCCCCACACAAAACACAATGCTGCCATGGCCTTGCCCTCTAACATCAGACCTGAAACATACACCAAGGTCAGGCAAGACCATGACAGCCACAAGACACTGGGAACACGTGGAAGCCACACATACAATATGACTCCACATGTCCCCACACAGAACATAGTACTGTCATGGTCTTGCCAGATACACTCAGACCTACATCTAGTACAAAAGATCTGGCAAGCCCATGACAAATATAGCTTTTTTATGTAATGGTCCAGCTGCAATCTTAAAGACTTCAGTGTTTCAATTTTATAGGTGTGTGGTTTACTTGATCTTGCTATAATTTCTTTATGCTTTTTACACTGCTGTTTATGGCATCTTTGCAAATTCCTTAATGTCAAAATCCTGCTCTTATATGTTTTTAATTCATTTAAGTGCCATTTCCATGTAAGATGTCTAAAAAAAATGGAATGTAAACTTGAATTAGAACATGCAGCTATTTGTTTATAACACCAATGTAATTATTCAGTATACATACATTATATTTATATTTATTATATATAATAAAATATATTTTTATACTTATTATACTTATTTTTATAGTATATTTTATATATGTTTTTATTTTATTTAAAGGAATATTCCATTTTCTTAAAAGAAAAATCCAGATAATTTACTCACCACCATGTCATCCAAAATGTTGATGTCTTTCTTTGTTCAGTCGAGAAGAATTATGTTTTTTGAGGAAAACATTGCAGGATTTTTCTCATTTTAATGGACTTTAATAGAGCATAATAGACGAAAAGTTGTGGTTTAAAAGAGCATATTTTTAATTTTTCTGGTCAAAAATGACAATCGTTTCGCTATATAAGACCCTTATGCCTCGTTTGGGATAATTTATAGACCTTTGAAACTCCGTTAAAAAAACCGTCAAGTGTTAAGTATTAAATGCTGGGCCCCATCAAAGTCCATCAAAATGAGAAAAATCCTGCAATGTTTTCGACATCAACATTTTGGATGACATGGTGGTGAGTAAATTATCTGGATTTTTCTTTTAAGAAAATGGAATATTCCTTTAAGTGCAATTTCCATGTAAGATTAATATGATACCTGTTATTTACCATATTAAATAACTACATGTTTAATAGTCAGACAAGCCCTATACAAATAAATGTGACTTACAGTGACATTTTGTAAATGTTTTTAAAATAAATGTTTTGTAATTGGTTGTTATTCATTATTAGTTACTTCTGAACTTTCAAGAAGTCATATATTTTCTCTATTGCAAGGGGATGCATTGCCACTAATGTTTACATTCACTCTAAAAATGGCTGGGTTATTTTTGACCCCCAAAGGGTAAATATTGGACAGAACACTTGCTGGTTTAAAAATTGACCTAATGCTGGGTTATTTTAACCCAAATGGGTTATTATAACCCATGGTTGCATAACAACAACCCATCATTGGGTCATTTTTAATCCAGCACGTGTTCTGTCCAGTAGTATTTTTTACAAAGATTTTAAAATAAAAATAAGGTGTAATTTCATTTGCAAAATGATACAACATTGATGCAGTAATTCCATAGGTGAGATTTTGACAAAAAATATTTAATTGTGTTTTTATCACTTGATAGATGAACCTATAAATTACCCATAAACCCATAAATTACATTTGTAACAATATAAATACCATCAGTCTAGACGCACAACAGAAAGGCAGATGAAAGATGCACATTTCATTCATGCCTTCTGAAAAAAATCATTATTGCTTTTCCTTTCCGGCTGGTCCAGACACTTTACAAGTGCTTTTTAATTTGCGGAGCAAGAGTAGTTTCCCAACCAGTGAGTCACAAATTCATTGATTTAGACACATCAGACAAACCTGAAAAAAACATTTACACCTAAAAGTAATGAGAAACTTCAGTCACAACTTTACTACAAAACTATAATTATAAAACTATAATATTTCTGTCTGATAATTTCAGTGCTTTGAGTCAAATTGTGGCTCTTATTCAAAATGAACCCTCAACTACTGTACACTAGACGTATATGTACAGGCACTCACAGTTATCTCATACTGCATTACAAAGTCAATTTGCCCACTTTTGAATCACTAAAACTCAAAATTATTAATTATTCAGTCCATATATTGTATAAAGTCACTTTTTGACCGACTTTAAATTCTTCATTTCTTAGTCACACATTTAACAGGGCTACAACTTTACTCTTTTGTAGTATGTACTATTTTCTTCCTTGTCCAAGTACTTAAATCGTTAATTGAACACAGTTTTTAAGCATTAGTGACACCATAAGTTACCATTGCACTTAGCATGGTACTGAATAATGCTGCTGGAATAATGTCAATAATGTCCAAATAAAATGCTATTTTATGTATTTTATATCAAGATGAAACAATGAGAAGACTTATTAATGCTGTTGTGTTAGTATTTATAAGAGTGTATGTTGTGATGAAGAGTAGAGCATTTGCTTCGGCTGAGAACTCTTTAAATGCAGTTTAAAAGGTTGCTTGATCTGACAGCATTACATTACAATGTCAAGAATGTTTGATGTCTTTGAGCAAGGTTAAAAAAAGCTTTTTTAAAAGCTTGCTAGCGTGTGTTGCGCTAGATCAAAATTTACCAAAAGTGATTCAAACATGTTGTTTTGATGCAAATCTTTACTTGATTTAGTCATCTTTTCTCTATGTTAAGCATTTGTTTTCTTTATGTTAAGTTTCTTTATGTTATGTTGTAACTTGATTCAAACATGTGGAAAAGCTGTCCATGACTGAATCATGTTCATATTTTTGAGTGATGTTTGTAGGATGCAATTTTTTAACAGTGTAAGATTCTCCCAAATGATCATGGTTTCAACTGTCTTTGTGTAGGACCTTAGTTTTAACAAGCACTTTAAAAAATCAAGAAATGGGATGCAAACTTGCATTAGAACATGCAACTATTTGTTTACAACAACAATGTAATTATTCAGTATTAATACATTATATGTATTTTTATTATAATAAAATATATTTGTATACATTTTCATTTCGTTTAAACATGACATCCAGCTCCAGGTCCCACATTTCACCATATTACTTTACTATATCTATGGCTTTTTGATGGAGGTTTGAAAAGGCTGAATCTGTGACCACAAAATCCCACACTGCCACTATTTCTCATAGTTATTATGTTTCTGGGTGGTTTGTTGAGTAATTGTGATCACACCAACAACTTAAATATCTAAACAGATGTCAGACTTTTGAGAATGTTAAAATAACTTACTGTCATAAACAACAACATTTTCAAATGACTTTTTAATTACATAATCCTAAAACTCATCGCTGGTGTCTGTTTTATACAATTTTCGATTGGAATTAAATAATTTCACATTTAGTTGCTGCTGCTATCACAGTGGATAAAATCTATGTACAAAATAAAAGTATACAGTCATTTTACATATAACGTCAACAGTGGCGCTTTCCTTGAAAATATCTTTGTTGTTTTTTCACATTGTGCTTGGTACAAAATAAGAACTTCTTTCGGGGAATTGGGGTAAGTGTGCGCTAGGGGATATTTACATGAAGCTGAACTTGTGTCATGTGATCTGGTGTGGAGCTTCCAGCATTTCCATTAGGAAAGTGTCTATGGGTGTGTCTCCAATGAGCTTGAAGAAGAACAGGTGCTCCAGGCACTTCAACCCTATGGAACGCAGAGCGGGCAGACGCAGGAGCAGCTTGGCAAACCTTGAAAAGTACATACAGGTTAACTACTCATACTTTACCACCACGTGACCTATATATGTGTATACTTAAAGGGGACATTTCACAAGACTTTCGTAAGATGTAAAATAAATATTTGGTGTCTCCAGGGTATGTATGTGAAGTTCTAGCTCAAAATACCATATACATAATTTGTTAAAATTGTCACTTTGTAGGTGTGAGCAAAAATGTGCCGTTTTTGGGTGTGTCCTTCAAAATGCAAATGAGTTGATCTCTGCACTAAATGGCAGTGCCGTGGTTGGATAGTGCAGATTAAGGGGCGGTATTATCCCCTTTTGACATCACAAGGAGAGCCAAATTTCAATGACCTATTTATTCCCATGCTTGCAGAGAATTGTTTACCAAAACTAAGTTACTGGGTTGATCTTTTTTACATTTTCTAGGTTGATAGAAGTACTGGGCACCCAATTATAGCACTTAAACATGGAAAAAGTCTGATTTTCATGATATGTCACCTTAAAGTCTTTCATAAAAAGGAACAGAAGTGCTTATATAAAAAAACATCAAGGTGGCTGTAGACGAGGTACCTGCCCGGTTGATCGGGGTATTTGTGCTTGGTGTAAGCCTCCAGAGAGGCGTATACCTTTTCCCTCAATCCCTCCACCTCAGATGGATTTGACAATCCTTTTGCATCTAAAAAGTGGACAGTTACATAAACCATAAGAACATGTTTATTTCATCATCTTGTCTTAAAAATGAATAAAACTCTTCATTGATTTAGAGGTTTTTTTAACGGTTTTCAAAACAAACACCTATTTGTGGATAAAGAGACAGGACAGGCTGTTACCTGGGTTAAAGAGGACTATAGCCCTGAGACAGCCCAACTCTGTTTTGTCCATCTGCATGTCCTTCATCTTAGAAACCAGTTCTGTTAATACCCTGCAAACAATACACAGTAACCAGACAGGAGCATCAGACATCAGACCAATTCCATTATTCATTATAAACACACTTGTACAATATAAGGATTCAAAACCTTATAAAAGTGAAAGTATTTAAATGAAATTTATTTGTGATTATGTGACAGTTAAAATGATCTGATCTGACCTGTCAAATATCGAACCCACTCCTGCGCTGTGAGCACTGCTGCGATGGACATGCAGGCCAGTGGCCAATAGGATTCCATCTTTAACAGTCACAGATCGGTGTGAGAATGAGGCGATGAGCAGCTCGTTCCAACCTAAATACACACACACAGAGTGAGAGAGGTTGTATGCTGTATAGTTTATTTCACATGTTTCTACATAAAGGGCCACTGACCTGCTCTCAATAGGATAACCTGATCATCCAGAGGTAGTTCGGAAAAGTGTGGGACTCTTTTAGCCCATTCAACAAGAGTGAAGAGCTGTTTGTCTGCAGCCTGGCAAATGTTGGTCACTGGGTCATTTGTCTGAGAATCAGAGACAGAAATATGTACATATTAACAAAGTACTGCCTGTAGGAGAGGGAAATAATCTCTTGGGTAGATTTTTATTATCTGTTAAAAATTATTTAAAGAGTAACTAAACCCTAAACCAACATTTTTTAGTTAATAACATAGAGGAATGGGGCTTTATTAGTGCTGTTCATTTATTTTAGTAACTTTTTTGACAATTGGGTATTAAGGGTTCTTTAATGCTACAATATATGGTAAAAACGAGTGCTGCCCTCTACAGGTTGAATGGTGGCTATTGCAGTTAAATGTTCCTATTGGATGTTGCGGTACAGCGTGACGTAAGCGGTACCACCCTATGTAAGCAGGTTCAAGCTCACCACGCCTTATTACGATCCCACCACACCCTTGGTACGAGCTCAGTTCGTCCCCTCTCTCCCCGTTGGGGTCTGCCCACTTTTCTTGCATGTTTCAAATATTGCCATTGGGTGAAGTCAGGCTCTGACCAGGGGTTTAGTTACACTTTAAGTAAGGAATAATTGACAATGGGCCCTTGAATTATACGAAAATAATGCACACCCAATGTGGTAATGTGGCACGACGCGAAATGTCATTAAACTGCAGGTGTGCATTATTTTCAAATGATTCAAAGGACCGGAGTCAATTATTCCGCTTATACCACGGATACCACAAACATTGCTCTGGTGCCTATTTTTAAGACATTTGACAAGTTAGGTGTGTGGTTATCGAAAAATAATGCATACTCATGGAACATTTCTCAACCAATCACAATACAGCATTTAACAGCCCTGTGGTATAATCTGATTTAATAACTGTTTATAAGGTAGTTATAACACTACATTAATTGAAGCCCTACAATTTCCAGATTCTATTCCTAAGAAAAATACTTGGTTCCAATCGGGGTTAACTTTGCCAAGATAACAAAGATTTTAAAAAATTACAACATTTCCCATCAGATTTTTCCAAATACAACATTTTATAAATATATGACCTAGGGCTGTGCATTTCAATTTTTGATTCAAACAATTAAAAAAACAAGATAATCGAGGGATGACAATTATTGTGCGATTAAAATATAAATTGTGTGCTGCTGGATGTTTGCAAGGTACTTTGAAGGGACCACTGCTTTGACACATGTATCTTATTTTAACACTTGTTTAATAAAAAGGTTAAATGCATGTTTTCAAAGTCACAGAATAATTGCATTAAATAATCGCAATTATGATTTTTACCAAAATAACCGTGATTATAATTTTGCACAAAACCGAGCAGCCCTAATATGAAAACCTACCTAAAATCACTGTTTGTGATTGACTGTTTTCTACATAGAATGTTCTTTACATTATGTAGGATGATTTCGTGAAAAATAACTAACTTTAATATAGGGCTGTCACGATTATAAAATTTGTCTGACAGTTAATTGTCTAATAAATTGTAATGATTATGACGATTAATTGCCTGTTTTAGAACTTATTTGACTGTTTTATTGCTTAGACATTTAATTTTCATACATTTTTTTGTTTCTTCATTAAATAATTTTCACACGTTGTGATTATTTAAATCTTTTGCGAGGTTTAACTGGCAGTAAATATTAATACACATAACACATATTATAATTTAATGAATATATCTTTCAAAAACTGAAAATTCTTAATAAGATATAAACACAATAAAGTGTCTAAAAAATAACTGAAAGTAAAAATGTAATCAAAATAAACTGACTATACCAGAACAGGCCTTAAATAGTAACCAATCCTATTAAGGTCTTATCAAAGTTTTGCAGCATTTCTTTACATGCTGTCTCTTTAAATACTGTATTGAATTACTTTGCATAATGTATCGTGTTACACTTGTCAGTTAAAGGAATAGTCTACTCATTTTCCATATTGAACTGTGTTATTACCTTAGCTAGGAAAAGTTGATACATCCCTCTGTCATCTGTGTGCGTGCACGTAAGCGCTGGAGCGCGCTGCGACGCTTCGATAGCATTTAGCTTAGCCCCATTCATTCAATGGTACCAATCAGAGATAAAGTTAGAAGTGACCAAACACATCAACGTTTTTCCTATTTAAGACGAGTAGTTATACGAGCAAGTTTGGTGGTACAAAATAAAACGTAGCACTTTTCTAAGCGGATTTAAAAGAGGAACTATATTTTATGGCGTAATAGCACTTTTGGGAGTACTTCGACTCGGCGCAGTAACACCCTCCCTCTCCCATTATGAGAGTGAGAAGGGGAGCGAACTTTTCAGGCGAGTCGAAGTACTCCCAAAAGTGCTATTACGCCATAAAATATAGTTCCTCTTTTAAATCTGCTTAGAAAAGCGCTACGTTTTATTTTGTACCACCAAACTTGCTCGTATAACTACTCGTCTTAAATAGGAAAAACGTTGATGTGTTTGGTCACTTTAACTTTATCTCTAAATGGTACCATTGAATGAATGGGGCTAAGCTAAATGCTATCGAAGTGTCGCAGCGCGCTCCAGCGCTTACGTGCACACACACAGATGATAGAGGGATGTATCAACAATTCTTAGTTAAGGTAATAACATAGTTTAATATTGAAAATGAGTAGACCATTCCCCTAAGGACGCCATCTGATACGGTCTCGTTTAAACAGGCGCTGCAGCTCCCCTTGTGTTGTTTAAAGAGATGTGCAATCATTGCGGTGATCTGAAATCATCACGATGAGGTCAAACAATCGCGATGAGATGATTATTTAATCATTGTGACAGCCCTACTTTTATATATTTTTTAACATCTTTAATATTGACTAAACAAGGTCATGTCAAAAAATGAAATTAATAAGTCAAATCAAACTTTGATGCACCTTATTTTATTATTACATTATGAGACTTTAACCTGAATTTCACAGACGGGGTCACATATGTAAAAAAAAAAAGATCAGAAGGACATGCTTTTTCGACTTCATAAATCATCTCACCGAGTTGCCAGTGCTGGATTCAGTCATGTAAGCTTCAGTCTTGGGTTCTACAGCGAGCTCAGCATCCAGGATCTTCTCCACTGGCATCTCTTCATTAAAGATGCAGCTGGATTCAACTTCATTGTCGCTCCTTTCTCGACCGCGCTGTCTCTCCTCCTGCACCGCTACACATACACAACATCACTATAATACCAAACATCTCAAAAAATTGCACTTATTTTCCATGCTGGTCAACCAGAGGTTTTCCTGTTAAACAGCATTGCAATGTTATTTAATTGATCCACCAAAATTGACCTGGACCAGCATAGTAGTTCATACTGGGTTAATAATACAAAGTATAAAACCAAATAAAAACAACTGGTTCAACTGCATCTGCAATACTACATCAATCCACACCTTCTCTCTTCATCCCCATGGCCAGACACTTCTGATAGCGGCAATATTGGCAGCGGTTACGCTGGCGTTTGTCTATCTGACAGTCCTTACTCTCTCGACACGTGTATGTGAGGTCTTTCCGGATGGTTCTCTTGAAAAATCCCTTGCAGCCCTCGCAGCTGTAAACACCATAATGTTTCCCTGTAAGTAGAAGATCATATATACAAAAGTTAAATCCTATTTACCAAGTCAATAAGGATAAAGTTTGTCTTATGTTAAAAGGACAGCTCTCCCCCCACAAAAACGAAGTATATACAACATCAATGCTGTTCTTCCATAAAACACATGAGAAGAAATAAGAAAGAAAGCTGACTCCTGTACAATGAAAGTAAATAGTGACTGAGACATATTAATTTGTGTTTCACGAAAGAAATATAGTCATACGGGTTACGATGACGCAAGTGTGAGTCAACGATGACAAAATTTGTATTTTAGGTGAGCTGTCGCTTTAAGGTGACTGAAGTTTTCTCGAGTGACTGCTTCTCAAACATGATGAAACATGCACGTGTGTGGGTACGCTTATGAGGGCAGTTACCTGAGGAGCGGTCTCCGCAAATGGCACAGATGTGTTTGGAGAGGCACCCCTGGCTGCCGCACGGGTAACCGCTTATGCCGCCCAGTCCCGGAGGAGGTTTAATGTCCTCTGAACTGCTCACACTGTTCAGAGAGTTCATCTGTAAGACAGGAGAGAGAAAACAATGAGAAAGAGCGAAGCGGTGACAGGACGTGTTTCTGTGCGCACCAGTTTCCTGCCACCTCGACGACCAAATTTGTTACCTGAGCACTTCCTCTTGGGTCACGTGACCTGAGAATGTTTGTGTATGGCTTCCGTTCATTCTTTAGGGCTTTAGGCCTTAACCAACATGAACAGTAAACAGATTTCAAAGAGTTCACGTAGAAGGGATGGGGAAATATTGCAACAATGGAATGTAAACTTTGGTTCGCATATATGTGTCATTAAAGAGAAAGCGTCTGAATACTTCATCCTTTAAAGTGCAGAGATGACTGCAAGTCATTCGGTGGATTACTGCAGCTCAGTGTTTTCCTGTAGTTTAGCTGGTTGAGCATTATGTTAGCAGCACAAAAGATCATGGGTTTGAACCCAGGGAAAACACATACTGATAAATAGTGTATATCTTGCATTGTAAGTCACTTTGGATAAAAGTGTCTGCCAAATGCATAAATGTAAAATCTAATGTCTTCTAACACTGTGACACTGCAGGGTCATCAAAATATTAGCTCTGGTTGTTTGAGCATCCAAACTAAAGTTTGGGGCAGGACTAGCTTTGAGGAAAATATTTAGGAAACATTTGTGGTAGTAGTTTTTCGCAATTCTGTGAAGCAAAACATGCTTCACTTTCAATAGCTGTAAAGTGAGATTTTATTTTACTTTTCTATTCACCAATAGAGGGCAGCAAAAGCTATAACAAAAGTGGCAAGTTTTATGAGCGAAACAAGATCATGGTCAAGTAGACAGAGCAGATCAATCTTATACAATTACACAGACACGCCTAAAGAGAGAGAGAAAGTCAAAGAACTGAAAAAAAAATCAATAAAATCCCTTTATTGCTCAATAGCCGCTCCGTACGCTTAAAGGAAAACACCACAGTTTTTCAATTTTTACTATGTTCTTACCTCAAATTAGACAAATTAATACATACCTATCTATTTTGAATGCGTGCACTTAATCTTTGTACAGCGCCTCGTGTATGTGTTAGCATTTAGCCTAGCCCCATTCATTCCTTAGGATCCAAACAGGAATTAATTTAGAAGCCACCAAACACTTCCATGTTATCCGTATTTAAAGACTGTTAAATGAGAAGTTACACGAGTAAGTATGGTGGCACAAAATAAAACTTTTGTTTGGAGCCATAGGAATGGATGGGGCTAGGCTAAATGCCAACACATTCAAGAAGCGCAGTACAAAGATTTAAAGTGCACGCATTGAAAAAAGATAGGGATAAGAACAATAATAAAATATAAAAGACGGTGGTGTTTTCCTTTAACACGACATCATTTATCTTTCATACAATGAAAAACTTGCATTTTTCATGTATCTCAGAACTAGTTCATGCATATTTCATACAAACTTTCCCTCCGAAACTTTGCAAGAAAACAGTATTAAGCTTTCATTTAAACTGCCTAAAACATCTTGCCCTTCAGGCTTTCAAGCCAAACACAACCCAGCACTCATGTTAAGAGCGAGAAGTCTTAATTTTGACACTCTCAAACCTTAAAGGGATAGCACCTTACACACACACACACACACACATGCACATTTTGTGAGAGTGCTATCCTAAAACTGTAAGCATGTTTGAGACAGTGAGGCAGAAAGATGCTGTGAAGGTGATAAACAGCACGCATGCATTCATTCAAGTCACCATCACCTTCCTTTAATCTGCCGCCTATAGTCTACAGTATATTATTAAAAACGCTTGGGTCTTGATCACAAGTATCATTTCTACTACAGAGGTGTTGCTCCTCTCAGGTGAGACATTCACATATGACACTATTTATTGCTAATTTTATGGTAGGTTTCCGCAGCTTTCTAGAAGCGTGGCATATTGCGCCCGCTGTACCGCAGCCTCAACGCAATGATATCTCTCTGCATGTGAGCCAAGGTTATACTAGGGCTGTCCGTCACGCTACATTAGCTCTTTTTAGGCTAGACTAAACTGAATGGGCTGTTCTCCCTCAGGCTGAAGGGAGGCCCTGCAGAGGAAAGAAGAGATGCATTAAAAGAGCATTCTGCATTTCCCTCATTGACTGTTGTGTATACAGTCGAGGTTTGTCCTAATGGATGTTAAAGAGATAGTCACCCAGACATGAAATTCTATCATCATGTTGTTTAAAAACACATGAACACAAAATGGGAAGTGTTAATGACTGACAGCCTCAGTCACCATTCAATTTCACAGCATACAATGGAAACAAATGGTAAGTGAAGCAGTTCTTGTTGATATTCTTGTTTTTTTTAAAGGAACAAAGAAAGTCATATGAGTTTTAACATAGTATACAGTACAGGGGGGTGAATTATGACAGATTTTTTTTTGGGGGGGGGGGGGTGAACTGTCCCCTTAAGAAAAGTCCCATTACCTCCTCTTATGACAGAAATTACACATGCAAAGGGGCTGTTTATACAATCAGATCACAACTGGACGAGAGAGACACATTCACTTCATTTTAATCCGTCTCTTTTGTCCACTTTCGACCACTTCTGTCCTGATTACTTTAATGGGGTGTTTTGTGGGCGAGTCCCTCTGCTTTCGTTTAAAGGGGACATTTCACAAGACGTCAGATGATGTCAAATAAATCTTTGGTGTATCTCCAGAGTACATATGTGAAGTTTTAGCTCAAAATACCATTTAGATAATTTATCATAGCATGTTAAAATTGTCACTTTGTAGGTGTGAACAAAAATGTGCCGTTTTGTGTGTGTCCTTTTAAATGCAAATGAGCTGATCGCTGTACTAAATGGCAGTGCCGTGGTTGGATAGGGCAGATTAAGGAGCAGTATTATCCCCTTCTGACATCACAAGGAGAGCCTAATTTTAATTACCTATTTTTTCACATGCTCGCAGAAAGTGGTTTACCAAAACTAAGTTACTGGGTTGATCTTTTTCACATTTTCTAGGTTGACAGAAGCACTGGGGACACAATCATAGCACTTAAACATGGAAAAGAGATCAGCCTCTATGAAAGCCTGAAGGCCGCGCTGAACCACGGGTTCATGCAAGAAGTCATGTCCGATGTAAAAACATTCTGCTCGGTACATGTAAGTCAGTACATCACACATGAGATCAATAAACGAAGAGTAGGCAGTCTTTTGAAGCTGCTCGAATACATTCGACCACATGCACGTCTACACTACAAAAGCAAATGCATTTTCGACTAGCTCTAAATGTGGTCGCAAGTGGACCAGCTCAAAACGTTTTACACCCCGTTTACACCTGTTTTTAGCTTGTCCACTTGTGATCCAATTTACCACAATGCATCTTAATACCAGATGTAAACAGCCTCAAAGAAAGAAAAACACTACGCTGGGTAATAGCAAACGGGTGATTCTCGTGAAATTAGACTTATGAGGTGTCAAGAAACATAAATGCAAAGTAAGAGTATCAAAATAAGAAGCATACAGTTACAAAAATCTCTTTACGTACTATTTTGCACATGACATTTCAAATGACATCATACTAACCAATTTCATTGTTTTTTCCACACTTAAGGGGAAAATTTTCATTACCACAATGTATCCATGACTGGATTTGGGTTCTTTGACATGGAAATATTTATTATTAAAAAATCTAAAAAATAAAAAGTTTCAGTGCATGTTATACTATAAACATTTACAGTAAAGAAACATGTGGTATTTGGTGATCATTGGTATATGTAGAGACAATAATAAGGAATATAAATGTATCCAAGAAAAAATGTCTCATCCTCCGCAACAATTTTCAGTCATTGTTTAAGCCCTCAAGGGACTGACATTTAAAAAAAAAATTTGTTGGAAAGGACATAATTGACTGTGACATAGATTACAATTGCCCTAACATCATTTTTTATGCTATTTTAAAATCTAAATTTTCGGGTTGCAAAGTTTGCGCATGTGCCAAACCTCTGCCTGGTAGCCACTCAAGATGGCTACCAGGTAAACAGTTCTTATTTTTTCTCTCCAGATAAAAGTTGAAATTTTGTTTGTCATAGTACCTAGACAACTTTTTAGTGCTCATTACCAAAACATGAGTTTGTAAATGCATATATTTAAAGGCGGAGTCCACGATGTTTGAAAAACGCGTTGGAAAAGGAGACGGGCCGACTACCAAAACACACTTATAGCCAATAAAATCAAATCAAATACCGGGTTGCGTATGTGTGGGGCGGGTCTATCAACAGAAGGTCCAGATTCTATTGGGGTAGGGGCGTGTTTGTTTAGGTGATTTCAAATATCAACATTGGCTTTCAAACATCATGGACTCCGCCTTTAATGTAATATCATGTTGCGGTAATGATATATTGTTTTACTAAAAGATTTAAATAATTCTATAGGACATATTTTTTAAATCCTCTAAAAATAATGGTTATAGTAAGTTTAGACCTTAATCTTATACACTCCTAGAAAGGATGTGTTAATTTTTTACACATCATTGTGTGGTAAGCTTTTAACACATTATGTGTAATTTTAACACATTATGTGTCATTTTCTGTTGATTTTGTGTTAAAATATAACACATGTTGTGTTAAAAGTAACACAAAATGTGTTGTTTCAATAATAACACAGCGATGGGTGAATTCTGGGACAACGCATTTAGTGTGTTGTCCCAGAATCAACACTAATGTGTTGTTTTTAACACATTCGTTCTAAGAGTGTATGTGCAAAAAAAATTGGCATCAAGGGCTTTTAAAAAAAATCTGATACTGGACACCTTTTAAGTCAGGATTTCGTGAGAATCACCCGAACATTTAATCTCAATCTGGCCTTTCTGTGACGTTCTTGTATTATTGAGTGTGTATTGGTTTGCTAGCACAGTAGGTCACCTGACCTTTCTCTGTACTGTACCTGAGGACTGTGGAGTGCTCCATAACCCATTCCAGATGTGGTGGGCATGGAGGCTGCGGGTGAACCCAAGGAGGAGGAGGTGATGACTGAGTAGGGTGACCCTATACCATTGATTATAGAAGAGTGGTGGTGGGTCACCATGGAGCTGAGAGGAGGCTGGGATGGAGGAGAGCTCAGGTGGCTGTGGGTCACCTGCAAAGAAGAACCTGAAAAAAAAGACAAGGTTGGGAAAAAATGTCATTCGTTTATGTCTTCAGCCTGTTCATCCTGTTCCACAATCATGATTTTATTGTATAAATATAGAAAATATAGAGTGGCAGTTTGACATTTTCATGAAAGAAATGCTGCGAGACATCTCGGTCATGAGGTTAATGATTGGTGGCATTTTCACTGTAGCTGAGGTCACAGGTGTGACTGAATTCAAGCACTCGGGGCTCATCACACATCAGCCTCATCTGAGTGCAAGATGTAGGCTGTTTCTTCTCTTATACATACATAAACATGTTTATGTGTCTTAATGTTTATATTGTTTAAAACCTGTGTACTGTACATCTTATTTGTTATCATTACGCTTAATTTTAGTGCTTACGTTAATAAAACGCTTTAAATGTTATAGTAAACAGCCTTTATTACGTCAAAAATTATGTCATCATTTACTTACCCTTAAATGATACTCACCATTTACTCAATGTTTCTTTATTCTGTTGAACACAAAATATATTTTGATAAATGATGTTAAGCACACAGTTGACGGTACCCGTTGACTTCCATAGTATAAGCAAATACTAGTTAATGTATGCCATCAACTCTGTGCTTCCATTGTTTCACAAAACATCTTTTGTGTAAAAAAAAAGGAAACTAAAGGTCAACACGAGGGTGGGTAATTGATGACATAATTTTCATTTTTGGGTGAACTATGCCTTCAAAAATCTTAGCTGCTATGGTGGTCTTAGCTGATCTTCTAGTCAAACTGGCGTCTATCTGATGTTCCAGCCTGGCCAACAAGTTACCAAGTGCCCCAAAACCAGCTAAGACCACCAATCCAGGTTAGGTTTATTAAAGCTGTTTTAATAGACCCCTTCACAGTTCACGTCACAGGCGGTTCCCACTGCGCATGTCGGGGTCAGAAAAGTCATTACAGCAGATTAAGTTGCGTATTATTCGGTATCGTCAAAAATGCCTACTTGCGTCGTGGGCTTTGAAAATCGCACCAGGTCTGCCGTTAAGTTTTTCGGGATTCCTGCAGAATCTCAAAATAAAAAAATACAACATCTGTGGCTGCAAGCAATTAACGTGCAGACTGGGACATTGCAAATATAAAAGAGGCTTGTGTTTGTAGTGCTCACTTCATTTCAGGTAAGTCATCATTTTCAGCCCTGTTAGATTAAACTAGAAAGCCTAAATGGTATGAACAGTTTGACTCCGTGCTGCGCGCGCACCCGATAATCATTCAATGTTTACAAACCTTGAAGGGGTCTATAGAATACAAACAAAAGCTTCTATTAATAACACACTTTTCAACAAAACTCTGCCTGGCTGTATAAAGAAGTGATGCATCTTACAAATACACTGCAGCTTTAACATTGATTTTACAACCAGCCAAATGCAATTGCTCATGTCAGTCGGCCCAAAAATATGTTTTCACTTACTGTATTTAAAAGGCATTACAGTGTCTGTTTTCCAAACGTGTCTGTTCATCTTATGTGGGATGTTTTGTACAAAATAAGGGCATTTTAGATAGCCAGTGAGGTGTCCTCTACACCCCGCACAATCACAAGTGAGATAGAGATATATGAGAGAGGGATTTTTGTGTCCTGACGAGATTTTAGTGGTATTAACGGCATCTAAATGTCACATCCCTACTGAAAAATCCAGCCAAAACCAGCACAAGCTGGTAGCTGGCTCCAGCTGGTTGTAGCTGGCCCAAGGTGGCTTATGCTGGACCTCCCAGCCTGACAAAGCTGGTCATGCTGGTGGGCCAGCTGGTATTCCAGCATGACCAGCTAAGTCCAGCTAGACCAGCTTAAAATTTGACCAAAACACAGCTAGACCAGCTTGCTACACCAGCAAAACCAGCTTCCTACACCAGCAAAACCAGCTAAAACCAAGCTGGGGACCAGCTAAAACCAGCTCACCAGCTTATGCTGGTCTTAGCTGGATTTTTCAGTAGGGATTCCAACCAGAAGGAACATCCATCCTTGAAACGACAGAGTGTTGATGTTTACAGCCATAGTTCCTGCACGTGATGATCATTCGGTTTCTGGAACAACTTAAGGAGATCAGTTTCCCTAATATAATCCTTTAGGCCTGGACATGTTTCTTTAAACCACAATTTTAACTTTGCATACCATTAATGCATGTCTCTTTTAAACGGATTCTTAAAAAACCCACTGTTATGAGTAAGGGTGTCACGAAAATCGAAATCAATTAAAATTAACAACCTCAAACTTTGAATTAAAAAATGGAATCGTCGATGCTGCCACGCTCCATGTCACGTCCGGTCGGGTTGTTATTACCAAGCTCCTCTAACTTTGCTGGCTACAGCGAGTCAAAAGATAGCATGGCAGACGCAGGAGACACCATGCAAGCTGCTCTTTACATGGGAAACAAAAAACAGCAAGCGCCTCCCGCCTTCAGCTGAACTCAATCAGAGCATGCGCGCGTGCACAGCAGAACGGCGTCTGTGCCAGGACTGGTCGTTTCTCTGAACTAAAATTCACAACAACTTATTTCAGTTGCTTAAGAGTTATGAAAACAACATTTAAACATGACTTACTGGGGTATAGTCTCACAATCTTGTCTGACGGTAATAAAAGCACATTTTTAAGGTGCAAAGTACTGACATGAAGTTTCGTTTTATCAGGTATGTGCGTGTACCATATTTTTCCACTGGCAGTACGACTAACATGGCAGGGCATCTCCGGGTTCAAGGTTATATTTCATAAAAGTCTAGTCTAAAAATGGCAAAGTATTTTTTGTGCTTTCAAATCTAATCGAATCGTGACCTTAGAATCGAAAATGTAATCGAATTGAGGATTTGGAGAACCGTGACACCCCTAGTTATGAGCATTACTTGTGCTACAAACAGTTATTTTGACACCTGATACAGTGTTACGCAGCAACACTAAACAACTGTTTCCTTGAAAAATACTTTTAAAGCTCTGTTTGTTTTAGCATCCAGATCAATCTGACATAGCAAAATTGGTTCAATCGATGGTGTGTGTTTGGGTTATCAGTTTGGCCAACCAAAGACAGATGATAAGAGTACTTCAGAAATTTTGCTAATGGTTATGGCTAAAAATGTCACTCATTTTATTTTAAACAAATGTTGTAATCTTTGACATATAACTGATGTACGGATATACATTTTTGAACTGAATATTTTAAAAATATTGAAATATTACAGATATCCTACATTTTTAATAATCAAATCCCAAATTATCAATGTGACCAATAAACACAAATTCTGAAACACTTGACAATATCAATTTAAGTTGGATAGGTTTGAATAGAACTGATCACTTGATTATATTTAGCATATGCTAGTGATTGACACCGTTCTTCTTTATGGCCTATACTGTAAAGTCACAGCGCATAAATTTTGATTTTTAAATCTAAAAATATATATATATTGCATAGTGCATTAACTGCCACCTATTATTAGCATAGCTTATTGACCAGCTTGTTTCTAACACACATCCTGATGTATGTGTAGTTTGTGTTATTTTCAGTGCCATGAGCTCTGTATATACTGACAGATGTAAACATCCTATAATAAAAGATAGCATTACGTATTTAAGTCAAATATAATGCAATTATTCTCCACACTCCTAGTCTTTCAAACAACATTCGGCTCATTAGCAGTGATTATCTTACCTGAATGCTGTCCCATCTACAGACTGTTTTTTTTTTTAGAGAAAGAGCAGAAAGTCTGCTAATATCACACACAAACCGCAAGTCTGTGAACCAACAACATATGAAAACATAAACATGTGAACAACCTTATCTCTTTTGGTTCCACTAGGTTATTTTTTTTTTTAGGAAAAGATACCAAATTGGATCTTAAAGCTATGGGGGTCCTGAAACAATTTCCCCTGGGGGATGTGTGGCAGAGTGATGCTGGATTACCTCAGATTAAGGAGATTATCATATTGTGAATCACAAGAGAACTGGTTAACTGATGCAAGACTAAAATCTGATAATTAGGGTGTCGTTCTAAATGTCAGAGTGGGAATGCGGGCAGATTTGGCTTTGTGGTTGTGTCTTTAATCAAATGTTTTGACAGTCAAGCTACAGTCAAATCTTTAAATTCTAAAAATGTATTCATTATTTTAGGAATCTATAGATTTTTTATTAGAAAAATATGAATTGATAATACAGAGAGTGGTGCTAATTTGTTAATTTTTTTAAAGTTAAAATAAGTTGCTATTTAGGAGTGACCTTCCATGCACTCTCAGAAAATGATACAAACGCATTATCCTTTAAAAAGGTCCTAATATGCACCATTTAGGCACAGGTATGAGATACTACTTTTTAGGTAAAAATGTGCTTTATTTGAAAGGGTACCGCCCCAGTGACAGCTTTTGTACCATTTTCTGAGAGTGTGGGATGCGAAACAGCCAACATCGTCAAGGATAACGTGGGTCATCTGGAACATAGATCGTCTCTAAACTACCTTTAAGAGCCTGTCATAATTGGGGCAGAAAGGTGGTCAATTTGATTAGCAAGCTAAATAACAGCTCGGCCTGTGTTGAAGGTAGTCACCATTAATGGCCAGGCTTTTTGGACTGAATGTTATCTAATGGATCAGGCACTATGTGTTCAAACTTGTTTTTGTGCTGCTGATCTAAAATAGCGACAGTGTACTTTTGATGCAAGCAGACTTTCAGACATTTGACGTTATTCAAAGCAATTACAGCATCACAAAAGTCAACAAACACAGGTGAGACAGCAATGACTTCCAGATTTCTTCTTAAGAAACAATTGCAATCAGTGAAGAGTGAATAGGATATCACAGCCTTTACCTGGAGGCCAGTATAAACGCAAGTAAGAAAGGGGTCTTTAAACACCAATGACACAACTACTTGTCTATCATATAGGCTATCTACTGAAACATGAGCTGAACCCACAGATACAACAAAATGTGCTTTCCTTGCTATATTAAAGAATGCACACAAATTTGCCTTTATTTACTTTATATATATTTATGGATGATAAAAATTCTTGGAGTTGTGTACCAGCAAGGTAATGAATCAATCATGTTACCCTCATTCTTTCCTCATTTCTTAAAGCATGCCATAAATGACAGTACTACTAGTCATAACATCGTTAACCTTTCAAGTGAATTTTTAATGACTAACAGAGTGACTAATTAATGTATCATTTTGATTATGCTGCTTTTAGTTTTAGCTCTTAGTTTTAGTTTAGTCAAAATGACGTGCGCGTGAAATGATGCAATTACGAAGTTTGAGGAGCGTGCACAATTTATCGCGAACCGAAGATAAACTTCAAATGGACACTAAGTTCACAGGTTGCCATTGACCACAAAATTAAAGATGAAATTAAGAAAAAAAACATCAAGAGGGTGTTAATGAAGGAAAATTAGTTCAGTGTCGATGTTATACGATGTGACAAGTATGGTCGCTTTCTTTAAAAAATGTTCAAACACCTTCAACACACAGTCCGGAGAATTTAATAGGTGTGATGATGAGCAACATTTCAGCACTAAGTCAATCATCTTAGGCTTGATATAAGCCCCTATGCTCATTCATATCAGTGCTGTTAATAAATCACATTGACATGTATTTATTTGTTTGTTAGCAGACGCTTTTATATTACAAATGAGGGAGAAATCAATATTGAACTAGTACTGCGTACTCAATACTTGATTAGCCTATAATTAAAGATGTACAATATGCTTATTGTGCATTGTTTATTTTAGTCTACTCAACTTGATGATTGTGCCAAAATCAAATAATCGTAACTGCATGACCAGCAGAGTAATGGAAAATCCACGTTCCACTTGTCAGTATCGTGACATCAGATCTGTTGTGATCTTTACTCGTGACCGCTTGATCCTGTTTGGGGCATCTTGGGTTGTCTTAAACCTTTTGTAAACTGGCTACAAAATCAAAACTGTTGTCAAATAAATAAACCAGGACATACTGCTGTCCAGATACAAACTGAGAGCCATTAATAACTACTCGACAGCGAACAGTTTAGCAAGAGGCGCTCTGGAAAGCTATAAATTACATAACCGCAATTAAAGTGCCAACCCCTGACCCTGACTGAGAGGCACAATCTTTATCACCTGATTTTAACATTGGCACTGGTTCCAAGTCAATACACATGACACGACAGCGCCGATAACTCAAACAAGTACAATTTATGACCAAATCGTACAAAGTCCGTCAAGAGAATTCGTAGTTCAGATAAGGCAGAGCATGAGGGGACTCAGAAACAGACGCGTACAAATGAAAAAACGCGGACCTGGGAAGGAAAAGGAAAACAAAACTACTAAACACTTACTAAGATGTAGATACGTGTCGTTATTATCCATGTTTTGATGAATGTGAAAAAAACAATCCAAATATCTTGTAAAGTCTCTTGTTTTTCCGCGCTGGACGGCAGCATCTCCCCGCTGCTGTCCGCGATCTGACTGAGTATTCGCTGCTGCCACACGAGGGGCCCCACCAAGGGGGTGGCGAGGGCCAGACCTCTTCCAATGACAGCCTACTAAAGCTGCAGAAATTAGAAATGTGGAAGGAAACAAAGACAACATACGGTTGTTTACTCAATAATAATGGATCAGACGTCATTATTTATAAAATAAGATACATTCAAACTCTTTGTCTTAAGTCCACATTTGGGAACCAAATACTTATATTTAATATGCAATGATGTATACAGTGCGAACAGAAGTATAATGCATCATACACAGACTAGCTACCTTGTTTTATTCAAAAGAAAACAAGGATAGTTTGATATTTGGAAATATGTAAATGAATGCTAAAAAGTTTATAAACTTCCACTGATTTAAATATACAAGTAACTAATTAATTAAAGGTGCTCCACTTAATAAAATAATAATAATAATTCAAATAAGCAAATGTAAAAATAAAACATAATGTGTTCAATAATTGTAATAGCTTGCATTTATAACAAATAACTAAACTAGCACTCTTATAGGCAAGTACAATGGTCAAGAGATTACAATAATAGGCCATTCCTTGTGCACAAACTACCTAGTGAAAGATCTGCTGACCATGGCCTTTTGAGAATTTGGAAAAATTCTCCAAATTCCAAGCTCTCATTGCCGACAAGGCTAACAGAGGGTCCGAGGACCCCTTGACGCCCCCCAGGAACTCTTTAGAGTGAGGGGTCATTTAAGGGTGAGCTCCCACTACCTCAGGAGGTTATTCAGAAGTCACCAGCATTCAGAGTCTTGAACTCCTGTTTAAGGGGGACACCGAGAGCGTTAGTGATGACCACTCTGTCAGTCCATGAGCTGGGCTGTCGAATGGGAAAAACACACTGGCTCCCATCCTTGTAAAAACACAACATAAAAGAACACAGGGGGATGCTAACAAAGACGAATGGCTTCTCTTCCAACTCATTCCACACTAATCAGGGTCTTTTCATTTGTTCCCTGTTAGATAATGTAAATTTGTGGAGTCAAAGAAAGGGACTAAAAGGACAATTCATCAACCGCCCTTTTATCCCTCTAATGGAGCCACATGTTCCAAAGCATTAGAATCGCCCTGAGCTGCAAAGTATATTAGCGATGAAAAGAAGGGTAACAAGAATGAGGATTATATTTCAATGAGAACACGAGCAACATAATGATTCCTGGTGATGTTTTTAATCCGATTGCTTTCATTAACAAGCAGAACAGCAAACATAACAAAGTGGCGCATGCTTTATTTAAAATGCATGGACGTGTATTTGTACGGCTAATGAAAATATAAAAATTTACAAGAGATCGGATGGTCAGTGATTTAGAGAAGCTCTAAATCACTGCACATATAGGAGAAGGATCGGAGGATTATCTTGGTGTTTGTCTACAACAATGGCTGGCAATGGACCATTCAGTTGCAGAGTGTTGGGGACCTCACCCTTGCAATCATCTATCACCAGTTAAAAGCACAGTGGCCCACCCCTTAACCCAACAGTCAATGAGCTGAGGCCAGCCAGGAGAAATGAGCACAGTCTGGTCATCTCGCCCTCAGACAACAGACCATGTCTAGGGGAACCATGTGGCAAATACACACATAGAGGTCCCCACAACTAGATAAATGTGCCACTGTTCTCTAAAGAACTGTTCATTTAGGCACAGCTTTGGTCTCATGATATGTCACATCTCTCTTACATTAAATGCATCTTAATGCAAATTGTCCCCAGAATGGTTTCACAGATCAAGCCAAATAACTGGCTTGTTTTGAGTATTATTTAGTAAATCATGACATTTATTTTGCGTATTATTCCTTTAAAAAAGTAGTTTTACCTGGTTTTTGTGATAAACTAATGCCTGTTTGTGATACTTGTCATTTTTATCTAATCAGTTGAAATTAAAACCTGTTTAAGATGGATTTGCCCTCTATGCTCAACTGATCATATCATAGGATTTTGTGTGTGTGTGTTAGGGAGACCTCCATCTGTTATACACTCATTAACAGAGCCCCCTCATGTTTTAATCAGTGCCCATACGCAAACCACGCCCGTTCACACACATGGACACACACACACTGCCCACAAGGGTTTGACATGGCCAACACAGCCACATCAAGTATCATCAATCTCACCGGTCATTAATCTCTAAGCACAAAAGCCAAACATGCTGCACATTTTCGGTGTGAAACTGCACAACATTTTGACCAAATCACACCAAAGCAGCATGCCAGTCCTATTGTGTGTGAAGTGCAAATTGATGATCGCAAATCCTTTGAGTTTTATTTTTATTAATCTTGTGCAAAGCGATAGAAGAAAGCATCAATCGAAATGTCATTTACTGGTCAACTACGGCCTTCAGATGTCCAATAAGAGGCCTGAATGTTGTTGCATACTGATCACTTTGTTGCATACCGATCACAGTTGAAACAATTACATTTCAAGACAGCGTAAAACACTAAAACTCAAAACTTTAAAATGAACTATGAGATGAATTTCCTAATATAAATGTCTATGCGAGGTTGCTGTGATGCCCTGCAAACTAGGTTAAACGTCCTCTGACGTAAATGTCCTAACAAAGTGATTTGTAAAAGTTCCCTTAAATGTCCCACAATCAATGTTTTTTTAAGAATTTGGACGTGGGACGAAGACTTAAGCAACACAGCGGCTGCAGATGAGCTTCAGAAAGTACTGCTGGTTACATCACAAATGGCGTCCTGCAGCTCTTTCGCCACAGGATGTGCGTAATAAATCTTACTCAAGACAACTGACAGAAGAGCACATGGGACCCGACCCTGACCCATGACACTGATCGACATGTCAGTATCAAACATAAAAAAATAGAGACTGTGATATGTTTTCGAGAAAACCATTGTAATACATATAAAAATGGACAGCAACAAGAGTACGTTCCTATGCCACCACTGATGTGTCTTTAATGTGTCTCAAAAACTATGAATAATTAGACATAAAGGAAGTGTAAAAACATCAGCCTGAAAAGAAGTAGTGAAAGTTTGTAAATAATTTAGGCAAATTGATGATGAGACACTTTCCAGAGTTAAAAAAAAACAAATCACTGTGTGTTTAAAGTTCAGATATATTAATAGAAAAATAGGAAAGAACAGAGTGAACAACAAAACCGTATTACACAATAGTTGATTAATCAAACTTACCAAATGCAGGAACACACTTGGCAATGAAGTGCTCATTTCTTGAAGCACTGAAATAGAAACAGCTACAGCAAGGCAACCCCTAGTGAACTTCTGAGAGGAAGCAACAGGACAAAATCAATTGTGCCTTAGGAACACAGGCACAAGAGTCAGGGGTGCCAGGTGAGAAGAGCTATTTTGATCAGGGGTCAACATAAAGGACTGCCCGGTGGCCCGGGGCCAGTGTGAGAGACGCTCGGGCCAGTAAACAGTATTGTCACTTGCCGGATCGGGCCAGTGCGTTGACTACAGTCATTAAAATATATATTCTGCCTCTTGTTCTGTATGTATTCAAAAAAATGTTAAGACGACAGCACCCTCTAATTATGAGGCCAAACAAAAACTTAATTTTTTAACATCTTGGAAGCAGAGATTTACTGGGGTAAAACACAACGAGAGAAATGATGCAATGTTTTGCAGTTTGCCATCAGTTTTCCAGGTAAAGCAGACAAGTTGGGAGCCTTTCTTGTTGGAACAAGCGACTACCGTAAACAAAACATATCGTGCATGGTGTCAAAAAGGGTTACCGTTGCTGATAACTCTTCATCTGGTCCACTGAAATTAATGGCGAGACGTATGAATGAAAAGAATTTTAAGTGCATCGACAGACATATCAACATAGCATATTAATAACACTGCTTTATTAATATTGGTTCATCATCTTCCTTACAACATGATTCCTTTGATACTGTATTAGTTCTGTGCATTTTGATATACTTGCAACTATTGATCCTGATAAAAGTATTGTGAAATTTCAAAAATAGAGTTTACATTTAAATTTGCCAATTCTTTTTACAAATGATGAAAAAAATGTATATGTATACAATTATATTTGACTTTTGAAATATTATTTAAAATATGTGACACTGAAATCTTTTTTTGGTGGGGCCAGTGAAAATTTTGGCAGGGCATGTAAAAACCTAAACCACTGTCCCGATTGGGCAAGGCCAGTATAAAAAAATGATTTGCGTTGAGCCCTGTTGATGCTTTTTACTTTAAATAAGCTTATCATCATTTATCAAAATAAGTTTGTGTTCAACAGAATAAAAAATGTATTTACAATATTTAATACTATATGCTTGGTAGAAAATAGCTTCTTCTATAAGTTCTAATCTAACCTGGCAAGAAAGTTTTGTGATTTTGAAAAATGAAAATTAACAAACATAATGGCATATAAGAAATATTCACCATTCTTACTATTTTTAGGTCACTAATCAAATTAGTACATTTGAGCAAACGCTTTTGTATAAAAACTCAGACTTTCCTTTGTCTATTAAGACACCATTTTTTTTTACTTTTGGATATTCTTTAATCATGATATCATAGCATGGATCATCAACACAACAAATGCCACATTCATGTAAATCATTCATTTTGTTAAGCTGATGGCTGATAATATAATAAGCTGGGAAAGACCAAAAAAGATAATTTGAAAGTTATAGAAAAATAACAAAGCATTAGGGCAATTCCATGCAAAAGTCAACCTTATCATTAAAAGTAAAGTTTTTACTCAAAGTTTTTAACCATATTGATTTCTCAGATGTCTATATTTGGTGGTTTAAATAGCCATGAAAAGTCTCTGTTAAAGTTTTTAAAGCATTTTTTAATTATTATTTCTCATAGTTAAGTAAGTGCAGATATCAGAATTGTCACGTCCATAACAGGGACATGTCACATCCATAAATTTGCATTAAAAAATTGAAATAAAATAAATATCAAATGTTCTTTGAAGAGCCAACTTTTCTTTATTTGTTGGGTATTGCTTCTGGTTTGTGCCTTTTAATTTACAGTTTTAATTTAAAGTATGTTGTCTCCCAAAAAAGTATTTTTTGTCACATATTTTTGTGATGTCTGGACTCTATCATCAGGGATTTTGGAAAATATAAACAGATAGTTCAAAAGATTGGTAGTAAATTCTTTGAGAATATATTTCAATTTTGATTGCAAATGTCACATGTCACCTCCATAAGGCTGAAATTGTTCAGTGTTAGACTTTTGGTCCAAACATTACAGATAAATTGAATATTTTGTGCATCTGTTTTCCTCTATCGTGTTTTATTTTTCATGGAATATATTAAGGCAAGGCGGAACATTCAATAATAACATGTACTTTTCATTATGTAACCCTCTTCTGTTGCAAGAGCAAATTATGTTTTCTAGCTGAGGTCTTAATGTCTCAGGCAAGTATAAAGGATGCTAAAGAACTGAAGTGAAGTATTTGTAGTACACAGATGCTCTTTTCCAAGAAATATCAGTTTTGTGTTTCTTTAACATCTTAATCTTCTGTGATCTTAATCCTAAATCTCTGCTTTTGTGGGTCTAGACGAATTCAAGATGCTGAGACAAATTTCTGATGCTCTTACAAAAATCAATAACCCTAATCATTATATGACAGCCAGAAGGCAAATGACTGCATTTAGACAAAAGAAAAGATGGACAAAATATGTTTCATCTCAACTGGAATTAGTGGGATATTGCTGTGATGCTCTGTAAATGCTCTGCATCTCATTCTAGGAAAGACGTACAGAAACAGGTTGGACACGGATTCTAAGGGACCATGTGAGGTTAAGATGGACTTGTCCTGAGAGGACTAGTAAGATTAAGGCACAGGCATCTGTGTAATGTTACAGTGACTTGTTTATGTGTTATTTAACATTGCATAATATGTCATAAGAGTATACTCTTCAGTAAAAACCTCTTGATAATTGTTCCCCAAAATCTCTTGCAGCTTCCTCTACAAGTTAATGTTTAAAAACACATTTACTGTATCAAGCACAGGAAAGATATTTTAATTATGCATTGTGTTACAGAATATGTTGTATGAGTAGTGAGGTAAGACACAGACTTTGAATGACACAAGGCTTTCATGGACCTCATGCAGGACAGCCAATTGATATGATGTAAAGAAAAGTTAAAGCTCAAATTGAATCAAGTCCATGTTCTCGAGGAACTCTTGGCTGAACATATCTGACAGAAGATCTCACTAGGATCAAAATGTGAGTGAACACAGAAGGTTGTCCATATGCAAGCTACTGTCAGCAGTGTCTGGGGGAAAATAAGGTCTTGCTGTACTTTTAAGAAAAAATACTGTTATTTTGAGATATATCTATTTAAGTGTATTATATATATGTGGCCCTGGACCACAAATGACCACCAGTCATAAGTAGCACGGTAGGCCTATATTTGTAGCAAAAGGAATATAAATGTTTTATGCCAAATATAGGATATTATGTAAAAATCATGTTTCATTATATTTTGTAAATTTCCTACCGTAAATATATCAACATTTAATCAGCTTTGATATATTTGATTTATTATATTTTATTTTTTATTGTTTTATTTTATTTTATTTTTTATTGTTTTTGGTTTTGTGGTCCAGTCACATATGGATTTTTGTTTTGATATAATCAATATCAATCTGAAGAGTTTTAACATGCTATAAAGATATTTAATTAGAAAAATAAATCACCTAAACAGGAATCGCAGGACTTTTATTCCCCCTGAAAAAGCCACTCTAAGTGGTTAGCGGGTTTTAGCTGGATTAGCTGGTTTAACAAAGATGTTTTTTGTAGTAGGGTTTTGAACACTTTTTAGCTGGTCAAGCTGGTCTTAGCTGGTCAGATTGCAAGACCACACCAGCTTGGTCAGCAGCTTGATCAGTTTTGCCAGGCTGGGAGGACCAGTTTAAACCACTTCATTTCATCTTAACCCAGCAAAAACCAGACAACCACCTTAGGCTGGTTTAGCAATTGTATTTCTTTAAATTATTTTTGATTCCATATTTGCAGTGTAAATCTAAATATTTCCTGTTCTTACACTTGACGCCCTCTAGTGGCAATTCGAAGCCATGTCATATTTTTGCCCGGAACCAATACATTTAATCTTCGTTTCCACCGACCCGTTTATTTTACAGGACCACTACATTGACAACAGTAACACGTGAGAAAAGCAAAGATTAGGCTACAGTAAGTTATTAAGATTTGATTTGAATAATAAATTAATATGTATATCTCTTAATTTTAAATATTGTCATGAATGGCGATACTATGCAGTAAGACAGTACATTAATAAATCAGCAACCTATTGCTAAATGTATTTGCATTTCTGCTTGGTGTTTGTTTTATTTTTATTAATTACGTTTAATGCATTGATTAAAAATAAGGTCTTCTTACCCAGTAAATAATGATAGCAGTGGAGGCTGGACTGTATATCGGATCTGTGTCCGATCTGAAAGACGTGCAGATGTTAACAGATGCTGGTATAACGCATATACTGACCGTTGACTCGGAGGAACCAGCTCTTACTGGATTTCACACGAAATTTGTCCGTGCTCTGGATGATGCATCTGCAGATCTCCTTAGCAAACTGGATGACTGTATCAGCTTCATAACGGAGTCTCAGACACAGTCTGAGTGTAAACTATCTGCTGTTCTGGTGCATTGGTAGGTTTAGTACTTTGCAAACACTTTTATTATAAAATATAATGTTTAGTGTAATGTTAATGTGCAAACAAATTGTTGGAAACGTCATGCATTTCATATGTATTTATATTTATTGATCATTGCTGAGCATTCTTGATGAATAAAAGCATTGGAAAATTGTATACGTTTTTTGTGTTTGTTGTGAATCACTAGTCAACAGTTGCCTTTTGTACACCTCTGAAATGAAACTTATTTTTCTTCTGCAGTCATGTAGGGCAAAGTAGAAGCGCTGCTGTGGTGACAGCTTACTTAATGAAAACACAAGGCCTGAGTTTACAAGATGCATATACTAAACTACAAAACCTAAAGCCTGATGTTAAGTAAGTATGTTTCATTGCATATCCTCGGCTGGAGAGTTTGTCATTAAGGTTAAAAATCTGCTCAGAGATTTGTCAAACATTTCTCTTATTTTGTTAAAATGAATGAAGAGTTTATGGACCAGCTGGCTCTATTCGAATTAATGGGTTGTAAAGTAGACACCACAAATCCTTTATACAAACAGTTTAGATTAAAGAAAATTACAGAGAAATATCCAGGTAAGTATGTAGAGTTCATTACTTTTTTTTTAACTTACCTTTTTGCATTTACTTGCAACAATTTACTTGCATTTTAAGTACATTTTACCTCCTTAGTTTAAGTATTAAGTAGCTTACAACTTTAATTAAAGATACTTTTAAAATCCCTATACTAAAGAAACTCAATATGCAAGTCGTTAGTTTTAATATTTTCATCAATTCAGAGCTCCAGAATGTTCCAAAAGATGTGTTCGCTGTTGACCCTGCCCAAACCCAGAATGCAGAGGCTGTTTACAGATGTAGAAAGTGCAGGTACATTTTTTTTCTGCACTTTTATAAACTTTCCAAAGCACGGGACACCAAATGCAAATGGCATGAACAAATGTGACATTGCCCGCATTTGTGCTCTGATCCAACAGGCGGACACTTTTCCGCCACTCCAGCATTTTGAGTCACTGCGTGGGAGGCGGAGCCTCAGCATTCTCTCATAAAAAGACTAAGATGGTGACCCCTACACATGAAGATCAGACACAGTGCACATCCTATTTCATAGAGCCAGTGCAGTGGATGGAGCAAGCCTTGCTGGGTGTTATGGATGGACAGGTAATACCCGACTGCTTCACACATCTGGATTGAAGCATATACCATAAAATATTTGAATGAAGGATAAAGATGTCTGAAAAATTGGGTGATATTATGCTTTTTACAGATATGATATCTGTTTCTTCTGCTAGGGAGGTTCTATATCTGTCATTTATGAATTAGTTTACTACTATATATGGATGCATCTTACACAAATCATAACTTGACAGAATTGGTAATATATTCTTTTTTTATTCTTGTAGCTTTTGTGTCCCAAGTGCAACTCAAAGCTGGGCTCCTTTAACTGGTATGGTGAACAGTGTTCATGTGGCCGCTGGGTGACACCGGCCTTCCAGATGCACAAAAACAGAGTGGATGAAATTAAATACATCAGTATATGTCCACTCAAATAACCCACAAATAAACATTTGTAAGATATGCACAGGATTGTTTAGTTATTGTTGTAAGTATAAATGGAAAAATATTGAAGACAACAGTGTTGTAACATATGTATAGATAGATACATCAATATTTTTCAGTTATTTTATAAATACAGATTACTAGCCCAGTGCTTTATGTGAACACAGTTTGTTTTTGCATGGAAAGCACTTGTTTGATTCGATCTATCTATTTGCTTCTGATTAAATTCTGATTAACCAAACCTTATTATTTTGAAATCTTGCACTAAAACAGTAGAAAATCCTTCCACTGGGTGGCGTCCTATAACCAGGACTGCAATTAAGCCTGAAATATCAGGACTGATATTTATAGTGTCTCAGAGCAAGCATTGGTTCTGTCTTGACACTATACTAGCAAAAGGTGTCTGGATTTCACTGCAAATGAATCTAGTTGTTTATGGTGACATTATTTATCTAACGCTGTACTACTAAATCAGCAGTTATAGAGTTAAAGAAAAACAGGTCTTGATGTTTGAATTGAGCCAGCTTCTTATATTTGACTATTTTTAGCACTGATTCAAATAGATGTTGAAGTGGCCTTCATTTTATGTAGTAATGTGTTTATAGAGAGTCACTGTGGGTGGTAATGGCATGGAGTTGTGAGATCCTGTTGTGTTTATGAGGGTCATATTCCCTATGTAATGACTTGTACTCTCTCTCTGTGAAGTGTGAAGTGTATCTGTGCTTCGGTGTGCCAGCAAGACGAGAGAGAGAGAGAGACTTTATCATTCGGGAGAAAAGCAGGTTTATTATCATATTAGTCAAATATGAGTTAAATATCAATGTAATTGGAATGAAGTGGTTCTTTGTTCTCCAGCTCAACCGTTGAAGTGGGCTCAGGCCAACCCAGTGGGATTGGAATCATGGTTGCAGGCTCCTTTCCCAGAATTAGCAGCTTTGCTTGATTGGTTGTCATGATGAAGGTGTGGAAAAACTAAGCATCTGATTGGTTCAGAGACCTAAAACTGCTGTTTGACAATTTGGGCTGCAATACACATTTTGTTTCAAGAGTAGTAAGTGTAAACAACTATTAGTGTTTCACAGAAATATATCAGGAAATGAGAAAAAAATCTGTTCTTACAAATGGAATGGGCAGTGTTGCCCTTATGTTGACTGTAAAACTGGGATTGGGTGGGTGTGCGTGATACTCGCTGAATAGAAAGACAATGTAGTTTAGGCTGGTTGACTTTAGTGCACCATGCAGTGTTTAGATTTTTTTTAGCAAATTGCACATCTAAAAATCAATTTAGAAAGTCTCTTGCAAGTTGCAACTTGACGAAACTGGAAGATTTCAGACCTCTTCGACTTAAAATTTACTTGTTGGCTAAAAAAATTTTTAATAGGTAATTTCTGTCAATTTTGAGAAACAGACTGTTGCCACAAGTGATAAATATATAGAACTTGAACTGAGCCAACTAAAAAATGAAAATGCTAGAAATTTTGAGTTAGAGAGGTCTGATATTTTTTTATAGTGTATCTTCTAGGCAAACATATGGCATATATGGTATAAAATCACACTTCTCGATTAGTAGATTGTCCTAGTGCTTAGCACTAATGTAACTCAATCAATCATGCTATTTGACGCAATGCAAATTTGCAATAGTTATTATAGCATAACCCTTTTTGCTTTTATGGTAAGCTGTTATAAAAATAGTTGGCGTGTTGCATTTGTCAACATAAAAATATGACTTTTAATAAGTTCAATACCTTGATTCCAATAGCTATAGATATGCATTATATCACAGGAAACAATACATGTCTAGGGTCATGTTTGGTAATGCACTGGAAAAAATGATTCATTCAATTTACTTAATTTCTTTAAAGGTGCAGTGTGTAAATTTTAGCGGCATCTAGTGGTGAGGTTGAGAATTGCAACCAACGGCTCAGTCCACTGCTCACCTCTTGCTTTTGATACGCATAGAGAAGCTATGGTAGCCGCCACCGGAAAACATGTCATCGTTGGAGACAACTTAGTAAAAAAGTAGCTGTTAAGGGCTTCTGTAGAAACATGGCTGCACAAAATGGCGGCTTCCATGTAAGGGGACCCTCTGTGTATGTAGATAAAATGTCTCATTCTAAGGCAATAAACAAATAACAGTTCATTATAAAAAGGTCTTTATACACCCCTGATAATATAGTTTTGTATACTATTTTGCATTTCTGTCAAGAGATCTTTCTAAAAATTACACACTGCACCTTTAAGGTAGGTGGTCACAAGCAATTTATTAAAAAAAATGGAAAAACAAACAAAATTTTTTTTTTTAAATGTAGATTAGATAAATTGATTGCGATCACTTACCTTAAAAAGTTAAGTAAATTAAATGAATCATTTTTTTTCAGTGACAGGTGCTTACTGTGAAGTGTACTGGCAATACAAACAAGCACCAGACTGTTTCTCTGCTATATCCTGTAAAAATATAAAGTAAATGCATTTAAGTGACAACCATATGGAAATGTGTTTTTTGTGTTGAACATCTGGCTAACTGCTCACACAACATCTGAGCCGTTTAGATGGAAGTGGGAATGTCTCATTGTCTTGTTCAGGATAAATGAGATTTAAATAGATTTTTTGGTTGAATAATGTTCATGCATAAGAATGACTATTTAGATATTTTTGTTTAGTATTTATATTGTGTTATTTGCTTGGAGCTTTTATTAATTTAAATGAGATAATCAAAATATTAAAAACATTTTCCTAAAGATGTGTTTTAAAATAGTTTTAACATTTTTAAATCAAAACTTTTGCTCTTGTTATCAGTGGTTTGCTGTCCGTCTTTCCAGCTGTATTAGTTTAAAGAGCTAATTCACAAATATGCACATTTAATTTTACTCATCTGTTAGTAGCCACTTCTGCTTTGGAGTTTGTATTAAAAACATGTCACAAGTGACACAGCCTTGGGCTATTTAAGTAGTTTCAGTTGTATAGACCTTATTTCCATGCCACGTCTTTAAATATTCCTCTTCAGAAAGGTCACAGCAGTGACACATGCTTCTTTCATCTAAAGAGACACATACTGTAAATGGCAACAGAACAGCTGTAAAAAAATGTGATGAAAATTAAAGCACATATTTAATGTAATCGGTCCAGTCTTTCATGAGAAGCTACTGGATGTGACATTTGTCTTTAAGCATCTGTGGACTGTGAGTATTATTGATGTCTTCCTTTGGCTTGCGATCAAGGCAGAAGTATTTAAAAAAACCAAAGTGCCCATAGTACCCTGTTGAAATGATGTCCTTTACTGCCAGTGGTGTTATGATGAAAATAAGAAAGATGCCTATTCGCAGAGGCCCCAGCTAATGCAGGACAGCTAAAACTTTGTTTACATTTTTTTATGACTTACCAATTGTGTATGGAACCTCATAGACCCATAATTGTACATTTGCAGAACAACATACATTTATTGTGTTTTAAAAAAGTGCTTATGTGCACAATAGATGGTATAAAAATATTACTTTTACTGAGACATTTCTGACATGTTCTCTGTTCCCTCATTGATGCAGTATTGTGCAAAAGTGTTAGGCCATCACCAGTTTTGTTGTTTTAGTTTTAATGACCATCCATATATTTTTCTCCCTCTCCTTATTAAGATATATACAGCAAACACAGGAAATATGTACACAAAATGCCCCCCAGATAAAATAAGGGGGGTACACACTTTATTAATTTATAGGGTCAATATTGCAAAAACATCAAATGGGAACACATTGGTAGGAAACCCTTCTGAGTGTTAAAACTTTATGAATCTCTTCATGTGCTACATTAGTCCATGCATTAAAATGCTAGGTTATTTCAACCCATGGTTGGGTAAAGTATATGGAACAACCCAAACTTTGGTTTTACATTTACCTAAATGTCTTATTTTTACACAGTCACTGGGTGAAACCACCCGGAATGTGAAGTGCTCTTGTATGTTGGTGTTTAATGCAAAACCATTGTCAATAATAATAAACTGATGCTTATTTGCATAACCTTGTCACAAGTAAACCTGTCAGGACTCTGCCATAAAGGTCTTGTTTTATATTTATGTTTTATCGTGATGGCAGGGTTCTGACAGTCTCTTGTTTCATGTGGAGGCTCATGGCCTTGTATATTGGGTCATGTGCCTCTGGTGTCTTGTTCTTAGTCCCCGCCCCCTTGTTCTCCTTGTTAATTATTCATTATTAGTTATCCCTCGCACCTCTGTTGCCCTCGTTTAGTTCCCCTATTTAATCTCCTCTTGTCTTGTGCTGGTTCATTGTGTTTATATGTGTCGTGTCATGCAGTCATATTGTTCAGTAGTGTTTCATCTTAGTCTAGTTCATCATGTTTAGTCAGTGTTCGTAATATCATGTTTAATGTTGTGTTGCCCCTCGTGGGTTTTTGTTTTCATGTTTTTTTGTTAATAAATGTTCTATGTTCACCCCCCGACATCGTCTGCGCTTGGGATCTCTTGGCCGTCATCCCAAACCCTGACAAAACCTGCACCTAAAGTTCTGCTGGGTTATTTTTTAAACTCAATGCTGGGTAAAAATTGGACAGAACACATGTTGGGTTAATAAATAAATTATGCTTGGTTGTTTCAATTTACAGATATATTTTCTCTGAATATTTGGTTGTTTCAATGCAATGTTGGGTTGTTTCAACTCACTGTTGGGTTAACAGCAACCCAGCATAGGTTTATTTATTAACCCAACATGTGTTCTGTCCATATTTACCCAGTGTTGGGTTAAAAATAACCTAGCAGAATTTAAAGGAACAGTATGTAGGATTGTGGCCAAAACTGGTATTGCAATCACAAAACTTGTGGCTAAAACTGGTACTGCAATCCCACAACTGGTGGCCAATACACAAAATGACAACATAAAAATCAGTTGAGGGCTGCAACTCCACATTTTAAATGACAATATCCTGGCCAGACCACTGTTGTCAGTGAAATAAGTATTTGAAATGAAAATGATTTCTTAATGTTCAGTGACATATCAGGGCCATTTTATGATTAATTGATATAAATTTCTTACATACTGTTCCTTTAAAGTGTGCAACTTCATCATTGCCCTTGGTTTGAGTTTTTGTTAGCTTTAAATAATTTCATTCAAAAATCTCATGACAATTTCTAACTATTTATGGACTAGTGGTCAATTAATTTGAATTCACCAAATTCAGGGTTATGTACAATCTGCTTATACTGCAGTTACAATTAAATTAATGGTTAAGTTTTATATACTCCAAAAAATTAAGTCATACAGAAATCACATTGTAAATTCCAAAATTTGGTGAGATATAATTTTGATATTGTGTGTGGGTATCATCTTATATCACCCAGAAGAACTGTCTGATCTTTAATAAAGAACATGATCAGAGGGGGAAAAATTCCCCCAGAAAATTTACAGCATCTGACTCTTTGAAATCCAGATTTGATGCTATGTTTGCTATGGAGATAGAAGTGAGAGCTATGGAAGTAAATCTGTCTTCAAAAAGAAAAGATTTTCTTCTCTTTGGCTCTTAAACTGTCCTGCAGGGAGGCAGTCAGTCATTGTGTTACATATTTGATACAGTTATCAAATCATTTTGAACGCTTCAGAGAAGTTTGACATTGTTAAGATTTATACACATTTTTTGAAATTTTGAGATACATTTTTTCTGAATATTTGTGTCTTTTGCTTGAGTGATGAATTTTGTACAATTGGGCAATTTAGACCATTGCAGAACCTCGGTTCCTATAGTTCTTCAGCAAACTATTTAGCCACAAAGATGATATGTTTGAGGTTTTTTAGTCTGTGTTCAATAGAGTCTGGAAGCAAAAGGGGGCTTAACCCAGTAAGCAAAGGGGGGCAACCCTTTTTATTTACAATCGCAAATGTTTAGTTCATCTCCAAGTTAACAGCAACATCATAAAAGAATGAGTTTCCTCTCTCTGTCTTTGCTATTTGCAGTGGGTTTGACTTTTGCTGAGTATGGCTGCTCGGGCTTGCACTCGTACGTATCAGTCCTTTATTCCAGTGCCAGAAATGTCGTTTTTTCCAAAAGACCTCACAGATGGCCAGGCTCCCAGATTTGAAACGTTTCTTAGGAAACCAAATACAACATTGTGGTTGGAACCTAAATTGTTTTAAAGCCAAAAGCATTAGGTGCCCTACAAAAAACTGATCCCAGAGCTGCATGAGCTGAGTGAGGTCAATAAAAATTGAATGGATGATTGTCCAGTTTTATATTTAAGATTTGTTCATATTCTTTTCTTATACTTTGCTCTTTTATATGGGTTATTCTCGTGTTGTTTTCCATTTCAGTTTTATTGTCAATTTCACCTTGCAATTTAGTTTAGATTGCAGTATAGTTCACTTCATGCCTTTTAGGCATGAATTTTTTGTTTAAAGGAAAACACCACCGTTTTTCAATATTTTACTATGTTCTTACCTCAACTTAGACAAATTAATACATACTTTTCTTTTTTCAATGCGTGCACTTAATCTTTGTACAGCGCGTCGGGAATGTGTTAGCATTTAGCTTAGCCCCATTCATTCCTTAGGATCCGAACAGGGAGGAATTTAGTTTTAGCCCGAGGTCGAATAGTTTAATATAGTCCTAATTTTTATCCGCTTAAAAAATTGCCACATTTATTTTATGCCACCATACTTACTTGTGTAACTACCAGTGGCGGCTGGTGACTTCTTTTTTTGAAGCGCACAATGCGAAGTTTCGTCACATCATGTATGTAGCTTGTCATGTGGTTTGTAATTTCAAAATATGTGTTCTGCGCTTTGAGAGATTGTGTGTGCATCACGGGTCATGCAAAATAAGTGCCTGCTGCAGATGCGTCTAAAGGGTTTATGATAAAAAAGATGCTCGCATTTGCCAGATACTTGCATAATCTTATGCGTAATTACCGTCACTGATTTATTGAGTATTCAACTGAGTAATGCATCAGATTGCCTCACTATTCCAGACTATCCATATGACAGCTATAACTCGGTCTTGTTAATATCTAGAAATGACTTGAATTACTTTTTTTTTAACAGGTCATGTTAATTAAACTATTTAATGACTGTAGGTCATTTGTTGCATATTGTGTGTAGTGCTGTGATGAATTCTGGAACACAGATATACACATCTGTAGGTTAAAGTATTGCTACCTGTGACATCTAGCAGACACTAAGAGGACTTGTTGATAAAACAATAGTTTAAATGTATTGATTTAAAGAGAAAGCTAGAGTTACGTTTTACAATCAACATTATTAGCTGAGCCTCTTAGCTTAGAGAAAAGTTTTCAATGGAAAGTTGCTGCCTATATAAGCCTCATATGAGGTTTCATGAAGGTTAGGTTACTGCCTTAAGCATCTCTCTAGGTTTTGGAACAGAGTTACAGATGAGCTGAATGAGATGTAACTGCCAAAGTCTATACTCAGAGTTAGGTTGAAGATCCTGATTGCTTTAGAAAAGGATGAATGAAAAACCATTTGTACTGTGATTTAAATTTCCAACCTTTCAACATGCTTTGACGTCAAACTCGCATTGATAGGTTTCATTAGAAATCTCACATTTCTCTTAGTGTGGAAACAATCACAGAAGGACCTTAAGTCCGAATGACCCAAAAATGTCAAGACCAATTGTCTCTTGATTAGAAGAATATTAACCGATGTGTGCGTGTATGTGTGTGTGTCTAGGTTTTTATACATTGTGCGGTCCAAATGTCCCCACAATGTATAAAAAACAAACGGTGTGTGTGTGTGTGTGTACCTGGTAATTATCACGTTGTGGGGACCAATTGTCCCCACAGAGATAGGAATACCAGTATTTTTGTGACCTCGTGGGGACATTTTGACGTCCCCATGAGGAAACAAGCTTATAAATCAAACAGAATAATGTTTCTTGAAAATGTGAAGTAGCAGAAAGTTTTCTGTGATGGTTGGGGTTAGGGAATGGGGTAGGTAAGGGGATTAGAATATACAGTTTGTACAGAATAAAATGCATTACGTCTATGGAATGTCCCCACAAAACATGAAAACCTGTGTGTGTGTGTGTGTGTGTGTGTGTGTGTGTGTGTGTGTGTGTGTGTGTGTGTGTGTGTACCTCGTAATTATCACGTTATGGGGACCAATTGTCCCCACAAAGATAGGAATACCAGTGTTTTTGTGACCTTGTGGGGACATTTTGATGTCCCCATGAGGAAACAAGTTTATAAATCAAACAGAATGATGTTTTTTGAAAATGTGAAGTAGTAGAAGAGTTTCTGTGATGGTTGGGGTTAGGGAATGGGGTAGGTTAGGGGAATAAAATATACCGTTTGTACAGTATAAAATGCATTACGTCTATGGAATGTCCCCACAAAACATGGAAACCAGAATGTGTGTGTATGTGTGTGTGTGTGTGTGTGTGGGCCAACTTTTTAAAAATGTCCTCACAAATAGTGAACTTTTAAAATTGTACTTATTAAAAAGTTCCTAAATTGCATAAATCATAATTTTTGCTTTTATAATATTTTTGTTCATTTTTTAAGTTTTGACTTAAAATTATTACAATTTTGCATCAAATTATTTCCATATTCCATGTTGTCTATAGACGGTTTCATCGGACGTCTGGATCCGAACTTTACTTCCGGTTTCGTTTTTTTAATGGTCTGACTAGTTGCTAAACTGATCTCTTGAACAAATGCCTTGTCAAAAATTACAAATGTTTTGGTTTCCTAATCTATGTGTTGTTTTTTTGCTTGTTATACATATAAACACCGTTTAAAGAACTTTGTTGTTATTTATTCTTAGCGGAGTTTACCGGAAGTTACGTGCGGACCACGACAGCCGCTTGTACTGCTGAAACCGTCTATACAGCCTTAAAGGTTTCGGGTTCCAGTGCAGAATTGCTGCCTATGTACTAGGCAGTACCAAATCAGCCTTTTATGAGGTTCAAATCTTTTTTTGCAGTAAATGATGTAAACTATCACAGCTTTTAATATCATTGTGTGCAACTGGAGTCACAGCACATTGTTCATGAGAGACTGTAGGTCTGTAGATTCTGTAATCTGTAAAATTGCTGAAACCGCCTGTCGGTCATTTACCCTGACTTGTTCCATTATGCAAGCTCTAATTTAGATTTTCATGCATGGCTTTATTCTGTAATCTGCATCTCGAAATCAGGTCAACAGGCGTCTTTGGCATAAAGTGCAGACCCCTGAATGAAAAGAAACTGACCACGTTAACAGAACTATAATTAAGCTAAATTCTGTCCCCATTGCAATTCTTTTAGCAAAAAGAAGGGAACTTCTTAATGCAATCTGATAGTTCGTAATAAGGCTTAATAACCACATGATACCGAGAGCATTGTTGGCTGGTATTGACTTCTTATCCTTTCACAACCCACCACAGAGGAGTCTGAGCAAGTCCTCTGTGTTTTAATGAAGTCCAGCTTCTGCTCCTGTATTGGAAGAGCAGCGTAAGGGTCATGGGTTTGATTCCCAAGGAACACGCATAATGAAAAAAATGTATAGCTTGAATGCTCTGTATGTCGCTTTGGATCAAAGCATCTGCAAAATAATATAAATATCCAAATGAATGGCTGAATGAGAGATTGCTCAGTGTTGCATATTCTGTAAACACACTGCTTGACTTGTGCCCATATTTTCATTTCTTTCCCCTCACTAACGTGCAAAGGAACAGCGTTTGAGTTTTTGATGGATGCTCTGGAAAGTTGGACTATTGGCGCTCTGGGCTGTTTGGACTTTCCATGCGCTCAGGATTCTCGGAAGCAGGAATGCCGAGACGTCAGCTGGGAAGTGGCTCGATGAGACAAATGCATTTATATTTAGAACTAAAGCGCTCAATTCGACCCAAGTTGTTATACTGTAAGTCTTTCCTGGCTGTATCGTGATCGTTTAGTTCTGTTGTTTGTTCTCACTGATAGCCGCCAAGTATTTGATTATTAATAAAACCATACAGAGTTTACCATTAGATGTAAGTTTTGTTGAGTTAAATAAAGGAGTGTTTATGGTTACATCAAAACTTAAGCTTGTGTGTTCTTTTAGAGCAGCTGTTTCAAATGGCATTGTGTAGTTTTCTCTAAAAAGTATGATGTGTTAACTTTTGAGATTAATCCAGTATGCTAAACAATGTTACATTTATTTACATTTTAATATCTGGTACACAAACACAGGTGTGTCAATGTTTAAAACACACACGGCAATCCCATAGCTGGGTTCTTGTTGATGTAAAAAAATCTTGGATGATACAAATCTTTTAAAAAATTAAATCCAGATGGGACCTTTATAAACTTTTATTTACCATGGCTTATGTCTTATTGTATGCTTATGGACTATGATTTCCTGAACAGGAGGTGTTTCAAATTCAGTGACTATCTGATGAAAGTTTCAGAACAGCTAACATTGTTTACAGCATCTTTAGTCTCCTAATTCTATACACATGACCTTATATACAGTATAATCCATAATCCAAACACACACACACCCACATTGTTAAGTAAGGGAAATAAACCCATGTGATCAGCACCCGATGTGATGGTGTGAGGGCTTATTTTGTGATAACAACCATCTGCCTGTACATTATCCCATTAATTACACAGCTATTAACATCATAAGAAAAGGAAGCGAGAGAACATTTGGTTTAATCATTTGCAAATATATTGTCATGTATGTTGTTAAAAGACATATTTATATTTCATTTTTGTATAATATTAAACTGTACCTGTCAAAATGATTGGCAGCATCCGTGTTACGGTGTGTTATTAATTTTGAGCAGTAGTTATCTGGGAATAACAAACCTGCAAATGTTGTGACTGGCTCTGAAGAAACTTATTTGTTACCCTTTAATTACTTGACGGGGTTTGTATAAGACTGACATGACACCTTCATAATCGTGACATGTCACGTGTCATGAACATGAAGGAGATTCTATGCATGTTTATGACAAGCGTCATTAAGTGTCATTTGTTTAATTATGTCATTTTTAATGCAAAGATGACATTGTTTGAGATGTCTTGGTTATGACAAATTGAAATAAACCAAATACATCTTAACTTGTTATAAATCATAAACATGGCATAGCAGAATAATTATCAAATTTAAGAAACTAGCTAGCTTTATGGGTTAACATTACATTAAACTGTCAATTAAATGTCATTAAAGGCACACTGCAGAACTTTTTGGCCACTAGTGAGCGCTAGACATATATTTTTCACGTCTAGCGCCCCTAGAGGCCACAAGCGCTGCAGCACTGTCGCAAAGGAAAAAAGACAACTCTTTAGGTCACACCAGGCCTACCAACATGTCATATGAATATAATTTAATGGGTTTTATTTTATTCAAACGCCAAAAGATCGCATAGCTCACGTATACAAGCCAGTTGTAACGTTGGTCGCTTGGTTAAAGTTTATATAAAAAACAAATATTGCTTTAAAGAGGAATTGAACCCAGTTCACCCGCGTTGTAGGTCAGTGACACTACCACGATGCCACAGAGTCACGTGATAGAAGTTGCTCTCTACACAAAAAAAATTGTGTTGGGGCGCCAGACAGCAATCGGCCAAGTCAGCATCGGTCAGGAGCTCCTCCTTTAGTTCACGCCAGCAAGCAAACGCTGGGCCAATATTGATCCTCTTCCTTCCTTTTATTCTGTCACTCTCCCGTTTCTCTTTCTGGTCTCCTCCGACAAAACCTAAGTTTTCTTTTTCTTAGTTGCTGGTTCGGCCATGACAAAAACATCAGGAAAATAAATAGTTGCACTCTCATGTCCGAATTTGAGGAAGTGGAGGAAGTGACGTATGCCGTAAAGCAGTCGAATTTTGTAGTTCTTTTTGTGCTCGGGTTACTACCCAAACCCCCAAGTTCAAAAGCACGAGCAAAAGCGACACAGACCCCGCCAGGCTATGGTAGACATGTCATTCAATCTATTTTAAGTCGATTTACCATCACAAGGGTCTTGAAAATATATTATGAAGGTTATAAAACAAACTACAAAGTGTCACTTTAAGTGTTAATACCCTGTCAAATAGTTTTATAACAGCATCATGAATATTTTTCTTGACCTCAGCTATAGTAGTACAAATTGAACTTGTAATTATAATGTCAATAACTGTTAATACTATGTCAAATACATTTAAATACCTTAACAAAATGCAACAGACACGTCAAAAGATTGTACTTTACTTTATGCGATAATGCATAAATATAATTTAAAATATAAAATTTTATTAATTTTAATTATTATTATTATTGGATTTTATTTCTTAAACACCTGGAGGAAACTAAACAAAACATTATGAACTGAAGAACAATCATGATATAAAACAATTTGACACAGTATTAACACTTAATGACAAATTTAATTTGTATCATTGGTAAAAAATGGTCAGTTATGTTGTTTTGGTAATGTCAAGTTTTCATGACAAGCTATGATGTATTGGTTAATATTAAGTTGTCATAACAAAGACATCTCTAACAATGTCACCTTTGCATTAAAAATGACATAATTGAACGAATGACACTTAATGACTGTTATCATAAATGTGTATAACATCTCCTTCATGTTCATGACACATTTCATGTCATGATTTGAAAGGTGCCATGTCAGTCTTATGAACACTCCTTCAAGTAAAGTGTTACCGCTATCATTAGGGACTTTAAGCAACAGCTGGGAATGGAACGGCTACGGCGACCGGAAGTATGCTGTCACACCGCCGTAGCCAAGAACGTAAAAATCACTAAGCAACCTTAAACAGGACAGCGCAACGCGGCATTAATTCATTTACTGAGATACAAAAAAAATCATTTAAAAAACATGAGAAGGATTGCTTTTGGCATTAAATGACAATTTTTGGTCAGAAGAGGAGTTTTTACTATTGAATGATGTAAATAAGTCTAAAAACCTAGATTTAAGCAATTTGAAAACGTTGAATACTTAAAAATCATTTAAATTAGATTAAATGTAAAACATTTGAACACATATTATATAAAAGATTTGTGGTACAATCATAAACTGATGCCATTACAATGTCATATGCCATAAAACATAACATTTATTTACATAATCTCTCACGTTGTAGAGACTATGGCAAATCAGCTGTTCCCCCGTAGTAGACCGTTAAGGCCACTTCACACTGGTCAGACAGACTCCAACAGACGAGTCTGTCTGACCAGTGTGAAAGCCCTGTTGGCAGTTGTTGGATTAAAGTCAATGAGACTTTAGAATGTGGTTGTCTGTTGGTGTCTGTTGGGTCTGTTGGTGTCTGTTGGAGTTGGTAGTTGTCTGACCAGTGTGAACTGGCCTTTACAGTAGAACGTCTCAAAGTAGCAGTTAAATTCGCGCATGCGCAATACAACGTCAGAATGCCGTTGACGTTCCCCCAGAGGCTGTTGCTTAAAGTCCCTAATTGTATTAACAACCGGCTGCTACTTGCCACATGAGTAAAAGATGGACAAAATATTGATTTTGATTGATTTTGAACTTATTCAAACACATCATCAGAAATAAAAAATGATAAAAAAGGAAAGGAGGAGCAGTTGGTCTGTGTCTGGGTGACATACAGAGATTGTAATGCATGTTTGTCTGTGTGAACGCAGCTGATGGAGTGTGCAGAACCCATTAAGAGCAGAATCTGCTTATGCAACTGATGTGAGTCTCACAATAAGTAATGGAGCTGCATTTGGCAGCCTACTTCTACTGTAGAGCCACAGACGCTGTCTAGGAATATAAATGATCGCCCGAGGTCACCCTGGCATCCACCCAGCAAACTAATCTAATGGGGAAGCTTTGTAAAAGTCCTGTCCGGTTTATTCCCAAAAACAAAGAGATTTATTGTTAAGAGCCACAATTGTTTGATTTGTCTAAATAGAATACATTTAGCAATGGGAAACAAAGGATGCAAAATAAGCATCAGTGAAATACCTCCCAGTTAATTTTACTATTCTTAAAACTTCACATTTGGTTTTCTAAGAGCCTTTTTGTTGTTCTGTCCATAGCTGTGCTTTTACAGGATTTGTTGTTCAGGATGTTTAGAGCACAGACTGACAACTCTCCACGATAAACAATATAAGCTCAATCAATAGAAGTAATGGAGTTATAAGCAGGTCACACCAAATCTTGCAGAATTTCTATAGGATTAAAATGGCCATATTTGTTATAATTATTTGTCATGGTACACAATATGCAAATTTATCAAAAATGATTCTTTTCCAGTTATCAAAGGTGATTGTAGGACTTACAATATATTCTAAGTTATGATTATTTACACTATTGGGAAGACCAGTTCACAATTATTAACCAGTTATTAAATGTGTTGTGCAACAAATAGTAATATTCAAATGGATTACAGTCTATGTAATGTCAGTTCTTGTTTAGGCTAAATTAATGACAGCCGTCACTTTAAGCAGTATTGTACTGTATGTTTGTTATGCAAACTGGATGAAATTACAACATTCATAATAAATGGTTTTGTAAATCTTTTAATTTAAATTAAACTTGAATTTTAGCTGTTTTTAATGTAAAAAGTTTACATTAAGTTCAAGTTCAAGTTCTCTTTATCTACTAAAGCACATTTAAAATGGCTCGAAGCCAACCAAAGTGCTGCACGGTAGTTTTAAAGCACATAAAGCAAATAACAATGACAACCACACAAAATAAATAAGTGTAGATAATAACAAATTCAAATAACAAGTCATAGATAAAAAATTATAAGTCATAGATAAAAACAAAAGTAAGATAAAATCAAGTTAAAGTGCGTTAAATTAAATATATGTAATAAATTAATAAATAAAATAAAATAAAAACATTAAATAGTGCGTGTGGCTGTAACTGAGCTCAATGAAATGCTGAGTTTGGAGATTGTTTGTCTTCAGAAACTTTATTGATCTACCCAGCACAACTGTTGCCTTCCCAAGGCAGGCTTTAATGAGGGCAGGAGCTGAGAGAAAGTACATTTTTACACACATGTGTTTCTTTAAGTCCTGCGAAACACTCCCATCCATGCAAAACACTCCCATGAGCCCCTGCAGGCATTCAAACCTGATAAATAGCAAAATTATATACAGTACATGCAGGCAACAGATCCCGGCGACGTGTCATGCAGCTGTCCAGCAGAGCTTTTAAACTTGCAAAAGTAGCTCAATATATTACATTCTGCCACAATAACTCAATCTTCAAAAGTTTTTTCTACAAAGAAAAAGATGGTCCCTAAATGTGCACAGCCTATTATATGTGGCCCTGCCTATAAAATCCAGGCGTAAGTCTTAAAATCTAATGATGAGATTTTGAGTATCAAAGTTTGATTTTAATCTTTGACCTGTCCTTACTCAGTCAATATTATATCAAGGTTATGCTATCACAGAATGTTCTTTACATTATGTAGGATAATTTTATACAAAAAAGACAGACATTGGTCACAAATACTGTATGCTTAATAAACTCTCTGTCTTTCTGTAGCTTTAGAGGCAGTGATCTCATAAGTTGGTGAGACCTCAGTCCTCTACATGGGGGTTCTTTCCTCCACCTGCTGTTACTTCATTAATCTGCCTCATGACGCCCCAGACGCTCACTAACACTCAACCTACATCCTTCTCCACTGCCTACATTCCGATGAATCTCCCTCTTCTGTGTAATGGGAGAATCCTAATGGGGATCTTGGAATGTCAATGGTCCTAGACGTGATCAAATTTCTGCTAATCAGTGACTGTGCGTTGATATAAATGTATGATATAAATGTTGATATAAATGTAATATTACTTATTATTTTTGTGTGTGTGTGTGTGTGTGTGTGTGTGTGTGTGTGTGTGTGTGTGTGTGTGTCACACACACACACACACACACACACACACACACACACAAATAATAAGTAATATTTTCTTAATTTTTCTTTTGCAAGTTTTGGCACTGAGGATTTTCAATTAAATTTCACACTTGTGAAATTAAGTAAAATTTACTTAGAAAAACGGATTTAAATCAACAACAACAACAAAAAAACAATATGTAAAAAATTTTTAAGTTTACTAAATAAAGTTAAATTACACTGTAAAAATATGTGATGTTTACTTAAAATATTATGTATAATATTGTTACCAAAAAAGTACTTTTAAAGGGTTACTTCTTTAATGGAATCTTCCTGATTAAATAATGTAAAATTTATTTGTTTCTTTACATATTTATTATTATATTATTATAAACACTAACAAGTCTTTTTTTAGTTAAAAACACATAAAATAGTGTTTAATTTTTAATGTTACTCTCCTGATGAAGTCCCATGCAAAGCATGCTGGGAACTACAAGTCCACTGCGTAGTTAGTTATAGTTGCTAAAATAATTCAAGTAGTTTCAAAACAAAATTATTAAGTTAATTTCCTTCTTACAAATTTAAGTGGATTTTACATGTAGGCAATAAGGTACGAGAGGCTGTGCTGTATCGTGAATAAGTAACGGCTGAAGGGCGTCGTGCCTAACAAGGGCATTGCCTCCAGTACCTTATTGCTTTTATAAAACAGTTACCACATGATATTAAAGTAAAAAAAATTAGTGCAACTTTCATGAAGTTAAATCAATAAAAGCATTCCTTCCGCTAGAAAAAATAGTCCCTGACTGCGAACAACAACATGAAAGTTAAAATAAAAACAACAAACTGTTCTCAGACTTTGTCTCATTATATGTTTATGTGTTGCTAAGGGTGTTGCTAAGGGCGCAGTGATATTAAATAGAACCGTTGGGTGAAGTGGTCATAGCAGTGTTTTATCGTGAATAAAGCACACCTATTGACCAATCAGAATCAAGGATTGGAACTAACCGTTTTATAAGATAAAATAAAGTTGAATTTACACAATAACATGTTCATTTAGAATTACTTAATTTACATTTTTTAAATGTTATTTTTACTCAAATTTTGGTTATAAAAACAAGAATAGATTTTTTTTAAACTAGAATTTACAATTTTTTTTGTTAAATTTACTTTTACTGTTTAATCTTTTTTTTTTACAGTGCACACATGCCCTGACACACACACACACACACACACTCTCCTGGCTGTACCTATTTCATGAGGTGACTCATTTGTATGAATTTTCAATCCCACGTTTTAGTTAGATCTGTTTTCGCCCCATTGACTTCGAGGGTAGGGATGGGATTTCATTCGTGATTTTTGTTAATTCGTGAAAGTTGATATAATTTTCAGTGAGACCAGGTTTTGCTTTAATCCACACAGTGAGAGGAACCATTATCACTTATGGACCAAATTCTGATCCTGCCTGTGAAAATCCAGCTAAAGTCCTTTATTGTGCTACATAAAATAATCCTACATAATATAAAGAACATTTTGTGAAAATATATAACATTAATACTGACTAAATAAGGTCATGTCAAAGATTGCAATCAATGTGAAATCAGTGAGTGAAATCAAACTTTGATGCTCATAATCTCATAATTAGATTTTGAGGCTTTAACCTGGATTTCACAGACAGGGTGTCAGGGTCACATCACGTTTTAAAGCCTTGTCCATTAAGATCTTATAATGAAGGAGATATGTAGCAGATCCAAATGTAGTAGGGTTTAATATGAACAAAACAACAGGATAATCCATACAGGAGAGGCACATGGAACAAACATTTCAATAAAATACAATACTCGAGAAAGGACAAGAGAAACACTGGGATATACATACACAGAGAAATCAAGGTTGATTTTTATATAAAAACATTATGTGAAGAAATTCACAATTGGAAGTATTCTAAATATGGAAAATAAAAAGTTTGTTTCTTGCATTTTTGCTCTTCATGACTTAAAATCAGTCAGTAGACCTAAAAAAGTGCATTTACTTTAAAGAATGATGTGTAATGCCTGATCTAATACAGATACAGCGTGTAAAGTTCTCCTCTAAGAGGTCTCCAGGAATGCTGTGTGTTTGATGGCTGCATAAACAGTCTGATGAGGTTTGGTAAAAGCTTTCTCATGATGCTAATCTGATAATTCACCATTCAGTCTGTTCTCTATCTCAGAGAAAAAACCTCAATGCCACGCAGGGAAAACACTCCCACAATCAGCCCTATTCAGACAGCTCCTCTGAAGTTTCAGACCTGATTTTCAGCGTTATTTAAACCCGATGACGACTAGATGAGCAGACCAATGTGTTTCTGTCTGATGATATGCCAGAATGGGGCTCGTGGGAACTTGAGAGAAAAAGTGCCATGCCTGATTTCTATCTCTTGACTTTTTAAAGTCTCCAAAGGACGCTGTTTCTCTATGTGGGGTACACGCATGTGTATGTGTTTCGGTAATGGGCTTGGCTCAGTTGGCCGCTTTATAGGTAAAGGAAAAACAGGGCTCAATTTAAGCAGAAATATTGTATAGTTGTGCCCCTTTATGTGAAAACAAAGCTAAAGTAATTTTTATTGATTGATAGTTTTCTTCATAAAATACATAATATAAAGAACATTCTGTGAAAATCTAACCCTGTTGTCGTTAATATTGACTGAGTAAGGCCATGTCAAAGATTGAACTCATTGTGACTTCAGCCTGGATTTCAAAAAAATGTCCACATATATCAACAAAAGTTATTTATGTTATTGTTTTTGTTATTGATTTCATATTTTAAATGTTTATTTAAAAGTATTTATTATTAAGTTTAATATTATAACAAATATTAATATAACAAATAATAAATCCATTTAATAAAAAATAAGTGAATCTCAAAATCTGTGCTGCTCAGAACTCTAAAGTTTTTATAAGCTAAAGTCTAAACTGAATAAACAAAACCAAGTCTGACTGGCCAGTTGCTAAAGCTGTTAGCCTGAGCGCAATGAAGACAAGATACAGTTCTCTTTTTTGGGGTTAAATCTTGCTGACACTATGGTAAAGACAAGATGCTCTGCTTTAAAAACCTTTACTGGCTGATTGAATGGCCAGAGCATATTCACTTGCACATGACACCATGATAGAAAGCACAGACTGGGGCCAGATTGGTTTGGGAATAACCCATGAGCTGGGGGAAAGGAAAGCTGGACCTAAAGGCATTGTTGGAGAGTGTATTTAAAAATATGCCTGTTCACAAAGACATAATGGTTTCTATAGTGGTTAAGTAAAGCCCATTGAGTAAATTAATACAGTACATGTGATGCAGTATACAATATAATGGCATATTATCTCTGCAAAAGAGATTTTAATCTCAGTGAGTTTTAATTTCCTGGTTAAATAAAGGTTATTATCTTCATTGGGTAAAAACAACAGAAGAAGCCCGCAAACTGATAAACTGCTCCAATAAATGCACTGTAAAAAAATTCTGTAGAAATTGCAGCTGGGTTGCCGGTAATTTACCGTAGATTTAAATGTATGTTTTTAACTGGCAACATTTTGTTCAAAGTTAAATGAACATTAAACATTTACAAGACTTTTTTCTTTATAGAGTAAAACTAAAAAACAGCATCAAGCAAAACATTCTGGGAAACAAAATCTGAAGCAAAAAACAGAAAAAGGTTGATGATGATTTCTGGTTCCCAGAATGCTTTGCATGAGGCTGTTGTTGTGTGGTTTTATTCTGTAGAGATAAATACTTGTTAACATTTTGAATTTATTGAACTTTGAACGGATTCTTGCCGGTAAATAGCATGAATGTGGATCTGCGGTGAGTTGCCGGCAACCCGGCTGCAATAACATTGTAATTTCTACGGATTTTTATTACAGTGAATGGTGCAACGTTTTGACCATCAGGTCTTTGTCAGGCACAATATTGTTGTTTTTTCATTGATTATTTGTTGCCCAGCACCTACTCTTACATTTGGGGGGGGGGGGGGGGTTTGGATGTGCAGTCCTCACAAGCTTCTTATATCGCTATTGCCTTGTGTCTTTGTAGATTGTTCTTTATCTTGGAGGTCATGCTGTAATTTCATTATCATAAATAAATATATTTACATATAATTTTAATGTAGTTACCTTTACCCACAATTTATTTGACTTAAATTAAAACATAGGGACACTCTTTACTACGAAGCCTAGTAGTATAGCCTCAGTCGCTTTGGAGCATTTTTTTTAACTTGAATTTTTCTTAAAATTTATTTACAAAATAATGCGTGCATTTCTCAGAAAAATTAGTACAAACTGCAAAAGCTAACTTGTTCAAAATCCTTAGTTCATCTCTCAAAAGTAATTTTTACATCAGTGAACATGTCAATGTCATCAAAATGGCAAGTCATTGTGTCATTGTTCATGAACAAGGCAGTCAAACTGTTTAACCATGTTGTACCAAGTGTACACAATTATATGTGTCAGTATTTTCTGATGTGAACTGTGAACGAATTAACATTTTCACTTTTTTCTGTAAACAAACTACACATATTAAAAAAAACGAAAAAATATTTTACATTACAAAAAAAATATTAGAAAGTTCACTATAAGAAATGTCAAATTTTCTCAAGAAAATTTCAAGAAAATAACTCAAGATTTCAAGATTCAGTTGACAGTAAATTATTAATTCAATCAATTTTGAATGAAATGCCTTGTACTAATTCCTAAATGTTTTAAGGTGTGACTAGTCAACAGAATCCAGTATAATGTATTTCGATGAAAATGACATAAGCAATTAAAAATGTAGCAAACAGCAGACAATTGTACATCACCTGCATGATCGTATAAAGCATTTGCAATTTGTCCAAAACAATACGAATTTTGCTTTTATTGTGACCAATTGACTGTTTTAAAATAAAATTTCTGATCTGAGAAATGCTCCAGAGCGACTGAGAAAAACTTTAATATGTTTTTTCTGGTCTTTCCAGTTTTGCTTTAGTTTTGAATAAAAAGATATTTTATATTAAAATGATAATTAATGTATGATTTACGCCTTTCTGGAGTTATACTATAATAGCATCTGGATTTAATAGCAAGTAGCAAATCATGAAATCATGGTGTACAGTGAAGGCCAAAGGCTACTTTTAAAATGGATTAGTCCCTGCAATACTGTATGTCTCATTTCAACTTCCTGTTTTACTAAGAAATACATCAACACAGGAAATAGACTGTGTCCCTTAAGCCAATTTATGAAGTCTTTAAAGGGACCCTTGAATGTCTGAAACAGTTTTCTCAAGGCCAATGTGTTAGTGGACCATGGAAACACCTGGTAAACTTGATCTTGAAGAGGCCCACAGTACATTTTTAGTGGATCTTTAGATTTATGACCCCTCTCTTTCATCTTACCTTGTTTTTCTGCGCAACATTCTTAACCTCATCCTTTCGGAATTCATCCGAAGTGTTAGAAAATTATAGCTGAATTTGGCCTGTGGGTCACTATCTTGGCCTGTTATGATGTTTTGCCAGCTCCAGAGGATCTCTGTCTCTCTTTTTAATGGAGGCAGTGGAGGAATAAGCAGTTTGATTCCTTTAGATGTGGCCATGGCTTCTTAAGATACGCCTCATTTAATAGCAAGAACATCCTCTTGCCACCATCCCACATAGTGAGGGTAATCTCTCTGTGGAGCTTTTCATCTAATAGTTTACTTCTTTCTTGGGATTACTATTGGTGTGAGCGGGGCACTCTACATGGGGTTAAATGTATCATGGACCTTTAGTTGCTCAGGGTCGAACGTTTTGTGCTTTCGGTCTTTATATCTCTGTCAGAAGGCGACCTCCTGCAAATTTGTAAAAACTTCATCATCATATTTTGTCATAATTGTGCACCCTTCCTTCCTTGTATTGATTTACTTATTTTGTTAATTCCAGCATTTACTGCTATATTATTGGCATAAGTTGATTTACAATTTGGCATCTCTAAAACAACCAATCCACATGTCTTTGAACTAGGAACATATGCACTTTTGTGACTTTTAGTAATAGTTTGAGAAACAAAATGTTTTTTTTGCTTGCGTAAAAATATTATTAATCTAACTTAAATATTTTTTGAGTATAACTTTTATGTAATAAAATAATGCAAATTTCAGTAATACATTTTCCTGGTTTGTTTTATTCAAACAGTCAAAAGCATTTTCTCAATCCAGATTGAAGCAATAACAATTATGAAATCTAGTGGTTGGGTTTCTTAGATAAGCAGAAGACTATTTAAACTATTTGAACCAAGCTGCAGATTGTCAATTAATGTAAAAAAGTGAATTAATATATAGCCTACAATTTTAACCAACATCTCACATCTAACTATTTTTTTGTATTATAAATGCGTCAAGTGCCAACAAACAGATGTGTATTAGGTACCATGCATTGTCATGTGGAAATGGCAATGCCATGTCAGTTTCACGAAATTTCGTTATATAGTCACGTCATTTTTTTAATTCTTTTTTCGTAATATTATCACGAATTTTCACGTTTTTTCGTGATCGCACAACGAATTCCTGTCTTCGTGCGACTATCACGCATTGGCCACTCAACTGCTTTGTCCAACCTTCTCACCATTGTCGCTTCAGTTTAGGGTTAGATTTACATAAAATGACATCCTTACCCAAACCCAACTTTAACCCTAACGCCAGGCGACATATAAAAAAATTAATCTGAAAAAATAGTATAAACCAATACATAAAGTGACATCATATGCAAACACCAAATCTAACCCTAAACCGAAGCAACAATGGTTTGAAAATAGGAAAAAGCAGTTGAGCAACCAATACGTGGCAATCACACAAAAACAGGAACTCGCCATACGATCACGAAAAAACGCAAAAATTCGTGACAATATCACAAAAAAAGAATAAAAAAATTATGTGACTATATCACGAAACCTTGTGATACTGGGTAGCAGCTGAACCCTACTCCTATGCAATGACGTTTATTTAAAAATTACATTATATACATATGCACTTTAAGTAAGCAGTGAAAACTTTGTCACAAATAGCTTAAAGATGTTTTTCCACCCTTTCAAAACATCCACTGATAACCAAAGAAAAACATGCAACAGAACCATAAGAAAAACAATAACTAACAAAAATAGAAACAACAAGAGATATCTATAAAACGGTCATGTAGACTGATCTACAACCTACGTAGACACATAATCATTATCTTTTTATACAAAACAGAGCTGCAAGCAGTCTCCTAATAAACTGTATTGTTTAAATTACTATATCAGTAAGCAAATATTACATTGTAGGTCACCTGATGGCCGTTGTCCCACGCATAAAGCATTCTGTCCTTTGGATTATAGTCGATTTGTGTGGTGTATGTATAGTTGTTTATGAAAGGCAGGCGGGGAATCATTTGGGTATGCGTGTGAGTGTCAAACGCATAGGAGATATTGGCGTGTGTGCGTTCAAAACTGTCGACCGCATACAGAACGCCACAGATGACGAAGGAGTTCCCGTAAAAGCTCCTCCTCAGGCCGGTTCTCCAAGTCTTTACTTTCTGCAGGTCCGAGGGGTTCAGCTTGCTAAGAACGATCACTTCCTGGTGAAATCCTTCTTCGTCTAGAGCCGGATACACCAACCATAACCCGCTCTCGTCCACACCAAAGTCAAAGCCTGAATGTCCTCCCCAGCTCCAGGGAGCCTCTTCCTCTTCCTGTAACACTGCATCATGAAGAGTGCTCCAGGCTGCGACGTACCGGAGGCGAAGATCAAATCTTATAATGTCACGAGAAAAAGCTCTGTTGTAGAAGAAAGAGCCACCGTAGACGACATGGCCTGTGCCAATCCAATCGTAGGGGACTTTGTAAGAGTTGCTAAATTGCCCTGTGAAAAAAGAAACCAATGTCATTTATGCTTTATGCCTACCCAAAAATCTATTGGGTATCACTTTATAAGTTTTTATAAGGTTAGATATACCTTGCTTAAAGGTTTCCATATCACGGAATTCCAGAAGTTTGTTCCCATAGTAGTAGTCTGTAACATAAATGACTTTCCCGTTTCCTTTTGGGTCCCTCATCCAGGCACCTTCATTTTTGCCATATGTGTTATGTGTAACAGGATCAGTAATACTTGCTAATGTGTCCTTGCAGATCCCTGTAAACAACACCACCGGAAAGAACCATTATATTACACGCCTTGCACTTCTGGTATACATCACGTCCTTTATCTTCAAAGCAGGTGTGCAATACACATACACATCTACTTGCTATACCCAGAATTAATCTTACCTTGTTCTTTGGAGGTTTTTGGCGATTTTGTGTTTGTTACAGTAGTGTCTTCATCCCAGGAAAGTGACCTTCTTTTGGGCATTGTAACACTGTCCAGCTGTTTTTGCACCTCAAGAGGAATTGCATGGGTTTCTGTATTGTTGCTCGGTGCTATTGTGATAGTTAAAGGCTTTGAGGTTGACTGGGTTGTCTTTGTCGTAGTTGTAAATGTGTGTTCCTTATTGGATTCTTTTGTAACAATGTTTGCAGTAGTGGAATCGCCTGGTTGGTGGGGGTTGAGGTCCATTGTGAAAGACTGTGTTGTTGGTGAAGTGTCTCCAGGCCTAGTAACAGGTGCAGGCAACTTTTGATTATGAATCTGGTCTTCAATTACTAAATCTATTGAGCCATCGACTGTCAAAACCTCATGTGCTGCTGTGGCTACTGTTGAGAGAGGGAACATCTTTTAGCACTGGAATGGTTTACTATTTCAAGTAAAAATTTGAAGTGTAGTTTCTTTTGCTTGAGTACATACTACAGTGTAAAAAGCAGTAAGAGAAATGGGATGCATCTATGGTATACAAAATATTTCACCACAGAATGTCATGATTGCTTTAAACACTCACTTTGCGCTTCCCCATCACTATTCTCCATTGTGTTCGCTTTGTAGAAGGTCATGCTTTTGATGGTCATGCCATTGGGGCCTGCCATGGTCTTCACAGGTTTACTGGGCTCCTCCTGGACCTCAGACTTGCTTCTCTTCAACACCGGTTTGCTGGGACCCTGGCTCCCAACAAACTTCTCCTCATATTTTCTCTGTGCAGGAGGGAAATATTAGTTCAGTTATTACCTTCACACAGGCATGCATGTAAGTAACCTTATATTGGAGTGCACCAAATAAGCAATTATTGTCTTTTTCCAAGCCGCCCACTTTGTGGCTACAAAAGGTTCCTGCTGCATAAGATGAGGAGGAATTTGTGGTGTATTAATGACTTGAACATGCTGGGGGAAGCAGTATGCTTTGATGGTTTTTCCCCCACCAAGATGTCTTCCAGTCTGGTAGAGTAGATTAAACTGTGTGGAAAAACTTGGGTAGGACAGTGGCATTCGCCTGAATGTGAAATGATGTAATTGTCTGTTATAACACACTGACGTGCCTTGAAAAGTGCACCTTTGTTCGGTGCATTGTTGTAAAACAGAAAGTTAGGGCTGGGTCGTGGGACTTATTGAGTCGCTTCTCTCCCTTTTAATTAGCCAAAGTTGTTGTTTATGAGCTTGGAATTTGACAGTAAGCTAAAGTGCAGAATGATGTCATAAAAATCATTAAAGGGACACTCCACTTTTTTGAAAATATACTCATTTTCCAGCTCCCCTAGAGTTAAACCTTTGATTTTTACAGTTTTGGAATCCATTCAGCCGATCTCCGGGACTGGTGGTACCACTTTTAGCATAGCTTAGCACAATCCATTCAATCTGATTAGACCATTAGCATCGCTCTCAAAAATAACCAAAGAATTTCGATATTTTTCCTATTTAAAACTTGACTCTTCTGTAGTTACATTGTGTACTAAAAATTAAAAGTTGTGATTTTCTAGGCACATATTGCTAGGAACTATACTCTCATTCTGGTGTAATAATCAAGGACTTTGCTGCTGTAACATGGCTGCAGGAGGCGCAATGATATTACACAGGGCCTAAAAATAGTCCCCTGCTTTTGAAAGTTACTAAAGGGACTATTTTTCGGGCGCTGTGTAATATCAATGCGCCTCCTGCAGCCATGTTACCACAGCAAAGTTCTTGATTATTACGCCAGAATGAGAGTATAGTTCCTAGCAATATGTGCCTAGAAAATCACAACTTTTAATTTTCCGTCTGTCTAAGTACACGATGTAACTACAGAAGAGTGGAGTTTTAAATAGGAAAAATATTGAAACTCTTTGGGGGTTTTTTGCGAGATGCTAATGGTCTAATCAGATGTAATGGATTGTGCTAAGCTATGCTAAAAGTGCTAGCGCCAGACCCGGAGATCAGCTGAATGGATTCCAAAATGATAAGAATCAAATGTTTAACTCTAGGGGAGCTGGAAAATGAGAATATAAAAAAAAGTGGAATGTCCCTTTAAAGTTTTGCTTTAACACATTCATATTAAAAGCGCCAATTTAGATTTTATGAGGACTTTAAGTTTATTTGATAAATCTGCAGCAGATGCGAACAGTTTAATCTTTTTGAAAACCAATATGTTTGTGTCAGCATTTAACATTGTAAATGAATCCTGATATGATATGACATTTGAATAAATGTTTCTTGTTTAAATGTGTTGTGCTGTACCTCAGCGTGAGCAAATGCAGCTGCCACATTCTTCTGCAGTGAGGGCTCCAGCACACTCAAACGTTTCTTCTTCTCTTGACGCTGATTGGAGCGAGACCCTTTACTCTGTGCCTTTTCACCTTTTATGCTCACTTTCTCTTTTGTTTGGTTTGACAACTGTAAAGAAAATGTAAACACAATAGTGGTTCATGGGTGGTGGTACTGTAGTTTCATCCATCCACCAGATTCTTCCAAGGATTGCAGCATTTGAAAGCAGTGTTTCTGTTACCATGGTGATACTTTGCACTATAAAAATACTTCATGGTGTAATTTAAAGGTACAATGTGGGACATTTAAAAGGATTTTTTCACAGAAATGCAATGTAATATATATAACTATATTACCAGTGGTGTATAAAGACCTTACAAACTGAAAAGTAATGTTTTTTTTGCCTTAGAATGAGCCATTTTATTTACATACACCGCAGGTCCCCTTACATGGAAGTCGCCATTTTGCAAACTGTTCTACAGAGCATGTTTTGCTACTACTTTGTCTCGGACGATGACGTGTTTGTCCTGTGCCGGCTACCGCAGCTTCACTATGCGTTTCGGTGAACTGTGGACTTAGCCTGACGTTGTCATACTCAATTCTAGTCAGAATTTGAGTCTCCCAGACAGCACGTTCAGTCTTACCGACGTCGGCAATTGGAGGGCACCAGCGGCAAAGTGTCGGTTGGGGTTTTTCCCCTGCACACAGAATAAAAGTAGGTGGGTAAACGATCGGCGCGATGAGTCTGCAGCCGGAGATCGGCAGAGGAACCGCGAGCAACCTTTATGCCGACCGCGCCTCTTTTTTTCTTCACTAGATCTACGCAGTTGTTGGTCCACATCAAGCCGGCAGTGTAAGCGCGAAGGTATGTTGATTAAATATGATTGTGGAAATGTTTTCGATAAACGGATGACAGAAATTGGCGTCGGAGGCAACGTTACATGGTTTTAGACTTGGTTTGTTGTTATAACTGTTGACTTGGGGTGCGTTTCCCAAAACCATAGTTGCTAACCTGTTGTGTTAGCAACTAGTTGGTTGGCAATGGAAAATAAGCAACATGGTTTTGGGAAACGCACCCCTGGTTAGTTATTATTAATATGTTCGCGTATTAAATATTTTTCAGTGAGTTGTTTTAGACAGTATTTTTGATCGTTCGGTAAACAGTTAGGTAAACGGTAATAAATTGACGGACTGTCTACACAAAAATTACATCTGTCATTTTATAATATGGACCCCTTACACTCTAAATGCATTTTTAATGATTTTGTCTAAGTGACATGCTTAAAATTAAAGGCAGCTCTTGTTGTGCGTTTTTATGGTAACGTTAAAAGTAGACCTGTCAATCAAAGAGCTAGTTTAGTACAAGTGCACAGCCACTGTAGACAGTCAGACAAAGTGGTTATTAAGTAATAAAGTGATAGGAAGTAAGTGTTTTTGGACACACACCTATTCATAAAATAGAGCCTTTATTTAACCTTTGTAATTTAGGCAAAATAAAATGTCTTTTCTGTTTTTTTCACTCAGGTAAATACGATGAAGGCATGGCTTGGTGGCCTCCAGAACCTTTTACAGCCCACGTGATCAAATAGCTTGCGCGCGCATTTCGGCCACGGAAGTGTTGTTGTTCCCCAGTGGTTCTCTAACCTGTTAGCAACTCAGAAAGTTTATTAAAACGGTTTCCCAGCATCAAAATGTCTGGTTGTTGCGTTTGGTTGCACTAATATAATATACTAATATACGTATATATGTATCTGGCCACTTTATATTTGGCCATCTGCTAATGTCTTCTATCCACTCCACTATAGTACACGGATCTGGTAGATGTGTTGAAAAAGTTGATAAGTCAACTTTTTAAAATAACTTTGTCTGTGTTACTTCACTGCTGATTCTTACCATACTTCCGTTGCCAAACTGCGTGCACCTACGTTGCCACATCATCATTGTGTACAAAGAGTAAAAGGGTCTATAAAGACTCATACAAAATACTCCAAAGTTTTTTCAAGAGGACATCACCCAACCCATCTAAAGGATGAAAACAATACTCTTGTTGAATACTACATGAGACAAGTGAGAGTGGGGGGCTATGTTGTTCTGATGTTACTCATTGTACTTTCTATGTTCGATGTGATCAATATGAAAACTAATCTTTGTAAAAACTTTTCATTTACAGACCATCCTGACTTAGATCACCATCAACACCATCATCCCCTGCATCGTGCCCTTCATCAGACACCCAAAATGCACCACAAACATCACAGGCGAAAAAGAAGAAAACGCACAACAAACCTTCCAAAAAACCCTCCTCCCCCTTCCCTCCTACCTATGGCTGGAAACAACATAACAGTTGGCAAGTTGAATTAACTATTTTGACCTTAAAGGCTTATTTTTTGTCTTATTCACTGTATCCCCATAGTTGGATGGGTGCATGCATGCTCCTTTCATCTCTGTGCGTGCCGTGGCTCTGTCTGATGCACCCACCGCTAGCTTAGCTTTGCACAATGACTTGAAGTAAATGGCTCCAGCTAGCATGCTGCTCCCAATAAGTGACAAAATAATGCCAACTTTTTCCTATTTATATGTTGTGATTTGTATAGTCACAACATGTACAAATAACAAGGTCATGTGAGACACAGCCATCTATTAATCATATACATACAGGGAACTATATTCTCAGAAGGCAAAGCCCGGCTACTTGGGTGCAGCGATTTGCTAGCAGCACCTGAGAAACCCCCGGTGAGGAGCAGAGAGTTCGGTCAGAGTTGTGCAGTCACTCCCCCCAAGTAGCAAGTGCTTCACCCTCCGAGAATACAGTTCCCAGCATGCATACTGTCAAAAGATGGCTGTGTCATGACCTTGCCGCTTGTACACGGTGCGACCAAACAAATCACAACACACAAATAGGAAAACGTTGCTGCTATTTTGTCACTTATTGGGAGCAGCATGCTAGCTGGAGCCATTTACTTCAAGTCTTTATGCTCAGATAGGCTAGCGGTGGGTGCGTCAGACAGAGTTACGGCACGCACAGAGATGAAGGGGTATGTATGCACTTATCTAACTCTGGGGGTTACTGTGAATGAGCTAAAATCCCAAAAAGTCAGCGTGTTCCTTTAAGTTTCCATATGTCCATTAGAAAATTAAAGGGATAGTTCACCCAAAAATGAAAAATAATGTCATTAAGGACTCACCCTCATGTCGTTCCAAACTTGTAAGACCTCCGATGTTTTATGTTTAGTCCGAGAGCTTTCTGACCCTACATTGAAAATCTATGCACGGTATACTGTCCATGTCCAGAAAGATAATAAAAAAACATAATCAAAGTTGCCATTTGACATCAATGGGTCAGTTAGAATGTGTTGAAGCATCCAAAACACATCTTGGTCCAAAAACGACAAATTTATTCAGCATTCTCTTCCATGTCTATTGTGTAGCGCATGTGTCTGACTAAAGTCTTGTGACGCAGATGGCGTGTTATCCTCAGATATGTTTGTGAATTTTTTTCACATTTACAGCATTCGTCTCCCTCCGACTGTAAACGAAGCTCGGGCGCACAAAAAAAAGTGGGGACGCACCTAATAACACATCAGCCACGTTGTACGTCAGCTGCGTCACTGCAGTCATGTGACTTTAGTCTCGTGCGCGTTCAAAACAGAACCGGAAGAGAAGACAATGCTGAATGATGTCGTAATTTTGTCACCCTTGGACCAAAATGTATTTTCGATGCTTCAACACATTTCAACTGACCCACTGATGTCAAATGGCTACTTTGATGATGTTTTTTTATTGCATCTCTGTTCCTGGACAGTGTACTGTGCATAGATTTTCAATGGAGGGTCAGAAAGCTCTCAGACCAAATCTAAAATATCTTAAACTGTGTTTCGAAGATGAACGGAGGTCTTACCCTCATGTCGTTCCAAACTCGTGAGTCATTAATTACATTATTTTCATTCCCGGGTGAACTCTCCCTTTAATTACATGCTCATACTTTAATTATGCCTGATAAGAATTTGTAATATTTGTGCTTAAACATTTTTCGAATTTTAATCCTTGTTTTTAAATGGCCATGACAGTGACAAAAAGGAAGCAGCCTTCTCTAGCCCACCCAAGTTTCCATCAAAGGAGCAAGCCTAGTAAGACATTTTATGTGTATAATGCTGCACTTCTCATACAGCGAATATCAGATGTAGATATCTAAGGTGCAAATCTTATGGTTGATGTGCCTTTTTTATCATCTTTCTGTTGTAACCTTTTTTAATCTTCTTGAAGTGTCAGTAAGAAGAAAGCTGGCTAACCCTCCCACCCCTTGTTTAACTCCTCCAGCCCATCCCACATCATTGTAGAGTGAAGGTAAGTGTACCCTATATAGTAAAATGCATCAGGTCCCTAAATTCAAGCAGACACAATGTACTCCACAGGTCCACAGCACATACCATAGTTTGATGTTCCAGAGATATGATTTTTGAGTTTATATTAGTAGTGTGATCAGTAAACCAAGGTTTTCTGTCTTTCCAAGAGACTGCGGTTAATATTCAGAAAGAGGCGCAGAGAACTGAAGGCTTTCCTGACTGTAAGCCATTTAAAACGCAGACAATGAAAACACTGACACGTGTGTGTGTGTGTAGAAATGTGTGGCAATTACTCAGCCCACTGACATTAGTTTATCTAATTGTGATAAACTTGACTTACTGTTCACTCCAATAATTTCGTTTTTCTGTATTTTCTAGTGACACCGAATAATAACGAAGGCCTGTGTGCTTTGCAGCAGCCTCCACGTCACCCTCTTCCAGGGCTCCGTCAGAGGACTAACGATAGTAAGATATTTTACATGTAATGTATGAATCTGCACTTTTTACTCAGAACATCATACTGAGGTAGTAAAACAATACATTTCAGAATAATTCAATAGCAAATGAATTAGGGCCAGATTTTAAAATCAAGCTGGATCTGGGCCATTTGTGTTTTTTCCATTTAAGTGATTACATCAGTGAATGAGGACCTTCTTCGTACTGAATGTAAGTTTCCGTTAAATATGTGATGCATAGACCCTTTTACAGCCCACGTGATCAAATAGTTTGTGCGCGCATTTCGGCAACGGAAGTGTTGTTGTTCGCCAGTTGTTCTAACGTGTTAGCAACTCAGAAAGTTTATTAAAACGGTTTCCCAGCATCAAAATGTCTGCTTGTTGCGTTTGGTTGTACTAATATAATATACTAATATACGTATATATAAAGAGTTTGGTCCCAAATAAACGCCATTTTTGAAAAAAATGAGTTGCTGCCAGAATCAGTATTATATCAGGTCAATATTAAAAAGTAAATTCTTAATTTTAAGCAAAATCCAATATACGCCGTTTTATTCTGTCATCTTTTCTCCCTTTTTTCCCAAAATGCAATAAACGCCACTCCTCCTTTTCTACAGAATGCCATAAATCCGCTCCACAGTTTGCAGCGCACCATTGCAATGTAAACAAACAATGGCGGCGCGTTGAGTACACGGAATACTAGTTTTCCTCATCTACTTTGTACTTCGTGATCAACAAACAAACAAAAACAAAATAATACTTTAATAGCATTGATAAACCTGTGATGGTTTTCTGTGACGGGAAAGAAACGTAAGCCATCAACATCTAATAATTTACGCAAGAGACACTCGGGAGACGGGTGCTTGTTTGCCCGGGCCGACAGCATCAAGTCTCTGTCATGCTAACACATTGACCCCAGCGGATCTTATGAAAAACTTTCCATAATTTTACTCAAAGTCAACGAAAATCGAGCAGGACCAAAACATTTTACAGCTGATCGCTGTGAAACAACGTCAAGTATAACCGCATCAATGACAGTGTTCTTAATATCACAAAGTAAGTGTTTTGATTAATGCCATTAATGTTTATATTTTTAATTGGTGTATACCACTAGTCAACTAAATGAATAACATGGCAAAGATGAATGCACATTTATAAAGGCTATTGATTCAATAGATTTATAGCATTTTGAATAAAAACTTGTCATGAATTTATTGCATTTTGTGGAAAAAATAATCTGTTTTTATAATAAATCTTTGAAAATCAAGTTATGGATTTGAAATTTTTTTATGTTTTTATAACCTAAAGATGCTATGTGAAAGTTTGTAACAGAAAATAGTGGTTTTCATCTTGTCACTTTCTTGGTATAGAAAACACGTTTTTAACAAAATTTGTCAAAATGGATTTATTGGGTTTTGGAACCAAACTCTTCATATGTATCTGGCCACTTTATATTTGGCCATCTGCTAACGTCTTCTATCCACTCCACTATAGTACACGGATCTGGTAGATGTGTTGAAAAAGTTGATAAGTCAACTTTTTAAAATAACTTTCTCTGTCTGTGTTACTTCACTGCTGATTCTTGCCATACTTCCGTTGCCAAACTGCTCGTGCATACGTTGCCACGTCACCATTGTGTACAAACAGTAAAAGGGTCTATTGGGTCTTTAAACTTGTGGCTGTAAGCGCACTTGAAAAGTTTGAGAGCAAAAAGCCTACATACTGTTTAGCAGTTTCACAATCTAATTTTATCATTTCATAGTGACAACCGTTAATTGGCAGCAGGAAGATGAATATGAAGGGCTGGGCTCTCCTGAACATAAGCTGTTTAGCATGCAGATCAAGAACACACTGAGACAGGCACACACACACAATACACAGCGCACACACAGCACAGTCCTACATAAAATGGGGAATGACAAAAATGACAGAAAAAGTTTTAGAACCACTGCTGTGGGGTCACTTATTTAGCTCTGTTAGTTGGACCTGGGTGATGCTGTTCTTTGTGTAACGGGACTTTTTCTGTATTTCCTAGTGCCACAAGATGATTGGCAGCAAGACACACCCAGTGATGAAGGGATGTGCTCTCCTTAAATCACAGCCTATTCATCAGGTACTCCTGAGTAAGTCCTACAATGTGTTGAAACAACATGATTTTATTTTTTGCAAAATGCTCTGACTTTTCTGAATTGTCTTTTTAGAAACCATCCACGAAGATATATAGACTTTTGTGCTGTCTTATTTTTTTCTGTTGCTTATTACATTATTACATTTTTTTAGGTGCTGTGTTAAGAAATCCTGCCTACAAAGTTCCACTGAGGCTGATATAAAGATGACTGTGAGAAACTGGCTGCGGCTGTCTGAGCAGAGACAGGAATGGGGGCGGCAAAGGCGGGACAAGCAAGCATCTTAAGTGAAATAATTGATTGGACTGATTCTGGAGTATGACTTATTCTGGAGGGAATTTCTTATTTTTGTTGCAGTTTGCTATGGGACGGTTTCAAGGACAGGGATTAGACTAGTTCTAGACTAAAATAAATGTAAGAGCTGTCCAAACTGAAAACAACTTGCACTGACATATCATAAAATACATCAGTGTCTTTTGTGATGCTTCAAAATGCACACAAGTAATGTTTTTATTAAGACATGTTATTAAAACTAGTTATATTTCAGAATTAAACTAAGGCCTAGTCCCGGTTTAAGATAATCCCTGTCCGGGAAACCACCCCAAAGTGTAATTTGTGGAGTGTTAAAATAAATGAAACTGCCTTTGCAAAAACAAAGTAAAAAAAAATGTCCAGATGCCCTTCTGTTTTGTTATTTCTCCTGGAAAACTCACTGATCCATTTTTGTCTGTTAGACTGACATTTACCAGGTTGTCATATTGTGTATGAAATACACCCTACACATAACAATCACTTATTTTCAATTTAAACTTTTTTTGTCATAAAACCTGGCAACTCAAAAGGAAGCGGCTGCAGACTGCGCAGCCACGGACGGAGTCTTGCATGCAAGTGGGCTAGTTGCCTACTTCTCCACTAGCTCTTGTCAAATTGTTAGGGAAGAAATTTTATGATTAACACAACATAAACTGTTATTGAGGGTTGATTGTTGTTGATACACAATATGAAATGAGTTAGCCTGCAGGGGTCTCCAACATTGTGAGCAAGGGCTACAACAATATGTATAAAACAATCTGGAGGGCTACTTTTTTATTTATTCTACTCAAAACTTTTTTGTTTTACTTACTGATTTTATTTTATTTTACTTTTTGATATGTTTTAGTATTGTTTAATATGTTAACATACGTAAACCAAGCCAAGTTAATATAAAACATATGTATGTAATAAATAAATATTACAATTGAGACTAATAGAATGTGCTGGCACCATGGAGACCCCTGGCCTAAACAAATCAATTATATAACGGTGGGATCCTGACGCCTCGCTCCCTTTAACACTGGAACAGCTGCTTTATAAGCATGCCTTGACGTTTACAGCGATGCAGCCGAAAATCAGCTGTGTTCAATGGGAGAGCGAAGCGGATCGCGCCGCATATAGGTCATAATAATTAGGGCGGGTTTATGTTGGCTCACGGTCGGCGATCATTCTAATGCCACCATCTTCCCGATGTCTTGCCTATTAGCTACCGATCTCCATAAGACATCTCACCGAGGCACTTTATGTCGGGCAAGTACATGCGCCCCAACGTCGGTAAGAGCTAAATTGCTGTCTGGATACCGCTCCATTGGGCTATGATTATGAGGCGTGTCTCAACCGAAAAATGCCTCTGCACTCAATTGGATAGACCTACGACCAATCAGATCAATGGAGTGTGTAAAGTATGTTGAAATGGCGTCTTTTGCAGCCTGACCGAACTGCTAGTTAATTCCCTACAATGACACTAGCATTATGATTATACTAAGTCTGAGTTAGCGAACGTACATCAACACCTACTATGTTTACAACATTTCATTTATATCACAACATTAAGTATTTACTAAGTCATACAGTCAGACTATCTCTTACCATTTGTACGTTAAGTGAACTTCATCCACGACGATACCCATTACGTTGGCTTGAAAAATATCGGAGCCTAGCATGTCCCTCCACTTATTCAGCAGCCACGCATCCGGGCTTCCGAAAAGAAGCTGGCAACGACCGATAATTATATCCATTTGCATCGGCGTGATACCCATTTCAGTTGCTTCTTTAACTTGGTCCTCCATAAGTGCCACCAAAGGAGAAACAACAATGACAATAGGGTTTTCATGTCCCGACTTCATAGCGACCATCGGAGCTAGCTGATAAATGAAACTTTTGCTGAATCCCATAGGGATTCTCTGTTCCTCTTTTAAAATCAATGCCCGCCCGCCCTGACAATTTGATTGGTCCACCAGCTTTGGGTTTCGCATAGTAGCTCCTCAATGGAGAAACCCCAGACCGATCTTCCCGTTCTCAAAATGTTGTGGGCGGGGCTAAGATCGGCTGGCACCCAGGCTACTGTGGACTGACTCGTTGGTTGCAATTCACAGTCTAACTGCTAGAGGCCGCTAAAAGTCCCATTGCACCTTTAATGTCTTTATTTCAGTGACTAATAATATTTGAATGACCCATACAGCATTGGGGAAATCTGTGTCAATATCAATCACAGTTATAAGTTTTTTAAATATTTGGATATTTGCCATGAATTAGCAATGCGTTAGAAGACAGTTGCAACTCACCCTCTCTATATTTTCCACCCGTTCCAGCAGTTTTGTTGTGACGGAGTGAAGCTTTAACAAATCCATTCCATAGAATGATCCCTCCAGAAGGTCCATAATGGTTGAGAGCTGAAAAAATAAATGCAGTTTGGCAATAAAAATAAAAAGAACTGCAGAATAACCTTAGCAAAAACTCTACATTAAAATTAAAAACGTGGTTTGGCTTCTTTTAGACTTTATAACTAACTTACACCATAACAATAAGTTATCAAATGTTTTTTCTACAAGCATTTGGATTTAGAATTTTGGATAGTCCAGTTTTGCGCTTTTTTACATTCACCATTATCAAAATGTTTTATTTTCTGTATGATGACTACTGCCTCTGCCTCTCGCTTCAAATGACTTTACCTTGACATCTTCCTTTCCTGCCTCTTGTAGCTTCTTAAACCTAAAATCTCCTTCACAAGGGTTCAGGGCAGAGGGAGGGGCAATGCAGGCACACTTTTTGCAGTTGGGTCCTGTGACTGTCTCTACTGTGTAGAAGTCCTCAGTCTTGGCATGTCCTTCTTCAATGCGCTTGCATGCGCTCCTGCTCAGAGGCCTCACTACACACTTACAGCGACAGTCTGAGCCCTCGGACAGAGTCTTTACTTTGTCATAATCTCCTATGAGCTGTTAGACAGAAAAGATGAATAAATGCATAGTCATTGAAAACAAAGCATTACGGCTTCATGTTGTAAAAAAACGCCTTTTACCCTAAAATGTCTTTGATTTCAGGAAAAAAAAATTTTATTTACCATAATTGTTGTAAAATAAGACCTATATATATCACTGAAATATTAGTAAGTATTTGGATCATTTATACAATTACAAATACTCACTGAAAAAAGTGATTCATTGAATTTAATAAATTTTTTTAAGGTAAGTGGTTGCAATCAATTTATTTAAGCTACATTTAAACAAAAAAGATAAGTTACGTAAAATAAAATATAAAAGTTTTGTTTAAATGTACCTTAAATAAATTGATTGCAACCACTTACCTTAAAAAAAATTATTAAATTTAATGAATCATTTTTTTCAGTGCATAATATACAGTGTATATAATACAGGCTCAATATATGCATTTATACAGAAAAATAAAAGTAGACCTAGATTTATATAATATACTATCCTAGGTAGAATATAAATAACCAATAAAATATACCTGTGTTAAAATATTTTCTTGATTGTCCATTTCATCTTCTAGAGTTGCATGGTTGTCTGTATTGTCTGCAGTCTTTTGCTCCATCTCATTCACCTGTGCTGAATAAGACGCTCCACAGCAAACTATCAATATCAGCCTCAAAAAATCCATCATGCAAATTCTTCAGTCAAGAAAGGTTGGTAAGATAATATGGTAAAGTTGACTAATAAAGTAAAAAAACGATCAGTCTTCATTTGAATTTAATCCCATGCCCATTAATTGTCCTTGATGACGTAAAAATCCTGAATTTAATGCAGGAGGTCGTTAATAGATTCTGTATAGACAGAAAGAGGATCTGCAGTTTGTTGGATAGCTGGTGATGAATGGATATTTGAAAGGCTTACTGTATGAGAAGAAGTAACCTAAGTGGGGAGGAACCCAAACCAGTGCTTGGAGACAGGGAGGAGTTTTGCAATTAGATAAATGACCAAAACACTTCTAGAAAAATGGTAATAATATTTATACTGAAACAAAAACTATACGTTTTAGTCGAGCTTTAAAACGAAACAGATATAGGCTACATATATAGCCTAATTAATTACAATGATATGGCTTCAAAAGTTTTATTAAAAATATATATGTATATTTCAGTCCATTCTCTTTCGAAAAGTATCAGAATATTATGTACCTAATTATGAGGTAATTTTATAAATAGGTTGAAAGGTAAGTCGTTTTTGTTTTTTTGTATGGGGTGACTTTATGAATGAAACTCGCCCTCGCCAGTGAAGCTGAAGCTGATGTGGAACACTGACGCCATCTAACGTGAGGAAAATGTAATCGCATGTTACAACATGAGAAAATGTAGCGAATCTATATTTAATTTCACTGTATAAATTAATAATTATAAAATTACAATATATTTTCTATGTATTTTGTATAGCCGTGAAAAAAAATAAGATTTTAATGGTCACTTTCAGTTTTTCTAGATGTACTATAGGTATGTGTTTAATTAAAATTATTTTAATTTTATTCTGTTAACTACCGACAACATTTCTACAAAATTCTTAATAAAAAGTATGGTTTTATTTGCATTTATTTACTGAAAATTTAAATGGGTAAAGCATTGTCAAAATACCAAAAAACATGCAGTGTTTTTCGATCTTCAATACTGCATAGAAAACAGCAGTGTGAGTTGAGAAATTCCTGAAAGTCCCTTCATCTTTGATGCAGAAAATATATTGTTTGTTAAATGTATCTATTAAAAAGTATTTACATATTACAAATCTAGCTGTATATCAAAATGAACATAAAATAAGCATCATGATATAGTGTCTTGCATTTTAGGCCTACACAAAAGACTATTGTGTAGCTACAATGCCCTGCAGCAGTTTAAACCAGCACTGACGCCTGTACTTGACATTGACTTACATGTGAAAGTATGCTGCCATGGGTCTTTAATCAAAACTGTTGTTTTTCAACACAGTTGTCTATTGTTTCACTTTATACTATATATATTACATATCTTTAACAGTCTTGGCATTTTTTCAGTATGCAATTGTCATTCGTTTTGCCAATGACATATATTGAGAAAACAGAAGTGAGGAATTTAATGTCAACTCATTATAAAATATTCATTATTAAGATAAAGACTATTGCTATAATATTATAGAATTTATGATGACAGCATAATTTTAGTGGTGGGTTTGTTTATTCGTTTTATCATTTAAAATGCATTTGGACATCAGTGGTAAGACAGATCTATAGTGGTGTGTCTAAACTTGCCTTGTAGAAATTGATTTTGACACGAGAACATATACAGTGGGTGCATTGTTTAAAGTGATACTGTACCTACAGTATACATTTACATGATTTACAGTTTCTAAGTTGCTGGTAAAGGTGTTTTATTTCTGTTTGCTATATGGATCAGTTAGTCTAAAAAATAAATAAAATGTTATTTTTAGAGCTGTCAAAAGATTAAAGGGGCCATGGCATGAAAATCTGACTTTTTCCATGTTTAAGTGCTATGATCAACCTAGAAAATGTGAAAAAGGTCAACCCAATAACTTAGTTTTGGTAAACCATTCTCTAGAAGCACATGAAAAAATAGGTCGTTGATATTTGGCTCTCCTTATGATGTCATAAGGAGTTCTTATTATAATAATACCATCCCTTAATCTGCACTATCCAACCACAGTACTGCCATTTAGTGCAGAGAAAAGCACGATTGAGTTTAAATTGCAACAAACCACCATCATTGTGATCAGTGTTTGAATATCATCAGCTCATTTGCATTTTAAAGGACACACCCAAAAGGGCACATTTTTGCACACACCTACAAAGTGACAATTTTAACATGCTATAATTAATTATTTATATGGTATTTTGAGATAAAACTTCACTTATGTGCTCTGGGGATACTAAAGATTTATTTGACATCTTAAAAAAGTCTTTAATCCCGATTAATCGCATACAAAATAAAAGTTTGTTTTTGCATAATATATGTGTGTGCACTGTGTGTAATTATTTTGTATATATCAATACACACCTGCATGTATGTATTTAAGAAATATATATATAATTACACTCAATACACACAAATATATTATGCAAAACAAACTTTTATTTTGTATGTGATTAATCGTAATTAATCTTTTGACAGCCCTAGTTATTTTATTAGTTAATAATAATAATGATTATAATAGTAATAATAATGAAGTTTAATTACAAATCAAAGCAGAAATCAGAATGCTAAACCCTGTGTTCTGATTGGATGTTTAAAATGAGCCTATTAATATGGTAAAGAAATCACAAGCGGACTGTCTTTTTGTTGTAGGTTGTACACTCCCAGAAAAAAGGAAGGTACAAAAGTTGTCACTGGGGCGTTACCTTAAAAAATACCTAAAATTGGTACCTCAAAGGTACACATTGGTACCTTAGAAGTAGGCTACTGATACCTCAAAGGTATCTGTACCAAAATGGTACAGTACATAGGATCTTTTTGAAAGGTATTGTCCTAGTGACAACAACCTTTGTACATTTCTTCTGAGTGTAGTGCAGTGGAAATATAAATTGGCATTATACATAATTTGTATGATATATTCAGCCATATACAATCAGGGACATAATAAAAACATGTTTACTACATGCAACTGGCAAGTTTTATAACACTATCAGTAATTCTCAAATAATATTTTCTGGATTTGTTAAAATTGTATTAAGATTATTAAATTAAATGAGATGTGTTTTTCATTTTAATTTTTGGTTAGATTTAGATGGCAATTTCTTCTACTTATATGATATATGATATAATAAGCCTAACTTGCAGACAGTATTATTTTGTGGCTGAAGCTAAAGCAAAAGCATGTATTTTATATACAGCAATAAAACTGGTACATTGTGATTATAAACGTTCACATATTTACAGGTAGGTCCTACCTTAAAATATATGTTTTTGAGTATTCTTGTCCTGTGTTATTCGTCTTGTAGCTCACTTAAACTAACGTAACCGTAACCTAATTTCCTATTTATTAATAGGGAGATGGATGCTGCACACTTTGAAATTTACAAGGTCAATCACAGTCGGTCCGACCAGCCCCCTTTTCTTCTCCTCCAGCAGGTTGTAAAGCCATTAATGCATCAAGGGTTTGTTCACCAAAGACCTCAAAGTGCAAGCCCCTCTCTCTCTTTAGTCTCTGGTGAAGATCAGGGGGGCGAGGTCTTCTTGTTCTCAAATGAACCATGTACTGTCTATGGACTGCGAGATTCGGACATATTTTACTACACTGCATTGTCCTACTCCTGTGGATTATAAATAAAGCAGCAGGTGCAGGTGTTAAGGTAAATCGCATTTACTTTTTGCATATGAACACACGTGAAACACACTTTTTTAAAGATACAGTTTCCCTGAAGTTGCAGCCTTGATCTAACGTTACTAACGCTGCTTTGAATAAGCGCTCTGTTACAAATGCCGGTTGTAATGGAAGCGACAACAGATCTGTGGCGGGCGTAACATCACACTTAACACGCCAAAAACACGGTTTGGACAACATCCATGGGCACAGTGTCTTTTTATGCAATTTTTAAATGTCTAGTTTATGATCAGAGATCAAAGCCAATCGTAAGTCTAAGTCTCTGTGGTTGCATATTGTTACGTTTTTTTGACCGCAGTTTACGTTTGCACGTTTTGATATCTCGTCAGCACAATAAAAACGTGGAGTGTTTTATCTGTTGCTTTCTTTGCTTTGCTTTTGTGAATAAAGAGTTGAGTTGAGTCAAGGTGAATCAGTTGGTTTTACTGCTATCGTAAATATCTACCACGAGTGTCCATAAATAGAACATCGCTGTTATTTAGCGCAATTGTTTGGTCTATTTATGGGCGTTGTTGTCATTCATAGGGTTTAAGAGAAATATCGTCATTGTTTTATAAAAAAAAGAGACTGATGCTGACTTTGATGTGTTAATGAGTGCCTTTTTACAAGGGACGTGCATGCACCAGCAGACTAAACTCAACTGAAGTGACATTTGGAAACTTGTAAGGGTCCACGTGGTGTCCCTTGGGGGTCTCCGGTTGAAGACTACGTTGGAAAGTGAGGAAAAGTCTATTGTCTATTTAAAATGTACACATCTAGAGGGCATTCGGATAAAAAACATATGGGCATGCAGACTCTTGTTTGGACAAGCTTAAGATCCCCTGCGTTTGGGGCGGGGGGCTCTGGAGTGGCTTTAGCAAATATGTTTGGGTTTGTAGAGGGGGGCTGCCAATTCCCCGTACTACTATTACACATTCTACTGTATTTGTGTTTCTAAAGATACTTTATAGTGAAAAAAGACACGCCTATGTTATTATGTCACTTGCAGACACGTGGATTTTATGCTTAAATTTACCATAACCTTCCAAATGTCATTTATAAACCGAACAGTGCTCCATTCAGGATGGGTCAATGGGTGCACAGAGCTCTAGGAAAAAAAATAAATGCCCTTTGTGTAAATCCGCCTCCTTGTACCTAAATCCAAACGTTGACCATTAAAGCCGGTTTGAGATCAACCATGCTGGGCAGCTCCTCTCTTTGAGAGCTTCAGACTTTCCATTGAGCCATGCCTGTGTTCTGTTAAAGTTCACTGATGCAAAGCTTGAAGAGGAGCGATTAACCTGCTGTCTAGACAACAGGAGTCTGCTTAATTTGCCTACAGTCGCTGGCCCTTTCATCTGGCTGGGCTGTTAGGGGGGCTCCATCCACCTCTGTCTCCATCTCCTTCCTAAAACCACCCCGCGAAAAGGGTTGCACCAACTCAAAAAGAGTCTGTTTTAAAAATTCATTGCCGGACATGGTCTGGGTTTTGAATTTTAGCCAGAGTGCCTTTGCTCTCCTACTATCCTGTTTTAATTCATCTTTATTCTGCTCTCCTATTTTCTTCCCTCTCTGTCTTTCCCATTTATCTGTTATGTCTTTTTTAAGATCCAGATGTTATTTACCAAATATTATTGTGACACAACAGTAAATTCTTTTCATGCAGTTATTTTAGAGACTTAAAATTGTTTTTTCAGTGACCTGTTTTAAAGTAATGGGTTGACGCTAAAACACTAAAAATGAGTTAAAAATTAGCCTTAATAGTTAAAAACCTGGCAACGCATCAGAGATCCAACATAAGAACCAAGATCTATAATAACAACAACATTTCATTATTGGTCCATTGAAAGTAATAACAACATTAACCCACAAAGTCTTGCACAAAAAGTGCTCGTGTCTCACAGTAATTGGTGTTGTTTACAGATTTCCCATGTTATCATGTAAGTGTGCAGCAGTGAAGCACTGCGTCTCTGTCTTTGCCAGGACAGCAGTGAGGGGAGAGAGGATATCCAGAGGCAGCCAGACGAGGTAGCTCAATGGTGGGGCGAATGGAGTAGCTGGTCCACCTGTTCCCGTACCTGCGGAGGGGGAGTGCGCTCTCAGGAACGTCACTGTCTGCAGCAGAGGTAAACAACTCTTACAACACAGAGGATTCTGAGCCAGCATTTACTAGAAAATCCCAAGCCGTAATTAGAAGTGACAGTCCTGGTTTTAAACTTCGAGGGTTAATGCTGTCAGTTTGTCCTGCCTGGTCTGAACCCTCTTTTCACACCAGATATTAAGCTTAATGCACTTATTGTGGCTCCTAAAGGTGTCTAGTATTTCATTTTTCCTAACTGCATTTTACACATATAATTGCTTAATTTTGCTCTCAGTGCTGACTAGTTTATTTTCTATGACCATTCAAACTAACGTAGCTGTTTATGAAGTGGAACTTTATGAGTACTTTAAACTCTACTAAGCAAGCTATGTAATCATGGATGATCTGTTATGGAAAATGAACCATACCAGTGTGTATCATAAAGTATTTCGTTAAAGATATTCCATTGATAAGTCTTTAGAACATAGATTGCGAACCCTCACTTAGAAAATAAGTGGGGGCATGGGCTTGCCATCATACTATCCTCTACAGACTTAAGAGTGTCATGTGGAATGTACGTCACTAGGAATTGTGCTCCGAATGACAAACAAATTTATAAAATGGCTTTTAGAGCCAATGGTCAAACATTTCGGGAAGATTCCACTGGTGATAAGGAACCAAGCTGAGCCAGTCCAGCTGGCTCCCATTAGCACTTCTCAGTATGGTTGAGGCAAGCGAAAGGTGTGTGCATGGGGGAGGGTTCAGAGAAAGCTGGAAAGATGAGAACAATAATGTAACGAGGGGTTTAGAGGAATGGAACCACAAATCCTGAAGAAAACCAAATATTCAACATCTGCAATGCATATAGTAGACAGTGACTATACGTAGTTGCATTTACAGTCATGTTTTGTGTGATAGCAGTCAAGCAAAGGTCATTGAGTGACTAATAATGTTAAAGGATTAGTCTATTTTCTTAAAAAAAAAATCCGGATAATTTACTCACCACCATGTCATCCAAAATGTTGATGTCTATCTTTGTTCAGTCGAGAAGAAATTGTTTTTTGAGGAAAACATTCCAGGATTTTTCTTTTTGCAATGGACTTTAATGGACCCCAACATGTAACAGTTTAAAATTGCTAAAAGATCCCAAACAAGGCATAAGGGTCTTATCTAGAGAAACGATATTCATTTTTGACAAGAAAAATACAAAACATGCACTTTTAAACCACAACTTCTTGTCTATCTCCGGTCCTGTGACGCGCCAGCGCGACCTCACACAATACGTCATCACTTCAAGATGTCACGGTTGACGTATGCGAAACTACGCCCCAGTGTTTACAAGTGTGCTGAAAGAGGACCGTTCCGACATTGTTGTATGTTGAATGATACCAATTAATGCCTTGTGTCAGTTTATTGTTTAAAATGGTCCGCAAATGTGCGTTTTATATATGTGACACGTGACCTTTCCACCGCATTACGCAATTATGTGAGGTCGCGCTGGCGCGTCACATGACCGGAGGAAGATGAGAAGTTGTGGTTTAAAAGTGCATATTTTGTATTTTTTTGGTCAAAAATGACGATGGTTTCTCTAGATAAGACCCTTATGCCTCGTTTGGGATCTTTCAGAGTCCTTTGAAACTCGGTTGAAACTTCAATTTTAAACTGCATTAAAACTGTTACGTGTTGGGGTCCATTAAAGTCCATTAAAATGAGAAAAAATCCTGGGATGTTTTCCTCAAAAAACACAATTTCTTCTCGGCTGAACAAAGAAAGACATCAACATTTTGGATGACATGGTGGTGAGTAAATTATCTGGATTTTTACTAAGAAAATTTACTAATCTTTAAATAATGATGTCACATCAATAGATCATTTTAGATGGGCTTGCACACAGATAACCTATGAATAGTGTTACTATAACAAATAAAGTGACAAAATGTATGCTTTACAGTACAGTTCATTGTATGCATACAGTACTACACTACACTGTACAGTAAGTTGCTTTGGATTAAAACCAAATGCTTTCATACCTGTTTTCAGACTGACATCTACCCAAAACATCAATAGTTCCTTCTGCATTGGATCATCCAGGAAGTATCAGCTGTGTACAAACCAGGTACGACATGATTTTTATCAAAAAATCTTTGCTTATAATGAATTAATTACTGATAATAATGCGACTGCAATATCACATGTTACTGGATGGACTGCTCCATCCAAGCCAACTGGCATAGCTATGCATTCTTACACATGTTGGCTTTAAGCTCTAATATCTGCAGGCTGTTTGACCTGCTGCCTGGCTCACAAGCTGTGTCTTTATTGTTGTCTGGATGTTTGCCTAGCCATGCCCAAACAGCAGAATCAGCTTCAAACAGCACCAGTGCTCTCAATTCAATGCCAAAGCCTTCGGCAGGAAGTACTATGAATGGGTTCCACTTTATCCGGGTAAAAAAAAGTCTATCAGTGTTCTCATTTTCCACTTCTTTCTGCTTGCCTGTGTTTTTTATCGCTTTCATGTTATTAGTTAATGTGCTCTCCTTCCTAATCTTTGTGTCTTTCAGTGTCCTAGACAGATTTTTTTTGCCAAACTCTATAAATTATTTCCACAGTCTATAGCCCCCCAATTTTAAAAGCGACCTCTCGATGCCATTTTGTCTGTAGAGGAACTGTAAAGCTTAGATTTTAATGTTGTTTTGCTGATGTCATATCCTGTTCAGATGATTACATTAGCATATCCAACAAGCCATGTGACCTCCAGTGCACCACAACAACTGGAGAAAGGCAACTGTTGGTGCCTGCTCACGATGGGACTTTCTGCAGGGATGGCATCTACCAGGGTGTCTGCATCGAGGGCCAGTGTCAGGTATGCCTAAGGAATATTTGGTGATTGAGACCCAGGGGTGGTTTCCCAGACAGGGATTAGCCTAAACGAGGACTAGGACTTACAGGGTTCCCACGGGTCCTTGAAATCCTTGAATGTTTGTGAATCTGGGGGAAAAATTCAAGGCCCTGGGAAGTTTTTGAAAATATACATACACAGATACAGGTCATTGAAAGTGCTTGAATATATTTTATGCAAAACGTTTTAAAAATCCATATTATTCCCTGTGTAGTGTAGGATAATATCATAAAAATTCTAGACTTTTTAAGCACACATGCTTTAAATGCTTATATTTTGTGTATTCGAATGTTGATTCATACCAAAATGCTTTTTTGCATAGTTGTGTTTGTCTCGGGTTACGTATGTAACACTTGTTCCCTGAGAAGGGAACGAGACGCTGCGTCTCCCTTGTCATACTTCCTGCATCCCTGTAACACTGTCTTTGGCAATATTTTAGATAACGATATACTTCCTGGCTCCCACGTCACCCTGTCTTTGTAAAGCCTCACCATTGGTTGAATTTGATATATACACATTCAGACACACTTACCTCTGGAGGCATCCCCAAAGTGTCACTGCAGTGATGCAGCGCGAGTTCCCTTGAAAGGGAACTGTAACAATGTATCTTAAAAGGTAACATGATGTTATCTTGCTCTCACTTGAAATGTGTCCACATTTATTCCTTGAATTTGAGGGTATTGGACCTGGAAAGTCCTTGAAAGGTCCTTGAATTTGAAGTTAACTAAGGATTGGGAACCCTGGACTTAGTTCAGTTAGAAAATATAACTCGTTTTAACAAAGATGCCTTGCTAAATACATTACTTGTGTGCATTTTGAGGCAGAACAAAGGGCACTGATGTATTTTTAAGATATGTCAGTGCAAGTTGTTTAAAGTTTAGACAGCTCTTACATTTATTTTAGTCTAGGATCAGTCTTAATCCCTGTCCGTGAAAACGCCCCCTAGTGTTATAGAGATGTTGTTTGTTATTTGTGTCAAAAATGATCATTTATTGTATCACGTTTAGTGCAGACTGTCTTCTTTTGTTCCGGATGTAGGTAGTGGGGTGTGATGGGAAATTGTACTCCAGTAAAACCATAGACAAATGCGGAGTCTGTGGGGGAAATGGAGGTTCGTGTTATCGAGTCTCAGGATCTTACCGGAAAGGGATCACACAGTTAGGTATACCTTATATTAGTATTAAGGTTTTTAAAATCATATATTGCAGTAGATTATATTAATAAAGGTTATATAGGATAGTGAAGTCTCATCTAACTCATTAGTAATATGAGTCCAAATAATTTAAAATGTATCGTTTTGTCTTTAGGTTATGTGTTCATAACCAATATACCAGCTAGTGCCACAGATATTCAAATCATAGAGCGACGCAAGACTGAAAATATATTGGGTAAGAGTTTCCGTGGTAGGTTTGTCATGATTCAGGTAAAAAGAAAGAATGTGGAAACAAATGTGTTTTTTCATTCTGTCTAGCTCTCTCTGATGAAGCCGGTCACTTTTTCTTCAATGGGAACAGTGTGATTGACAATCCACAGAACTTTCATGTCGCTGGCACAGTGTTTAAGTACAGGAGGCCAGCTAACCTCTTCTCTGATGGCTTTGAGTACATCATGGCTCAGGGTCCCACCCAGCAGGCCCTGAATGTCATGGTAGGTATATAGGTATGTACTTGAAGCACCATTAACCATGTTTTTATGTTTTGTTTGATAATACAGTAAAATATCTCTATGTGCTACTTACTAGAAGTAGTGACTTTATTACTGCAGTGTGATATTATGTAAACCGGGTCCAGAATAATTTCTTTGCCATGCCACCTTAACCAAAAAGAAAAATTGCTCGTCATACAGTAAATATTGCTATAAAACTGTAATTTATCTGTATTTTATTGGATATTTGTGACACTGCCTGTGAAAACCTACTGAAAGTAATTTTTTGTGATTTATGTTTTTTTAAAGGGGATGTTTTACAAGACTTTTTTAAGATTTAAAATAAACATTTGGTGTGAAGTTCCAGCTCAAAATATCATATAGATAATTTATTATAGCATGTTAAAATTGCCACTTTGTAGGTGTGAGTAAAAATGTGCTGTTTTTGGGTGTGTCCTTTAAAATGCAAATGAGCTGATCTCTGCACTAAAAGGCAGTGGCGTGGTTGGACAGTGCAGATTGAGGAGTGGTATTATTCCCTTCTGACATCACACGGGGAGCCAAATTTCAATAACCTACTTTATCACATTCTTGCAGAGATTTTTTTTACCACAATTGTTTAATTTTTCACATTTCTAGGTTCATAAAGGCACTGGGACCCAATTATAGCACTTAAATATGGGAAAAGTCAGATTTTCATGATATGTCCCTACATAATGTAAAGAACATTCTGTGTTAATATAACCTTGATATCTTTAACATCGACTAAGTAAGGTCATGTCAAAGATTAAAATCATAGTAAAATGAATGGTTAAAATCAAACTTTAAAGTTTGTTATTAGTGCTGTGACAGATCGCAGTTGATTCGTACGGATCTGCAGTTCGGCTCGCATGTGATTCGCGGATTAATATGCAAATTTAAGTTGGGAAAGTTTATCATTTGCACGTGTTTCTAAGGCTTGCAAATGTTAACATTCAAGTGATTTAAAACAATATTTAAATGTGATTTAAATGTGTCCAGCTCCAGTCAGTCGTAATCATCCCTTTAAAGGTGCATATACGGAAAGACGCGTTTCAAAAAGTAAGCCACACAAAATGATCTCACAGTATTCTTTTTCTAATAAAAACATTTGTTTATGTCTCAAGTGTAGAGTCTACAAATTGTAGTCAGAAAAGTCTGTGCTTATTTGTTCTTAAAGAGACAGTAACCTCAATTAACCTACTTAAGTCTGTGTCATTAATGTTAATCAAACAACCCAAGACAAAGAAAAAATCACTTCTGTGGCTCTAAAAAAACAACAATAATAATAATAATATTTAATTTGTACAATAAAGACAGTGTTATGATTCATTTAATTCGATTTCTGTACCTAATGCTAATTTAGACCTTACTTAAAGTCGCAATGAAATTGAAATGAAAAACTTTATATATATTTTTTTTTAATATTGTGGTATTATTAACAAATGACTTATCTGTGAGCTTCATTTATTTTTTTTAATTTGTGTGTGCTCATAATCATTAATCAAAAATGCAAATCTCCTCCCCTCCTCAAAACGATCTCTCTTCACTTCCAGTCATATGGTATGGCAGGTGGGCGGGGTCCAGGAGGAGATCGCAGCGATTATCAATTAGCAACACGACCCAACTTCAAACGATCCAATCAGATCTCGATGGACAAATTCAAATCCAGCCCTGCCTTATTTCATTCGGATATACGTCACCATGTGGAAAATAAGGCAATCGCTACTTCCGTTTCTTTGCGACTTTAATGTGCAACTTTGTTCTTTTTTATAAATGTTTGTAATTTCTTTATTTGTTTTTAGATTTTTCCTACCTCTTTTTTTTTGTTGATCCGAAAAATGATCCGATCCGTGCCTCAAAAACTGTAATGTGATCCGAACCGTGAGTTTTGTGATCCGTCACAGCCCTATTTGTTATCTCGTAATTAGATTATGAGACTTTTTTGGGGATTTTACATGCAAGGTGAAATTTGTGACACAGTGAAATTGTAGCTGTCACAAAAACCTGAAAGCACAATGTGTCTTTAATGTGGTGCAATGTTGAATCTTTTATAAATGTGTGGCTACATGAAGTCCCTTAAAGACAAAAGTTGTTACCGCAGATAAATTGTTTGCATGTCTTTGATTTAAATCAGCTTACATCAGCAAGGATTAGCCTATTGTTGTTTTTGCTCATTTATGTTGAAGTTTTTTCTTACCGGCCAACTGGCGAGTAACCGCTCTGTTTGCCAAAGCCAATGTATTTGCTGTTGGCCCTTCATGATTGTTAATTTTGGACTGCTTTTGTAAGTTATGTCTATTTCAATTGCATGACAGGCTGTTTTCTTTTTTTGAAGTATTACAACCTCAACGGAAAGATGCCTCACATCACATACGAGTACACGGTTCCTCGATCTCCAGAGCCAAGAACAGCACCTCCCATAGCCTCAACCCCTGAGCAGCCTCAGATAAGCAACCTGATGTCCATGACTTCCAAAGACACCTCACCAGGAGAGAAGAAAGTTAACACGTCCTCCTCAGAGATGTCCATCGCTCATAATGAAATAGAAGGTCGTAAGCAGTATGAAAAGAAAGGGAATCAGAGCGCTCCCATGACTCCTCAAGAAAACGTGGAGTTGCGTGTGGGCCCCGAAGAGCTGTTGTGGGAACTCCAGGCCTCTGTAAACCTCAGTGAGCTGCCTGGTCTGGTATTATTTAGACCTGCCAGTGAGGTCCTCCAGAATGAGCTCGATGATGAAATGCACCATCTTGAGGCACAAGGTAGTTTTGGTAAGTAGTATTAATTTGACTGGATTTCATTTCATAGTAGAGGTTTTGGGGAAGACTTATATTCAGTCCACCCTAATGTTTGGGTGGTTTGATTTGTGTGAAAGCTGTCTTGTGAAATTGGTAGCACATTTGGGAACTGCACTCGGGTCTGTTAGTAAATGCAAACTGCTGCTATTGATTACACATCTTTTTTGGGAATATTGTGCCAAGATTCTGATTGTTATACTAAATAAATAAAAATTGAAGTGAAGCAATGATCCAGTTTTTTGGAAATGTAAGATTTCTACTTTTGGTACCTGATTGTATTGATAAACAGCTTTTGCTGTTAAATGATAATCAGCTTTGGTGTTTTGATTCATAATTTAGTCACTAAAATACATACATATGACTAGGATTTGATGTGACCTTTCATATCATCATTTAAAGGGATAGTTCGGCCAAAAATTATTAAACCCATGATATACTCACCCTGAAGCCGTCCGAGATGCATATGTCCATCATTTTTCAGACAAACACATTTTCTGTTATTTTAGAAAAGGTCTTATATCTTTCAGCTGCTAAACAGTAAAGTTATGGGGTCCACATCCTTCAAGTCCAAAAAATTTGCATAAATCCTTCCCCAAAGAAATCCAAACGGCTCCATGATGATAAACAAAGGTCTTCTGAGGGTAATCCGCGCGGTGTTGTTGTAGAAATATCCATATTTAAAACTTTATAAACAAAAATAACTACCTTCCGGTAGCGCCGCCATCTTAGACTCCTCTGTATTCAGGAGAGAGTATCAGGGTAGTGTACGCACTTTTCTTAGTGACGTATTACAAATTCGGATTGCGGGGGCACAGAGCAGCAGCAGAGAAACCTCCGTAAGCTGCGTAAGCTCTCATCCTGAATGCGGACCGACTAAGATGGCGGCACTACCGGAAGGTAGTTATTTTTGTTTATAAAGTTTTAAATGTGGATATTTCTACAACAAAATGGCGCGGACTATCCTCAGCAGGCCTTTGTTTATCATCGTGGAGCCGCCCGGACCTATCTTGTGAAGGATGGATGCACATTTCGTGGACTTGAAGGACGTGCACCCCATAACTTCACATTCGATTAACTGAAAGATCTAAAACATTTTCTAAAATAACTAAAAATGTGTTTGTCTGAAAAATGATGGACATATGCACCTCGGACGGCTTCGGGGTGAGTAAATCATGGGTTTAATATAATTTTTGACCGAACTATCCCTTTAAGTGGTTGATTTACTGTACTTAAAGGGATAGTTCACAAAAAATTATTTACTAACCCCCAGGTTGTTCCAAACCTGTTTAAAGGACTTTGTTCTGCTAAACACAAAGGAAGATGTTTGTAACAAAGCAGATCAGGGGCACCACTGACTTCAAAACTACGATAAAATTAGTGCCGGGCAAAGATTAATCGCGATTAATCGCATACAAAATAAAAGTGATTTTTTTGCATAAGATATGATTGTGTGCTGTGAATTATGTGAAATATATTTAAGAAACGTTTACATGTGTATGTATATTTATTTATATTTTTATATTTATATATAATATAAATTATATAAATGTATATACCGTATTTAAAGGCAAATATTTCTTAAATTTATACATAAATGTGTGTGTATTTATATATACATAAAATTTACACACAGTACACACACATATGTTATGTAAACACAAACTTTTATTTTGGATGCGATTAATCGCGATTAATCTTTTGACAGCCCTAATATTTTTATATATTCTATATTATATATAAACCAAAAAAATGGATTTAGTGTTTAAATATACATAATAACACACAGCACAGACACATATATTAGCAAAGACATTATATTATGCACAAATACACTTTAATTTTTTATGCGATTAATCGCGATTAATCTTTGCCCAGCACTCAAATACAATGGAAGTGAATGGTGCCCCTGATTTGTTAGATTACAAACATTCTCAAAAATATTTTTTCCCAGGGAACACAAATAGCGCTAAAAATGTTTAGCTTGTAATGCACTGTAAGTTGCTTTGGATAAAAGCGTCTGCCAAATGCATAAATATTTTTTGTACCGTATTTTCAAACCATATAACATTAAATTGATATATACAGTAGCCTACTGTGCAAAAGTCTTAGGCCACCATGCTACCATTAGATGTGTTGTTTTTGTAATGTTATGGTGATCATATATAATTATTTTTCAGTCTCTTTAATAGAATACAACCAGAAAATACAGGAAATGTGTATGTAGTATTAAAAACAGTATCAAGTATAAGCTGATGAAGTGTCAAGTATTTAGGGTAAAACTCCCCTTCCACTTGTGCAATAGCAGGAGCTGCCGGATCTCTTAAACCTAAATGAAATTAAATCCTAATTTCTTATTCTAACCAAATGACATCAGTTTCCTTAAAAAAGCTCAAGATGTGTTTCGTGCCAAGAGAGGTCACACTAAGAAGACATTTATTTTTTGTTTTTAATTTTGTGTACATATTTCCTGTATTTTCTGTTTGTATCTTAAAAAAGAGTGAAAAATAAATAAACTTTGCTTAAACAACAAATCTGGTTATGGTGGCCTTTTGACTTTTGCACACTACTGTATGTTACCAAAAGTCTTAGCCAATATAAAAACTATTCGCTGATTTTGAATATGCTTAATGTTGTTCAGGTTCTGATTCCAACTTGATTGATGGTGATTCGTCTAGTTCCAGTGACTCCAATAACACCTCTACACCAGTTCTGAAGAGTCTCTTTTACGATGGGGTGGCTTGGCCCTCAGGCTCCAGACAGCCCTGTAAAGAAGGTTCAGCACTCTCGGGGTGTTCCATACTCAAGCTGAATTCCAGCTCCTCTCTGGATAACAGCCTGACCCTGGAGATCTTCCCAGGCAGTCTGGACATGCACGATTCGGAAGGGGAGCCTATATTTGAGCCTAGGACTAACGACTCATCAAACCGGTCCATCCTTCTCCAGCTCCACCAGGTGGAGCCAGTGCAGGCACCCCACAGCGAGAGGTCAGAGGGAGGGCATAAGACAAAATTGAGCCACAGATGAATGTTCTGACATATTTATTGCCACAGTCTAGCCTGGGTTGTTATGGATGGAAACGTGCACCAATCTTTCAAAATTTTACTACATCCATTCTGCAGATGTGCTTGTTAGGATAGAACAAGATTTGCAACTTTTACTTTCCAAGCATTCGCCCGCAAAATTCCCAGAGGTCAGGTTAACATAAAATTATGATAAAGAGGTGAAACATTTCTTATGTGGGGATTTAAATGCTTTGCTGTAATTCTTAGAAACAGACTTTTGTGCTGATCCTGTTGTAGATCAATTAAAGGGATACTCCAGCCAAATATCAAAATCACCCCATGATTTACTCACCCTCAAACAATCCAAGATAAATATGTCCATCATCTTTTAGACGAACATATTCAGAGTTATTTTACTAAATGTACTTGCTCTTCTAAGCTTTATAATAGTAGAAATGGCAGAGGTGTATAGTAGCCTACTTAAGTATTTTTACTTTCTACATAAAAGTATTTTTTCAAGTTATCGTATTTTATCAGTGTTTTTCTTTGGAAAACATACATTCCAAAGCATAATATCAAAATTTTACTCCACTACATTTCATAATTTCAAGTTTTTGGTTTATATTTAATATTTAAGTACATTAAACATCTAGTATTTTTTTTTACTTTTACTTAAGTAAAAAGTACTTTTGTACTTTTACTCAAGAAAGTAAAAGTACACAATTTTTATGTAATTAGGTATTAAATAAATTTTAATATGCAATATAAAAGGAATACACAGTATGATTCTATGCTTTAGAATGTAGTGAAACTTTTTTAGTGAAGTTAAGTAAATATTTTCCCAAGACAAACACTCTGATAAAGCACAGATGCTTGGAAAATTTAACTAAAATACTTAAGTAGTATACACAATGGTATATATGTACCTTGTAAAGCGTCGTTGAGCTTGGGAAAGACGCTATATAAATTAAACATATTTTTATTGTTAAAACAGGGATCAAGGAACAACTTCTGACTTTGAACCCCAAAAAAGTACATCTTGTCAAAGTTATCTTGTCAATTAAGAGAAAACATTTACATAAAAATAATTTTTATGTTAATCTGCAATACTGCGATTATCCAGATGACACTTACCCAATTTATGAAAAAACTGAAGCCAAAACGTTTTTTTACTAATTTTAAACTTTTTTATAACTTTTGATTATTGTTCTGAATCTGATCGCTAACAAAATTCCTTCACAAAAATGCAATTATTTCAGCTTTTTATAAGCAGAGAACAAATATAGATAGGATGAAACGTCCCCCCCATTTTGTTTGTTTGTTTGAAAGCAGAGGGTCTGTTCTTTCATATATATATATATATATATATATGTATGTATGTTTATATATTTTTAGAAGAAAATTTTCCTGGAGGGCATTTTGTGAAACTTTTGTAAAAATCAGAAAAAATGCTGGCTGACAACTTTTCAAAAAATGGTTGGCGGGGAATGAGTTAATTAATAATCCACAAGTCTCTAAGGGGTTTATAAAGGTCTTTTGCGGGTAATCAATTGGATTTTTGTAAGAAAAATATTTATATTTAAAACTTAATAAACTATAATAACTATGTGATTCACAGGAGTTTTAGCGTAGTGAGTGCTGGTTGCCACGGATACATTGCGCAGTGAATCGCGTGAGTCCAAGATGGCATCGTGGCCGGAGGCTAGTTATCAAGTTTGAAACATGGATATTTTTCTTATAAATTGCATTGATGATCTGCAGAAGAAATCCATTGGAGACTTGTTGATTACTTCTGTAAACAATGAATGCACTTTTTGGGGGGTTTAAAGGGATAGTTCCGGCGGATACAAATACCTGCATGCCAAGTTCATTGGCGTTTCGCTAGTTTCTGGAAGTAGATTGGTCCCGCGAAGTGCCTTCCCAATTTGTTGGTCACAACGTGAAGTCATAGTGACCGACTAGAAGGGAACTATTCCTTTAAAGTCTGAAGTTGTTCCCTGATCCCTGTTTTCTCCCATAATAAAGCTTGAAAGAGCAAGGACATGTATTAAAATAACTCCAAATGTGTTTGTTTGAAAGATAATTTTGAAATTTGCCTGGAGTATCTCTTTAAGAAGACATTTTTAATCTTGCTCCTTATTTTCTCACCTGTTTTCTCTCTCTCTCTCTCTCTCTCTTTTATCTTACTCTTTTAGTAATGAGTTTGAGGTGGAATCTTTGGATCGTGACATCAGCACGGCCGACATGTACAGATGGAAGGTATCAGCGTACGCACCCTGCAGCTCAACATGCACCACAGGTGCGACTACCAGCACAATACACACAGTATAACAGACTTATACAGGTTTCAGTTGTATACATATTGTGCAAACTTGACGTTATGCTCTGTGTCTGCAGGTATAAGCACATCTTATGCCTTATGTGTAAAGTATGATGGGACTGAGGTGGATGAGAGCTACTGTGACTCTTTGACCAGACCAGAACCAACACATGAATTTTGCACAGGGAAAGAGTGCCCGCCCAGGTCTGATACTGATACTGCTTACTTGTGCTTTATTAAGAGAAACACTCTTAGAAATGTTAAAGCTGTGCATGAAATAGCTTAACAATCTGCTTGTAGTACACCATGCCTAAAGAGATATTCACATTAACAACTTTGACTCTGAGCGACCGTACCTCTGAGAAGAAGAAATTCATTTGAACTCATCAGTCAGTTTATAAAAACAAAGGAAAACAATCTATAAAGTAGATGAGACCAAAGTGTAACATTACATTTATTTAGTCACAAACACAGTGTTGGTTAGATCGATTGAGTATGGTGTGGAGGTTTCACTGACAGGGCTTATCCGAGTCCCAGACTAAAATGCATGTTTGAGCTGCTTTAATTTTAAAACACCTTGCACTGACATATTTTAACATATATCAGTGCCATTGTTTTGTCTCACACCAGTATAGTTTTTTGTAAGTTCTGTTTGTAAAAACTACTTAAATGTCCTAAATTAACTACGGCCTTCTCCTGGATTAATCTAAACCCTGTTTAACACAAATTTTCAAGCAAAACATTTTTAAGTCAGATATTTTTGGACCCACCAGTACACTTGCCCATTTCATCTGAAATGCATGGCTCAAAATTATTTGCAGTGGTATTCAGGAACATGCAACAGCTAGAGTAGATTTCGATCCGCAATTTTAGGTATTACTAACTATAATAACTTTGCAACTTTTTTGTCAACTACCAGACATGCTTTTTATCTGCTAATACTTTATGGGAATGCTGACTATACTGGACTACAGTATATACTGTAGTCTACTGACTATAATAAACTTTTCTGTCAACTTATTCTATTAGGCCTAACTCTCTCTGACCCTAAACCTACCCCTAACAGTATATTCTCTCATAAGTTGACGTTTAGTTGCACAATTATTTATTATCAATGGAATGTCAAAAATAAATTGTTACCCTGTTTGGTGAATACTGCCACAGGTGGGAAACCAGCCGGTGGAGTGAGTGTTCTCGGACGTGTGGGGAGGGGTTTCAGTTTCGGACCGTGCGCTGTTGGAAGATGCTGGCACCGGGATTTGACAGCTCTGTGTATGATGAAGTTTGCCAGGCTGCCGAGCTACAGAAACCCATGACTCGGAAAGCCTGCAAGAGCAAGAGCTGTGGCCCTCAGTGGGAGATTTCAGACTGGTCTGAGGTCAGCTTGTGAAGCATTTTCTTGAAACCGTGCATGTGAATTGAATGTTAGCTGTGTATATCTGTAGCTATGCTAAATATATTTGCAATTGTAATATAGATAGTACTTGGTTGCTGATTTATTTGCGAAATAGGAATGGATACATTTATACTATTATTATGCTATACTCAGTACTTTTGATCACTTATTAAACATGTATTTCATGCACCACCTTTAACATCAAGCGAAATTGCAATCTTTTGGTTGATCTGCAATTATACAATATTGGCTCAACCAACAAGGTGAGAGCAGTTGGGGCGAATATGTGACCCTGTAAAGAGATTTTCCAGCTCCCCTAGAGTTAAACATTTGATTCTTACTGTTTAGCTTAGGAAAATCCATTGAATTTGATTAGACCATTAGCATTGTGCTAAAAATAACCAAAGAGTTTGGATTTTTTTCCTATTTAAAACTTGACTCTTTTGTAGTTACATCGTGTACTAAGGCCGACGAAATTTTGTATAAAAGTTGTGATTTTCTAGGCATATATTGCTAGGACTCTCATTCTGGCGTAATAATCAAGGACTTTGCTGATGTAGCATGGCTGCGGGAGGTGTAGTGGTGTTACGCACTGCCCGAAGGTAGTCCCCTGCCATTGAAAGTTAATAAAGGGACTATTTTCGGCTGCTGCGTAATATCATTGTGCCTCCTGCAGCCATGTTACAGCAGCAAAGTCCTTGATTATTACACCAGAATTAAAGTGTAGTCCTAACCATATCTGCCTAGAAAATCCCAACTTTTAATTTTCTGTCGGTCTTAGTACACAATGTAACTACAGAAGGGTCAAGTTTTAAATAGGAAAAATATCCAAACTCTTTGGTTATTTTTTGCGTGATGCTAATGGTTTAATCAGATTCAATGGATTGTGCTAAACTATGCTAAAAGTGGTACCGCCAGACCCAGAGATCGGCTGAATGGATTCCAAAAAGGTACAAATCAAATGTTTAACTCTAGGGGAGCTGGAAAATTTGCATATTTTCAAAAAAAGTGGAGTGTCCCTTTAAAGATATTGGGTGTTATACTTGATATTATTATTATTATATATTATTTATGTAGAAAACAGTAAATCACAAAAAATGACTTTAGCTGGGTTTTCAAAGGCAGCGTCACATATTTTTTAGTTCTGTTTGGTACTGCTAATGGTGCAAAAATTACACATTTTAACTTAATTTTATAAGAATAACAGCCATGCCAGCATGAAATCATGTTTGGTAATGTAGTGTGTTTTGTTCTTAATAGTGTTCAGCGAAGTGCGGTGGTCGTGGGGTGAGGAGTCGTGAGGTGCGCTGCTCGATGGATGCCAGGCTCTGTAACAACTCCACCAGACCGGTTAGCCAGAGAGAATGCGAGGGTGTGCCCTGTGATCGCCGATGGACCGTTTCTGAATGGGGACCGGTGGGTTTTTAGAACTTGTAATGAATATGTTACCAACAGGTCTACACCAGTATTGTTTTTTGACTCATTTATTAAATTGTTGTATTGTATATTTATTTTGTTCACCTTCTTTATCTTGGTTAAGTTTAGATTTGTTCAGTCCTATATTTCACCGTCTTTCTGTTAAGCATGTGATGAATAAACTTGTCTATTATTAATAATATGATTTATCACTCGTTCTTCTTCTTAAAGTGCTCAGGGCTGTGTGGGGAAGGTCGGATGAGGCGTTATGTGGTGTGTAAGAACAGCAATGGGAAGGTGATCTCTGATTCTCAATGCGATCCAGAGCTCAAGCCGCTCGCTGTTCATCCATGTGGAGACAAAAACTGCCCCGCCCACTGGGTGGAGCAAGAGTGGGCACAGGTGACCCCCTTTTGCTGCACAAATGATTCTTCGTTCATCTATGTGCTAAAAAAAACTTTAACCGTATTGTTGTTTTCTCCAACAGTGTAATGCAACCTGTGGGCGTGGGGTGAAGACGCGGCAGGTTGTGTGTGCGGGACTGGAGGGTGGTGTGTTTAAAGAGTTTCTAGAGCCCATGTGTGACAGGTCCCTCAAACCTGCGGACAGTGCGGCCTGTTTTGAGAGACCCTGTTCCAAGTGGTTCACCACTTCCTGGTCACAGGTAAAGAGAATGGATATGACAGTTTCACTTTTTTTCTCTGATTTCAAGGGTTTTATTGTCATATTTTTATGTAACTTTAGAAATGTATACTGTATACTATTAAAGGATTAGTCAATTTTCTAAAAAAAAAAAAAGAATCCAGATAATTTACTCACCACCATGTCATTCAAAATGTTGATGTTTTTTTTGTTCAGTCGAGAAGAAATTATGTTTTTTGAAGAAAACATTCCAGGATTTTTCTCATTTTAATGGACTTTAATGGACCCCAACACGTAACAGTTTTAATGCAGTTTAAAATTGCAGTTTCAAAGGACTCTAAATGATCTCAAACGAGGCATAAGGGTCTTATTTAGCGAAAAGATTGTCATTTTTGAGAAGAAAAATAAAAAATATGCACTTTTAAACCACAACTTCTCGTCTATCTCCGGTCCTGTGACCAGTTAACCTCACGTAATTGTGTAATGCTGTGGAAAGGTCATGTGTTACATATATGAAACGCACATTTGTGGACCATTTTAAACAATAAACTGACACAAAGACATTAATTAGTATCATTCAACATACAACAACGTCAGAATGGTCCTCTTTCTCCACACTTGTAAACACTGAAGTGTAGTTTTGCATACGTCATCCGTGACCTCTTGAAGTGATGCCGTATTACGTGAGGTCGCGCTGGCGCGTCACACGATCGGAGGAAGACGAAAAGTTGTGGTTAAAAGTGCATATTTTTATTTCCAAAAATGACAATCGTTTCGCTAGATAAGACCCTTATGCCTCGTTTGGGATTGTTTAAATTCTTTTGAAACTACAATTTTAAACCGCATTAAAACTGTTAAGTGTTGGGGTCCATTAAAGTCCATTAAAATGAGAAAAACTGAACAAAGAAAGACATCAACATTTTGGATGACATGGTGGTGAGTAAGTATCTGGATTTTTTTTTAAGAAAATTGACTAATCCTTTAAAACTAAGTGCATCTTATATTCATTGTCTTTAGGGGTCTGTAAATTGTATGTTTGATATACTTTATTTAGCATTTTTTGTTGCTAACACTTCTATGTATCTGTGTGTCCTGCAGTGCAGTAAAACGTGTGGGATTGGAGTGAGGGTACGAGAGGTAAAGTGCTATCAAGGAGAAGAGTTGGGCCATAGCTGTGACTCCACACTGAGACCTGAAGCCAGGCAGAGCTGTGAGGTGCAGCCCTGCACCACTGAAGCACCAGGTACACAAGTGTTTTGGCAAACCGCAGTACTGCAGATGAGTATTAACAGATGCATACAGTGGATCCATACTGAGGTTTGGCTTGAGGCTGTGTAAAGCTTGTATACACATAGTAGATTTCAACAAGATGTGCCTTGAGTATAGATTTAAAAGCTTTAACCTACATTTGTATTTGCTTTAGGATGCATCCTGGCTTGGCTGTTATTTGATCATGCCAGTTTTTAAGTCGTTTGCGCTGTACTTTTAATGAAACGCAGCAAGAAGTGTGTGTTGAAACGAACGGCTCAATTAAAAGCACATGCGCATCTATCTTGGCACAGCACAGGCTAATTCCTGTGAAATTTGGACCAGATTAATGCTTTGTTGTTTTTAACTTTGTAGGGCAAGCGCATCATGCGTGTTGTTAATTTGCCAGCCGGTTTTGTGTTTTTGGACAGCAGTTCTCTATTAGAGATTTAGTTGGAACATCTATACTAAGAATTGCCCTTAAGTGTGAGAATTTCTGTGCCGTTTACAAAACTGAAATGTTTACTCAACATTTCTACCGCTGTATATTCAATATTTTATGTTTATGTCTGAATTTATTTTCTTATTCTTCAGCTGAGGATGCATGTCAGGATAAAGTGACGGCTAACTGCGCCCTTGTCCTGCGGGTGAAGCTGTGCACTCATTGGTACTACAGAAAGGCCTGCTGTCTGTCATGCAAAAACAAGAGCCAGTAAAAAGTCTTTCTGGCCCCTCACTGGGGCCCTCTTTATACTGAACGCACTGAACCCTAAACTGTACCCCTGGGGTACCCCCGGTAGAGTTTACTCTACTAGACAAGCCCTTCAACCTCACGGCTGTCAATCTCTCCTACAGTACATAAAGAAAGGTGCTATAATAAAAGGCCATTGGCCCTACGTAAGCCCCACTGCAGGGATCCACTAAAGGCAGCTTCTTTAACTGGACTGGGTTTACTGTGATAGAGACTGCGTACAGTAACCATCAAGACAACTGTACAGACCCCTTCTCTATACTGGATGCCTCTAACAAACAAACACTAACACACAAATCTTATGATATATGTACAAAGTTTTTCGTTTTGTTTGTTTTCGTGTTCACTTTTTGTCTTGAAGAAATAAAAACATTTGTTTTGGGATTTGGTGTCGATCTTTGGATACTCGCAGATACATACTCACTCATAAATACTCCATTATGATTCGTTAATGTGATGTTTATAAAATGTTTACATCAAAAAACAGCAGATAAAAATAAGTAAAAATACAGTTTGATTTGACACAGTTTACCCCTACTGTGAGCAAAGCTGTGTCGCTTTTTTAAAGATGCAGTGTGTAAATTCTAGCGGCATCTAGTGGTGAGGTTGCGAATTGCAACCAACGGCTTAGTCCACGGCTCATCCCTCACTTTTGAAACACAAAGAGAAGCTACGGTAGCTGCCACCGGACAAACATGTCATCGTCGGAGACAACTTAGTAAAAAAAAAGGTCTGTAGAAAAATGGCGGCACAAAATGATGACTTCCATGTAAGGGGACCCTCGGTGTATGTAGATAAAAAGGTCTCGTTCTAAGGTAATAAACACATAATGGTTCATTATGTAAGGTCTTTATACACCCCTGATTATACACTTTAAAACTTAAAAGTTAACTCAAACCATTTACGTAAACCGGTTGCATTAGTTTTAAAACACATACATTTGAGTACTGTGCACTTAAACAAATTGAGTCATATGCAGTTATGCACTTATATTTAAGTTCACACTACTTAAATATAAGTGCATAATTGCACATGACTCAGGTTCACAGTGCTTACATTTTTGTGTTTTAAAACTTGAATGGTCTAATGCAACCGGTTTGCTTAAATGGTTTGAGTTGGGTTGGCTGTTAGGTTTTACAGTGTATAGTTTTGTATATTATTTTGCATTTCTGTCAAAAGATCTTTCTAAAAATTACACACTGCAACTTTTTATGGACATGTTACAGGCAGTTTCTCCTAATATTATTAATATTGATTGCAAAATGGCTTGCGCTTAACATTATTTCTTATTTCTTTTATCCTAAAGGACAATTTGAGTTTGGTCAGTGGTCAGTTTCCCGGACAGGGCTTATTCTAGTCCCAGACTAAAGTGCATGTTTGAGCTGTCTTAATTTAAAAACATCTTGTATTGACATATCTTAACAATTATCAGTGCTATTGTTTTGTCTCAAGATGCACATCAGTAATGTTTTTTGTAAGGTATGTTTGTGAAACTACATAAATGTCATAATATAACCAAGACATAGTCCTGGATTAATCTAAACACTGTCTGGGAAATTGCCCTTGAGTTTACCCCACAGTAAATACGTTAGTACATTTTTGGATGTAAAAAAGGCTAAAAAAATACACTTCGGATTTTTTGAGGATTTTGTTTATAAATGTTTAAATAATTGCCAGCAGAGGCACAAGACTGTGAGTCATTTTGATGGCCTTCAGTTGGAACATAGTACTGTTGGGAGGGATTTGTGGCCATTAATCTAAGAGACTCACTTTGAATGCCAACCCACAAGAGAGAAATGTTGTACAAATGTTGGCCTGCAAAAGCCATTAAATCCACTCACATTTTCAACAACTGCAGAAAAAATCTTCAAAAGTATTGCTTGTTTAAAGCATCCTTTGTTAGTCAACATTTGAAGTGGATCAAAAGGGTTCATCAAAGTTGTACTAAGACAAGAAGGGTATTGGTTTTAAAACAGCGCTTTGATCCACTTCAAATGTTGACTAGGTTAAGGTTAAATGTACAGTAAATAACAGTTTGTGGTGGATATGTAAAGAATATTTTTTTTACCTAAAATGAATATCTAATATCTAATTGGCACTGTTAAGTAAAGCTTTTTACTAAACCACAATAAGTGACTTACAGCTGAATTCTGAAAATGAAAAATCCTTATGAAAATATATGCATTCAGCCAACTTAAATATAATTTTCATTGAGCGATATAAAGCAAACCTTTTTATTACAGATACAGTTTAGGATGTGTCTACTTTAGTTGGTTGTAATATTGGTAAATAACTTGCCATGTCTCAACAGTTTAGTAAATGAGAATCTTTCCCATGACTGTACAGATTTCTACCTTGTCTCATCTTTGTACTGAAAAAGTAAACCTTTGAAGCCAATCTAATTCCTTGCAATGTCACTAACAAACGTAAAACAGCACTGACATTAAGCACTGCATGACTGAAACAGATGTTTGTTGCTGAAAATAAATTAGGCTACACACCATTTTTAAAAATAATTATATGCCACACCTGCAAATATTTTTCAGGTATAAAAAAATAATAAAATAACAAAATGTCCAACCATATCAAAATATAGAGAAGATTTTACTTTCAAAGGCACTGCATTTTTCATGTTATAGGCTTTAAATAATAAAACAATATAATATATTATTTGAATTATTTCAAATTAAGACCAAATATACATTATTGTGGGTAATGTCCACAGTTAAAGTGTTAAACAGTGATACAGTGGAATTGCCCTCATCTGCTAAAAATATGTTTAAATAGCTGTAAAAATAGCATAAATCTAATTATGACAACGAAATCTTCACAAACCTTAACAAATACAAACTGCAGTTCATGTATTGCTTTTCAGATTATGTCAATCAGTACAGCTTTATAACTAATGACAGACTTTAAATTATTGATATATGTAACTGTAGCTAAAGTTGTACATTTTTTTTGTGATTTATTGTTTTCTACATAAAATCATCCTACATAATGTAAATAACATTTTGTCAAAATATAACCTCGATATCTTGAATACTGAGTAAGGTCATGTCAGAGATTGAAATCAATGTGAAATCAATGATTGATACACTTTGATGCTCCTAATCTCATAATTTGATTATGAGACTTTAGCCTGGATTTCACAGACAAGGTCACGTATTAAAGTGACACCCTTATTGCTAAAAAAATGACAACACGCTTTGGAAAAAGAAAATTATATCATTAATGGATAACCTAAACCTTCAGGACATATTTCTAATGTGAATGTCAAAAGGTTCCCTTTTGTTGTATTTGACGCTTCATTTTCAGTTCACTTATTTCTTTACATTGTAATGCAATTCCCTGCTGTGTAGCAATGCTGATGCTGAAAATTCCTTTGCTTACCAAGGAAGACTTTTAACACCCACATGAAATTCAATCATTCGTGTTAAAGGGAAATAAAATGGTCACTTAACAGCCTTCAAACTTCACTCTTCTGCCGCTGCTTCTGAAGGTGCAAACATGTCACAACAGTAAGTCTCGTGTTTTCACCATCTTAAAGACTGCTTCTGTATCTTTAAATGAAGTAAAATTTGGTTCATTATGCTCTTAAAACTTTTAAGATTTATTTTTTCATACAATTAATCAATCCTTCACAGGAATTTATGAAATACAGTGTTTTGGATGCATGCTTGCATTCTCTTGTTTGTGTATGTTTGCTGTTTGAGGGGGATCGTGGCGTACCCTGATGGTACAGTAAAGGACTCTTGTCACAACATGTTGCCTAATCATTTAGACATTCAGTCTCAGATCAGCAATCCTCTTAGTGTCTCTGTAAAGCATCAAATTCAGACCAGGTTAAAGCTTCAACGGTGAGAGGGAAATTTTGACTGCTGTTTCTTTATTTGTTTTTTATTAAAGCATTAAAAAAAACATATTTGTAATTACCACATATTTTTTACAAGTTGATTAGATTCCATTATTTAATAATTGAGACAAAAGTATTTGACATTTAAATGCTTTGCACTTTAATTATTGTGCATAATGGTTTACTTGCATCATTATACTTCACTTGTATAATTAGACCTACCATGGTGATTTCCTCGAAGATGAAAAGTTAATGCATGATTACATAGGCCTACACACAGTCGGATCAAATAAAGTTACATTAGGTTTGAAGAGGTCAACACTGGTCAACACGCATCTCTGTGTTTAACTCTTAGTAACCCTGCAGGTGCTGTAGAATGCCTCTGAATTCCAAGGCTTCATGTTACAGGCCCGAGAAGTGGGCAGAAAAACTCCAACAGAATGATTCACATCAACAAATACTGTCCAGTCCCGTGCCACCAACTGCTCTGACTTAGATGTATCTCAATGATGGACTTATTCGATTTCTTATTCATAATCATGGTTTGATTTTAAATAGTAGATGAAATAAAACAAGCAAATACTTTAGGCCTTTAGAGCTCCACTATGCTAGTGCACCATCAACATTGGCCGATATTCAGTTTTGCTGTTTTTTTTAACGTCGGGTTAAAGTGGAAAACTATTAACCTCCTCTACATGGCGGATATTTTTTATATCATTTAATATTCACATATTTCATATTTTTTCATGATGTCTTATATCAAATGAAAGCTCTCACTCTCAGGAATATGCACTGTAAAAAACACTTTGCTGCCTTAAAATTTTTTTGTTAAATCAACTCAGATTTACAAGTCATGTCAACAGAGATTCGTTGTCACAACTTATCAATTTAAGTTGACTTTTCTCAATTATATTTTATAAGTAATAACAACTCACCTGTAGTTATAACAACTCGTCTCTAGTCAAGATAAATAATAGTAAGTTAAAATGACTTGTAAATCCGAGTTGATTCAACAAAAAATTAAGGCAGCAAAGTATTTTTTACAGTATGGGAAAAAATTTTTGTTCTATTATCATCACATATCCCACAATCGTCAAATGAATAATGAGGTAAAAAATGGTCTTTTGTAAACGTACGTGAAACTTGAGCGTGAACTGCCTCAGATAGCCACAAATGCTACACCATCTTTTATACTCTAAAAAATGAGTCCATTCACAGCATTTTCTTTGGTTGTGTGCATGAATAATACCTTGCTATTTATTATATGTGCAAAACAAAATGAAGTATTTTTATATAAAAAAATTATTTTCACATCCTTCAGTAAAATAAGAATAACTTTTGAATTCGACATGCTAAAGAGATCATTCTTTTGGGTGTTTACTGTCTGCTGCTGCTAACAACCAGCACACAGAACCAGAGTTATTCACTTTCAAAGACAGTGTTTACAACATAAAAAAATTAAATTTGGTGTTTTATCATATGAAAAACAACATAAATAAGTTAACCTAAGCACAGAGGCTATTTTGCGGATTTCTGCCTGGAATTGGCCTACCCAATTTCAAAAGCTTCCCATACCCACATGCAGAGGGGTACATACAAAAAGTTTGATGTCATTTTACAGGAAACCCTTTGAAATTATATAAAACATTGTTGAAAGTGCTAAACATGGTTTTATGTGGTGTCAGTCTAATAATAAACACAAAATAAAAAGGCGCTTTTTGATGTTTTTTTCCCCAAAGTCTGTATTTGAAAGTGTATAACTCTGGCCCTTGGTTATCCAGCCACCTGCAGACAGTTTTGTTTGATTCCAGCAAATGTCAGCTTACAGAGGAAATTTTTTCTCTATCATAATCTATGCAAAAGTAATTCTATTCCAACTGAAGGGAGGAATAATACCCTTTTTGTATTCAATTTCTGCCTAAAAACATTTGAATTGTCCCCATAACCAGTGGAATAAATGCAATATCTTTATATCATTTTGCAGAAAACCCTTTGAAGTTACAGAAAAAGCTGCTGTTTGTGACAAATATTGTTAATGTGCAACCTCCTTGATTAAAATAAAACCCGATTCTGTGGATCATAAATTTTCATTTCAATTTTCAAATTATTTTCATAAATAATTATTAAAAAAATGTCATTGTTTTAGTTATTGGTAATTTCAGGAAATTCTGGGGAAATATACTGTTAAAATAAAATTAAATAATGTTAAATAAAATAAATTAAAATGTCTATAAACTCTGAAGTAAAACCAATACGTTGCAGACATTCACTCTTTAAATATTTTTTATTTCACATTTATTTCTACAATCATTTTTCTAATTCATCACTCATCTTGAACATGCACATAAAAATCTTTTATTTTTTAGTTTCTAACATCAGAACGCTTCCTAACCTTAAAACAAATGTGAAAGTTATAATTGTGAACAAAGCATTAGGACAAAGACCTAACACTAACCTAATAAATTATTTATATTAGACACTGAAACACAGGAAATGTGCCAGACAGACAGAACAAACAACAACACAGCATTATGACTATCCATTACATTATGATCAACCATCAGCCTCAAGCATTCAAAAGAAGTTGCTACAGTTTTAACTGCATGATACGAAGGGAGGGGTACATCAGGAACAAAGTAATGCTTTACTGACACTGGGACTAGACTGAAGAGTGAGGTAAACTGTCTGTATTGGCTCCAGGTAGTAACCTATATAGCTCAGGAGCACACAAACAAGATCACTTGTGGAAGACAAACAGGGGACATCCAAGCTTACAGATCATGAAGAACTTCAAGCACAGTGGCAATAGACCAGGCCTGTGTTTCACAACTAAAGGAACAATACTGCCCATTCTCATTAGTGAGCTCTGGCAGACCCTTCCAGGATGACCTGAGACAAAAAAAGATAAAGGATCTTTGATATTTTAAACTCTAATGGCATATTAACATTATGACATACTCTGCAGGTCAGATTATTATGGCTTACTGTATGTTAATCCTATACATTAAGTACAACATATTAAAGGGGACATTTTACAAGACTTTGAAGATGTAAAATAAATCTTTGGTGTCACCAGAATACATATTGTGCAGTGCAAAAATGTGCCGTTTTCGGGAGTGTCCTTTTAAATGCAAATGAGCTGATCTCTGCACTAAATGGCAGTGACGTGGTTGGATAGTAAAGATTAAGGGGTGGTATTATCCCCTTTCTGACATCACAAGGGGAGCCACATTTCAATGACCTTTTTTTTACATGCTTGCAGAGAATGGTTTACCAAAACTAAGTTACTGAGTTGATCTTTTTCACATTTTCTAGGTTGATAGAAGCACTGGGGACACAATCAAAGCACTTAAACATGGAAAAAGTCAGATTTTCATGATATGTGCCCTTTAACACAATTCTATTAACATTTAATTATATATAAAAATTTAGTTTACTGAATATTTAGTTTAATGAATATCATGCAAAACTGCACAAAAAATTGATAAAACATTTTTGTTTTACTTTAACTTAACAAATTAAGTTAAATAATGTCAACTTGTTTATAAGTTATATCATACAAGTCAAAAACTTAAAATAGTCAATTGATTTCCATAACCATTTGATTTAACTTGCATGCAGCATTCCAGCAGTTTTTTTACAGTGTGTGTACATCTCATTCGCTATCAGTACTAGGGCTGCATAACAACTAATCGTTGACAAAAATAAATAATATTATAGAATTATATTATATATGAATTCTTAATATATACAAATTTTATACATGCATGTGTGTGTATTTATATATACATAATTATTATACACTATACACACATCCATATGATGTAAACAAAAACTTTTATTCTGCAAACGATTAGTTGTGATGCAGCCCTATAGAGGGTATGCACATGACGTCACCGTCGACGAGAGGGACTGCGGTTACGCCCACTGAGTGGCAAAAGACAGAGCGGCAGCATTTGAGTACAGTGTGACATCGACGAAAACACAGTGAAAATGTGTCGAAATGGGAAAAAAGCTGTTGTGCGATAGACTGTACTAACAGATTAACAAGAATTCAGAGCTATCATTTTACAGACTGACTAAAAACACAGAAAGGAGAAGTAAATTGATCGTTCATGCCAACGTCGTCCACAGGTCGGTTGATAAGTTGTTAAGGTCACTATCAAGCAGAGGTTTTACTTTCTACTTAAACATATTTTTTCAAGTATTTGTATTTTATCATGTATTTTATGTAAACATACATTCCAAAGCATATTATCATAATTTTTACATTTAATAAATAATACGTTTTTGTTTTACAAAAAAGTAAAAGTACACAATTTTAATGTAATTAGGTATTAAATACATTTTAATATGCAATATTAAAGAATACACAGTATGATTATATCCTTTAGAATGTAGTGAAGTAACATTTTTCCCAATACAAACAACCTAATAAAGCAAAGATGCTTGGAAAATGTAACTAATGTAACCAAGTATTGTCCACCTCTGCTATCAAGTCTAACTAAATTCAATTTAAGCTGATAATTGAATTTAATTCAATTAAATTTAAGCTGCACCCACTACAAAAACCAGCCATTTTGTTGAACGTTTGCCACTCAACCGGGCGGGTTCTTGTGTGGTCAAAGTGAAGCATACCCTCTATCCAGTACATTTTGTTATATAGTATCCATTCCACATAATATCATCCACATTAAATTCTGTTTCTGAGCACATGTATACTAAACTTGTACATTTACCTTTCCATGTGGACGTAATGGCGAGAGAGGATGTTCTTCACCAATAACACAGTTTTTTCATAAGTGTCTTTACCAAGCTTCTTAGCAAAATAGATCTTGGCACGGAGGAAGTATCCGATCGGCCAAAGCCACTCCTAATGAGGTGAAATGAGAAACAAAATGAAAGATAAGAAATCTTTAAATCCTGTGAAGAAATTGTGCTGATGAAGAACTAAATATGATCTTACAGGGCCTTGGTGATAGTTGAAGCCTCTGGAGATGTTGTAGTTGTCATTGTCAAGCGAATTGTCATAAACTCCACAGTAAACCATGTCACTGTTTAAAACGATACACAGTCAAACACCACTGTCAATCTATTATAAATCAGGTAAGGTGACAAATCAACATGAAATCTTACTCTGGGTCTAAGGTTTTCATCCCAAGAGGTCCAAGCAGTTTCTCTTGTGCAACATTCAAGGCTTCCCAAGCTTTCTCCACCGTAAACAGCTCTGGAGCCTAGGAAGAGGAAATTTACCAATAACTTTGAATCCAAATTCATTAAAAGGGCAGTCTCGAGAGATCAACAATGATAGGCCAAACGTTGCGAGATTTAAACAACCAGAGGCACAGAAACAATTATCACCAAAGATGAATAAATCCAACTCTTCAACCCGTAATCACAAGCTCAGCTGTCGATCAAAATGACTTCTTACCACCACCATGGCAATGGTAAAGTTGGGTCTGAGCTGGTAGTCGCACCAGGGGCTGGAGGCTCCGCAGCTGTCTTTGTAAATGCCCCGCTTATGAACCAACTCAGGGTGCTTCTCGGCGGGGTCGTCCGGGTCCTGGGACACATAGAACCACTTCTCAAAGTTCTTCTGGATTTTTCTATCCCAGTCTTCATAGGACACAGACAGCTGCTTGCCTGCGTGTGTGATAAAACGTGACCTCAGTGACTCAGTAGTGTTCGATAAACACTAGTACATAAAATATACAAAGTGGACAATGAGCTCACCATCTCTGTTCACGTTCAGGGTTTTGTATGGAAACAGCCCTTGTTTGTTTAGCTCCACCAGCCAGCGTAAGGTAGACTTACACAGACCAACTATTTCCACGGCTGAACCATCCCTGCATGAGGAATAAAAAAAATACATTGAGTGATTACAACGGCGAAAGGGCATCCAAGACAGATATAAACATAAACAGTGTCTCATAAATATGATATATAAGAGATTTCAGAGCGTGCCTGGGAGTAGCTGGGATGCCTTTGTTGCGGGCTCTCTCACTCTCTCCCATTTTGTCCATCCAGGTTCCACAGTTGAATCGATTTCCACCGTACACAAAGCCAGTGTCAGGGTTCACCTTGGCCACTATATCAAAACCTGAGAAGATTTGGGATACAGATTCAACAAAAAATCCAGACATTATATGGTCAACATGTTTTAACAAATTTCCGTTAAAACAAATTTTTGTTACGGATCTCCTCATTTTTCCGTGTCCGTACCACAGACATTCTTTTCCGTTTCAGTTTCACGTATTGGTTACTCAATTATTTTTCTTATTTTTAAACCATTGTCGCTTGGGTTTGGGGTTAGATTTGGGGTTTAGGTTAGGATGTCACTTTAACTATTGGTTTATACTAGGGCTGTCAAAATTAATGCGTTAATGCCAATTCATTTTAACGCCACTAATTTTACGTATTTTACGTATTACGTGATTAACGCAACACCCTTGGTCCAGCCTATAGTTGGGTATATTAGGACGCAGCCTTACTGTGACCCGTGCTGTCTTAAAAATAAGAACATTAAGCTCTCGTCTAGCAAATACAATCCTCTAAATAGTTATTAAACATCTAAAAATATTTATTTGTATGTTTTATGAGAGGTGTACAGTCATAAATGATCTAATGCAAAGATGGGTCTCCATCCGCATATTTTGGTTTCGCTTTTAAAGCATGTAGAAATGTAAAAATAAATTGCAGGACTTGCTTGATGTTAAAAGGGTTATTAAGAGCGACAAGCGACAAGACTCAAAAACGATCTTCCTCGCATGCAAACAGAGGCACAAGTGCGCGACCCGATATGTAGACATCTACACAAAATTACAGTTTTAAAAATATCTGTTTTGACAAGAATTCATGCAGGTAGGACCTACAATCTGTTATATCTGAAGTGAATGTTTGGTTAACTGTGGAGTTAACTCATGAAATCATGCGATTAATCTAGATTAAATATTTTAATCTATTGACAGCCCTAGTTTATAAAAATTTTTTTCAGATTTTTAAACAACTGTCGCCTGGCGTTAGGGTTAGGGCGCACTCACATTATCCAAACCAAACCAAACCCCAGCGCGATTGTCACCCCTCCCATACTCACCCAGATGCAATCACTCACACTGTACTTTTATTGATCCGAGCCCGGGCGCACTTTCGTCATAAAGATGCAATTGTTTTGAAAAAAAAAACAGGAAGTAAAGCGCTCTCTTAACACTTGAACCCACCGTAATGATAAGTCTGTGTTTTTTATTCGGAGTCGTTTGGTGCGCGATTACAGACAGCCCTTTCACATGTCATCATATTGCTTAGTTGATCTGTCACGTGCGCAGCTCGGTTATTCACGTAACCCCGCTGCGCGCATCAAAAGGTTTTTACGGAGGCAGATGAAGGTGAGTGGTCGCACAACTGACGTCTTCACCTTTTGAATAGCGCTCAGACGCGATTGCACTCACACCACAGCCTTCTGCACCTGAGCCCAAGTGAGCTGCGCTCCAGCCCACCTCTGCAACCCGGCCGCGGCGCGATTAACCAGAGCGATCACACTTGTCAAACAAACCAGGCTTTGGGGGTCAAACGCGCCGGAGCGCGGTTTGGATAGTGTGAGTGCGCCCTTAGAGTTTGGGTGTGGGTTAGGACAGTGGTTTTCAAACTGGGGTCCGGGGCCCCAGGGGGGCCACGAGATGGTGCCAGGGGGGCCCCAGTTTTATGAGATTTTATAAAATACATTAATTTATCATGAATTCTGTGTAATTAAACCAAGAAATATAAGGCTACTAACCAACAGCACTACTTTGAATTATTTTTTATGTTTTGTTTAATTAAAATGTTACAAATTTTAGCACAAATTTGTCATAAATTTTCTTTGGGGGGCCGCGAAGAAATGCACTGTACACAAGGGGGGTCGCACCCTGAAAAAGTTTGAGAACCACTGGGTTAGGATGTCATTTTATGTAACAGAAAGTCGTTCTAACCCCAAACCCAAGCGACAATGGTAAGAAAATAGAAAAAACAATTGTGTAGCCAATACTTGAAACTGAAACGGAAAAGAAAATCTGTGGTATGGACACGAAAAAATGCGAAGATCTGTGATAATCACACGAATAAATGAGATAAATATTCTGTGACTATACCACGGAAATTCGTGATATCAGGTTGTCTATGGTGCAAGAAATTAAACTGTAGGCTTTACCTTCATCCCTCATGTTGCGGTCAATCTGTGGTCCAGCGTTCCTCTCTCTAAACTCCATACCCTGCAAGTGACGCTCCATTGCCTCGTGAATCACCTCAAGTAGCGGCTGCTCCTGTGACATTAGCAAATTTAACAGCTTTAAATATTTAATTGATAATTTTGGGAAAAAAGCAGACAATTTGACAATCCTCAAAGCACTATATAGAATATTAAGTTTATTATGGAGTGTAAATAAGTGGTTTACCACAGTCCCAGGCGGGAGGGGTTTAGAATCGTCTGTGGGGTACATCCTAGACACGGGGCATTGGAGAATGTCAGTCCCGTTGGGCACCATAGTACAATAGTCCTGAATGCACTGCAACCACCACCAAACGGCATCACGGCAATTGAAACGCGCACCCACACCCTCTCCTAGCAGGTTGGGGATCAGGCCGTGTCTCAGAGTACCAGCAAATGCAAGGATAATGTTCCTGTGAGGAGTTAGCCGGAAGAATGTTAGGGGTGAGGTGAAAATAAACTTGACAATGCATTGTGACTTATGTTGGGTTCACAACAGACGCGTTTGAGGTGTCAAATTCGTGTCTACCGCGCGTAGTTGGAAGCTTGAACATTATGAGTGTACTCGCTTCATTCTCACGTGAAAGCCGCGCATGAAATTCTAGTTATTGCGACATTCACGCGGAAATTCGTGTCATGGGAGGGGCTTCTGCTACTCCGCTCGCTTCCTGTAATTACGTCACTACTAGAGCAAGCTCCTCATTGGTTAACGCGGTGCATTTTTACGCCAAAGTTCTCATTTTTCAACTCGCGCTTAATTTGCGCTATTCGTGCGAACAAGATGCGCAAATGAGGCGGAATTGCGTCTACCGCGCTAAACGCCTCATTCACGTCAACGCGTCTTTACATTGACTTGACAATGAAATCCCTTGCGCTTGACGCCTCTACCGCGGCTGGTCTAAACGCAGCATTACAAAAAGTCAGAATCTTAATTTATAATAAGAAATTGGAATTGGATCATGACTCCCCGAATTGATATCAAATCAAATTGGGAGGTGTATAAAGGTGTCCGTCCACCCCTAAGTAACTTTCATCCGGGCATGCGACTGAATGTATGAATACCTGGCCTCCAGGTGTCGGCCGGTAACCAGCATAAGTCCCCTCAGAGCGATGAATGTGTCTCTGCCCCAGCAGCGGAAAATCCCAGCAGAGAAATGAGGCAGACCTATGGAAGTACGAAATCATCGGAAAGAATAAAAACAATGAGTTAAAAAATGGCTGAAGAGAAACATCCTTACATGTGACCTTAATTTAAACACACAACCCTTTAGCAATCCAGTGTCCACCAAACCATTAATTTACTCTGGTGGTCGGAGCAATTTCACTGTAATAATACTGATTGAAAAGTTACTGTTGAGGCAAACCTGCAGCCAGCGAGACACAACACTGCTCCTTCTGCTTCGTGACCTCGTTCATACGATAGGGCACATCGTTCAGGGATGGTGAGACAGGTGGAAGAGCTGGAAATCGACCTACGCCACACATTTGGACCGATCCGAGAGCCAGAAGCTTTACGAAAGTTGAGCCATTCTGTACAAAACTAACACACAGACAGAATCTTTAAATACCCCCCAATAATTAAACACTTAAGCAACCTATTTAATTCACATTCCTACTTAGTCTGTGAACGACTGTGTTGTTGAGTCGACTGTCACAATACGGTAGGAATCAGGATAGGCATTCAGTGTGTTGTCTTTAGACACCCACCTTGACATGTGTTTGAAAGTCACATCAAGGGCAGTGGTGTAGGCCCCTACCAAGATGGCATCGAAGTAACATGGGATGAGATAGCGAGGGATGTGCTTCAGGTATGCAAAAATAGCATGGAACCATTGACCCACCTAAAAAAAGTTCAAAGAAATCCAAAACCCTGCTTAATAAAAGTTAAACCTGGTTTATTTTGACTCAAATGTTTAAATGGAACATGTCGTAAAGTCTGACTTTCCTCAAAGGTCTTAAAGGAAAATATTTTTCAATATTTTACTATGTTCTTACTTTAACTAGATGAATTAATACATCGCTATCTTTTTTTAATGCATGCACTTAATCTTTGTACAGCACTTCATGAATGTGTTAGCATTTAGCCTAGCCCCATTCATTCCTTAGGATCCAAACAGAGATGAGTTTAGAAGCCACCAAACACTTCCATGTTTTCCCTATTGAAAGACTGTTACATATGAAAGAGTAGTTACACAAGTAAGTATGGTGGCACAAAATAAAAGGTGGCAAATTTTTATGCAGATAAAAAATGAGAACTATATTGTACGGCAGAAGAGCACTTAGTTTGCAGCGCTTCGACCTCAGGCGCAGTAAAATTGACGGAAGTTTGAGCGAGAGTGGGAGTAGTCAGAAGTGATGATGTTACTGCGCACCAGGTTGAAGTGCTCCAAACTAAGTGCTCTTCCACCATACAATATAGTTCTTATTGTTTATCCGATTTTTTAATCGCCACGTTTTATTTTGTGCCACCATACTTACTCGTGTAACTACTCATGTAAGAGTCTTTAAATAGATAAAACATGGAAGCTTTTGGTGGCTTCTAAATTCATTCCTGTTTGGATCCTAAGGAATGAATGGGGCTAGGCTAAATGCTAACACATTCACAATGCACTGTGCAAAGATTAAGTGCACGCATTGAAAAAAGATAGGGATGTATTCATTCGTCTAAGTTGAGGTAAGAACATAGTAAAATATTCAAAAACGGTGGTGTTTTCCTTTAATCCCAACTGAATCTGTAAAATGATTTGCTTTAAATAGCACCTATTTTGAGTTTTGATCACTTAACAAATTCACCTCTGTCAGAGTGCCACCACGGGACATCAGCCTGTTGCTCACGTAGTCAATCATCCAATCCCCCTGCCTCAGGTTGTCACAGAACGGGTGGCCAAGATCATTTTTGGGTCGAATATCTGCCATTACTGATATTAGCCCTGTGTGAGTGACACGAAACCAAAACAAACACAGGATGAAGTGAGTGGAGTATTAATACAAAGTATAATTTATAAAACGGGCAGTTTGGGTTCTTCATTCTGATTGGTTGAAACGCGTTCTAAGCCGTGATAAAATACCCTGGTAAACCCACAGTTCAGACGGCATTACCGAAGTATCACGGCGCCACTGTTGCTGCGTACTGATTTATGAAAATAAACACCAGAGTCTTTAATCATATTTTTAATTTGTCTACAATTGCACAATTATGGCGATATCCAGATAAATGTCAATAAATATTGTTGAGTCATCTCGGCAATAAAGATAAAACGCTCCCTGAGGAGTTTCTACCTCACATTCATATTTCCGCTATCCACTGGGTGGCGATCTTACCCAACTTAAACACTGACCTATTCACTCAACAGTAAAAACACCGTCGTGTAAGTTTTGATCAAGGCTCTGAATCTGATCTCTTACAAAAGTTCTTCACAAAAATTGAATTATCTCCACTTTTAGCTGAAAATTTGAGAGGTGATAAAAGAACAAATAAAGGTAGGATGAAACTTTTTGTTGTTTGAAAGCGGATGGTCTGTTCTTTCATTTGATATGTTTATTTAAAGAAGATAATTTTTCTGTAAGGCGTTAAACTAAAACTGGGTGGCAACTGAAAAAAAATAACACTGATGGGGAAAGTCGTGCTTTGCGTCGTGCCTAACAACGCCCCTTAGCTGTTATAAAATGCACTGGTAACCCACTGCTTCTTGGGGCTTATTGCTTTATTATAAAACGGTTAGTTCCAATCCTTGATTCTGATTGGTCAATAGGTGTGCTTTATTCACAATAAAACACTGCTATGACCGCTTCACCCAACGGTTCTATTTAATATCACTGCGCCCTTAGCAACACCCTTAGCAACACATAAACATATAATGAGACAAAGTCTAAGAACAGTTTGTTGTTTTTATTTGAGCTTTCATGTTGTTGTTCGCAGTCAGGGACTATTTTTTCTAGCGGAAGGAATGCTTTTATTGATTTAACTTCATGAAAGTTGCACTAATATTTTTTTTTACTTTAATATTGTGTGGTAACCGTTTTATAAAAGCAATAAGGTACTCGAGGCAAGTGCTGTATCGTGAATAAGTAACGGCTGAAGGGGTTGCAGGCACTCCGCTTCGCGTCGTGCCTAACAACGCCCTTCAGCCGTTACTTATTCACGATACAGCACAGCCTCTCGTACCTTATTGCTTACATAAAACTTACCCATTGTTTTACAGACTTAAGAATTAAGGCTAGTCCTAGACTAAAACAAATGTTTGAGCTGTCTCAACTAAAAATAACTTGCACAAATAGATCTTTAAATATGCCAGTGCCATTGATCTGTCTAAAGATACACACCAGTGCAATGTCTTTTTTTATAAAATAAAAAATTCTTAATTTAAAAGGTTGTAAAATTTATTTGATTAACCAAGGTCTGCCCTGTACCTTGCAGTCCGCCATATTTAAGTGATTTCCAGCCGGGGATGTTGTAACAGCCTCCTCCGTCCTCCTTCTCCTCAGCATCACAGCGAAACAGTAGCACATTCAAATCAGCCAGAGTCAGTTTAGACATAATCCTGATGGAGAAGAAATTAGACAAAGCTTCTCCATTACTTTCAATATTAAAACAATGCTGTATGAAAAAACACATTCAGATCCTGTATTTACACTAGACCGTATTTTCCGGACTATAAGTCGCTCCGGAGTATAAGTCGCATCAGTCAAAAAATGCATCATGAAGAGGAAAAAACCATCCATAAGTCGCACTGGACTATATGTCGCATTTATTTAGAAAATTATAATTCTTTTGGGGGACATTTTGTTTGTTAAGTCTTTAAAATATTTTTATTTATTTATACCCGTGTCATTAACAGAATGAAGCAGACAAACTCACCTTAACTTTTTTTTTATAAATCCATTATCCTGCCCAATTAAAACATAAACATTGCAAATAACACCAGAATTAACAATTAATTTACGTACACATATCCTAAAAATTAATCTTGTGTAACTGATACGCTGTAAACCGATTTTGAATGTAAGTCAATGACGCCCTCTGCCGGTTGGGCATACCAAGATGGCCGCTCGAACTTTGCGCTGGCTTCACCTCACACTGTTACGCTAAGCGTTCTATGCGCAATCAGTTCTATGCTCTGCCAGTTACAGGAAATTCTGCATGCCTAAAATTCGGTATTAACACCCCTTTATAAATAGCTGTCTGAATGGAAGTCAAACTACTCAGGGTTCTTTCATTCACAAATGTATTCAAATGTGGAAAGTTTATTGAAAAGAAAGGCTGAAACGACTCTGAACTCACTGTGCAAGTGGGGTCTTCAGTGCATCAGGTGTGCTTTGATCAGGAAGACTGCCCGCTTTATATAAAGGGTTAAACTGAATGAGATGATGCCTCAACACACCGACCAGCTCCTGGGATTTGGGGTCCAGACTTACTCTGAAACAGAAAGGCACTCAGATGTTAACCACCTCACCTCTTATACAAAATAAACGTCTGGATTTAAAGGAATAGTCTACTCATTTTCAATATTAAAATATGTTATTACCTTAACTAAGAACTGTTGATACATCCCTCTATCATCTGTGTGCGTGTACGTAAGCACTTTTGGGAGTACTTCGACTCGCCTGAAAAGTCCGCTCCCCTTCTCACTCTCATAATGGGAGAGGGAGGGTGTTACTGCGCCGAGTCGAAGTACTCCCAAAAGTGCTATTACGCCATAAAATATAGTTCCTCTTTTAAATCCGCTTAGAAAAGCGCTACGTTTTATTTTGTACCACCAAACTTGCTCGTATAACTACTCGTCTTAAATAGGAAAAACGTTGATGTGTTTGGTCACTTCTAACTTTATCTCTAAATGGTACAATTGAATGAATGGGCTAAATGCTATCGAAACGTCGCAGCGCGCTCCAGCGCTTACGTGCACGCACACAGATGATAGAGGGATGTATCAACAGTTCTTAGTTAAGGTAATAACATGTTTTAATGTTGAAGAGGAGTAGACTATTCCTTTAATTCAATGCTGAAAGTCAAAATGTTGCCATAAGGCAGTGGTTCTTGTCAGCTGGTGACCCATAGGTGTGTTCTGTACAGCAAAGAAAAAATACTCCAAATGCAAAAAAATTAACCAATTATTTATTTGTCAAAACCAGTTGAGAACGTCTGCCGCAGGGTGAACCTCAAATGGCAATATTCAAAAGCCAACTTACTTTTTGACAATTCTGAGTCAATTCAATAAAACCTTTGAAGACTTACTCTGAAAGCGATGACGCTTCCAGGCGTGAGGCGCTCGAACACGATCTCCTGTACAAATTCGCTGCGTCCCCGAGACGTCACGCCGGCCTGTCTCACCACCTTACTGTCCTTCAGCTAAGCACAAACAAAGAACCCACTGAGGCTCAGAGATAACTTTGACTCGTGCAGTGTTGACACTATAGTCAATCAAAAGGCTATACAAGTCCAGGCGGCAGACATTTACAGCCAGGCAGGAAAGAGGAGGATTACCAAAACAAGTCATTGAGATGAAACCAGAGATCTTTAAAAGTTGTGGTGCTACAACCGCAGGGTAGGGGTCGAGCATTTCTCAGTGAAGTCTATTGTGTCAGCCTGGGACAGTTATAATTAAAGCAGTCTTACTCTACTCAGGTTACGAGCTCTTACCTGGATGTGCTCTTTAATCTCAACTGTGTACTCAGGCATGCCATTAATGCTTCTCTCATCTTTTTTGTAAGTACCCGCCTGCCTCTCCACCGTACGCGCCTCCAGCACAACCTCCTCTATCTTACCTGTGAGAGAGGATTTGTTTTGAGAGATCTGTCAAGGTTTTGGCTTCACCTCATGTAATTAAGACCACGAACACAGAGACGGTAAAAAAGCAGTAATCCGCAGTGTATCTATATTACAAACTTGATCCACTTAAAAAACAGTTCACCCAAATTCAGTCATTATTTATGCCCACAAAATTATTATTTTTTAAACTACTACACAAAACCCTCCCAAAAATTCACTTTACAGTGACCATTAGCCTTAAAATAAAATATTTCTTAAAAAAATACTTCCACAAAATTACCATTATATGGGTTTTAAAGGACAAGTTCGGTATTTTACACTTAAAGCCCTGTTTTCAGATTGTTTGTGATGAAGTAAAACGGTTTTGACTGAAATTTGGACATATGATGCTGTCCCGAGAATTTTCGGGTGTTTGTTCTATCACCTCTCACCTCTACAATGGGTGTATAGGTGCACTGGAACAATCCTTTCTAAAATGCATTAAACTTTCGTTTACAAAGACGTGAAACTCAGCGAGTGGTCAGGGGTGTTCACTGATATGCTCACACAAAAATCGCTGCAAAAGATGCTTTCCAACAGGTGTTTTAGCATTCGTTGTAAACTTGTGGACCTATTTTTCCAAACGCCTCACACCCGTACATTCTTCCGTTGAGAGCTTGAATAATAGACACTCCAGCCCAGTTGGTGGCGATAATCCGCCTTTGCCAATTGCAAGAATACAAACACACAGCACATCTAATACAAGTCAATGGAGTTGGACAAAAACTACAATAAAACCTGTTGGAAAGCATCTTTTGCAGCGATTATTGTGTGAGCATATCAGTGAACACCCCTGACCACTCTGTGAGTTTCACGTCTTTGTAAACCAAAGTTTAATGCATTTTAGAAAAGGATTGTTCCAGTGCACCTATATACCCATTGTAGAGGTGGGAGGTGATAGAACAAACACCCGGAAATTCTCGGGACAGCATCATATGTCCAAATTTCAGTCAAAACCGTTCTATTTTATCATAAACAATCTGAAAACAGGGCTTTAGGTGTAAAACACGAACTTGTCCTTTAAAGGAAAACACCACAGTTTTTCAATATTTTACTATGCTCTTACCTCACTTACCCAAATTACTACCAAATTACTTTTTTTTCCGCTTAAAAAATGGCCACGTTTTTTTTTGCCACCATACTTACTTGTGTAACTACTCATGTAATGGTCTTAAAATTGTGAAAACATGGAAGTGTTTGGTGGCTTCTAAATTCATTCCTGTTTGGATCCTAAGGAATGAATGGGGCTAGGCTAAATGCAAACACATTGACGACACACTGTACAAAGATTAAGTGCACGAATTGAAAAAAGATAGTGATGTATTAACTCGTCTAAGTTGAGGTAAGAACATAGTCAAATATTGAAAAAAGGTGGTGTTTTCCTTTAATATAAGAGTGGTTTAATAAAAAAAGTTCAGAATCTCTCATGAGAAACAGTGAATCTCTGACGTACCAGGGATGCACATTGGTGGAACCTCATCTGGGTAGTGATGGTGTTTAGGGTTCTTGAAAGCAGTGCGGCACACAGCCACCACAGACTGGTGCGTACTGGGACAATGCCGAGTGACGGCCACAATGTCCTCATCCACTTGGTCCACAAACACCTTGAAAAATGCATAGATTATTGATGTGCACCTCCTCAAATGAAAAGCTTAACTGGCACAAGTTTCAACTGAGCATTAGGGAAACCTAAATCTATAACATTGATACCGTACCTGAACATCTTCAAGACACCACTGCTTTACATTTACAGTACACTAGTTAGCACGTTGCATGGTATACCAAATGTTTGTTAATATAAACAAACCTGAATATACCTCATGGCCATGGGATCTGGGATTTAGTTCACCTGGTTAAAGCCTTTTGCTGCCAGTTCCTGGTGTAGCCTATTGAGGGCCAGCTTTCCAGCAATGATTCCCGACTGGAAGTTGACCTCAGAGGGGGACGAAGGTTTAGCCTGAGGATTCCATTTGCAATAGAACCGCTCCTCCGTTACAACAGAGATCTGATAGCAGAAACAGTTACTCTTTCAAGATCGAACCCAAATCTATTATAGATGCATCATTCAACACAGGAGAAGATTTTGTGTGAAGTTAATCTCTTGCCTGATGGGGGACTAACTCATCATAGCCTCTGGTGCTTCCAGTGGCACAGCAGGCCATAGAAACAATAGCAGAGCTCGGCAATGAATCGTACGCCGAGCGGACCTACAACACAGAACATCCATATTAAAACTAGCTCAAACAATCCCACCGAAATGTTTGCTGTACATCATCATTGTTCAGTGTTTGAAATAGCACACCTGAATAGGGCACTCATTATCATGTGTGACATCCAGGAACATAGCATGGGCGATGCTTGGCACCAGGGGTCTGAGACTGGGCTGCAGGAAAGCCCCCACAGGCTCACCTCCATACCGGTAGACCAGCCTGCCCTCCTCATGACTGTCTCCAGCACTCATGGCCTCTACAACAGCACAAACAACCACTAATAACACCACACAAAGTATAAACGCTTACATTTTACTTAGGAACGTGATTGTTAATGGGTTCATGGTCAAGCTGTCAAGCTGTGTGAGTCGTGCATTGCTACAACCCCCCATGATTTTTTCTTATGGATTAAAATATATGTGCTTGATGTTATACTTTCTTTTAAACAGAATGTAAGACTGTTAACATTAAAATAGTCTTGATTCTAACATTGCGCTTTCATTAATGAAATGTTTTAAACTTTGATGCCGTAGTACTATAGTTCTCCAGACGCGTGATTTGTTACTTCAGACGTTCTTCATACCTAAACTCGTCTCTTACCCTGCTCGAATAGCTCATATTTTTAAAGGAAACATGAGTAAATCTCTCTGAAGACTAAAAACAGCACAGACTTCGCCAATAAAAAAGTTTTAGATCCTTTGACAATTGTAAGGGAATGAATTTTCGAAGTCTTTGCTGAGGTTGTACATTGGAATAAATATGTTTTCCTAAACCCCCATGATTGTTCTCTGGATTAAGAAACATGACGCATGTTTTAAACTTATAAAACAGTTAAAGGGGACATATCATGAAAATCTGACTTTTCCCGTGTTCAAGGGCTCAAATCGTGTCCCCGGTGCCTCTATCAACCCAGAAAATGTGGAAAAAAAACAACCCAGCAACTTAGTTTTGGTGAACCATTCTCTGCAAACGTGAAAAAATAGAGCATTGAAATTTGCCGTGGTTGGATAGTGCAGGTAAAGTGGCGGTATTATCCCCTTCTGACATCACACATGGATAATAGACCCTTTTACTGTTTGTATACAATGATGACATGGCAACGCATGCCCGCAGTTTGGCAATGGATGTATGGCAAGAATCAGCTGTGAAGCAACACAGACAAAGAAAGTTATTTTTAAAAGTTGACTATCAACTTTTTCAACACAGCTACCAGATCCGTGTACTATAATAGAGTGGATAGAAGACGTTAGCAGATGCCCAAATATAAAGTGGCCAGATACATATAAACGTATATTAGTATATTATATTAGTGCAACCAAACGCAACAACCAGACATTTTGATGCTAAGCGTTAGAACCAATGGAGAATAACACCACTTCTCTTGCCAAAATGCGCGCGCAGGCTATTTGATCTGCACTATCCAACCATAGCACTGCTATGTACAGCAGAGATCAGCTCATTTGCATATAAAAAGACACACCCAAAAACGCCACATTTTTGCTCACACCTACAAAGTGGCAATTTCAACATTTTATAATAAATTATCGATGGGGTATTTTGAGTTAATATTTCACGTACGTACTCTGGGGACACCAAAGATTAAAAAAGACTTGTGAAATGTCCATTTAAAATATTCAATATATTTAGCTGTCAAAGTATTTACAAATAACTTTATTTTTAAACTAGCCAGTTTGTTAATTCACTAAGGGACCCAGACCCCATTTTAACTCTTTCCCTGGCAGCGTTTTTTTTTTTAAGTTGCCAGCCAGCACCAGCATTTTTATGATTTTCACAAAAGTTTGATGCCTTCCAAAAAATTTTCTTCTTTAAATATATAAACATAGATATATATCAAATGAAATTTAACATTTTATAATAAATTATCGATGGGGTATTTTGTGTTAATATTTCACGTACGTACTCTGGGGACACCAAAGATTTATTTTACATCTTAAAAAAGTCTTGTGAAATGTCCATTTAAAATACTCAATATATTTAGCTGTCAAAGTATTTACAAATAACTTTTTTTTTAAACTAGCCAGTTTGTTAATTCACTAAGGGACCCAGACCCCATTTTAACTCTTTCCCCGCCAGCGTTTTTTTTTTTAAGTTGCCAGCCAGCACCACCATTTTTATGATTTTCACAAAAGTTTAATGCCTTCCAAAAAAATTTCTTCTTTAAATATATAAACATACATATATATCAAATGAAAAAAACACAGACCCTATGCTTTCAAAAAAAAAGTTTCATCCTACCTTAATTTGTTCTCTTTTTATCACCTCTCAAATATGAGTAGGTTTCTTCAAAAATACCAAATTTTAAAGGGACAATAAGTAGGATTTACCCTCATCTAGTGGTAAAATTGTATTTTGCATTCAAACGAATAGTGCTCTCTAGCGCCTCGCTTTTCCAAATGCGTGTTGCAACTACGGTAGCCGTTATGATCTCCACTGATCTCATTGTCCGTTTCAGCTACTTCACGTGCTCTGAATAAAAACGCGTTGTGGAAACGCGTTGGTAGGCTAGTGCTTTTTGTCCTTCTCTGCTATTATAGTTTATCAGTATGGCGGATGGTCCTGGAGGGCCACTGTCCTGCAGAATTTAGTTTCAACCCTAATCAAACACACCTGCATTTCATTTCCAAGTAATCCTGAAGACTTTGTTATTTGATTTTTTTATTTTTCAGGTTTGTTTAATTAGGGTTAGAACCAAAGCAGGACAGTGGCCCTCCAGGACCAGGATTCCCCCCCCCATGCCCTAAGGGGATACTTCCGGGCTTTATACGTTAGGCAAGAGGTGAATAATAGAGAAAATATGGATTACCGGTCATTGTCATTGACAGTGAAGCGTTTTCTCTTAATTGACGAGTTATCTCGTCAACGGCAGGAAAGAGTTAAAACCATTTATGTCGAGGTTATATGACCCAGCTAAAGTCAATTTTTGGTGATTTACTGTTTTCTACATAAAACGATTCAACATAATGTAAATAACATTCTGTGAAAATAATCCATGTTCATGATGTTTAAAAATGTAAGTAGATTTCACATCATACTCCAGTGTAAAACACAGAACACAGCATCAGTGCAGGCCAGGTCAAATTCAACACCGAAGGTTTAAAATGTATTAATATCTAGTGTTAGGATGTCATACCTCTGATGAGTGAAGAGATTCCTAATTTAGTCACAAAGACATTATCCAGCTCCTCGCTGCCAGTGAAGAGCTCAGCCACCACGTACAGTTCAGGCCTTATAGTGCGGGCAGCGTCCAGCATGAACTGCAGCGAGCAGGGTTAGGCAAACCACAGGCAAGAGCGAATGTTAGTGGATCAGATGGGGTGCAAGAAATAGGTTCAGAGGGGGGAAATCAAGTCTCAAATTGAATCAAAACCAGCCAGGAAGCAGAGAAGATTTTCCAAGAGCAGAAAAAAGTTTGGAGATAAAAGTTTGCAGATGAACAGGAAATGGAAAAGGTGATTGTCAAACAAGAACAGAAAGGGATGCAATGAAAAAAAAAGAGACAAACAAGACTTGATTAGTGTCATGCCTACAGACCTCTGATGAGACTGGTTATTCCCAGCCGGTTTACAAACACATTGTCAATCAGCTCACTGCCTGTAAAGAGCTCGGCTATCACATAGAGATTGGGTCTGACTGCTCTTGCTGCTGCTAGCATGGTCTGCAAGGCACAACACCAGTTGACAGTGAGAGAAAACTGTCTGCTGATTCAGGATCAACAACAAGGATGGTATGAATACAGAAATACTTTTTTAGGGTCTTATTGTGGCAGAGCCAATTAAAATGTTAAGAGGGCAGTTAAAAACCTGAACTACTGGCTTGGACAACTGAATACATATTTTTATTATCGAGTCCTGCTGATGCAAAAATGTTTTGTTAATATACCATTACAATTTTTGTCAATAAGCATAAAATTGAGAATAAGACACTTAAAGGTTTTTAGTATCAAGTACATTTAATGACAGATTAATTGGCACCCAAGGAGCAACCCCCAGCCAAAATGTACTAATAATAAAGACAGTTACTAATGACTTCATCATTTAAAAATGTGTAAAGAAAAGAAAATCAATCCTGCCCCCCATGTCTGATCTTTAACACATTGTTAATCTTAAACACATAATTTGTCTTTCAACAAGCCAATGGTAATAATGTGTCTTTTGACAGCCGTGCTGTACCTCAGCCACATGCAGTGGAGTTGAATGGCAGTTGTCCAGACGAACTCCCACAAAGTGTTTGGCTGTGATCTCTGTGTATTTCTGCATGTGGGCCCATAGGTACGGGCAGTCTTCAGGCCCGTTGCCATAGCGCAGTTTAACGCTGTCGCCCCAGCAAATCAGCTCCCTCCTGATGTAGACATTGGAGCCTGACCAGAATGTGAAGAAAAAGTTACTTTGATTTAAAATGGTTTGGCAAGTGTTGCAGATGCCTCGACTTTAGACTCTGAATTGACATCGCCACCTTGTGGTTGCAGATGAAGTAGCATTCAATCTGCTCTGAATATTTTACTATTTAAAGGGATAGTTCACCCAAAAATGAAAATTCTGTCATCATTTACTCACTCTCATGTTGTTACAAACCTGTATAAACCCCTTTGTTCTGATAAACACGAAGGAAGATATTTTGAGAAATGTTTGTAACCAAACTGTTTGTGAGCCCCATTCACTTCCATAGAAGGAATAAAGAGTACTATGGAAGTGAATGGGGCTCATGAACGGTTTGATTGCAGACATTCCTCAAAATATTTATACAGGTTTGTAACAACATTAGAGTGAGTAAATGATGACAGAATTTTCATTTTTCATTTCATTTCCGTAATTTCTTTAAAAATGCAAAATATATTGCTTTTGCCAACAATATTGTATATTGTTGTAAATTTTACATTTACTATACAGTAACATCTACTCTACATTTTTTTATTATTATTTGTTTAAACTACAGAATGTTAGTTTTGTTATCATTTTGAATATTTATAAACGAAAACAATTATGTAAGCATCCATTTTAATGCAAGTTTATTCTTAGCTTCAATTAATAATTTTACTGTTTTATGTAACTTACTTTATTTAACTACAGTATGTAAGCTATATATTTATTTATATAAAAATATTACAAATTACAAATAATTTCAACTTTCTTGACTAGTAAGGAGTTGCTATAAATTATGAAAATAAAGCTTAGTGAAAAAGGCTAAAAAACACCAAAAAAGAATACTAATTGTACCTGCTGTGTTGATTGTATCTTAAAAGAGTTTACATCATTCGAAATCACAAGAATCTAAGCTTTTCAAAGATATGTGACATGTCTAACTTAATGTTTTTGAGTTGTTGTATTTAAGGCAACATTTACATGGAAACAATCTTTTTTTTTGGTGGGGGGATCTGCCCGCATATGGTGACGCAAAAGTGTGTGATATTCGATGCAGTGTGCACTCCAGGCGGCTAGGTGGCAATGTGAAGCACTGACACACAACAAGACCAAGTCACGCACCTGCGTACAACCTTCTTCCTTGTTCTCCCAGGTCTCGTCCAAAGCCGTCTGGTTTGCCTCCGACAAATTGTGCATCAACAATTTGATAGAGGTAATAAATGCACCTTCTCTGATCAGCAATACTAGCTGTAAATATTTCGTACAACTGCTGGAAAGACTCTTGTATTATCAGAGCTGCTATGGCAACTTGAAGGTCCGTCGTATGGAAATAATCCGACATGTTTGTTGTTATTTTACCGAACTGGCGCATGCCTGTGATGTAAACGCGTACACGACGAGAGCCACCGCGTTTTTACCCTTTAGGCGGGAACGCGACGGTAGAGCGTTTTTAAGAATTCCACTCTGGAGAGTGGCTTCACTTTTTTTGCGTTTTTAAGGCCCAAAAACGCTGTCGCCGTGTAAACGAAAGACACATCCGATAAAATACTTTTACGTTTTCACCCTCAAGAGTTTTCTGTCAAATAATGCAGTGTTCCTCCCTTGGTACATTGGAACTTTAAAGGGTTAAGCTAATTTAACTTTATTTGTATCATTTATAGCAACTCCTCACTATTTAAGAAAGTTGAAAGTTGATTAAACTTAAACATTTAAGTGCAACAAGGATTTTTTTTCAGTGTACAATTCTAATTAAAGAGTCCATTATTAGTAAACACGATTAGAAATGGCAGAATGTTAAACCTGGTTCTGCAAAATTTCTCAACGGGTCATCCCCCATGACCCAGCCATTATGGGCCAGGAAGTGACAGGACTTTTCTGGTTGATTCATCAGCTTCAGATCCTCCTCAAGGGTTGACGACTCAAACGGGAACGTGAAATATCTGAATGCAGACAATGTATTTAGAAACACAATTATCACTACACGCAGGAGTACTTCAATGTGATGAATTCTAAAAATAGAAGCTGGTAAAGTGATCTGAAGATTATCACATAGCCTGTATTTAATAACAGTAATATCTTGTGACCAGAGGGTCTTTCCTGGTGATAGGGCCCAGCTTGGGTCCATGACCAGCAAGTCTCTCATAGGTCACAGTTCCATCAATGCAGTTAAGAGCCTGATGATACAGAAATGACATGACTTCAGTAAAGCACATGACATTAAAGTTAAAGGTGCAGAGAGGGACTCACCTGCTCCTGATGGTGTTGAAGTTCTCTGAACTGTTCATCATTTAACTCTTCCAGTCGCCTCCTCAGGCAGGTACAGCAGTCTTCAATGGCACTAGGACTGTTACTACAACACCAACAACAACACAATTCTTTAACCTGACATGCTTCCAAAAATGATAGATGCAGATCTGGACAGGAAGAAACGGATCCCAAAAATGAAAGTACTTCAGAATTTGATCTGACATGCCTGACATTCATAACAGTCTGTGTAACATTCAATGGCATACAATGGTTTAAGGAACAGAAAAGTTTGCTTATAGCACAAATTGACAACCCTTTTATCTTATTATTACAGCATTTATTTTGGGTGTTAACATACCCAAAAAATCCCACAGGATATTTAATACATTTTTCCTGTTGTGTTCAACAGAACAGAACAGAAAAAGTCAAATGGCTGGAGTATTTTTTATTATATTTAGGTGACCTTATCCTTCAAATGTCTATGAATAATGTTTGTGCATACTGCAGGTCTAAAATGAATGTGTGGAATACAGTACTACAACAAAGCATAACACACAGTCCATGATAAATATACCCAGTAAATTCTTTCAACGTACTGACCTATGGGGCACAAAGGTCTCCAGAGCGGAGTTCATGTCCACTGTGTTACCAAAGCGCTTGTACTGAGGGTCCTGTATAATCTTTAGCTGCGGTTTTTCATCATTCTCACTCCTCTCTGGTTTGGCTCCTGTACAGACAAAACCAAATCAGTTTACAAGCTTTCATTTTCATTCCACTAAATTCAAGTAGGCTATCTGAAAATGTTCATACATTCTTAAAACGAATGTGTTAAAACAACACATGTAATGTCTAGTTAAGGACAACACATTTAATGTGTCGTACTTACACATTGTTTTTAACACACAATGTGTTAAATAGGATAACACAAAACAATGTGTAAAAAAATAACACATCCTTTCTTAGAGTGTATGAACTCACCATCTTGGAGTAAATATCTAAACTCCTCCACCGCAGGCTCCACTTTGACTTGAAAGAACTCCCAGAGTTTAATTTTGGGATATACATCCTGCCAGAGGATTCCACGTAGATGCTAATAGAAGCAAAAACATATTACACATTGAAATAAAAGAAAATAAGAAGTTATACAGCCAAAGCAATTTCATTCTAATGTATCTCTCTACACACTCACATGGAGGTGTTCGTGATTCTGGATAAGGGCTGGAAGACCCCTGTCTTTGTATTTGCCATCAGCTATTTCACAGGAAAAGTGCCACAAAGCTCTGTCCAGCACCCAGGCTGGCTTCAGGTGAGGGGAGTTAACCAGGTTATAACCACACTCTGGATGTTTCTGAATCCATTTGCTGTTAGCAGCTGTGGAAAACAAAATTTTAAGATGAACCTGGCATCACAGGAAATTAAATTATGGGGATTTTCATAATATGATGACTTTTTCCATGTTACAGTAAGTGCTATAATTGGTTCCCCATTGCTTCTGTCAACCCTGAAAATGTGAAAAAGAAGAACCCAGTAACTTAGTTTTGGTAAACCATTCTCTGCAAGCAAGTGAAAAAATAGGTCATTGAAATTTGGCTTCCCTTGTGATGTCAAAAGGGGATCTTATTATAATAATATCGGCCCTTAATCTACACTATCCAACCATGGCACTGTCATTTTGAGCTAAAACTTCACATACAGTATGTACTCTGCCCTACAAAGGCAAAATACCTTAACTCGCCAGAGTGTGAAACTGAGAAAAATGACTTTAAAGTTTAGACTTATAGTGGGTTTCAGTTGTCAGTTAATTTCTTCTTTATTTTTATTTTCTCGAAAAAACATAAAATTGACCCCAGATACTAATGCAAATAATAAAGGGGGTCTTGAATGTCTCAAAAATATCAATAAGTAATTTTTGACCAAAAACGAAGTTACTGCCTTTTGCCTTTGTAGGGCAGTACTCTGGGGACACCAAATATTTATTTGTAACACTTTTCCACGTGTCATGAACATGGAGGAGATTTTATGCACGTTTATGAAAATTGTCATTTAGTGTCATTTGTTTAATTATGTCATTTGTTAATGCAAAGATGACATTGTTTGAGATGTCTTTGTTATGACAACTTGACATTAACCAATACATCATTACTTGTTTTAAATCTGTCATAAACATGAGATAGCAGAATAATTATCAAACTTAAAAAACTACCTAGCTTTATGGGTAAACATTACATTAAACTGTCATTTAAATGTCATTAAGTATTAATACTATGTCAAATAATTTTATAGCAGCATCATGAATATTTTTCTTGACCTCAACAATTATAAAATTTGGCTGACGGTTAATTGCCTAATAAATTTTGACGGTTATGACAATTAATTGCCTGTTTAGGGCTTTGACGGTTTTGACGATTAATTGTCTGTTTTATTGCTTTGACATTTAATTCTCATAATGTTTTTGTTTGTTCATGAAATAATTTTCACACATTGTTGTGATTATTAAAAATCTTTTGAAAATGTTTGTTTTACCTGGCAGTTCATACTGCTTATCAAAGTTTTGCAGCATTTCTTTAAATGCTGTTTTTTCCACTGTATTGAATGGCTTTGGAATGTATCGCGTCACACTATCAGTTAAGGAGCGCCATCTGATACTGTCTCGCTGCAGCTCCCCTTGTGTTTTTTAGAGAGCTATGCAATCATTGCGGTGATCTGAAATCATTGCGATGAGGTCAAAACAATCGTGATGAGACGTTTATTTAATCATTGTGACAGCCCTACCTCAACTACAGTGGTACAAATTGAACTTAAGATGTCAATAAGTGATAATACTATGTAAAATAATTTTAAATACCTTAACAAAATTCAACAGACACGTCAAAAGATTATACTTAACTTTATGGTTATTAACTTTTTGTGCATGTGCACAATACATAAAAAACCTGACAACTATTTAATATATTTAATTAATTTAGTTAATTCATTTAATGTAATTAACTGTTTTTGCAGCGATATGGACCCAACGCTGCATGGCTTAAGCCAGTGTTTCCCAACCCTGGTCCTCGGGCACCCCCTCCCAGAAAGTTTTAGACGTCTCCTTATTTAACACACCTGATTTAACTCATCAGCTCGTTAGGGACACATGTTTACCATTTTAGAAGGAGGCTGATGAGTCGAATCAGGTGTTTTAAATAAGGAGACATCTAAAACTTTCTGGGAGGGGGTGCCCGAGGACCAGGATTGGGAAACACTGGCTTAAGCCATTATTGTACTGTTTTCATTTAATTTTAGGTGAATCAGTCACCAAATGCAAAAAATATCATTTCCATTTATTAACACTTAATGACATTTTAATGACAACTTCCAATTTGTATCACTGGTTAAAAGTGCTCGGTTATGTTGTCTTGGTAATGTCAAGTTGTCATGACAAGTTATGATGTTTTGGTTAATGTCAAGTTGTCATAACAAAGACATCTCAAACAATGTCAACTTTGAATTAAAAATGGCATAATTGAACAAATAACACTTAATGACAGTTGTCATAAACGTGCATAAAATGTCCTTCATGTTCAATGACACGTGTCATGTCATGATTATAAAGATGTCATGTCAGTCTTATGAACACCCCTTTAAGTAAAGCGACACCGATTTATTTTACATCTTTAACAAGTCTTGTGAAATGTCCCCTTTAATGTAGCCTCAGACTTTTGTATCTCACTGTATTTACACTACATACATTGAATGCACATACTACACATAAGTTTAAGTGTGTGGCATTTACACAGCCCTAGATAAGGTATCACACACTCCCTGACCTTTAGCTGTGCTGAGCTCTGGCAGGAATGGTGAACTATGAACTTTGTTTTCCATGAACCTTGACTATACCACATTTATGCACAGAGAGAAAGACTAAAGAAAAATAAGCATGAGCTATGCCTGAAATTGTCTCTATTCCCTTATATACAGTGCACTTTCGAATATCAGCCATTTTGTAGTGGTGTCCAAAACCATGAGAATGTCTAGTACATACCCTCAATCCCATAATGCACTGCTGCAAGAATTATTCAACCAATGTGTTCTTAACAACTAAATAATACCTATAATTCATTGTGAAGTTCATGTCAAATACGTTCTAAAATGGCAAGATTTTTGCAGTCTATTTATAAGGCATGGATGAAAATACAATTTTAAATAATAAATCCAAGCCGTATGTTTGCTCACTCTTTTCTTAGGTTATATCCCATCATCCACTATACAGGCAGTGAATCGTAAATTTCCACACTAGGCTTCTACAAACCTCCACAGTCAATGTGTTTGAAGGTTCTTCTTTAGCATTCTGCTCACATAGTGGGACTCACTAACAGCCCCACACAACAGCTGAACTGCAGCACAACACCATATCAGACAGGGTGAGCATTTCACCAACAGCTCTGGACCACTGTAAGAAGTCTATTTTTAGAAAATGAAGTCAAAGCAAAAGCTCTCGTTGTGAGCTTATATGCAAAAGTTACAGTAAATTATGTTGGAACTGTGGCCCAAGGAATACAAGAGCTCCGGTTGGACTCTGAATGCCTGAAGCAGCATACAAAATAGTTTAATGTACAGAAAATCTGACCTTTTATGACTTTTTATTCATTTGATCAACGCTGAGGCTGATTTTTTTAGGGGAAAAATGCCACTTACAACAAGCCAATAAAAATACCATATAAGTGTGCTTCCGAGAAACTTGGATCTACTGTACTCTTGGTTTCCCTTCAGCAATAGATCAAACACAGTAACCCACATCAGGCGCAATTGGCTCATTACAAATAGGTGCGATGCAGCAAATACAACACACATAGAACTCCACAGACCTGTATGATTGTAAACTACATCAGTGATGCACAACATATTCCACTCGTTCTTCATCTTCTCCACCAGGTTGCCAGCATCTGTCCAGGTGTATTTTTGCCCAGGAGGTGAGAAGTCTGGGTTGAGCTCCAGTTGATCGGCCAGAGAATAACAGGATCGAGATTTACCCAACGTCTGTAGTGGCGTGAAGTGAATCATATTATATCCTAAAAAAAACAAATTTGATTACAAAGTTATCTTGTGGGATATTTCAGCATATTTCACCAAAGAGATTAAGCTGTATTGAACCTATTTTCAACTGCTGGGGGGGTCCGCTGACATTGACTTAACGTAGCACCTTCTTTTATACATTACATTATTACTTAGCTCACTAGTTGAATCTTAGCTGGGTGATTCTCGCGAAATTAGACTTATGGGGTGTCATGAACCATTTTGATAAAAATGTAAATGCAAAGTAAGAGTATCAAAATAAGAAGCATGCAGTTACAAACATCTCTTTATGTACTATTTTGCACATGATTTCAAATGACATCATACATACCAATTTTATTGTTTTTTCCACATTTAGGGGACATTTTTATTACCCAATGATTCCATGACTGGATTTTGGTTCTTTGATTGACATGAAAATATTTATAATTAAAAAATCTAAAAAATAAAAAGCTTCAGTGCATGTTATATTATAAACATTTACAGTAAAGAAACATTATGTATTTGGTGATGATTGGTAAATGTAGAGACAATAATAAGGAATATAAATGTGTCCAAGAAATATTTTCTCATCCTTCGCAACAATTTTCAATCATTGTTTAAGCCCTCAACATTTTCAAAAAAAAAAATGGTTGGAATGGACATAATTGACTGTGACACTCAAGATGGCTACCAGGTAAGCAGTTCTTATTTTTTTCTCTCCAGATAAAAGTGGAAATTTTGTTTGTCATAGTACACAACTTTTTAGTTCTCATTACCAAAACATGTGCTTGTAAATGTATATATTTAATGAAATATCATGTTGCGGTAATGATAATTTTTCATAATGATAATCTAAAAAATTTAAATTATTCTATAGGAAATATGTTTTAAATCCTCTAAAAATAATGGTATATATATGTGCAAAAAAATTGGCTTCAATGGCTTTTTAAAAAAATCTGATGCTGGACACCATTTAAGTCTGGATTTCGTGAGAATCACCCAGCTGTTGTATAGTGCTGCTTATGTTGTCCATAAATTTTTCTGTGTTTTCTCCTGCTTTTATTAATGTAAAGCTGCTTTGAAACAATTAAACAATTGTGAAAAGCGCTACATAAATAAAGTTGAATTAAATATACTGGAAATGGGATGCAAAGCCAACCACTGAATGTTACAACAAACTCTGGACTTAAATGTAAAAGCATATGCACTCTAACAGTATACATTACAATTTTGCACCAAAAACATTTCCAAAGTAGCCTTTTTTATCATAAAGTTAAATAGTTTTCTGAAAGACTGTCAACATTTGCTTTATGCTGTTTTCTGGCTTATACTGGCGAGTTTGTTACTGAGGATGTTATTGATTTGGGCATGCAATCAAACAGACCCAAGATAAGGGAAGTTCAAATGCAGATAAAGTTAAAGATAAAGAGCAAAAAGTTTTGCAATGTGCAACACTGTTTAGTTCATTTAAGTCCAATGTATAATAATTTTTAAAAACCTTCAGGAGCAGTGATGTTGCTTTTGAAACAAATCCGCTGTTTACATACCTGCCTCTTTGGCAACCCTGAGTCTGTCCAACCACTCATCCAGCGGCCCAAGACATTTGGACAAGTATGTCTGGATACTGATGCAGTCCAATGGCAAAACATGGTTGTCTGCCCCGACCCGGAGTACAGGGTCCACCACAATATATCCACCACCAGACTTCTCCTCATCTCTAATGGGCATCAATAAATCAACAAGGGCAATATTTTATACAAATTCTCTCAAAATAGAATCCCCAAAATTTCTACAGCCCAACTTACCCATGACCAAAGTAGTACTGGTAAGAGCCTGAAATCTGTAGGTTAAGGGTGCAGAACTTGTCGGAATCATCCTCTCTTCCAGTTGGGTTGATCCAGTCTAGGGCACGGAATTTGTGCCGATCAAAACGTTCCCCCTCGGCGGGGTAGTTTGTGTGAACATGCACATGCTTTCCTTGCAGAGTGGGGCCCAGTCGAAACTGGAGCTCAAACCCTGAGTGGAAAAACAAAATTAGCTACAGAAGACACATTCTTTGTCAGGAAGAATAAATAATAAAACCCTTTTTTGTTTCTCTAAAATGGCATCAGACGGGAATACTTTAGCATGTATACCACATTACTAGATGACTAAAGCGCATTCCATATAGACTATAAGTTATTTTCCACAATCTTGTCATATTTATTCACTTTTGTAAGTAAAATCCAGTTAAGCAAAAATGGGGTGACCCGGATTTTGCATCTCAATAAACAACACACTGTATTCAGCTACATTTTTTAATTGAACATGCACAACATGTAAGACAAAATGCATTCCTTAAATAAAAGATTTTAAAGCATTAAAAAATAAAGTTTTGCAGCCATCACACAGGTTGTTTGGGATTTAAACAAGATTAAAACCGTCTAGTACCAAAAATCTAGTACCAAAACAATTCTGCAGCTCTTACTGTTTATTACTGTATGAATGAATAGTTACTGTATTGACCATATAGTTGGCTTCAGAGAACGTCTATAAATAACGTGCGCGTATCATGAGTAACACAGTCATGCAACACAACAACAACAACAAAATAATGGGTTGAAACTTGCCTTGTTCCAGACGGAAGAGGGTCCTGTCAAGTTTCTCCATGTCATTGAGGACCATCACTCTTATTTGTTTACTATGTGTCATGATTGCCCTTCTTAACGCGTCCTTAACATACAGGAAACGATGAGCAGGAATTCAAGAGGACCCCCTTCGCTAAAAAGGGAACCAAAAGACATGCAAACTCCTTAGTTATTACAGAACTGTCTCCCTTGACAAATTAATGCATCATTTCATAAACCCCAAGACTGACAGCTATCCAAACTGTCTGAGAAATCGGCACCTTAAATTCTCAAGATTGGTATCCGCTACTCAATGCACCATCACCCCTGCTAGTTTAACGTCATCGGTGCCTAAAGTAACTGCCAAAAAGTATCCACTAACCCAGATTGGTCGAGGTTAAGTATCTAGCTGATAAAGGTCAAGCAAGTCTATAAAAATAATCAGGGCAACAGTAACATTTGCCAAAAGAGCACACTACTGTGCATCAGACAACTGATCTGATCTTAAGGTGACACGGTCAACCGTGCGCGTCAAACGCACGACAGTCTGCAATCGGAACTCACATAAATATTTCGATAATCTTTGCACGAAAATGAATGAACAGTACGGTTGAAAGACACACCAATGTATGTATTTTCCTGTTCTTGGTCTAAGGACGTTGCAGTTGTTGTTGAAGGAGGCGTGTACAATATGCGGTAAAATACTCTACTTCCCGTTACCGTAACGCCGTTAATATAAGATACTCTGAAAACACCCGTAGGTTTATGTTAAAAAAATACAGTGTTTAAAGTAGTGTATTTACGAGTTTTATATAATAAGAAAAGAATATACAGATGCATGAATCATGGATTAATAAATAGACAAGCAAACAAACAATTTGCAGTGGCGCTGCGCATCATCATAGGCACAGCTTTCTTCAAATCCCTCTCGCGGCGCAGTGTCGCGTGAATTCAAGCACGCTCTTTGTCTCCATCGTGTGGCGGGAAATAATCTTAAAAAGTCATAATATTGTAAAACCCACCCATGATGTTTTTAATATTCATGACCACAGCGTAAAACTATTACCAGCCCAGCAGTACCTGAGCAGACAGGTAGCTGGCGAGGTAAGAGCAAGGTTTACTTTTGAAGCTCTAAAGATTATATGTAACAAGTGCTTATATTAGCTCCATTATCATATACTATCATAATATACAGCATGAATAGTTTTCACTGTCAGTAAATAAGCTTGTATATAGTTTAGCTTTTCTAATGTATAGTTTCTTTCGTTGCACTGAACAATGTTATGAAAGATAAGCATGGAATGCTTCTTTATCAATTGAAGTGAAAGTGTGTGCTGAACAGTTTTGGAAAATCTTGAAAAACAGAGAATATTTTCCTCCATACTCATAGAAAGACATAGAAATTAGTTATTTAAAATGGTATAGAAAATTTACACTTTTGGGTCAGAACTGTTAATAGCTAATATACATTTATAAAGAGAAAAAAGTTGTGTTCATCCAAGGGTTTTTGGTTTTTTTTTATTGTATTTGATATGTGTTTTTTAATTTATTTTAGGTAGAAATATTTTAGAAATGAAACCTCTGCAGTTCCATTGATACATTTAAAATACTTAAAAATAATTTTGAGTATAATCATTGAAATTCATTGGTCAGAAGGAGTCAGAACATTGAATTTAATTTTATTTTTATAATGTGTAACATTAGGACCAGTGTCTATAGTTTGTGACACACTCATTAAGATTTGAGTAAAAACCCATATAAAACCATTTATTGTGATGCTAACATTTTTCTGCATAAAATTCTGTGAAAATATAACCTTGATATCTTTAATTATTGACACAGACAATATGAATTCAGTAATTGAAATCAAACTTTGATGCTCTAAATCTCATAATTAGATTATGAGACTTTAGCATGCATTTCATAGGTATAGGTCAAATTTGACTAATTTCTTGATACTGTATGTCCATTACAGAAGGGACCAGTTTGTCTCTAGACATGGGCAATCTACGAACTGTTCTGGCAATCCTTGGAACTTTGCTTTTGACTATCATCAGTGGATACAAAAATGGAAAAGTAGAGAAAGCTTGTGATAGCATGATGCCAGACCATCACAGTTATCCTAACACCACTGCTTGTCCATATACCCTGACAGTGAGTGTCAGTAAATTCAGACCAGGAGATCAGATCAAAGGTACGTCAAACCAGCTCCAACTCAGCCAATCATTCCCATAGGCAAAAAATATATATTTTAAATATATTTCAAAATATGCAAAAAAATATGTACTGAAATATATTTTGAAATATATTTATATTTTACATATTTTGGCCATTTTTTGTATATTTTAAAATTAATTTAAAAATAAGTATATATTAAGCATTTATATTCACGTTGCATGTAAACATAACATTTAAAAAGATTAAAATTAAATATATGTTCAACTGCAAAAATATACTTATCATTTTATATTTTATACCTTCTTATACATTTTATACTTATAGGCTACTTTATACATTTTGTACAAACGTTTATGAACAAATGTTCGGCTTTATGGGTTGTAAAATTAGAAATGTGTTTGTTACCCCAGAAATATGCTAGATTTTGAAATACATGTTAATATATAAAGGTTAAAGCTAAATATATTTTCAAATTCAAAAATATATTTAATTAAGTTTTTCTTTTTACAAAATGTATTTAGAGAGATGTTTGTCAAAAGAGAATGACAAGTAGATTTTCTGTTAAGTTGACCTAAAGATAACAACAACAATCAAACACTGATCAATGTAATTAATGTCTTGGCTGCAATGGCAGTAATATAAAAATTACAATGGTACAAAAAAATAAAATGTTAAGAATGTTAAGTATTTAAACATATTTTCGTCCAAAGAAATTAATTTTTTTGCCGTATGTCATTGTTTTCAGTTTCTTTGTGTTAAATATCAGTCTAAACAATGTTTTCCTTACTGTATTTACATATTTACTGTATGTAACACTTGTCCATAGTCACTCTTTCTGGACACGAGCACTTTCAGGGCTTTCTGATTCAGGCCCGAGATGCCACAAACCCTGATGGATCAGCTGTTGGCTCTTTTACATTGGTTGATCCCAAAATATCTCAGCTTTTGAAATGCAGCAGCATAGAGGTAGATACAGATACCCAAAATTGCCATATTATTCAGGGAGCATATTTAAAAGTATCTCATGCGATGTACATTATCTGTGTTACAGCAAGTATCAGCTTTTTTGTTTTTATGATGTATTTGAAAGGGTTCTGCTCTCAGTCACACCAGTGATGCTAAACAGACAGAAATTCAGGTGATCTGGAATGCCCCTCCCACAGCTCCTCCCACTGTCCAGTTTCTGTAAGTGTTTCTGCTCTGACCCATTCTCTCAATATCAGCGGTACTCATTAACAGCTCACTAGATACATATTGACTCTTATCAGACAATGTTTGTGATAGCATAGCACAATAACATCCGTTCATACTTTTTTATTTAGTGCGACGGTGATTGCCCACTACAAGATTTTTTGGGTTAAACTTCCTGGTCCAGTCATTTCTCAAAGTGAAGTGACTGTCCCACCTCAATCTACCACCTCTGGCATGTCTACAAACTCTCCAACAGGAACCACCTCTATACTTCCTCAGCCAGTAGGTGCCAAAATAGAGATAAACATATCTGGGACATAAACCTATTTAAAGTTTCAAGAAGGAAACTGTTGTTATGCTTTTTTGTGAACATTATTGATAATGAATTGGTCATTTTTGGTGCCCATGCACCTCTCTCTTACAGTTTACCTCCGAGGGATGTGGGAGGTCAAAATCTTGTCTCGTTGACCCTGTAGGCTGTAACCCATCTGAGGACACAAACTGCTTCTTCCTTTCCTACTCTACTGTGAACCAGGCAGTTCTGTTTGAGCTTAGTGGCCCAGCCACGGGATATGTATCCTTTGCTCTCTCCAAAGATGAATGGATGGTAAGCATCACAAATGGCTGACTGCGCAAAAGCTATTACACATTTTAAGAAATCATTTAACCCTCATGACATTTAAAAAAAAGCACGAGTAAAAGATTTCATACTTTAATTTAAATATACCTTAAACCTACATTTGTTATGACATAATGCAGCAGATTCACATGACACTCAATTTCGTGCTATAGGGAGATGATGATACATACTTGTGCATAAATGATGGGGGTCATGTAAGCGTGGATGCAGCATACACAACAGGCAGAAGCTATCCAGATGTGGCATCTAAGGTGAGAGGCAACTTGATGATTTTGTGTTTGGTCATGAAATAAAATGATATTATATTGGCAGATGCTTTTGAAAGAGAATGCCAAAATGTCAATTAAACCATAAAAACACAGTGTTTGATTTATTATCATGATAACATCATGGCCTCTCAGAAAGATTATACATTTTATGCAGTGTATTTATGTCAATAACTTAACCAGCACGATTCTTATTTTGTTTTTAGTCTGTGCTGACAGATGTAAGTTGGAGAGTTTCTGATGGGGTGATTCAGTGCAGATTTTTTAGGGCCATTTACACTCCTCAGGACCTGGTTCGATTCAATCTTAATCAGAGTTATTATCTGTTCCTTGCACACGGCAGTGCAGAATATGGTGAGCTTTTCTGTTGCATCAGTCTCATATAGTATAGTTAAATGATTCTTAACCCAAAAATAAAATTCTGTCATAAGTTACTCACCGTCTTATTTTTTATTTCTTTCTTTCACAATAAGTGTGTGCAATAAGCAAAATGTTACACTGTGGAACACTAGATGATGTCATCATATAGCTATTTAAATTTTTCATTTTATCACTTTATGTGCTCACATTTTTTTTAGTTAGGTTGAGGTCTGGCTATTTCCCTTTTATGTTTGATTTACAGCATGAAATATAAGTTGTTTTCCCGGTTGTAATAGCATTTTCAAAAAGAAATGTCTTGCTTATTCTTGAAACCTGTTTTATTTGCCAAATGATTATGTTGTACATCCGATACAGTGCTGCATTTAACTGCTTTTATTACCTCCGTACAGATTGTGTTGCAGATTACACAGATCCAGAATTCTGACCGTACTCTTTTACAAGTGTCTGTAATTACCCGAGCCATCAGTTCTTCTTTCCTGTCATTTATTTTACAACAGCAGTAAAGGGTCACTACGTGCACAGCAGTTTTCATGGACCAAATTTTTGTTCATTTTCAACCACAAAATGTGTGTTGCAGATTTTAAGTGACTGACAAACGCTTAAATAAACATAATCTTGGTATGATAAAAATTATGCGTACATCTTGCTGCCTGCCTGCTGGAAAAGCCATATGTTGTGTTTTCGTGCTGGTTTGCTGGTGACCACCAGCTAAACCAGCATCAAACCAGCATGTAAATTTTGCTGGTCTATGCTGTTTTTTTCCAGCAGGACTGTTCTTGATTTAAAGGGACACTCCTTTTTTTTAAAAAAATATGCTCATTTTCCAGCACCCCTAGGGTTAACCATTTGATTTTTACAGTTTTGAAATCCATTCAGCTGATCTCCGGGTCTGGCGCTACCACTTTTAGCATAGCTTAGCATAATCCATTGAATCTGATTAGACCATTAGCATCGCACAAAAAAATAACGAAAGAGTTTGGATATTTTTCCTATTAAAAACTTGACTTTTCTCTAGTTACATTGTGTACTAAGACCGACAGAAAATTAAAAGTTGCAATTTTCTATGCAGATATGGCTAGGAACTAAACTCTCAAACTGGCGTAATAATCAAGGACTTTGCTGCTGTAACATGGCTAACAATGAGAGTAAAGTTCCTAGCCATATCTGCCTAGAAAATCGCAAACTTTAAATTTTCTGTCTGTCTTGGTGCACGGTGTGACTGCGGAAGAGTCAAGTTTTAAATAGGATTTTAGTTTTTTTATTTTATGGTCTTTTTTATGTTTTTTTTTATGATGCTGATGGCCTAATCAGATTCAATGGATTATGCTAAGCTATGCTAAAAGTGGTAGCATCAGACCCGGAGATCAGCTGGATGGATTCCAAAAGTGTAAAAATCTAATTTATAGCTCTAGGGGAGCTGGAAGATTAGCATATTTTAAGGAAAGTGTAATGTCCCTTTAATTTTTTCGTATAATGCTATATTTCAGGTATGATCCATAGGCACAAACGGCAGCCACTGATATCATCTCATCGTCAGCTCATAATTGGCTCTCCTCAGATACTGACAGGCTCTAGATCCCCCCTGCTCATGAAATATCATGGTAAGTGTTCTGCTGTTATTACGTTTACAGTAATGGTTAAAGATCGTAAGGTTGCAGGGAACTCTTCTTAAACGTGACTTGCATGAATGACAAAATGTTGATTATACACTTGATTTACAACTGCTGTCATACACTCTGAATAGATGTAATTTTAAAACCCATATCCAAATATAATAAATTTAAACAAAAACTGCCCCTGGAAATGTACTGTAGGAGCGTTTATGCTGATTGGTTGGATGCTAGCAGGAAGCATTGGGACATTCATGGCTGCCTTTTTTAAACCTGACTGGCCAGAGCATACATTATTTGGACAAAAGATATGGTTTCAGGTAGGAGGGTTAATTTAAATACACATTTATGTTTTGATTGCATTAAAAGCACTGAAAATGTGGTTGCTGCTTGTTTTAGAAAATGTTCTACACTCTAAAAACAAATGGTGCAAAATAGCACTAAAAGTGGTTCACTGGCTCATATTCATATGGGAACCATTTTAAGTTCCATATAGCAGAACCATATTGTGCTATATAGAACCATATCTGGTGCTATAGTGGTGCTATATCACCCCTGGATGGTTCTCCATAGGTGCTATAGAGCTATAAAATAGGTGAAATTTTACTATGCAGTTGTAGTGAAATTAGCAAATGATAACTCTATAACCGTTTATGTTGTTGTGGGTTGTAAAATGCTTTGTATTTACAGGTGCACCGTACATTGATGTCTCTTACAGTGTTACTCACGACTGTGGGCTTCATTTTTCCTTTTGCCTACAGACAAAAATGGAGCTCAGTAAGTAAATGCAGTGCCTTCTGCTTGTTAGACACTGAGTTGTAAAGTAATAATCTATTCTACACAACACCACACCACAGTAGATGGCAGCATTTCATTAAGTTCAGTGTCAGAATCATAGACAGATTGAGTTTGTTGTTCTAATATTGTTTTTAATATTTGTTCTGTGCAGAGGGCAGGTGCTCATCCATACCTAGGCTGTATTGTTATGATTCTTACTTTTTGTCAGCCTATAATGGCTGCTTTCAGACCAGCTCCAGACTCTTCAAGGTATTTATACAACACAACAAGTGAGCACATATCTGAAAATAACCAAAAAGTAAAATCCTTTATTTTATCAGAAGGTGGATATTTAAGTGGTTACACTGGGGCATAGGACATGCTACTGAAATTTTAGCAGGTGAATATTGCTTTTTTGTTGTTTAAAATGTTTATTACTGTTAAACCCACTAGCAAATATAAACTATTTATATTTATATTATATATAACTAACTAAATCTTAAACTACTTTTAGCAGGGACGTCTATGTTAACTGGAATACATCAACAGTCTCTTTTGCTCCCTTATCCATGGACCACAGGGGTGCTGGCTAGTTTTGTGGTTTGGACTGTTTTACTAAAAATAGTGTTAAAACTTCATAAGCACGACATTATTAGAAAAGGTCTGTAGCTCATTCTCAGACTAAAATGTTTTTGAAAATAATGTATCTGTTTAGTCATTTCCTTTGTCTCTGCAGGGAGTAAAAATGAAGATGAAACTCCCGTTCTTCCTGATTCTTCCAGAAGTGTAAACTGGGTAAGATCAAATTTTAGTCAATGGAGATCAACACTAACATATTACTCATCAGGGTGTATCACAATAGGCTCAATAAAATAAATTCAAACTTAAACATCAAATTATGAATAATGAAAATCTCCGAAAGTCATGTACACTCACCTAAAGGATTATTAGGAAAACCTGTTCAATTTCTCATTAATGCAATTATCTAATCAACCAATCACATGGCATTCAATGCATTTAAGGGTGTGGTCCTGGTCAAGACAATCTCCTGAACTCCAAACTGAATGTCAGAATGGGAAAGAAAAGTGATTTAAGCAATTTTGAGCGTGGCATGGTTGTTGGTGCCAGACGGGCCGGTCTGAGTATTTCACAATCTGCTGAGTTACTGGGATTTTCACTCACAACCATTTCTAGGGTTTTCAAAGAATGGTGTGAAAAGGGAAAAACATCCAGTATGTGGCAGTCCTGTGACCGAAAATGCCTTGTTGATGCTAGAGGTTAGATGAGAATGGGCCGACTGATTCAAGCTGATAGAAGAGAAACTTTGACTGAAATAACCACTCGTTACAACCGAGGTATGCAGCAAAGCATTTGTGAAGCCACAACACGCACAACCTTGAGGCCGATGGGCTACAACAACAGAAGACCCCACCGAGGATCCCCTCATCTCTACTATAAATAGGAAAAAGAGACTACAATTTGCACAAGCTCCCCAAAATTGGACAGCTGAAGACTGGGAAAATGTTGGCTGGTCTAATGAGTCTCGATTTCTGTTGAGACATTCAGATGGTAGAGTCAGAATTTGGCATAAACAGAATGAGAACATGGATCCATCATGCCTTGTTACCACTGTGCAGGCTGCTGGTGGTGGTGTGGGGGATGTTTTTTTTTTTTGGCACACTTTAGGCCCCTTAGTGGCAAGTAGGCATCGTTTAAATGCCACGGCCTACCTGAGCATTGTTTCTGACCATGTCTATCCCTTTATGACCATCCTCTGATGGCTACTTCCAGCAGGATAATGCACCATGTCACAAAGCTTGAATAATTTCAAATTGGTTTCTTGAACATGACAATGAGTTCACTGTACTAAAATGGTCCCCACAGTCACCAGATCTCAACCCAATAGAGCATCTTTAGGATGTGGTGGAACGGGAGCTTCGTGCCCTGGATGTGCATCCCACAAATCTCCATCAACTGCAAGATGATATCTTATCAATATGGGCCAACATTTCTAAAGAATGCTTTCAGCACCTTGTTGAATCAATGCCACGTAGAATTAAGGCAGTTCTGAAGGTGAAAGGGGGTCAAATACAGTATTAGTATGGTGTTCTTACAGTAATAATCCTTAAAGGTATAGCGGAAGATTTTCCAGAATTATTTAAAAGAACCGCCCCTCCACATTTTTTTAAAAATGCACACGCGCAACCCTCTCCCTCCTCCCGAGAGGGAACGCCTGTTAAACGCGTGCACGAGACAGAAAGAGAGCATGCAGGAGCCTAATTCTTCTCTTTGCTCTGTTTACAAGTTGCTGTCGGCATGTTTACCGTGTCTGTGCGGTTCTTGACTTGTGCCAGGGCTAGCATCGCTAGTCATAGCTTACATCAACTTTTACTAGCAGTGATTTTAAATGGATTTCTCCAAATAGCATGACAAAACGTACCTTTCCAGTAGAAACTTCGCGTGGGAAGCCCAACCTGTCCTTACCTCACGCCAGCGTGTGAAATAGTCTCCCATAAACACACTGTTTCTTTCTTCATAGTCCTTTCTCTTCTTGTCATACAATTCGTAGACACTTTTTCTCTTGTGACCCTCAGACATTTTGAAAAAACACAGTGATAACGCGAGCTTCAATGAATGGTTGAAACCGTAGCACAACACACATACACGTGAAAGTGCGCATGTGCAGAAAGCAAACCTAGGGACGAGCACGGCGGTTATACGTCAACATATAATCAGAATGATTGACATCTGGGATGAACAATAATATAGATGATCCACCCGGAAAACGGAAATCTTCCGCTATACCTTTAATGTGAGTGTATACACAGTATTAGGGTCTGAAATAAAAAAAATGTTGGTCGAGAGAGAGAGAGAGAGAGAGAGAGAGAGAGAGAGAGAGAGAGAGAGTGCTGTCAGTGAATGAAAATAAAATCATCAGCTCACATCTATTTTATTTACTTGTCAGAACTAAAACACATGAATTTGGTATTGGTCAAATGTTAATTTTAGACCCTGTACATGTTTTTCTAAGCATCTTAATAAAATTCCCTTCTTTCTGCTTTCACAGGATACCAAGTTTAGAGTTGCAATCCTTGCTCTTTTTGTGCTCGGAAACTCAGTGTTCTGTATCGCGCTTCTCAACTCCATAACTCAGACATAACCCACATATGAATCATATGGCAACTTTTCAGAAAGTAGGATGAATGCATAGAGTTGTTTAAATTGGAAGAGAAAATGTTATCAATACTAATTTCATTTTATTTAAAGGTTTACATTTTACAGTTTTTGCATTGACAGCATACTGCAAGAAAGAAACAATATCTACGATCCAGTGTCATTCATGAATATTATGAAGGAAAATGCACACATTTTTAATGAAGTAGTTTCACAAAGGAATACTTGTTTACATTATTAGCAGGCAATCAAAACAGGAAATAGTTAAAATGCTCAATATGATACAGAAACCAGTTACTTATCGTGTAACACATCTGGAAGCTACATAGAAAATACTGTATACTCAAACAATTACAGCAGATCCAACACTGTTATGTAAGACATATCAGTACAAACATATTTCCTGTTTCAAATTGCACTTTTGATTAGACAATTATGGTTGAAATGAGATTTTTTTAAGCAACAAGAAATATATTTGTTATTGTAAGACTTAATTTCATTTTCTTAACAATGCATGTATTGTAAAATTTGAATAAGGATCTTAATATTTGGCTTTTGTACATTAAGAATATATTATAAATTATTCTTTAAATGCAATAATATAAAAGTTTATCCAGGATAAAATTCTGAATGAAAATACTATTCACACTGTAAAAAGGTCAGTTGTGCTGTGACAAAAGTTTTAATATTTTTATAACTTGCCTAATAAATATCTGTTTTATTATAACTCTAAAAGCTTTACTTTCTAAAACTAGTGTACATGCTCGCACGGTAACAGAGACAGAATACTTGCTTATGTGCTTCGTTTAGTCAAATCATTCAGTCTTCTTGCTGATGATTGGCAAAGATGCCCGCCTCCCATCTCTGGACCAGGGCGCTTTTCCGTCTGACTCGAGGGAAGGGGAGCTAAAGGAGAAAGTTTCACCTGTAAAACTGCACGCAGTTTCCAGTTTCAAGGTGAAATGAGCACAAACCAATGAGTTGTAAAACACATTTGAATGAAAAACAGAAAGATGCACTGGAATGAAATTTCAGGACAGTTACTGTAAATATGATAATGTTAAAACACATAAATGCACAAACAAACCAAAAAGGATGCAGTTTAAAAACTCACAGGCCTGTTTCACACTGCACATGCACAGTAGGTGGCTCACATTTATTTTGGCTGTCTGTGTAAGCAACACAGGCAGTAGTGGGTGAGTCTATTTTTGCTGCACATAATGCACCTGACAAACATTACACAGAAAAATAACTTTAAAGGAACAGTATGTAAGAAAATTATATCAATTAATCATTTCAAATACTTACATATCACTTATAACAGTGGTCTGGCCAGGATATTGTCATTTAAAAAGTGGAGTTGCAGCCCTGAACTGATGTTTATGTTGTCATGTTGTGTATTGGCCACCAGTTGTGTGATTGCAGAACCAGTTTTAGCCGCAAGTTTTGTGACTGCAATATCAGTTTTGGCCACAATCCTACATACTGTTCCTTTAAGTGAATTCAAAAATATATATATTTTTTTCAGTATTGTCTTTTATTAATAAACAAAATACTGGAGCAAATCACTAACCCAACATTCGTATATACTGTAAATGTTTGTCATGCAATGATGGACTGAGTGAATCCAGGCCTTTTTTGTGGTCCACACTTCTTAATTGGATTTCACAATGATCAAATTTGTAATAATAATCTTAATGTCCCACTAATCTACTGTACATTTTTTTATTTTATAACTGTTATTAAATAACATAATCATTGTAGGGTTAACCTGACTGCTGGATAGCTCAGTGGTAAAACATTGCATCAGCAGTGCAAAAGGTCACATATAGGGAACACACATACTGTATTGATAAAACAATGTATACCTTAAAATGCAGTGTTAAAGGGACAGTAAGTAGGATTTACCCGCATGGTAAAATTGTATTTTGCATTCAAACGAATAGTGCTCTCTAGCGCCTCGCTTTTCCAAATGCGTGTTGCAACCACGGTAGCCGTTATGTAATCACTGATCTCCTTGTCCGTTTCAGCTGGTTCACGTGCTCTGAATAAAAACGCGTTGTGGAAACGCGTTGGTAGGCTAGTGCTTTTTGTCCCTCTCTGCTATTATAGTTTATCAGTATTTTCAGAACGACATGGAAGCCTCCTTGGACTTACCCGTTCAATGTAAGTAAAGAGCAGAAATTCTAAGCTTACAAAGAAAAGTTAGATCATTGGCAGAGGTCAATTGACACCAACAAGGACATATTTATGAATAAAGACGTTGATTCACCCCAGGTCGTCAATATTTGACGACACCCGACCACCCGCCAACACGTGACGCGGAGGGCACACCTCTCGCGTCATTTTTTGACGAACTGGGGACTTCAATACTATTACGTCCGTTGCATTCTCTTCTCCTATTTTCTTACCATTTTCGCGTCGGTTTAGGGTTAGATTTACATAATGACATCCCTACCCAAACCTAACTCTAACCCCAACGCCAGGTGACAACTGTTTCTAACCCCAACGCCAGGTGACAACTGTTTAATTTCGCGTACACTGTTTAATTTCGCGTACACTGTTTAATTTCTCTTCTCCTATTTTCTTACCATTTTTCGCGTCGGTTTAGGGTTAGATTACGCAAAATTAAACAGTGTACGCGAAATTAAACAGTGTACGCGAAATTAAACAGTTGTCACCTGGCGTTGGGGTTAGAAACAGTTGTCACCTGGCGTTGGGGTTAGAGTTAGGTTTGGGTAGGGATGTCATTATGTAAATCTAACCCTAAACCGACGCGAAAATGGTAAGAAAATAGGAGAAGAGAATGCAACGGACGTAATAGTATTGAAGTCCCCAGTTCGTCAAAAAATGACGCGAAAGGTATACCCTCCGCGTCACATATTGACGAATGGTCAAGTGTCGTCAAATATTGACGACATGGGGTGAGACTGTGACAACTGTTTCTAACCCCAACGCCAGGTGACAACTGTTTAATTTCGCGTACACTGTTTAATTTCGCGTACACTGTTTAATTTTGCGTAATCTAACCCTAAACCGACGCGAAAATGGTAAGAAAATAGGAGAAGAGAATGCAACGGACGTAATAGTATTGAAGTCCCCAGTTCGTCAAAAAATGACGCGAAAGGTATACCCTCCGCGTCACATATTGATGAATGGTCAAGTGTCGTCAAATATTGACGACATGGGGTGAGACTGTGTTACAGCTACAGTACATGTGTGTGGTGTGAAACAGGCCAAACATGCTAATATTTGGCATACTGTGAAGTACCTTGTTGTCACAGGACAAAGTGGAGCGGTCCATTTTGCGTGTCTTTGATGGGGATGATGGGGATGACTTAGATTTCGTTGGTGCCTCACCTGTAAAGTGTCCATTAAAGAAGTTACATCATTTACTATCGTACATCTTTATGTGAGGACAGCATTGAAGTAAATACTTCCCAAAAAACAAAACAACAATAAATGGCTTCATGAATCGATTTCTATATATTGAATATGTTACCTGGTCTCTCATAAGAGAAATTCTGCAATTGGCTGGGGGAAACAAGGACCGTGTCATATCTTTCCTTTGCATATAGTTGTGCTCTCTGCTTCCTGAGCTCTTCTTCTCTCTGCCTAACTATCTTGATCTCCTGGTCCACCAGAGACTGGGTGCTATGAGAGCGGAGTTTGAAGAAGGGATTGTTGTGAAATGTGCTCTCTTGTGTCTCCTGGCACGCAGTGCTCAGGCAAAATTCTGAGGCGCTTCGGATGATGAGATTAGATGTCTCCAGGATAATGACGTTGTTCGTATCTGATGGCCATTCTTGGAAACTGCTTGTCCCTGGAGAGAGCAGACCACCTTTCCCTCTGTTCCTTGGGCTTGTGGGGTAGGAATCCGGCTCGAGTATAATGACATTGTTGGCTGTCATTTCATGGTACGTGGGAGCAGATGAAGCAGCGATGGGGAACGTTGGAGTTCTGGCACTAGAAGATCTCTGAGACCTGCATCTGTCTTCTGGCGTGTTGAACATCCTTCCCCTTTCTCCTGGCTCTGATCTGCTGTGAGGAATAGCACAAGGCTTGGGTTTAACTTGTGTAGCCTCACCAGCAGAGGCTTTTACCTTTGCTCTCTCGTGTCTAAAATTCTCCTCTCTCTCCAGAGCTTCACGAATCTCCCTTTCTACCGGAGTCTCCGGTTCATCATAAGGAGACCTGTAGCTGGTAACATCCAAACCGGAGTCCTCCGAACAGGGGCTAAACTGAGTATGCGGGCAATCTCCCAAACTAAGACTCTCTGTGTCAGGGTCTTTTCTCAGGCGATCAATATTGCGCACAGGTGTGTACATGAAGCTGTGACCACCCTGGCAAGGCCCATGTCTCACCATCGGCCGATGCACCTGACCCTTGGTTTGCTCTTCCATCTTCTGCCATTGCTGACGTGCCACCCTGAAATCCAAATGCTCGGTGCTGACATTCTCGCTTTTTATTTCCTGAACCACACAAAAGTCCTGTGGTAACTTTTTGTCAAGCTCTGATGTTGAACAGGACAAGCGCTGGAGGTTGTGCACTGAGCTTTTCACAAGCTCTCCTTCGTCCTCGGGTATCTCAGTTAAACTACAGTAATGGGCAGAGGAATCTAAAGAAATATCTTGCAGCTCACATTCTGTGGGATAGTCGGGTTGTTCCAGAATATCACTTTCACTAATGTTCATGTCTGTGTCTCCATCTTCAGGTTCAGTATTGCTTTCAGTCACATTCTCACATTCTGTGGGATAGTCGGTTTGTTCCAGAATATCACTTTCACTAATGTTCATGTCAGTGTCTCCATCTTCAGTATTGCTCTCAGTAACATTATCACATTCTGTGGGATATTCGGGTTGTTCCAGAATATCACTTTCACTAATTTTCATGTCGGTGTCTCCATCTTCAGGTTGAGCATTGCTTTCAGTAACATTATCACATTCTGTGGGATATTCAGGTTGTTTTAGAATATCACTTTCGCTAACTTTCATGTCGGTGTCTCCATCTTCAGGTTCAGCATTGCTTTCAGTCACATTCTCACATTCTGTGGGATACTCGGGTTGTTCCAAAATATCACTCTCAATAATTTTCATGTCAGTGTTTCCATCTCCATCTTCAGGTTGAGCATTGCTTTCAGTAACATTATCACATTCTGTGGGATATTCGGGTTGTTTAAAAATATCACTTTCACTAATGTTCATGTCTGTGTCTCCATCTTCAGGTTCAGCATTGCTCTCAGTCATCGCATTGTCTTTCTGCATTGCTTGGTCTTCAGAATTTACATTTGGTTCAAGATCTCCATTTTCTCCAATCTGTTCTTTGTCAACTGTGGGTCTCCATTGCTCCTCTACATCACTGTCTGATGAAATAATAGCCATCTCCACATGCAGACAATCACTGAGATCATCTCGGTCAACATCTAGACAAGATTCACAGAGGACTTCAGAAATTGTCAGCTCACTGATCTGCTCTTCCAACACAGATTTTTCTAGTGCATCCACCGTTTCTTCTGGTTCACTGTGTTTTTCCTCCTGGGAATCATTACTAATGTTGAGTTCCTGTTCTTTTTCTGGTTCGGAGTTATCGTAAGACTCAGAGTTCAAAGATTCGGTGCAGTTTGACTGCTCTTGTTCACTGACCTTGACCGAAATGCTTTCTTGAGAGATTGTGCTCCCATCAGATTTACCTGAGCCCCCACATTCATTTGTTACGCCTTTGCTTTCATCCATGTCTTCTTCTGAGTGGAGCTTTGTGGGTTCCAGGCACTCTGAGAAATCTGTGGCAAATCTTACTTTCTCCTCCTCCTTTTCCTCCTCCTCACTTTTCTGGTCCTCTGCATACCCAGAATCCATTTTACAGTCGGTTATATCAGCCATTTCTGAAAGCTGGCTGGTCTCCATGGTGACTGCTTCAGAGACGTGTTCCTGCTCTTGTTGTTGCTGATTTACAGAGGGTTTGCCTTCGTTTAGTTCACTTCCATTTGACCTTCTCACACCAGCTGTAGCTCTCTATGAAAGTTAGTTTAAGAAAGTTCTGTTGAGAATTAAAGAAACACAAGACCACGCTAAGAAACACCGGATGCATAAAACACAGCAACAGACACCAATGACTCCAGTGTTGCTCCTTTTTATGAAGATACAAGATCATGTTGACTGCTTCTATTCTATACACCAGTGGTCTCCAACATGGTGCCCGTGGGCACCAGGTTGCCCATACAGAGTCTGTGAGTTGCCCGCCAAAGCACATTGTAAAATTGCCTTAATTTCAATATTTATTTATTATATATATATATAGCTTGGCTTCATGTATAGCTTTGCCTTGTGCAAAGTTGTGATAATATGCCTTGTAAGTGAAGCTCAGTAAAGGTACGGTTTTATTACAGTACATTTCCCTTCTACAGTTTTCATAAAAGCACTTTTATTTTAAAAGCTATGACTGCACTCATAAAAAGACAATAACTACATAATCGTATCCTCCTTTAAATTTTTTCTTTCCGTGTGTTTTAATACCTAGGCTGATTAAATTCCTGTCTCCTCATTTATCACTTAGCAGTTTGTCATTCCATTCTATTCAAGCTGCTTCAGTGCAGCTCTCACATATACTAAATTCCGAGAAGTGGATGGGCATTATGACAATTTACTGGCATAGTAGTCATAATTTGTTGGCATGATATGATTTCGGAGAATCTGATTTGTTGCCTAGCAACTTGCTCTAATGAGGACAGTTATGATGAGATATGAAAAATCTGTTTTACATAAAAAGTTCACTCCTTATATTCCAATGCAGAGGGTGCATTATAGTTATCAAGTTTATTTAGTTAAGAGAAACAAATTCATCGATCATATTGAGTGGACAGGATGTCCTCTCATGCGGGACTGGTGCTGTCCCTGTGTTTACCCTAAAGCTGTCTTCTCTGTTTTGGAAAATAGATTTCTGATGTCTGAACACCACATTAACTTTGTCAGCAGTGAAACTGTTCAGAGACCAGTGATGTCATCAAGTATTATCCAATAAGAGAGGCTGTTGCATTCAGTCAAACTTCTCCTCAAGAGTGCAATAACAAATAACATTTGTATGGATACAATGCAGCTAAAACTGTGATCTGTGAAAAACAGGATCTGTGATACTGTATCATTGCAGTGTTAATGGTACAAATGGATGATGGATGACAAATATTTTGGGATGGAGACGATGCAGCATAACCCTTTAAAATCCACACACTGTGCCAAGCACGCACAATTGCAGCACACTGAATTTCTGCATCATTCCCACTTCGTGCTCTGCGCATGCAGAAAAGGATGCAACAGATAAGCTTTAATATTTGGATACCTACCAGCAGCTTTAAAAAGAGCAGCCACACGGATATCATCTCCAGCCTAGCGCAATACGCACATGCCTGAATAATGTGTACGAATAACGCGAGTAACCAAATGGCGACGCGTCGAGAGTATTTCATAGGGTTGAACTCGACGGGAGTTGGTGACAAATCCCTGTTCGATCCGTCAGCGATGTCACATGTGAAACAGAGCAGATATAAGAGATATTGAGTGAATGTTTCAGCCCCGCCAGCCCGGCAACACTGAGCAGCAGATGGGCGCGCGCACACTTTCTGAAGCAACTATTGAACGCTTGCTTTTGCCCACGCAATATTAAACGTGCAAGTGGTGTGACGGTTTTTTTTCTCACATGCCTTTTATAATAATGTACTTATCTGAATTATTCAGACATCATGCATCGCTATTATTGCCCATGACCCTGTGTAAAACTTTATTCAGATTTGGTAAAGGTCTATTAAAGGCAAAACTTGTTGCCGTTTTCTGGAGAAATTAAAGAAAAATGTCTGGATAAATCCTAAAGGTTTATTTAGACTCTAGACCCTGTGCATTGGCTTAACAAAAGAGCAACAAACCATTGATGCACTATTAAATTCAAAATTTCAGCTACAGTTTAACTTCTTTTAACCCCCCAGGTGACAAAATCTCCAGATCCGCATGTATCACTCTGTGATGTTTTTTTATTTGCCAAACCTTTAGTAGGCTAATAGTGATTTAATGTACACAAACATGCTGGGTTATTTTCAAAAATGCATAAAGCTGTAAATTAACCCAGAAAATGTTTATATTTGAGTCCAACAATGGGTAAAAAAAGAACCCAGCATTTTGGGTTGATACAACCCAGCATAGGTTAAATTACATCCCAACAGGTCGGCCTTGTCCCTTTTTGACCCCAAACTTTTCATTTCACTGTCACATACAAATGTTTGCATGCATCTTTCTGATATGATCATATATTTTATTGGGTTCGTGTGAGTTTTCTTAAACTAGCATAATATAGCTCACACCAGCTTGCAGAACAGCATGGTGAAATAATATACTGAGTATTCTGTGTGTCTGTTGCCAGGCTCGAGCTCTGCATGTTTTAGCTAACATCCTACACACTTGGATGAGAAGCAACATGGTCAAATACCAACAAACTGATCACTTTAGCTGTCTTTTACTCACAATCCCAATGGTTTACTTTAGTTTAAACTCACATTTCATGAACAATAATAGAAAAGTTTTGAATACTTACACTCAGTGATGGAGCTTTGAGTGGGTCTTGCTTAGCAGTGGAGGTCTTCTTCCTTTTCAGAGTGCATGTATGTGTGTGTGTGTGTGTGCCACAGTTCTGATTGAATGCGTGGGAATCAGCCAATGGCAGCAAAGTAATTCCACTGACAGACATGGCAAGCTTACTGTGTCAAATACACAGAGAAATGCAAAGGAATATACCTAAAAATATACTTGCACTCAAGCCTCACACCAGGGGCTTTTTATCACAAAGGTGGCTGTACAGGTGCACAGAAAATGCAGAGACAGTGTTGTGTGGGATTGGATTTAGTATTTTAATATTTATTTTCTCATTGCTTTTACGTAACAAAACCAAAAAGTAATATTGTTAACCAAAAAGTATTTTATATGCTTTTATGTTTTACATTTTTTTATATAAGGAAAAATCAAATAGTCACTAAATAGCCAAATCTGTCAGTTTTGAGTTTTTATGTGTAGCTTTCGTAAGTGATAGTCATAATAAATCATTAGTTAAAATTTCATTACAAACATTTTGTTATAGCAAGCACTTACATTTAACATAACAAAATAATCAACTATAGGATTATGAGATTAAGGTTGATTTAGCTTTAGTCGTGATTAAGTTTAAAAGACAAGATTCCCAGATTTCTACAAACGGTCCATGTTAGACACTAGTCTGGCCCAGTTTCTTCATCTGTATCTGTAGTGCTGTAGGGAGCAGGAGAGAAAAGCAATTGATTTAGCCGTTCAGTTCTATCCTCTCAACAGAAGTCAATGGACAATACAGACATCCTGATGTACATCAAGTCCATCATCATACAATACCATAGCTCAATACCTCTCTGTGTTATTGTGCCTCCTCACTGAATCATTCTTCTGTACATGGGTAGATCAGTGTCTGAATTTCATCAGCTCATTTGCATTTTAAAGGACACACCCAAAACGGCACATTTTTGCACACACCTACAAAGTGGCAATTTTAACATGCTATAAAAAATTATTTATATGGTATTTTGAGCTAAAGCTTCACATACGTGCTCTGGGGACACCAAATATGTATTTGACATCTTAAAAAAGTCTTGTACCATGGCCCCTTTAATCTAAAAGACTGATTATGTAAGTGTTTCAAGCACACCATCATGCCTTCATTAAAGCTTCTTAGGGTTGGAAGACGTGTGGCAAATTATCTGCCCACCATCATGTGCTCTGTGTATGTGAGAGTGTTTTCTAGGAAGATCTGTATGGGTATTGCATAATTAAAGGGATAGTTCACCCATTAATACTGTTATCATTTATTTACCCTCATGTTGTTCTAAAAATGTATGAGTTTCATTATTTTGTTAAATACAAAAGAAGATATTTTAATCGTAGATGATAAGCACAGTTGACGGTATCCACTGACCTAAATATTTGTTTTCTCCCAATGGATATTGTCAACTGTGTGGTTACCATCTACAATCAAAATATCTTCATGTTCAACAGAATAAATAAGGTTTTGAACAACATGAGGATGAGTAAATGATGACAGAATTTTTTTTGGGTGAACTATCCCTTTAAACATAACCTTTAAAAAATATAATACCATTACAGTATACATTATAATTATTATCATTATAATATAAAAGCAAGACTCATTCAAAATCAGGTTTATTATAAAGGTTCACTGTTGTATTACCAAACCACACGCACACAGTCAAAGCACAGTTGCATACGTAAGAGGTGCATGACAGAAAAGAAGCATTATCCATGACAGCAAGCATGACACTTTTTATGTCATGGCAGATGGCATGCTGTCATGCCCATCACTACAAGTGTCGAAAGAACAGTGGCTAAATTAATAAGGGCTGCATAACAATTATTCGCAACTAATCGTTTGCAGAAAAAAGTTTTTGTTTATATATGTGTGTATCATGTATAATAATTATGTATATATAGATACACACACATGCAAGTATAATTTGAAGAGAAAATATATTTATGTATTAATTATTAATAATTATATATAAATATACAAATGTATTTACACATGTAAATATTTCTTAAATGTATACATGTGTGTGTATGTATATATACATAGTTATACACAATTAATATACGCAAACAATTAGTTGCAATTAATTGTTATGCAGCCCTAATTAATATACATAAAAGTAAAAAAACGATTGAGTTTTGGCAGCTGTAAATAAAAGGAAAAGTGATTGCAGCAATTTCTGCCCTTCCACCACTGGAGGGAGATACAGTTTTAAAGCCATACAGAGCAGACAACAGGGTCTGTTCCAAAAACCTTCTGAGCTACATCACTGCCTGTAAGAAGTGCACACATATTGGGTAAAGCAGCGCATTAATTACACTAAAATATATTTATCAGTTCTTTTCAGCACTGGGTGAAATATAATCTTCCTGTCTCTCGTTTTGTCTCCTAGCTTGTTTTAGTTTTTCAGTGACCACATTGCAGTGCATTATGGATTTTTTTTGTGCCAAAAATCATGACGATATTATGAAGATCATGTTCCATGAAGATATTTTGTAAATATGTTCTACTGTAAATATATTTGGACTTTAAATGCAATTATATCAATATTTAGATTTTTTTGCACCCTGGTTCAGACAGTCAACGACGTTATCGCTGTCGCCCCATTCAGACAGCCAGCGACCAGCAGTAGCAGAGCAACGCAATCTCATTAATTTCAGTGGAAACCTGGCGACTTCCGGCGACACAAGCAAAAGTGACCGTTTACACCAGATGCGAGTTCAATGATTTGCGCGAGTAGATTACATACAAAGTCAATGGAAAGACGCGATCATACGCGTACTCGCGTGGGGCGATACGAATGACGCGTCGCTTCGCGTTTGGTGTAAACTAGAGGTCTTTACGGGTCCACTTAGATCCGAAAACCCGAGGTCTGACCCGAGACCCGATCAGGTTCGGGTCTAAAAGTTTCCCATGTGCCTTGGACACGGGTAGGGTACAATAATGCGGCATCGGGTCTCGGGTAATTTAAAAATGAATGTGTTTTTTCTGAACGGACCCGAGAAGACCCAAACTTTCTCGCCTGTGTGCGTCAATGTCCTTTTCAAACCTCTCATCTGTTTGCCAAGCGACATTGTGTGGTTGTCGGAAGGTTCATTTTCGTTGAGACAAACATGTCAGTCAATTATAAATGTACATTTTAGCGGTTACGTTGGTGTTGTCGTCAAATAACAAAGTAAAACGAATGGAGCAGCTCGCCAAATTGGTTGCAAGGCCACCGGAGTTTCTTTCTGTCTGACTGCTGCGCGTGGGTCTGCAGAATGCACACACGTCAGTGCTGTTTACATTCGGTTCCAGTCGGGTTAAAAAAAAATTTTCACTAGTTCGGGTCGGACTCGGGTCTAATTTTCTCTGGTTTGTCTCGGGTCGAGTCTTTCTTAAAATTTTTTTTATTTATGCACGTCGGGTTCGGGTATGAAGTGATTCGGGTCATTTCGGGTCGGGTACATTTCTTTGGACCCGAGAAGACCTCTAGTGTAAACCCACAGTAAGCGAATCTGTGAGACGTCACTTTTTGTTGATGTTTGAACTGTTTTCAAACAAACGGAGCGTAGCTAACTCCTCCCCCTCCCTTCCATGCTTTCATGAACGTGCCCAACCCCCACCCCAAAATCCTTCTTGTCGTTTATTGGCTGGAACACTTTGTTTTGTTTCGTGATGCTAGGTTTGGCCACTGTGTTTTTATTGCAGTTTGTGGAGCCTGGGCTGTCTACAGAGATCGCCTTTTTTACAGTTTGATCAGCGGACAGGCAGCAAGCAGATAGTGAGGAGATGTTTGCTGTATGTAACAAAGCACCTTTAAAAAAAGTTTAACTTTATGCAAATGTTGAGCGAATTTCTGGAGCGACTACCAATGAGAACGAAGCAGTGGAGTTTACGTCATCCTTCTCTCGTCAGTTACTGGAGTGGATGGTACTCATTTGTTTATGACAACCAGATTTAAACACGCCTCATTGAAAGAGATGGGCGACACACAGCGATAACGTTGCTGGCTGTCTGAACGAGGGGTAAGCCATATTCACATTAGTAGCGACTAGCAAGAGCAGAGCGATGCGATCTCATTAATTTTAATGGAAGCCGGGCCGTATCCGGCGACATGAGGGACAGTGACCATTCAGTCGCAAGATAAAGTTAAGAAAAGCTTAACTTTATGCAAATGATGAGCGACTTTTTTTGGAGGGACTACCAATCAGAACGAAGCAGTGGAGTTCACGTCATTCGTCTCTCGTCAGTTACTAGAGTAAAAGTTACACATTTGTTTTAGACAACCAGATTTAGACACGTGAATGTACCTTTAGATTCTAGATTTTCAAACCGTTGTTAATACATCAATGGAAAACGTATTTATTCCACTTTTAGATTATGCTTAAATCTCTGTTTCAAAAAAATACCTGTAGCCTTTTATGGAACGGCTGAAATTCCATAAGACGTTCCTCAGACGTTGCACAATAAACGTGACATCCGAATATATTCATTATAAATAGTGAATGAAAAGTGAGATTCAAACAAATGTCTATTAGTGAACTAATTGTATACACTATTTATATCGTAATTCGGTCAGAAACGTCAAGATTGTGAGATGAACAAATCGTTTTGGATTAAAAGGCTCGGATATTCCATTTCCTTGGACTTTTGGAGATTTATGAACAATTTGTTTTGGACAATTTCACCGAAGCGGATAAAGGGAATATTTTGAAGGTACATATATATCCTAATAATATCCTAAATCGGCACCGCCCGGTTCAGGTAACTAACAACTAGATTACAGTTTTATGACTGCTAAAAATCATATTATGCTTTGTGTGTGCGCTTAATGGAATCCCGAAAGTCTAAGCTTTACAACGATGTGCCGCATGACCGTATATTTTGAAGATTTAATGCTTCAAAGTTACAATGACGTAATGCAGCCTCACGTGCAAGGGAGGGGTGTACCGTGTACGGCACAGTGTTCCTTATCAGGTTAAGGTTTTGTGGTGCAGGATCACAAATATTCTCTAGATAGAATTTGGCCAAAATTAAGGGGCGGTTTCCCAGACAGGGTTTATCGTAGTCCCATGCATGTTTGAGCAGTCTTAATAAAACAATACCTTGCACTGACATAATCTTAACAAACATCAGTGCCATTGTTTTGTCACAAAATGCACACCAGTAATGTTTTTTTTTTGTACGGTATGTTTGTATAAACCACTTAAATGTCCTAAAATAGGCAAGGCCAAGTCCTGGATTAATCTAAACCCTGTCTGGGAAACTGATGCTAAATTTCTTACAACCCAGCTGGCTAGGTTTTGGAACAGAGCAAACCTGTATCTACAACACATGTCAGACAAATGAGCGAATATCAATGTTGAAAGACATTATAAAGCAGCAGTTATAAGCAGAATTGTAGGACAACATGCAGAGTGATGGAAGCCAGTCAGATGAGAAGCTGCACCATAGAAGAATGTTAGTGAAACAGCAGATGTGCCGCATGCTACATTTGCACACAGCAGTGATTTTGTGTCCCTTTGACTTTTTTGATCTTTCTGATACCTGTAGCTGATAGGTTCTCGGTGCCATCTTCTTTGTTCTTCCATCCGGCCCCCTTTCCCAGAGCCTGGTATGGACAGGCTTTGTTGACACTGGAGTTCAGATTAGTGCTTGTATCATCTTCACCTTCTCCAATAATCACCAACTCTGCCTGAACGGAGCCTTCGTAGTCCTGGCTGTCCTCTTCTGCATTCTGGTAGCCCATGAAGATCATGGTGATGGGCTCATCGGACGGCACAGCGTTCAGAACGCTGGGCTTGGAGTCCTCAGAGCAGACCGAGTCTGGCCTGCTAATGTCAGAATTCAGGATTCTCCTGTGGTTCTCTCTTGGATCGTAATAGTGCTCGTGCATTTCCTCTATATATAACTCAGGATTGTAGCTGTTGAGAAAATACTCTTCTGGCCTATCATTGTAATTGGGCATGGGCAAAAGAGGAACTCCATGGTCCATATCCTCGGGGTAATGTACACTGTCGCTGTAAACAAGTTCAGGCCATGCAGACAACTCCACACTGTGGGGATCCTGGTATCCATTGGATTGGTGGCTCTCTCTTTGGGTCTTTCTGGGGGATGACTGTGGTGTATGGGAAACGCTGAAAGGATGTAACGCTTCTTTCTGTACGTGATTGGACCTCTTCTTATTTTCGGAAGCCTGTCTGAGGAGCTCCTCTACCTCTACGGGACTGAGTTCATTTACTCCGTTCGCCCCAGGCTGACTGCCGTCTGTGCGCAGAGCGTAGACGGTTTTCCGGCCATCATCATAGACTTTGATGCCCCTCTGCTGAAGCTCTTGGGGAGAAATGGTGGAGGTGGAGATGACCTGGCTCTCACCCGTGCGCAAATCCTTCTGAACATTAATTTCCATGGCTAACAAAGCTGCGAAGGACAATGAATATGCTTTGTAATATGCTTTAAAATTGTTTAAATGAAATGTCTTTATACTGTACTTCAGTTTACCAGGTTTGGCTTGGTCATTTTTGGCCTCTGCATCCAGGTCTTTCTTCTTTCTCTGATTTAATAAAGGTGTGTTGGGCTTTAGCATATTTTGCATTGTTGAATGAACATGGATTGGCTCTGCAAAAATATATTTCATTAAAAACACTGCATTTCATGATTTGAATAATTCATATAATTATTCTTTACTCTGACTCTACATGAAGCGCAAAAGATCAATATTATTTATTATGTATACATCATTTACTATTCATATATTTATTAGCTTATGATATGAACATTTTAACACAAAATACATTGGTTATTTGTTTTATGGTCTGTTTAGCATTGTGACTGTGATACAGGTTTGTTTTACCTGACATAAAATCTGCATTCACTGCCTGTAAAAAAATACAAAAATATGTCTTAAAGTTTGCCTTACAATTTGATTTCTAACTGAATAAATTTTGCATATCAGAATAATCAGATGTTTTAGCACATTTAAAATGTACAAATATACAGTACTGTGCAAAAGTCAAAAGGACACCATCGCCAGCTTTGTTGTTTTAGCAAAGTTTTAATGTCCATCCATATTTAGATTAGCTCATCACACGAACGGAGGCAGACGAGAAGTTGTGGTTTAAAAGTGCATATTTTTAATTTTTCATGCCAACAATGACAAACGTTTCGCTAGATAGGACCCTCATGCCTCGTTCCGGATCGTTTAGAGTCCTTTGAAACTGCGTTGAAACTGCAATTTTAAACTGCATTAAAACTGTTACATGTTTGTGTCCATTAAAATGAGAAAAATCCTGGAATGTTTTCCTCAAAAAACATAATTTCTTCTCGACTGAACAAAGACAGACATCAACAGTTTGGACGACATGGTGGTGAGCAAATTATCCGGATTTTTTTTAAGAAAATGGACTAATCCTTTCATACACATTTCTTATATTTTCTGGTTGTATTCCAATAAAGAGACTGAGAAATAATTATATATGATCACTATACCATTGCAAAAACAACAAATCTAATGGTAGCATGGTGGCCTAATACTTTTGCACAGTACTTTATGTTTTGTTGTTTCATAAGCAGTGTACCTTAATTATTTCTTCTGGAGACTTTTCAATAGCTTTAAGCCTCTTCAGTATCAGCCCCTCATTTGTTGATATAATCATCTCTTCTCTCTCCAATGTTTCAATCTCCTTCTCTATCCTACAAAACAAAAGTTCAAATAATGACTCTCTAAATCTGCCATTGTTGTTTATCCCCTCATTTCTGTGGGAATCCTGTAAACACCCTGGCACACACACACATTAGACTGGCATCTGTTACCAGGTCAGTTCACACAAGTGTGTCATTCCTGACAAAGCACCTGTCACTCTGTTCACACTTATCTGAATGACAAACCTAGAATGTGCAAGCAGAATTCTCATTGCTAAGAGACATGCTACACCCAATATGACACATCCACAATACTTGAGATTATTAAGTGATTATGAAAGCAATTTAAAGAAAATGTTGATAATAAACTTGAATTTACTTTAGAAAGACTGATGTGAGCCTGTAATCATCAGTCTGAATTATTTCCCATATTCATGTATATGTAACAGTAGCAATATTTGTGCCTGGGTGTGCCCTGCATGTGCCCTGCATGTAGCAGTCACGCAAGGACAAGGGCATTGCTTTTTTTGGATTTCCTCTCTGACCTCATTGTAAGCACAATGCTATGCAGTCACAAAGCATTGCACCCTTCTTGCCTCATGCTCCACTCTTATTGGTCGATGATGTCATTATAGGGCAGCACAGGGTAAAAGCCTTGGGCCTACCCCTGAGGTACACTGAATTAAATATAACACAAAGCTTCATGAGAATTAACCCTAAGGGTTCATACAGATCATACAAAAAATGATTCAAGTGTACTTAAAAGTTCAATATACTTGACCTGCCATGACATGGCAATGAATTAACCAACGAATAGTTTAATACCAAACAAGACATTGTAATACATCAAAACATTTTACCGATGTATGTTGCTCTTGAGAAGTTTGGTTTGTTGTGCATCTTCCAGAGCTTTTTGTGTTTCATGTGCATTATTACTGTTCACCCCATCACAGAGCCAGAGATCTCTCATGGACCTTTTCTTTAAAAGACAAAAAAAATACTTCAAAGATGAAGCAACCTAATAATGCTGACTTACAGATAATACCAGATACTAAAAAATTATATTTGAAACAAAAATAAAAATTGTTTGCAACCAATCTAACATAATAAAGGTACCTTGACATGCTGAAGCTTTAATTTCTCCCTGTCAATCTCCAGTCGTTTCTGGGCAATTTCTTCTTGGATTTTTCTCTTATTCTGTGGACAAATATAATAAAATGTTTGATTGGGTCTAATATTCAACATACTATTGTTATTACTTTATATGCCTGTTCTGCTCATCTAAGAAGTTTTAATACATTTAGTATTGCAATAATGAGAGATTGATTATCCTATTCATTACATGGTTATTTAACAAATAAATATGTGGACAAGCAATATTAATTGTATAATCCATGCTCATAGTCATATGGGAGCTATGAAGCTAGCACAGCTATGTAAAAACTTATTTGCTGGGGACAATAGTCATTAATATAGGTTAGCTATTACTATATAAATGATTATTCAAAATATTAATTAGAATTACAAGTGTAATTTTAATTATAAGTATTTAGAAAGCTGAAAATCACACAGCTGAGCTGAGACAGACTTACTGTAATGGCTTGAAGACGCTCCTTTAACAGTTCTGCTTCCTCCATTCTGCCTCTAAACAATTGAAAGAGAAACATTTATTTATATGACTATACACTTTTATCTATAGGCTCTTTTTTGTGGATAAAAGTTTTTCAGACTATAAAAAGGTAAGAAAGATTGAAAAGGTTAGTTGCAAAACCATCCAAGTGTGTCTGACATTTTTTGTAAATAAGCATTTTTTTTTTATCAGATTCTGATAAAAATAGATTCTGCCAACAATACAGTATTTCTAAATGTCCCAAGGCCAGAATTGAGTGGATTTAAATCGAAAGTATTTTTGATGAACATAATACGTGCTGAGAGCATTCGGTTATCTCATTTTTGATAAAGTTGGGATTTAGCTTTTGCATCTGAGCATGGTAAGGATGGTGAGAAACAATTAATTATATTTCTGTAAGATATAACAAACATGTCTATGAAGTCTGCTTGGGGGTCAATTACGTGACATTAATTATTTTGTGTCCGTGTGGATAAATTAAAATGTGAAAGAGTTAAAATTTCAAAATAAATTTGCATGTTACTTGCATTCTCTTTTTTGAGGACCAAGTCTAAAATTTCTGGTTTTATTTCATTTTGAAAGAATATTTGGGCGATAATTGCAAAAATGTCAATGTGGCGTAACCGGTCTGTGTCAATTGGTGTAACTAGTATTTTTTTAATTAAAATATAAATATATTCTTAAAAAATGTGGAATAAAATATAATCATCTCGTTTAGTGTAATAAGATTTTTTTACATAAATTTTTACATAATTTGTCAAAGATTATTTAGAAAACAGAGCCGTTTTTCAGCATATGTCAGGACAAATATTACAAAAACACATTTTTACAAAATTTACATTTAGAAATAACAAATAAAAATTTATTTTTAAATGATTTTTGATTACGCCATTAAGGTAAATAAAATATTTAATATTTCTCATTCTTTGGCGCAATTGGCGGTTACACCATTTGACATTTTCAGGTCTTAACTTTCATAAAAATGGTGCAAATGTTATTTTTTATTCCATAAAATCAACATAAATACACTATGTGCATGACAGGATTTGGTTGCTGTGTCTGGGTGGGTGACCTCCTAAAACACTGCTTGGTTTCACTAAGACCAGAGGCAATAACTTGCCCCTTGAAGTAGCTTCATACTTCATTCAGAGAGTTATTGAAAGTTATTGCACTTCACAATATCCTGCAGTCCTAGCATGAAGTAAGGCAAAATAACGCATAAATCACCAGGAAGAAATTTCAATTCATCTGCCTCTACATAACCTACCAACGTTTGTAATATATTGTTCAATTTTAGGACAAACACAAGTCATTAGATTGACTTGAGCCTGTGGGTCCTCAGGCTGCTCTTTCATTTTCCAGGAAATGTGAGACTGACTCCAGACTTCCTGTCTCTCTGTATGTTTCATACAGGACATACATACACACTATCCAGTGCTGACTCAACTGCACTCTGCTCATCTGCTTTAGATATAAGGTGGTGCACCACCATATATAGTAGTATAGTAGTAAATATAGTAAAGGTATACATTATAGTAAAATCAAGTTTTGACTGAACAGTTTAACTGCTAACTGTTGCGTTCAGCATAAAAATCCCAAAGATGACTCAAAGAGTTAGAGGAGTAGAAATGAGTTTCTGTATACAATAGATAAACTCTTGTCAAGAATTTCACTGGACTCAGGCACAATCTAAAAGTAGCAATCAAATCACCATACAGTGATTACAATAAATATGTGAAATTACTATTAAAACCATTAGCTGATAGTAAATGTATAAAAACAAACATGCACAAATCTAAATGTTTCTTTAAACATAATGCCCTTTTGGTCTGAAACCCATTGCATTGCACCCATGTTCACAATATGCATGGATTCAAAAAGGCACAAAATAAATTCTTACAGTTTGTTTTTGGATTATCCATACTTACAGATCATTGAAAAGCAATTGAAATGTAAATTTTACACCACTTTAATACTTTTACATATTGCTCAGATCCAAAGCAAACCTTTTGGGAAACAAAAATAACCTTATGAATAGCTATAGCCTACATCTCTTTATTGTGTAAACTCAATTTACTTTGCATGCCTTTCCTGCGCATGGTCAGTTTCTCTGTTGGTTTGTCTGAAAGTAAGTTTCTTATTAATCTCCTCTAATCTGATCCCCAGTGAGTTAAGATGTAAATCTCTTGTGGCATCTGCTGCCATTACAGTATGTCGGCTGTAACTGTGTCTTCTACATTAAAATCATATAAATCTGATCAGGGAAATTTCCATAGACTTCTGAAACATTTATGACATTCGGGAAAGTGTCGGAGACCCCTTTAATTTCCTCCATTTTAAACAATACAAAACCTAAAACACGATTGACGTAGGTTAGCGATGTGATTAAATACTTGTCCTTGCATCCTCAGTAAAAAAAGAGTTAAATAAAAGAGAACAACCTACCGTTTTGTTGAAGATGAACAGTTATCCAGGAGTGTTTTCTAAGTTCACGCGCATAAAGAGTCCACACCAGCGCTACTTTAACGACAAGAGCGCGCGCAGGTGGTTTAGGTCTGATTGACAGTCCTCCGCTTAACCAATGAGATGCCAGTGAGCTTCCACGAGCCACCACAGAAGTGTCACGTATCTAGTCGTATGTGAATGACTGAAATGAACGACAACAGTTGCAAAAGTATGGCCCATCCCCTCAGGCTAAGTCCATGTGCTTGTGTTTCTCTTTGTGCAGACAGAGCAAGACAAAACTTTTATAAAAAAACAACACTGCTAAAATGAATTTCTTAATTAGTTTTTTTACTCGAAAAGCAAAGATGTCAAGTCTTGTTTTCTGAATAAATATCAGAATGAAACGAGAAAAATTTGCCAGTGGGGAATAAAAAATTAACTTAAGTTACAGTTGAAGTTTATTTTTCTTGGCCCTTCATTTCTTGTTTTAAGCATAAACTGTAAATTTTGTACTGAAGAACTGAAAAAACAGATCTTTTGAATGTGTTGCTTGTTGAGAAGGTTTATACAGGCACAGGCTATACAAAGAAATATTAGGACATTAAGGTGTTCAGTAATGTCCCTTCACTGGACATGACCTTACAATAGCTTTCAGAGCTTCTTTCAAAAAAACAGTGTCACAAATCATTTTGACGTGGAGCAATTTCAAACTGCAGTCAAGTGTCAGACATTCCTACATGCACTAGACTGTTTATTCACACTAGCTGTAAAAAATTAGACCCACACCAGGATAAGACATTCCTACTGCTGCCTCTAATGAAGCAAATAAAGAGTGCAAAGATCCTCCATATAGACTTCCCACTCACACTGATATATTGTAGTCCAGTACTGTATTTATATTTTATCTGAATGCAACTTTTTATTTATATATTTTTTTAAATAGTCGCATTTATAGGCCTGTTTAGTTGGCTTTATTGCAACACATAACATGAGTCAAAGTGAAAAAACAAAATCTCTCAAGAACTTTTGCTCTGTTTGTTTTAGAGATAACCTACTATATGTAATATAAAACTAAATATTAGTGCACCAAGCCACTCTGCAGTAACTTTCTGTCATGAAATGACACATGGTTTAAGATATTCAGGGTATGTGTGAGGTAGGGCATTCAAAGGCTCTTGCCCTGGTGACAGCTGAGGTCAACCAATGTATTTACAACTGGGAATAAATCAGCACTGATTATCAGACTACTAAACTGCAAATCAGCTATAAATGTTTTGACAACATGTGGTTTAATTTTTTTCTGTAAAGAGTTCAAGGCAGGAAGAAAGTATAAACATTTCATTCTTTAAACAATTTAAAATTTGTGTTCTGAAAAAACTGGTAGGCTTTTTTGACCTATAATACCATATTATTACAATGTCATTCTTAAAACTGGAAATTAAATTTGGAAATCGCCATTTTAAATGTATGCAAGCTTTGATTTTGTACACAAAAGCAAAGTTTGATTTTATTGCTATTGTATACAAGAATTGTTAACCCTTATGTGTTGTTGGGGATGTTTTCATTCATTTTTACTCTTAATTGGGCCACAACTTTCTCTCTGTTTCAGCAAATTGAATGATTTTTGGTGACGTATCTTATATTTACATATATTTTAAGAAAATACTTTAAAATTTTTCAAAAACTCAACGATATACCATGGGCAAATTTACTACCCTTTCGTGTTGTTAGTGGATGAAAACAGTGCAATATTGCAATATTAAAACATCCACTAAATTCAACAGCTATACAAATGTATCAGATGAATATATTTTCCAATTTTTTTTTAATAAATCTGTAAATCAACCTCAGTACTGATCAAAAACTACAAAAGCTTCACAAAAATTCCATGATTTAAACTCTTTAATTGCCAAGTTCATAAGTGGTGTCACTGAATTGGGGGAACACACACACAAAATGACTGATTTTCAATATAAAAAGTGATTGTGTTTTTTTTTTACCTTTTTCACAGTCTTGAACATGTCAAAAATGAGTAAAAACATTGGCTTTTATGTATTTTTAGTTTTTGTATAGAATCAGTTTTTATTTTTTTCTCCCTCATTTATTGTTAGTGGCTGTTTTTGCCCCATTTACTTCTATTATAACCACAGTTTTTGATTACAGAGCTATGACACCTTTTTATCATGCATTTTTGAATAATGGTGTTTTTTCCTTTTGCTAAGAAGTCAAATGTGTCATTTTTATTGTTAATCACCATGTGGCACTATTAACCCTTTAGTAGGCCTAGTTTCTATGCATGGTGTGTAGTGTTTTACACCATTTATACTTTTATTAATCATTTAAATGGTTATATGTCATTTTTGTCATATATATACAGTACATCTATAGGTGTCACATGTTACATAGGACATAAGACATTTGTGGTAAAACAACCAAGCAGTCACCACTATAAAAATGGACTGAAGACTACCCTAACTTTTGAGCTCTGTTGCCAATTCATTAAAAGTGACTTCTGTTAGCCCTTTAGCCTCAAGAGCCTTTATTGACACAGTACTTATAGAAAAATATCCAAAGATAAAATTCTAATGGGGGAGGGGGCAATGAGTAGGATTTTTTCATGACATTAGTTGACACCTCCGTCTCCTATGCAATATTAAAAGACAGAAAAAGTGCACAGAACAAGATATCAATATAGTTTATGTTTTAACAGTGTAGCAGTAACTACTTGGTTTTGATAAACCTTATCATACTTTATACATCATACAGACAGTATGAGTATATATTAGGACAGTAAGTCAAACTTTACCCAAAACTATCCTTACAGTTCAGTGTTGTTGCTGTTGTCATTAATTCCACAGCAGCTTGTCATTAGTTTGTGACGTGTAAAGTTTACAGCTTAGGATGGCCTGTCATGTAAACCAAATGTGAATATAAAGTCTGAATTGCTATTTTAATGTTTAATGCATTTGGCAGACATTGTTATGCAAAGTGACATACAGTGCATTACAAGTGCACTTATCAGTATTTGCATTCCCCGGGAACTTAACCTATGACCTTTGTGCTGCTAAAATAATGCATTATCAATTGAGGAACATAAACATTGAGGAAGAGTAATACTATGGGAACTAAATAAACTAAAGACTAAATCCTTCCTAATATTTTCGGATGTAACTGCTACAACACAGATTAACATATTTGGCTGTTGCAACTTATATATTTCATATATTTATCTGTACATTACCAGTAGATGGCGTTGCTCCTCATCAAATGACCCAGGTAGTGCAATAACAAAAGCATCATAGAAATAAATTGTCTTAAATAATAAAAGTGACCTGACCTCCCAGTCCAATGATGCGTTAAAACTATTAAAACAACAGTGCAGGAACCTTCGAAAAAATAACCTTATCTTGTCTATCAGTCATCTGGGCTTAAAAAATACTGGATTTGCTGAACCACATGAGCAGACAATTCAATTTGCTTTTTAATGTCTCTCACAAGGCCACAGTCTCACATTGTAGGTTTTGGGGCAATGCCAAATAACACTTGCCTTTAGATAGAGGCTGTGATAATTACACACCAACTCCTAACTTCCCACACACACACACACGCATGCACGCGCGCACACACACACACACACACACACACACACACACACACACACACACGCACAATAACATCTACTGACATCATATGACTTAAAGGCATAACTGTTTGCGTTATTAATAATTCAAAGCTGAACACTGTATATATTAAAAGATTGTTATTTGCAGGAATATGACTGTATCTGGGCTGTGCTGTGTCAAGCTGAGTCGTCTATTGCAGTGAATGACGCTCCAATTGCTTCAGTGGCATGGTTGCTATGGTGAAATTTCATATGGGCAACAGTGGGTTGCATGTTCTCTAGTGCCCTCCGCAGTATGTCATGCAGCTAACTATGAAAATGCTTTGAAAAAGGGATGGAAAATGGAAGATTTTTTTATTCCACAGTCAGTAAACATAATTTTACATCTCTCTCTCATTCTCTCTCTCGCTCTCTTTCTACTAATCTCAGTTATCACAGACAGTACATCATTTTTCATAATGAAAAGAGATTTAATGGAATTGGCAAAGGGACTCTGATTGATTTCTTTCCATGAAATAATGAATATTATGTGGATGTTACAGTGTATGCAGTATGTCATACTAACAGCCATGCATAGGAAATATTGATTGAAAACAGGAGGGGAGCCACCCATAAAATGTCACATCTGTAAAGTCACAGCACATAATATTTCAGATCATTTTTATGTGAATCATAGATCATCACATTTGAGTCTGTTCATATTTCCTTTAGTAATATGTAGCTGTCATTCTTAATCAAGCCAAGGAGCATTCCAATTGAGAATATGAAACGCAAACCCAGTTCCATGTGTGAGAAAAAAAAAACATATTTTAAACACACAGTTACATGCAGATTGCCATTTAAACACACATACTATGTTCTCTAAAGCTTCAGTGCCTGCAAACTATGTCTAATAAGTGTCATTCGTGAATGACATACAGATCACTAAGGCTCTCAGCAGGTTGTATTTTGTCACATCTGTCTTCGACAGTTTTAGAGGATCAGTGCCACCTCATTCGCTTTCTGCCATCATACAGGTGGGACACCATTGCATTTGCAACGGTACAACCAATATGAGGTTTTGAATTAAAGATCTTCTAAAGGTCTGTAGAAACACCACCGAATTCAAGTCAAAAATAAGGTGTAACTTTTTTAAATACAGGCTGTATTTTTTCAGTTTTGTTCATGCCCAGCATGGGGGCTGAATGTTTTATATTTTGTTTAGCAGCTGACAGTTAAGGGCAGATTTGGTATAATAACCTAGATTGAACAGCACGTGTGTGTTAACAGAAAGGTTTTTACATATGTGCATTCTCAAAGCCTGTATGTGCATTCTTGTACCAGGATTTTGAATCTCACATGACCCACATTACATCTTTATACAGTACATACAGTAATATTTGATAACCATACTGCATAGTTAAAGGGGACATACCATGAAAATCTGACTTTTTCATGTTTAAATGCTCGAATTGGGTCCCCAGTGCTTTTATCAACCTAGAAAATGTGAATAAGATCAACCAGTAAGTTAGTTTTGGTAAATCATTTTCTGCAAGCATGTGAAAAAGTAGCTCATTAAAATTTGGCTCCCCCAGTGATGTCAGAAGGGGACAATGCTGCCCCTTAATCTGCACTATCCAACCACGCCACTGCAATTTAGTGCAGAGATTAGCTCATTTGTATGTTAAATGACACACACAAAATGGCTCACACCTACAAAGTGACAATTTTAACATGTTATAATAAATGATCTATATGATATTTTGAGCTAAAACTACTCTGGGGACAAGATTTATTTGACATCTTAAAAAAGTCTTGTGAAATGTCCCCTTTAATATTAAAAATTGTAAATTGCAAAACAGACACCAATAACAAGCCCCAAATCAAATCTCTGGGGTAAAAGGAAACAGAAACTGGCGCAAAACAGACACCAATAACAAGCCCCAAATCAAATCTCTGGGGTAAAAGCATAAACAGAAACTGGCGCATAAACAAAAAACCCCATGGTGCACTGCACACTATGGAGAGAAGCATATAAAACAGAGTGAGAGGAGAACAAACCCACAACATACGATAATGTCTATTACTTCATTACCAACACTTGCTTTCAGATGGGCTTGTTTGACAAATTCAGATGGATCGCAGACTAGAATTGAAGGAGGTTTTTATAGGCCCTCCTATTGTATTTCCGCCAGTAAACCGTTGTTATTAAAAACTCTATTAAAGGAAAACACCACCGTTTTTCAATATTTTACTATGTTCTTACCTCAACTTAGATGAATTAATACATATACACTGTAAAAAATGTCTGTAGAAATTACAGTATTAATGGGTATTACTGGCAACTTACTGTAGATTTTACATTTATGTTATTTACTGGCAACATTTTGTTCAAAGTTAAATGAACATGAAATATTTTTTGACTTTATCTTCTACAGTAAGTTACTGGCAACCAGCTGCAAAATTACAGCAAATTTTTTAGAGTGTACCTTTTTTAATGCATGCACTTTTAATCTTTGTGCAGCGCCTCATGAATGTGTTAGCATTTAGCCTAGCCCCATTCATTTCTATGGCTCCAAACAGAGATGAATTTAGAAGCCACCAAACACTTCCATGTTTTCCCTTTTTAAAGACTGTTACATGACACGAGTAAGTATGGTGGCACAAAATAAAACTTTTGTTTGGAGCCATAGGAATGAATGGGGCTAGGCTAAATGCTAACACATTCAAGAGACGCTGTACAAAGATTAAAAGTGCACGCATTGAAAAAAGATAGGTATGGATTAATTCATCTAAGTTGAGGTAAGAACACAGAAAATATTGAAATATTGTTTTCCTTTAAAGGTAACAGGAGGAAGAAATGGCATATAGTCTTTTGAATTCATAAATATACCTGCTTAGCCAAAATCAAATCACCTTATACACAAGAAACATAATAATCATTAGCAAACTAGCTCACCTAAAAACTCAACGAGTCTCTTGCTCATGCTGCGAGAGACCATAAAGATGAAAAATAAATATGAGAGATAAATTAGTGCAGCATTCCGGAGGGAAAAATCTAGATTAAGTGCTAATTTTCGCAATACAGTACAGTGCACATCTCTTTCCTAGATTCACAAAGGGATTAATGATATTACAACAGCCAAACAACTTCATTGACATTGCAGGTTGTGCTCATCTTCATCTTTGCACGAACACAGCTTTACAACTTGTTTATGCTTTGTGTCTCCCAAGGCAATACCATTAAATTAGGAAAAACTGCAGGAAACAGAAATACAATTTCCTCATTGAGTTACTGAAGGGGTTTTCATTTTGCGGTTAAACCCCAGGCTCACCATAATGGGCTGGCTTCCATTAAAAGTTGAGGTTTATTTGCCTGCCTCGGTTGTTTAATCTGGTGTTTGTAACCGCACACATTTTCAGCTACAGTACAACGTGGAAAAGAAAGGCTTAAGCGTAGGTGTTCTGTCCTTCTGGTAACCTCAAGCTGTCTGAATGAGGTTTTTGCGTCTTTTGCATCTCAAACGTGAAGGTAAAAACAGTGTCTGAACCACATGTTTTTTTCGGATTCAAAAACAGCAAGGCCACTGGCTACACAATGTGCACTCATCTTAAGGGGAAAAAAAAAGCATTGATTGAAAACACTCTCGCTTTATCCAGAGTCTGCTGCGGAGTTGCCATGGCAACCTCGCAGAGATGGCAAACTTGCAGTTCTTTTCCTCACATTTTCAGTATGTGGTGGTTAAGTAGGACAGTGAGTGTGCATTGTGTTCAGCTAATATCACAATCATTTCCTGTGTTTATAGCATGTGCAGGATCAACAAAGGTAATGGTACATGCACTATAGCTGTCTTGGTGTGTGTCTTAAACTTGAGAAATGCTGCCTTTCAGGTAATATATGCTGTACAAAAGTAGACACATATGAATTTAATGTTGCTGTTACATTCAGCTGGTTGATTTTTAGGGCAGGGAAGCTACGGATGATTTCTCGTAATCAGTGGTTGGTGTAATAGTGTCTGAGCAGTTATTGAAAGCTGAATCTGAGGAGCTCATCTGTATTTGTTCTGGATCATTAGACAGGATGTGATCATTTCTTAGAAGCCTGCAACCAGTTTCCAGAATCCACCTTCATACTGAAAAGCTGCCTGTTGAGTCACTGACCGACTGGGCAGTGATGCAGCAAGACAGCTGCCATGGGTCTCAGGGTCAACCAGTTTGTTTTGTATGGCATGCAAGCAAAGTGTGCGAAAGTAAAGCATAGAATATTCGCATCCTGCAGAGAATATGGTATAAACAGTTTAAAAAAAGATGTGACATGCCATATTGGCAAGAAAATGCAAAGTGTATTAAGGGAGAGACCTGCTGTGCTGAGACGTATCTCGACTGCCATGGGTGTCATCTCAGTTAAAGAAAAAGAGCTAATGTTTTCCACCTTGGCAGGTCATGCCTGACAACCATGAAACGGACTTGACATGGTGTCTCCCACCACTGCTTATTTGTGGAGGATGCTTTATCTTTGCCAGATGACCCCTCCATCTGTCTTCAGTTGGTCCTCGAATGAACCAAAACTGAGGAGTCCTTGTGACTTTTAATATAAGAAACATTGCTTAGAGCATCTGGTAAATCTAGATTTAGGTTATGACATCACTAATAATGGAACCAAAAGACCAAAAGTCCTTGAGCATTGTAGACTGTATAGACCATCAGGGATTTTGTGGCAAGTTGCTTTGCCCAAACGACAAGCAAGTAATCTAGGAGACAGATGGTTTGGATGTATGTTATGTTATTCTCTGCCAAATAACATACTGAATAAACACTGTGTGGTTTACTTTGTCACTTACTTTAGTTTGAAATGACAGAAGAGATTAAGAACATTAAAGGGACACTCCACTTTTTTTGAAAATATGCTCATTTTCCAGCTCCTCTAAACAATTGATTTTTACAGTTTTGGAATCTATTCAGCTGATCTCCGGGTCTGGCGCTAACACTTTTAAGCATAGCTTAGCATAATCCATTGAATCTGATTAGACCATTAGCATCGCGCTCAAAAATAACCAAAGAGTTTCAATATTTTTCCTATTTGAAACTTGACTCTTCTGTAGTTACACTAAGACCGACAGAAAATTAAAAGTTGCAATTTTCTAGTCAGATATGGTTAGGAACTATACTCTCATTCTGGTGTTCAATCAAGGACTTTGGTGTCGTAACATGGCTGCAGGAGGCGCAATAATATTACGCAGTGCCCGAAAATAGTCCCCTGCTATTAAAAGTTACTAAGGGGACTATTTTCGGCTGCTCCGTAATATCATTGCGCCTCCTTAGTACACAATGCAACAGAGGAGTCAAGTTTTAAATAAGAAAAATATCGAAACTCTTTGGTTATTTTTTAGCGCGATGCTAATTGTCTAATCAGATTCTATGGATTGTGTACACTTTTCAGTGCTAGATTAATAAACATTCAATCTTTTATAGTAGGTGACAAGCTGGACTATGTTTTAATGCTGTAGTTTTAACCTAGAAATTATACTTGGCCTTAGGGTAGAGACAATATGTGCAAAGTCCTAATGACAAGCTTGTAAGCAATAGAGTAGAGCTCCACACAGAGAACTCGACAGTATTTGCAGCATTGTTAATCCGTTTCTTTCAAATGTTTCAGATTCTTTGTAGCTTTGGTCTCTGATACATAACAATCCTCTTTATTCTTTACAGGGCTCTTACGCTGCACTCCTAACACAATGTCTTGCTCCTCAGGGGATGCTGTATGAGATGAAGGAGGGTAAGAATCTCTTCCTCAATTTAGGTCAGCTTTCTGACCTACTTAAGACCCACTGATTGGACTCAACACGGTTAACCAGACCCATTTTCCTGGAGGAATGTGTTTTATCCAAAATGGGTAATACCCAATGTAAAACATTACATTTTGAGATATGAAGTGATATGAAGAGAACCGTTTCTTGTACTATCATAACATGTGATTTGTAAAAGCTAGACAGTGCATTTGCTTAAGATGTAGGCTACCTTAAAGGTGCACGGTGTAACTTTTAGGAGGATCTCTTGACAGAAATGCAATATAATGTACATAATGTATAAAGACCTACACAATGAACTGTGAAGGCCGATTTATAGTCATGCGTAAGCTCTACGCCGTAGGTTATCCATAGCCTCTGCGTAGCCTGAGATGCACCTCGTAAAATTTTTAACAGCGCGTCAGTTCTACGCGGACCGCAAGAGCGGTGATTGGTCCACCAGAACCCGTCCCATCAAGTAAAAAAAAAATCTGCATCATAGGTATTTCCGTTTGCGACGGTGAAAACAGATGGGCTAAGTTGAGGAGTGATTTAGCTTAAACTGCAACAAAAGTGGCTGTTTATTTACTTCCATCATTGCTGGTCTTCTCAAACCATACACAACAAGTTGCTGTTTCTTCTTCGTTTGTGAGTTAACTTGCCAAGGTGCTTCTTCATTGACGGTCGTGCTGCTACTATGGTTACACGCGAGGATAATGCCTACCAGCGGTCTGCGCGTGTGTTTGCACGTCAACGCAAAAGTATAAATGAAAACCGACGCGGAACCTATGCCGTCGCTGCTACACCATAGAACCTTCGCACAACTACAACGAGCCCTTTATGATTTTAAACCTTAGAATGAGCCATTTTTATCTATATTCTCAGACGATGACATGTTTGTCCTGTGGTGGCTACCATAGCTTCTCTATGCATTTCGAAAGGGAGCCGGGAGCTGTGGACTGAGCCAATTCCCAATCTCTGCCACTAAAATCTACACACAGCACCTTTAATGCTAACTATGCTAAGTTTGCATTTACTGGTCTTAGCAAACAACCTTATAGTTTCAATTGGGGATAATAAAACTTTTTCAATTTAACTTTAAATTCATTTATGTATAAATAATAAAGATACGCATAAGCTTTTTTGACTTGGCCAGAAACCACAAAGCAATCATGCAGAACTTTCTAGCAGTGCACTAACAACTACTCATATCACTTTAGCAACTGAAAACCTTACCATGTTGGCACACATATGCCCAAAAATTATGGTAGAGATTTAATACATTTAATAGCTGTTCATGGGATCATGCAAGAAGACAGCTTCAGAAAAAATGCTTGTTTTGGATGTAATCCCAAACATTTATTTCAATATATATTAAGACATATCATCCTCAGTCAAAATACATTTCTAATCAAAATCCCACAAAGGCTCAAATATTTATCTGTCAACATATTTTAAATGTTCAGTCGAAACGCCATTTCACTGATATACCATATCAGGTTGAGATCACTATAACAAAGCAATTGTCTTTATGACACTCAAATAATAACCCTGTAACCTCTCATATCTAAACTTAATTTAAACCAGTGGTTCTTAAAGTGAGATTGTGCCAGGAGGGCCCAGTTTTATAAAATTTTAATTGATACTTTATTAATCCATTAACTACTTATAATGTAATATATATTTTGTTTTATTACAATTCTTAGTTTAAGATGTTTTATTTCATAAGTTTTCTTTTTTTGGAGGGGGCAACCTACACAAACGAAGGCCGACATTCCAAAATATTTGAAAACCACTGATTTAAGCTGTCACACAAGTGAAAGTTACAAATATCTATTTACAGGGTACAAAGATTTCATAATTATTCAGTTGATTTACCAGAATGATTTTAAGTATAAATCAAGTTACCACCCATCACTATTAAAGATAAAGAATTTACAAAAGAAAAGCGAAACAAAACAAATTCTTACAGTAAATACAGTAGTAAATCACCATGCATATGTAAGGACAGGTTAAAGCCAGAGTTTGTGAAACAATTATACTGTACAAGCATATATATAAAACCTTTAAAATGTGTTGTTTCTAATTCACTCTGTTAAAACCGACACATCAAAATATAATAAACAAAACGTTTAATAAAAAACAACATCATATAAATCAAACTGTACATGAATCAACTAAATGTACCCATCAATTTGTTAATAATACATTCTTATTTGGCAATCTTTTACAATATGATCCTAACAAGGATGTAAACAGTGTGCTAGAAATACAAATACACAGTTAAGAACTGTTTAGAAATACACGTCACACAGGACAAACCCTAACATTGTATATTTGGGGTATTGTATGAAAATGTGTTAGTAGGCAGCATGTGTTGTCATGCAATGACTGTGCCAACTGCCCATTGCCATTTGGTGGCACAGATAGTGGTTATTTAATGTAAATACACACTTCAAGACACCTATCAATTCTGCACCATTACTAAAGCAACAAGTGTACTTTGCTCTGCACAGTTCTCGCAAGACACAATTATTCACTAGCTAAAAAGCATATAATTTGTTGAGGCACTCTATGAATATGATTAGTATTTTTTAGATGCTTAAAAAAATAAGAAATCAATTCCCAATTTGGGGCGATCCTATTGCTCTTAAATTGTGAAATTCACTGCGATGTGAAGCAGCGTGGACTATGAGTCATTTGTTTATGCCCACACACTTTAAAATGGAGAGGAGGATGCACCTTCAGTGGCTTTATAACTTCATTATGTCAGACTAAATGGGGGAAAGGGATTCACAATACTTTGCTGTAAATATACAGCAATAAGTCATAAAGACAATAACAACGAGGTTGCAAATCAATAGCTAAGATACTAGTACAAGAAAGTTATATAATATAAAAAGGCAATATGACGTTAATTTCTTAAGAATGTAATGTTCTCTGCATTATAATATTAAAAGCGGAGTCTTTCTAATCATTTATTGTCTCTATGCCAGCAAAGAGCGCTTTCAGCTGTCTGAATGAAAATAGCTCATTCATGGTCACCAAAACACACAGTGCATGTGGTTAAACAAGTCCCCCAACCCATCTCCGGCGAACAAAACATCTCTGTAAACATCCATCACAATAACATTCTCTTATTCGCCTAGGAGCTCTAACCGAACGCCTAGCAAAAATGTTTCATTGCCGACTATTGAAAGCAATTATCAGCCATAAGCAATGAGTGGTTTAGTACATACAGTATACAAATAGTTATATTGAGAAAATATATATAAATGTACAAAGTTGTGGTATGAAATTGTTTTTGAAAGCACCCACGTTGCCATGAGACAACAGACATATTCCAGCAAGACGACAGATCCGATAACAAAGCTTTATGTAGTTTAAATGAAATAGGCAGAACACACGATCACCTTTACCAAACAACCTCAAATTTCATATTTTGTGCTTATTAAATGTATTAGTAACAAGAGACCAAGAGAATGTAATGTAGACTGAAAATGCACAGCGCTGCCTTGTTCTATAGAGTATAGGTTTGTCAATGTGGATATCCAGATTGGCTCTACTCAGTGTCCCACAGAGTATCAAGTCTTTAAAGTTTAGAGAGCAAGGCAACTCTTGGGAATGGTCAGGAGAAAAGAGACACCCTTCACTCTTTGAATGTCAAAATGGGGGGAGGTGTAGGAGAGGACTTAAAAAAGTGAGGCAGGTTCCTGGTGTTCTCAGGACTGGGTCCTCTGTCTGGTAGCAGGATGATGTTGCCCTTTCTGCGTAGGGTGGAGTCTCGACTAGAGGTGGTGGAGAGCGTTTCCGAGGTGGCTTCGCTGCTCCCTTCCACCGGCGTGACTCGTATGGTCGTGATGCTCTGTTGATGGTGATGATGGTGAAAATGGGGGTGATGAGGGTTGCTCATGTCAGGTAGACTCCGAATGCCGTCAATGGAGCCATAGCCATCTTTCAACGACTCGCAGCTCTCCGAGTCCCGGTTGAGGTCGTTGAGCTCCAGGGACTGCCGGATGCTGATGCGTTCCTGCGGCTTCCACCTCCAGGAGCCGCTGCCGTCTGTGGATGGTGGTTTAACCACAGGTTTGTTCTTCGGGTGGGCTTCTACTCTAATAATGCCTGCGTTGGGCTCCTGATCCATCAGGGCTTTATAGCGGATGGAGCCGGTACAGCTCACGGTACTGGCATCACTTTTAGGACTGCCGTGCAGCATACCCTGCTGCTTGGACATAGCGATGACCTGCATGATACGCGGCTGGCTGTTAGTCCTGCAGACGGTGCTCTTCTCTGCCACCTTCAGCCATTTAGAGCGGGCACTCCCGCCCCCTCCACCATCATCAGTCTCCTCCTCACAATCCTCCTGAGGGGAAGAGCACGTGTTCTCTTGTGTCTCCTCGGGAATATGCACCAATTGGGAGGAACCTGGTCGTGATTGGATCGATACCCTGGCTCCACCCGCAAGGCCACCTGTATTATTATGATTGGCTAATGGCACAGTGCTGGCGGCAAGCTTCATGTACTGCCCAGGAGGTCCACCACGAAGTTCCCCATCCAAGCCCACAGCAGAGGGCTCCGAACTGCAACGGAGCTCCATGTTGCGTTGGGGAGACTGCCCAGCTTCTGTCTCCATTACCTGCAGCGACATCTTGCGGTTCTCGTTCTTGATTTTCCATTGTGAGAGCAGCTGCTTGGAACGTGTAGAGTCCATGGAGGCATGGATAGCAGCGTGGCGGCGAGGCACCGGTTCCTCAACCCCTGTCGAGTGCACGCGAGGCAGCGTGTTACTGAACGTCACAAAACTTTCTTTGCAGAGTGGGCTTGGTGGCGTAATGCACTCCACCTCTGTGCTTGCCCTCTTCAAGGTCATGGAGCTGTCTCGGGAGGAGGGTCCGCGAAGCAGGATGCTCTCCGAGCGTGCCGAGGTGGGACGTTCTCTCATGCTAAGGCTCTTGGGTGGTAGATAGCGTGGTAGATCTGCGTTCAAGTTGGGTAGTGTTCTCAGAGGCTCTCGCATGGCAGGTGGTGGCACTACTGGTTGGGGCTGTGGTGGAGGTTGTGGTTGTTGCGGTTGCCGGTGATGCTGATGTTGATTCTGATGTTGATTCTGACGTTGATGTTGTGCTTTTAGAGATGTGTCCTCGCTGGTTTTAAAGTTGCCAACTGCGTACAGACCCTAACGTAGACCAGTAAGTTAGCATACCACAAAACAAATCAACAGATGACATTATTATCAACCCATTTAGTACTTATGAGAATTTGAACGTGTCTGTGAAATTCCGACTAATTTTATTCATAATAATGCACAAAATGCATGGAAATATTTGGGTCTTTGGCCTTTCGCAGTCAAATAGTATTACACAGCTAATCCCTTATTCAGATTAAGACACATTATGCAAACTAAACAATAAAACAAGAAACACCTGATGTACTGATTTACCTTTGCTGCTACGATTCTCTTAAGGCGTTTCAGTGAGAAAATTGCAAGCCCTTAGAGCACATTGAGTATAGATGAAGGAAAGAAAGTGTAAGAAGAAAGAAACAGTGGGAGAAATATGAGGGTGTGTGTGTGGGTGGAGAGCAGGAATGGAGCCACAAGGGATTTGCATGTGTGAGCTATTTTAAACACTAATAAAACACCATTGTCTTACTGCTCCACACTAATTGTTCACAATTCTTCTGAAAATTCGGGCTTGATAGAGCACTCCCAAACTTTCACTGGATTATGAAGTGAATTTTCAAGGTTTCTGCGACAGCAGCACTCACCAGGTAAACAGCGATGCCCCCTCCTATGAGAAAACCACAGTAGACATCTACAGCATGGTTCTTGAACTGAATGATGCGAGTCAGGCCGCATATAATTCCACAGATGATAAAGGAGAAAACCAAGAGGGGCTTTAAGAGCTTAGAGTTGTCAGTCAGGGTGGCATTGAAATACATCTGTGAAAGAGAAGTGCATTGATGACCAAAGAAGATCAACTTTATGACTGAAATTTAGCAACCGTGCTAGTGGCAGTAGGGTTATTTGGCATGCGTGGTATTGCATGAGTCGAGAAAAACGAATTACTTACGGAGATGTACACAGCCGCAAAGGCTGCCAGAGTGGCATGCTGAGACGGGAAAGACTTCCTGCAATGAGGGACAGAGATCATTGGGTTTTGTTGTTGACCCTGAACATATCAGATGATGTACATAGTCTATGAGTATTTATGTATATCAGTATTTGGAACAGAAGGCTTTTAGTTTCCATTGATCTCATAACAACTACAACAGGGTCCAACATTTACTGGTTGCCACATCTGCTACAGGTCTGGCTGTGCTGTGGACACTATACCAGATCTTTGAATCATACCATTCCATTATTATTTTTGATTAAAGAGCACCTATTTCGTTGCTAAAAACAAGGTTATTTTGTGTATTTAGTATAATACAATGTGTTTGCGTGGTTTATGGTTAAAAAACACATTATTTTCCACATACTGTACATTTTTATAGCTCCAGATTTCACTATCTTTATGATTTGAAAAGCTCTGTGTCCTTGATTGGCCAGCTAATCTGTACATTGGCCTGAATATATCCGTGAGCTTGAAATATGACGCTTCTTACCATGTTTGAAAGATTCGGTTGCTAACAGGAGTTAACTTACAGGCTGTGAGTCCGAAGCGGGAGGAAATATGATAATGTCGATCTTGTCTACATCACCAATCACAGGAAGTAGGGTGACCACCTGCTAATAAGCCCAAGGGGGGATAAGGGGTATGTTTCTGTGGGACACTCCCTGGCGCGGCAGTGCCCCCAACACACGGGCAGACTTATTGATAGTGGTTTACCAATTTCAAGCACATTCCACCTTACATGGTAAATTTATAATGCCCTACTCCACTAAACATGTGTCATTGTGGATGTATGCTTATGAATAGGCCAACAAATGTGTATTTTTTTCCTAAAAGATTCATAATATTTTGAACATTCAATGAATTGACAGATGCACTTACACTTACGATTTACTTTAGCTAATTTACTTTTCATTACAATTTATTCACTTTAAATAAATGATATAAAATTATAGGATTAACAGGAATTGAATAGTTGCTCAACAACACAGGAACAGTAAAAAATACAAGTCTTAACTCACAACTCCAGAGGTTCACGCAACGAGAAGGGGGAGGAGGGATGGTGAACTTGCATATTAGTAAATCTGGCGCAGGAAAAAAATGTTCAGTGTTCTGGGGACACCTTTAGGACTTTTAGCCACAAATATTTATTTTCCCAGTCTTGTACCCACACCTTCTCTTTTTAATTGATGATGGCGGTGCAGAGTCAGACTCGTTTTTCAAATTGGAAAGCGCGCATCTAAAAGGTATGCACGTCCGTGGCTGCGTGCGCACTGCGCTGTCATGATAACAACGAAAAAGTTGACAACAAACTAACCGAAATTTTCTATCATGATAGGATTAATTTTATATCATGATAACGATATGTATCACGGTAGAGTTTTTTATGTTTTAATAAGGTTTAAATCTTTAATACCATAGAAATTTTCAAAATTCTCACAAAAAACATATACAAGCATAGAAAGAAGATAAAAACAAACAAAACTCAAGCTCTCTGAAGATAAACAGTCAATGATATAAGAATGATAATAAATAATTATGCATGTATGGCCTATATATATATTTTATTTAAGGTAGAAAAGTGATTTAATCAGGAGCAGTGAGAGATTTTCTCTCAATGCTGTTTGATTAACACGAGTGACAGACAGGAGCAAAATTAGGTAACTTCCCCTTTAAGACCAAAGTCTGGATTCAATACACTGTTACACATGCGCTTTCTCTTTTAGCTGTTTACTTTCTCTTAAGACCAAACTGGTCGTGTTTATGAGGATGCTGGCAAAGACGTGAATTTTCAATTTTGACGCATATATGTATTTAAGGCCAATAAAGCGGAAAAATGCTCACGAGCTTAATGAGCAGCGGTCGCGCGACTTGCGCGCTCCTCACAGACAGAAAGAGCAGCGGTTGCGCGACTTGTCCGCTCCTGACACACAGAAAGAACGCACACATACAGATCTGTTGTCTGTGTTTCAAAGGCTTAAAATAACTTGTTTTAAAACTGCAGTGCTTATATACGTGTACAAACGTTAAGTTTTCGTTACCACGCGCACAGGAGCGTGATGTGGGCACGTAACCCCGATAGAAACGATAGTCCAAAATCTCTACTGGTTGACACATTTCTACCGGTTAATTATGTCTACCGGTTTATCGCCCACCCCTAACTAATACACACTTACATGTACACAGCAAAGGAAATTTAAAAACGTGAATCAGACAATAGGTGCTCTTTAAGATCAGCAGTTTTATTCTTTACATATTAGTGATCTATCCAACTTCCAGTGAAATGTGAATGACACATCCAGTAAAATGCTTTCTTCGGTAGACAGTTTGAATGTCATTTTGAATCACTAATAACACTTACATCAGCAGCAGTCAGAATGTCATTCTTACACTATTATGTTGCGATTCTCTACAAAGTACCACTAGCCACTGCTAGTAGCCACATTTGGGGTTTCACAAATGTTATTTTTAGACCTTGGCTACAGGTATATCTGAGTATGTCAAAGTCTGCCAGAAATGCTGATGAATGGCAAAACCAACATATTTTCTTAAAACACGTTTTAAAGGGGCCGTGAATTGGTCGATTTTATTGCTTTATGACGTTGATTGATGTCTACTTATGCAGTTCGGGTTGTTTTTACATTCTAAATGTTCAACAGGTTTAAGTAATACGCTATTTTGTAACATGGATTAGTGGCTGTCTTGAGAAATGGTTCGTTTGAAGGGGCGGGCCGCATTGAAGACCTGAACGTAAACACCCACTGCTATGATTGGACAGCTTCATTCCCCGTCATTACATGTAGGGAAATGTTTTAAAAACATTAATGTGATAAAAATAGCAGCCGAACACAAATATGTTTGAGACACAAAAGATTCTGGGTGCTAAACATGATACACATAAATGACAATACGTATATTAAAGTAGAAACAAAACTCGACGTGACTAAATTACCGTATACAACACAGTAAGCGTGCATCCGAATCTAAACTGCGGCTAATAAATCCTTATCAATAACTTTGTATATTTCTATTGTGCTTGTGAGGTTGCTTTTACATTCACGTAATGTTAAATACCACAGTTATATGATAAAAAATAAGCTTTGTTGAGTGTTTGACCTTTCAAACGCAACTTGCCTAAATTACCGTATACAACACAGTAAACGGGCATCAGAATCTAAACTGCGGTTGATAAATCCTTCCTTATAACTAACTTTGTATATTTCTACCTTTAAATTACAGTCGTATTGTTAAGTGTTGTACCTTTATTAATCGTTTAATGTTTTTAGTAAATTAAAACAGTCAACAAACGTATTTAGACACGGATGTTACAACAGGACACATCAAGCAATCTCTTTTAACAAAGCAATAGTGAAACGCAGTAACTTAAATAAAGTAAAATGTCTTACTGTGAATTATACTGCTGTGTCATTGTTGTCAGATCCAATATAAGTGGTGCTTCTGACTGAGTCTCTCTGCAAATCCAGCATCGACTTCTTTACAAATGAATCCATGTCCACAACGTTAACAAACGCTCCCCACACGAGCTGGAACTTCTTCAAAAGCAAACTTTATCCAAGCATATTGCTAATGTTAAGTTCCAAGCCTCCGAATTGAAGTATTTAGCTTCTGTGTTGTTCCCATGGTTGTTCCCACGCGGTTCTTTCACAACCGAAAAAGCGTTTCCATGATATCATAACAGATCACCGCGTCAAAATAAAAGTCTCTCAGAAAAAATGTATTTAAAAAGTCATTTTGGTTAAATTTGTCAATCTTTAAAGACATGTTTACTTACTGAGACACACGTGTCACGCGAAGCTGTGGGCGGGGCTACAAAAGTAGACTTGTCCTTTTGGTTATGGGGAGGTGTTTCAATTCTACTTTGACGTCATAGATTTCCGAATTTTAGACTGGAGTGTTTAGCTGGCTTGGTGCCAAAGACGGTTATATTTCAGTAGCACGGACGTTTTCAGTTCTGAAACTTGCAGGATGTTCATTTAAGTATGATGACCTCTTATATAACAAATTATCAAGTTAAAATTGAGTTTTTGATTCACCGCTCCTTTAACATATATCAAAGAACTTTTAGCCTTTAAGAACATCATAACTATCCTCTTTGTATGCTTTTTGTATAATTTTTACACTACTCAAAATGTCTGCACCAAGTAGCTAATTGGGGCTATTGACAGTGTATGAAATGTGTGGATGATTGAAAAGCAGAGCTGCGCAAATGGATGCATGTGGGTGTGCTGGAAAGAAGAGCCCGGTTGTGAGCACCAAGACTGAACTTTGTGTGGGTTTTACAGGAACACCATGTGCCAGAGAACTTATGCCACATTCATTCTGCTGCCATCACATTTATGTAAATCATTCAGACAAAGTATATATTAATCTAATAATCAAATCAAACTTTTATTGTTAATACAGCTATTGTGCAGCAAGTTAAAAGCTGCACATTTCATATTTCATTGCTAAAAAAACTAAATTTTGTGTATTTGGTGTAATACAATGTGTTTGCGTGGTTTATGGTTAAAAAACATTATTTTCAACATACCGTACATTTTTGTAGCTCCAGATTTCACTCTCTTCCTGAAACGCATGGAGTTTAAAAGCGCTGTGTTCCTGTTCGGCCAGCTAATCTGTACGTTGTGATTGGCCTGAATACCTCTAACATCAGCCGAAAATGTGACGCTCCTTACTATGTTTGAAAGATCCGATCACAATGCAGTGATAACAGGAGTTAACTTACAGGCTTTGAGTCTGAAGTGGGAGGAATTATGATAATGTCGGTCTTGTCTACATCACCAGTCCCAGGAAGTAAACTGTTGCCTACAATCCGTGTGTTTGTCGCATCATCGCTTACTTTAGGGTATGTACCTTTTGCGTATCGTTCACATGTACTAATACACACTTACACACCAAAGGACATTTAAAAACGTGAATCGGACAATAGGTGCTCTTTAAGTTTTAATCTTTCTAGAAATTTCTGATACCCTAAGATATGGCATGAGTAGGGAAGGACGTAACATCAGAATACTGGTCTAAATACATGCGAGATGCAGTTGAAGCTACTGTGATTGGATGAATTTGTATTGAAATGATGATCTAGAAGTGAGCTGCTTTTACAATTAGTGACCACTCAGTTTGATTCAATTACAGATATTGTGCACCTCTGTGTCTATGACTTTCACAGGATCTGTGTTTTTCAAAGATTTGCTGACTAATGGTAAGAAAGATGACTACAAAAAAGGGTAAAAACAGCTAGTAGTCTACATTAGACACAAAGAGTAATTGCAGAATTTGACACAGGTCCACTAACCTGCCAGCATCAATGGCTACTGAATCAGGTCCAGAGCAGATGTCATCCACAATGAAAGAGCTCTCATCACAGGAAGTGTTGAGACTGGTGTAATTGGGCTTGCACACAGTAAGGAAATAGGGGGCGTGGTATCCTGTGGACAACTGGATGATGTCTGTGATGAGTGCTGTGATGCACAGACCAAACACATGAACCCCCACAAACCAGAGACACAAACGCACACGCACACGCACACGTTGTTATTCCTTGCATAACCAATGACATCTACTGTTTTTATATTGAGCTAATCAGTATCTGCTTAACCTACAGTTACCCCCCAAAAATATCTGTTTGCATTTTTGGATTTGCATTAAAATATTATTTAGTATGTTTATTAAGCTGGTTTCCTGCCGGGGGCCATTTCAAGTTATCACAAGCAGATTTTTCTCAGTCACTTTGAGCAAATGCAAATATTGAATTTCATAAGTAGCAATAAGACTTCATAAGCCTGTGATAAAATAGATGGAGCTTTCGTTATTAATATCAGATCTCATATACAAGACAAGATCTTCAAAACAGACAAAATGAGTCAGGTTCAGAAGTATATTTAAACACAGTCTTTATCCATAGTATATGGTTTTAGGGCAGAAAAATATACACCCACCCACAAACCTTACAGCCCGCCGGATGTACGAGTTGAAATTGCAGCCTGCAGCGTTTATGTTAGCCTCTGTTTTGATGGCAAGATTTCTTCTGGCCAGACAGCAGTATAGGATTCCTTCCCCAATCATAATCTGTGGGAAAATGGTCAGCTGTGTTTACACAAATAAAGTAAATCGACAATTTTTTGTGGCCTTCAGAATACCATCACTGAGGCATCAACTCCATTACTGTAATTATACTAATCTGTCCTATCCATCCAAAGCCACGTGAAAGAGATTTCATCCAAAGCTAACAAAATGAATGGAGGGAAGGGTGTGTGTTTTGAAACTAATACAGATTTTAGTTAGGCAAGAAACAAACTAATATTGTTATGCGAATAAAAAGCAGATACCCATGTAAATGCTTCTGCGAAGGTGCGTCTGCTGTCGAAGATGAGTAAGCAGTGAGAAATATAGAATAAAAGAGTGTGAAAATATCCTGCCGCGATCACGTTTGGTGGACAGTCCAATGCAACATAGGCGCTATAACATAACAGGTGGAGATATCAGCAGGACACACATTCACACGCCACCTGCTAACACAGGCTTTGTGTTAATGCCCATGTTGATTGCCAAAAACCTGATTTAGGTAAAACGTTCTTTGGCAGTCGAGACTGTGAGTCGCATGTTTGGGTTAAGGTGGACATATTCTTAATATTTCACTGCAAAACAAAACTCCTGATAAAAATATATCAATAAGTATATGCATTTCTTGGGAATCAAACCCATGAACTAGGTGTTGCTGGCATTTAGTTGACCTATAGGAAAGTTTTTGTATACAAAACATCTAAAAAACTGGAGATAAAGTGATACTTCTGACAAATTTAAAAATTACCAGCCAAATATAAGATTAACTTATTATTAAATTATGTAATTATCAGTGGCGGCTCGTGACTGCTCTTTTGAAGGGCACAAATTCAAAATATGTGTTTGGAGTGTCATGTGAACCATGTGCATCACGTGTTTTGTCAAAATAAGTGCCTGCTGCACACGCATCAAAACCGTTTATGATAAAAGAGATGCTCTCGTTCACAAAATACACGCAAGACACTCCCTTAACAATGAACTCTTTTATCACTAACCCTTTAGACGCGTCTGCCACAGGCACTTATTTTGACAAGAAACGTGATGCACATAGGATCTCTCGATGCGCAGAACACATATTTTGAAATTACGAACCACACACATGATGGACTACATACATGTTGTGACGAACTTCGCATCGTGCGCCTTCAAAACAAGAAGTCACTTGCTTTTCCAAGCTTGTAATGGGAGAGAAAAGTGGATCCATTCTTTTCAGAAATAATCGACACAGCTCCAAGGGGTTAATAAAGGTCTTCTGCAGGTAATCGATGCAATATTTTAAGAAAAAATTCCATATTTTAAACTTTGTAAACTATAATAACTAGCTTCCGATAATCACGCCATCTTGGACTTGGAAGTTTGGAAATATGGATATTTTTCTTACACAATCGCATTGATCCACAGAAGACATTTACTAACCCATTGGAGTTGTGTGGATTACCTCTGTAAAGGATGAATGCACTTTTTGGGGGTTTTAAACAGTGGCGGCCAGTGATTTCTTTTTCATGGGCGCTCGATGTGAAGTTCACAACATGTATTTAACCCGTCATGTGTGTGGTTCGTCATTTCAAAATATGTGTTCTGCGCGTTGAGTAAACCTATGTGCACTACGTGCCTTTACAAAATAAGTGCCTGCTGCAGATGCGTCTAAAGGGTTTATGATAAAAGAGACGCTCGCGTTTGCCAGATACTCGCATAATCTCATGCGTAATCAGAGTTTACTGTTAAGGAAGTGTCTAGCGTGTATTTTGTTAACGTAAGCGTCTCTTTTATCATAAACGGTTTTGACGCGTGTGCAGCAGGCACTTATTTTGACAAAACATGATGCACATGGTTCACATGACGCAAAAAACACATATTTTGAAAACGCAAGCAACACACATGACACTTATTTTGAATTTGTGCCCCTCGGATGAGCAGTCACGAGCTGCCACTGGTTTTAAGTCAAAAGTTGTTCCCTGTTTTCTACCATTATAAACTTGGAAAAGAAGAGACATTTTCTAAAATAACTTCAAATGTGCTCATTTGAAAGATGATGAACATACAGTACTGTATGTATCTCGGATTGCTTGAATTCTGATATTTGGCTGGAGTATCCCTTTATCTTGTTATTCTGGAGCAGTGCTAAGCCTCAACCAATCATCTCACTCCCCTGAATTTACATATATTGGGCGTTATCTCAAACCCACCCTTCCCTCCTACTATCTCCTCCACTCATTTCTCACAAGTCCACCTTAACCTCCTTTTCCTCTGTTCACCCTTCTTAACCCTCATCCTTACATCCAGATCAAACAACCCTTTCTATTCTCTTCCAGGCAGCCTATATTTATCCGAGAAGACACCCCAACTCTAAGTTTTGTCTGGTCTTCTACATCGGACCCCAAACCAACCTGGCTAGCACCCCATCCCTTTATCTTACTTTTTCCCTAATTCATACATTCTATACAAAAATATTTCTGCTACACTCGGTTGTGTCGTGGTGTGCCGTTGCTCTTAAATAGTAAATAAATGAGCACATCCATATTGCACATAAAAATACAAATATGCCATTAAACTTTAAATGAATCTTCTCTCTGATGAGTACAGCTATGATGGGGGTAATTCATAATAGTGTTATGGGTCCAACACTTATACAACACAATTCTGAAAGCCATTGGGGAAAATATGATACAACAGCTGTGACCTAGTGACCTATATAACCCTTACAAGCTACTAGCGGCAAACATTTTCCAAAATTTTAAACGTGCACTCTTGAAGAAATGTGACTGTCAGGTCTTGAAGATATTTCTACTAATTTCCACCATGCTTACATCCAAGATGCAATATTTGTTTTGTAAGACAAAACAATTATTATATTTTAAAATGTATGTTATGGATTTGGACCACAAAAAAGGAATGAAAACTACTTCCAATAACAAAGTTTTATTAATAATAGAATGATTTTAACTGGTATACAGATGGTAAAATGCACCCAAGCCAATCTAAAAACTGTGTTGCTGTATCAGTGATGGTCATACAAACAATGTTTTGGCAGGGTTACAGATACAGTTTACACTTTTGGGTGAATAAACCACAAAAGCCATCATTATTAGAGATGCAGTATGTAAAATAAAATCGTAAAATATGCATTTAGCAATAGTTTGCAATTTTTTATTACTTCAAAGTTATGTATAGTCAAAGTTGGTTTGGGTCAATGCAGATAGCAAAGAGATCAGAAAGAATGAGTTTTAACTAAATTTTAATTGAGTTCAAATGGATTTTACAAACTTTAAGCAGTATCCTTCCGCACATAAAGGTATATCAAATATTGCATTATTTAGAAAGTTAGTGCATATTGCACTTTTCTTCATCGTCGTTTATGTGCAAATAAAGCCAGGATAAGATACTTTTTTATTAGAAATTATAACCACTGCACAAACTACACACTTTACCCTTAAGAATAAATATGTCAAATACAGGTCACAAATTTACCACCTTCAACCGCAGTTATAAACTTTATTCAGAAACTAAGGGCACACTGTCAAAGGCGAATGCATTAATATTCATTATTGTACTTTTAAACAGAGATCAAACAGGATGCCTGAATACATCAACTGTGTCCTTCAGACTAAAGAAGAGTTAGAATGACAAACAGGTGCTTACTGTTGCTGCTGGCCCAGCAAAAGCCAAGCTAAAGAGCATCAGGAAGGGAACAACCTCCTTTGTGGGCTCAATGTAAGGCATGCTGAGACTGCGATCATTGCAGCTGTACCCCGATCGCACCGGCTTAAAAATGTCCGTCAACTCCAAGAAATACAAACTGACCACAGACGACACCAGAATTGGGAGCTGTGGAAACAAAACAGAGGGGATATGATGTATTAGATGGGACTTGTTAACTAATAGGCATGATATACCTTCTATACAGAAGGCTTATTTTCAACCCAGCATTGGGGCAAAAATGCATTGAAACAACTTTAATGTAGTTTATTGAATGAAAACAACAATGGAATAAGCAATGCTGAGTAATGGAAACAGTTCATCAGATTGGCACTTAACTTGAGAGTAACAGAGTCTTTGTTTGGAGGTGGTGGATGAGGATACCAAGAGGAGGAATCGAGGAGGATGACGACAGGATGAAGAATACAGTGAAGTCCTTAGGTAAGTAGCACAGGTGGGTCTTAATGTCCAACATGGACGAGACCAGACAGTGAATGAATGGGAAAGTGCAGTTTATAAAGGGAGTGAGATGATGGGGCACAGGTGATGAGGACTCTCCGGTGAGAGTGAACGAGGGGGAGGAGTGAATGATAAAGTCCTGACACACAGTCTGTGAAAAGCCAACCAAAGTCATTTTTGTGATTTACTGTTTTCCACATACACTCTAAAAAATGCTGGCTTATTTTCAACCCAGCGTTGGGTCAAAAAGGAACGCGCCTAGCAGCTGGGTTGAAATTAACCCAGAAAATGTTTCTATTTGACCCAACAATGTTAAAACAACCCAGTATTTTAAGTTGAAACAACCCAGTTTTTTGGTTTGAAACAACATGGTATTTTGGGTTGAAACAACCCAGCATGGGTTAAATTACAACCCAGCTGGCTGTGCTTGTCTCAAACGTTGATCCGAAGTCAGGATCTAACGTTGATCCGACGTCAAAATCCAACGTTAATCTGAATTCAAAATCCAAAACAAGTGGCAATCTGACAACATAAATGTTTTTTTTTCAGTATAACTCTGTGGTCATTTATCATATAATATAAGCTTACAACCTTAAGGGTTTCTGCAGATATTAACTCTTTCCCGGACAGCGTTTTTAAAAAAAGTTGCCAGCCAGCGCCAGCATTTTTCACGATTTTCACAAAAGTTTAATGCCTTTCAAAAATTTTCTTCTTTAAATATATAAACAAACAATATATCAGATGAAAAAACACCAACAGGCCCTCTGCTTTCAAAAAACGTTTCATCCTACCTTCATTAGTTCTCTTGTAATCACCTCTCAAACATGGGTAAGTTTCTTCAAAAACACCCAATTTTGAGCAAAAAGCTGAGATAATTCAATTTTTGCGAAGGACTTTTGATAGAGATCAGATGCAGAGCGATCTTTAAAACATACACGGAGTTCTTTCTCTTTCACGTGAGGCGCTACTTCCGGGTTGTATAAGTTGCCACCAGGTGGATAATAGCGGTATTGCGGAAAGACGGAAAATCTCGTCATTGGCGGCGAAAGAGTTAAATAGTCTTAATTAGGGCTGCCCTCAACCAAAGATTTACCTATTCGACAAGTAGTGCAAAATCCTCCATCAAAGTTTAAAATCAGTGATTATTGGGTCATTTTTTGTGATTAATAGTTACCTTGTTTTCAGACTTTTAGTCATGAAGTGCTAAGTAACACCACAGGTGTCATGGAGTAATTCAAACTACTTTGATTTACAGAGCTATATACTGTACAGTACTTCTCACACAAAATGCCGCTTTTCAGAATGTTGTTGTTCAGACGTGGTAAAAACAGAGATGAAAAAGTAGCATTTTGCTATAAAACATTTTGCTGTGTTTTAAGATTTGTAGAGTTTACATCCAACTTTGCTCAGACAAGAATCTGTCATTTTTAAGTAATCCTTAATTATCTAGTTCAGGTGTGTTTGTTTAAGATTAGAAGCTTTGCAGGACTTTGACTCTCCATTAATAGTAGTCTCACACACCTGCTTTAATACCTCTATAAAACAACACACACATGTTAGGAAAAAAAGGGTCAAGATATGTCCCCCAACAGTCACTGGGGCAGTACCCCGAGGGCAGTACCCCTTAAAAAGGTCCTAATATGTACCATTAGGTACAAATATGTATCAAGGTACCTTTGATATACTAATATATATCTTCAAGGTGATAATGAGCTCTCTCGTTGGTGCCAAAATGTCCCTCTGAGGTACTATTATGAACTCTGAAAGTTAAATGAACATTAAACATTAACAAGTCTTTGTCTTTACAGAATAAAACTATAAAATATCAGACTCGTGCAAAGCATTCTGGGAACCAGAAATCCTCATCAACCTTTTTTGTTTTGTTTTTCTTTCTTTCAGATTTTGATTCCCAAAATGCTCTGCATGAGTCTGATATTTTAGACTTGTTAATGTTTAATGTTCATTTAACTTCAAACAAACTGTTGCCAGTAAATAACATACATTCAAATCTACAGTAAGTTACTGGCAAACAGCTGCCAGTAATACTGTAATTTCTACAGATTTCTTTTTTAAATAATTTGAATTAAAAAAAAAATTTCCTGACAGTGCTGGTTCATGAAAGGTGAAAGTATTAGGCTACCCCTTCATCAACAGTGAACCTTTAACAGTTTCATTAACGTTACTGAACAGCCGTTATCACAATGATACAGTAAACTCAAACTAAAAACATTTGAGGAGCTCAGATGCAAAAGCCACTAAATGCCACCTCTGTCAAAAAATAAGATAATGATATGAACTAAATGCTCTCTGCACTTATTCTATGTTTATCAAATATTTTCACTTTAAATTCTCAGGCTCAGACCATTCAGAAATACCGTTTTTTAAGACCCTGATAAAAGATGCTAATTTAAAAGAAAATATGTCAGACGAACTTAGAGGATTTTGCATCTGAGCTCTTCATTTGTAATTAAAAAACAGATCACTTTTCCTCTCAGCTATAATTTAATATGTTTTTTATTTAAATGTTGAGTTTTAGAACTGTTTTTTTGTCATAAACTTTGTGTACGGGGCAAAGGAATGCCCCGTACACAAAGGGGGCCGCACGCTAAAAAAGTGTGAAAACCACTGCCCTATAACACACTAAACAATACAAATGAAATACACACAAAGAAAAAACAGTGCGAACAAATAAGAAACACCTTATGGGTGTGTCCCAGATTGCATACTTATGCACTATTCCATGCCACTTTGTAGTAATAAATAGTGTATATATATTGAAAATACTATCAAGATTAAGTGCATTTTGAGGAACATGCACTTGTTCAACAATAAGAATTAAGTGGGGAACGCTGGACAATTCATGCACTCACATCTCGCATTTTGCTTACAGAGGAGAGTAGGGCATGTCTATGTCATTGTAAGACAATAAAGGTTATTCTGAGGTGAATATGCATAGTGTATATCTGCTTTAAATGTTTTATATTTGCTGTTGTGGCCGACATCATTCACCCCATATAAAAAATAAGTCAACGATAAGGTGAAGAAGTGTTTCCCATGATGCAGTTCCCAAGACGAAATATACTGTGCTGTGTTGTGCAATGCAAAGTGGAAACATGCAACTGTAATAAATAATTACAAATCGTGGACAGCCAGGATGCAGATCAAAAGTGGGGGATTAATTACTGTAATCAGCCCCCTTCTAAAATGGGTAAAGCATTTTCAGGAAAAAAAAAACTGCTGTCTGGACTGCATCCAACAGAATTTACTACACAGTGTATCTGCACAGATACTCATAATGACCACTGTAGATTGCTGTTGTAAAAGCTGTCTAAACAACTAAACACAAAAAATGCACAGTAGCATATATTGTTTCAGGCATGGGTCAAATATGATTTACAATACATACAAATTATTATTTACAGATGTTTATACTGTATCTGCTTTCCTTACAGTGTTTCAATTGCCCACATCTGTCTATTTGCAAATGCCCAAACAAATAAATGTGAAGCCAAAAATACCCAAACAATATCTGTTTTGCATTAATGACAATCAAAAACCTTGACTGAGAAACTCGGGTGCTCTGAAGCAGCAATTGGATTTACATCATTTGTCATCAATACTCTAAAGTTTGAAGGCCAGACACCAGTGTGAAAATTAAAGAGCTGTCAGTTCACCATGAAGTTTGTCAGAATCTGCATGGCTTTTTTGATGTGTAGTATGTTATTTTCTACTCCCCCCATTCTGGTAGTTTAAATTGCTAAGTGAATCACTGAAGTTAATTAGGTGAAATTAGTGAAGTGAAATAGATTAAATGACACCATTTTGATTTATTCTCAGCTTAGGACAGAAGGTCTATGCAGCAAGGCAACTTCAGCAATCAGGTCAACTGAGAGCATGATATTATCTTGTATTGTGTGATACTGTCTGATCTAACAAAAAAAAAAAAAACGATTCTTTCTGTTGACAGATATAATTACTTTGATCCTAATGTTGACAACTTAAGATGGAAACAATAATGTCTTATGTAATCTCTCTCACTGCCATATGATGACAAAAAAAATGTTCAGCAACATTGTTCACAAAAGCCTTGTGTCAATCATTACATTTTCACAATTCGGACCTGAAACAGTGCCTACATGAAATGAGGTTTGTGATGTATGGCTTACAATAGTTCATTGTGCAATAATTATTCAAATATGTTCAATATTCAAACAGGAAATATAACATTTAGGTTTGCAATTAATAAAAATAATGGTGCACATGACTGATGAATCTGCCGTCAGCATCTCCATGACACCAGTGAACAGTGCTGAATGTTATCCTCAATTTCACTTCCCCATCATCTACTGCCCGTTACATTAACAATGTCATGTTGACTCTGAGACAATTTGATACCATCAAGACCCTTTTAAGGAGGTGTTTCTATTATAAGCATGCATGATTGCCTTAACTCTGACTTAAAAGTAATACTTTATTTAAAAATGGTCAGATGAAGGCCATGTTGGCTATAGCCTACCGTCAACATACATGATCATTGTCTATGAAAAAATAAGGTTTTTAGTTGCATAAACCAAGACGGTAAGATGCGCATGCACGAGCAACATTTAGCTCATTTTACAACATAATTAATAATAATACTGTGGCATTGGAGTCAGTAGCAGCCTACAGTATGTAAAGTTAGAATGCAGTCATGCAAAATGATTGATCATATAAACGACCGGTCACATTTGTCGAACGTGACCATATGGGTGAATGAAGATCATAACCAAATGTTCTAGTATTAACTGAGATATAAAGGTAATGTAAACCCATGTTGCCAAGTCTGCAATCATTCGACTGACTTACCTCTACGAAATAAAAGCAGGGTAGCAAGGTAACGCTGTCTTTGGTCATCTTGCCTTTGAGTCTTTCCTTGGCAGACATGATAAACAGTGCGTCCTTTGAAAACGGTGTATAAAACCCACAAAAACACTTAAGTCCAGGGAATGTGAATTGATCCCTATGTGTAGTGATTGCGCTCCTAGGCAGTCGCTTTCTCCATCCCTAAGCGCGCTTTTACTGCGGATCCAGACACACGGAAAGATGCTGTATCAATCCAGGCTACATTCCTTCATCGCCAACACCGTCATGACTTAGAAACCATGACAACACAGCATCCCAGAGGACGTAGTAATACAGAAATTAACGAAGGCTTTCACCCTTATTAATGTTTTACACCAGCCTTCAAGTCTTGTGATTAGAGGCAATATGCTGATCGAATGACGTCAAAGGTGTGCTAAAAACCCATTTTCACCCGAAGCGCGCGCACGTGTGTGCATGGTGTGGGGTGTTCACGCTTGTTAACACCAACATGATTGTCAAATGTTTCCAAATATACTGTAGAATGTATAGTAAATGACTTGGATAAGGGGTTGTCCTTTTAAAATTGATTTGAGGATGCTAGCCTAGTACAGATGTGTGCTATAGAGTAATTTAGGCCTATGTCATTTTAAGACTCACAAACGTTTGGCATTAATTGCCTATCGTATTATTATAAAGCATTAAGAGTTTACATATTAACATATGTAAGGCACAGCCTATGACCAGGCCGAATTCGTTTATCTGCTTATTGCAACTAGTAAATTGTTGCCTCTTAAATGTTCATCTTCTCCCCAAACGTCCTACATCAATTTAGATCATTAATTTCAAAGTAAAAACCTAACATAAACTCTGCTCCCCGTTTCTCTTCGCTTCAGAGGGCACGTACGCCATCTAGTGGATCTTTCATAATAACAACTTTGCTGCAATTTTCATATGGGAAATAAAAACATTAGCCCCCGGTTTCACAGGCTTAAAGTAGTCCTAGACTAAAACACGTTTGAGCTGTCTCAACTGAAAACAACTTGCACGTTTACAGATCTTAAAATATGCCAGTGCAATTGTTTTGTCTCAAGATACACACCAGTAACACATTTTTCTAAGCCATGTATATTAAAAAATGCTTAAACGTCTTAATTTAACTAAGGCCTAGATCCTGGCTTTAGCTAAGTCTTGTCTGTGAAACCGGCCTAGGTGTCAGCATTTCTTAAGTGACTAGATGTGTCAAGACAAAAGTTAACTTATGTTGTGGTGGAATTAGCTGGCATGGTGTTAAAAGAGTATATTTAAGAAAGTAACTTTTGTCTTTTTCTACTGATGAGCAATTTTTGTCTATGCTATTATTTTGATGAATAATGTATTCATGATATATTATTTATTTTAATCCTTTTACTATACTTTATAATAGTTTGACTGAATTTAATAATTACCGTAAGCAGAATTTCAGCTCTGCAGTTTCTCAAGGGTTTGACCTCTATATGGGGTATAAGAATGAATTTGTAACATGGATGTCACTGAGTGCACTTTATGCTCCTTTGCATCCTGGCCTGATACCTAGCGGCGTGAATAACGCAAAAGCAAACGTTTTAAATACAGTATATTCAACATGCCTGTCCTAATGCACTAAAACCAACTTTCTTATTTAAAGGGGACATATCATGAAAATCTGACTTTTTCCATGTTTAAGTGCTACAATTGGGTCCCCTGCTTCTATCAACCTAAAAAATGTTTAAAAAAAAACAACAACAACCAATTTTGGTAAACCATTCTCTGCAAGCATGTGGAAAAATAGGTAATTAGAATTTGTCTCCCCTTATGATGTCAGAAGGGGATCTTATTATAATACCGACTCTTATTCTGCACTATACACCTATGGCACTGTCATTTAGTGCAGAGATCAGCTCATTTGCATTTAAAAGACATACCCATACGGGCACTTGATTTTCCACTAATGATATATTTTCACAAGAGGGCAGCAACGCACAGCTCCTGTCTCGTCCACTTTTTTGCGCTCCGTCAAAAATATTTAAATTATTTACTTGTGCGTTTTAATTCACAAACCATAGGATTGCAAAATGCCACGAATGCAATTTTTCCTTCATTTTTATTATTTTAGTTTGAAACATATTTTTAATATGGTGTTACTTTAGAATAATTAATAAATGACTTAATATGGAGGAACTTGCTTTTGCTTTTAAGTCCTATGAGATTCATAATAAGTCTTTAATACGTTTAAACAGGCTTTAAAATACAATAAAACCCTTCGGCTGTATAGTTCATTGCAAGCATCCTATCACATGTTAAAGTGAGGCACGCCTACAGCGCGTGCGACAGTGGCATCCCATGCTGCGCGTGCCCTTACCCAATTCATTCTGATGGACTACAGCGAGCTCTGTAAATGACAGAATGTGCCACTCTTACTGGAAGGGTAGATTTCATGAAGGGTGATCGCGAAACAACGGCAGACCATGCCAGGTGTATCGTAGGAGCCGTCCGAAGACCTTTCAATTCTTTCACAGGATTTTTACATCTGATTTATTTCACCCTCAACCACGATGCTTTACTTTCAGCTGGTGATCATGGCAGGTACTGTCATGCTGGCATATTACTTTGAGTATACCGATACTTTCAACGTGCACGTGCAGGGCTTTTTCTGTCATGATCATGCATATGCGAAGCCCTATCTCGGACCAGAGGAATCGAGTACGCTCCCACCAGCGATTCTGTACGCGGTGGTCGCAGGGGTCCCAGCACTTGTGGTGAGTGTGTGTTTAAGGTTAAAGGACTTATTGCCTGTCGATGCTGTGTGCATGTTTTACTATAGATCCTTTTAAGACATTCAGAAACCTATATACAGTGTTTTGTAGCTCAGTTGGTGGAGCATTGCATTAGCAACGCAAAGGTCATGGGTTCGAATCCCAACACACACGCAGACAGATATAAATGTATAGGTTGAATGCTGTGTGTATGTCACTTTGGATGAAATGTCTGGTAAATACCTAAATGTTATAAATATAATAGCAATAGGTTGTGCAGTCTATTGTAAACACACCCGAAGAAGTGTTTGTCCTCATTGAAGCAGTCAGTTGCCTGCAAAGTTTGGGTTAGGAAAAGAATGTTACACATTAGCGATTAAGTATCATAAATATATAAAGTTGTGTGCCCCATTAGTACATCATCTCTCATTCATTGTGATCTTTAAATCTATTGAAGATTTTACCATTGGAATAATTTAATAGAGGATTTATCCATTGTGGAATTGGGACCTTTTAGTTAGTGTTGCCTATAAGTAAACTGGTTTTCTCACCAACTGTAGAATCAACCAAGGCTCGTTTCATATTTCTTTTTGAACTTGTTTTCTCTCACAAGTGTGTATCTCCAGGGTACCATGAGTTTAATGCATGCTGACTGGGTTTGGCCACAGTGACTGCTGGATTCAGGCTTTTCTTTGAAAAGTCACTTGTTGGCTCTGGACTTCTGCCCCTCCAGTATATTAAGAGAGAATTTATGATGAGCAAGATATTGGCAGCTCCGAGGATCAATTAAAGTGCACAAGGATCACCACAGAGCCTCCCTGCTCTCCTCTCTCATAAGAAATCCTATGGATTTACCAAATCGATCTTAAAATACTCTTATATTAAGGCCACACAAGTTCACTCTACAGATGACTATGATCTTCATTTGTCACCCATTTGCTAAAAGCATAATTTTTTGAGTAAAAGCAAACTTTGACTGTTATGTTTGAGTTACAGCGAGGAAAATAACTATTTGGCACATCAACATTTTTATCAGTTAGGGGATTTCTAAGTGGGCTATTGACAAGCCAAATATTGAATTCATACAAAGAAATCAGAACATTTAAGTATACAAGTTGAGTCATAATAAATGAAGTGAAATAACAGAGGGAATAAGTATTGAACACATGAAGAGAACAAGGTGCAAAATGGCACAGAAAGCCAGGAGATCACCTGAAATCTGTCAGTATTGAGAGACAAACCCTGCCCCCTATAAGTACTAATTGATATCAGCTGCTTTAGTCCTAATTGATGGCCTATAAAGGCTTCTCATTGCCCAGGAGGCACACTGGAAAGACTTCATGATGGGTAAAAGCAAAGAACTCTCTTAAGATAGATGTACTCCAGAATGCTGAATGTTCCTGTAAGCACGGTGGGGGCCATTATCTGGAAATGGAAAGAGCATCACTTCACCATAAACAGGCCACGATCAGGTGCTCCACGTAAGATCCCTGTCCGAGGAGTCCAAAGAATAATCAGGAGAGCCAAGAACCACTCAGGCAGGACTTCAGGAAGACCTTGCATCAGCAGGTACTGTTGTTCCAAAGAAAACTATAAGCAATGCATCCATGGCATCCATGCACGCTCACCAAGCAATACTCCATTGCTGAACAAAAAGCATGTAGAGGCAGTTAAAGTTTGCAAAAGAGCATTTATAGAAGCCCGTGGATTATTGGGAGACTATAGTATGGGCCCGGTTCCCCAAAACGTTCTTATCGCTAAGTTCTTAACCTATTCCTTAACCTCTCTCTTAACTCTATGGCACGATTCCCAAAACGTTCGTACGCTAAGTATATCTTCTGTAAGTCACACTTTCATAAGGTTGGTCTGGACCATTCGTAAGCTCTCTCTTAGCGTTGTTTGAGTGCAAAACGCTATCACCGCAGTCTTTAGAAATCAGCAAAGCGCAGTACTATGGTATGCTGACAATGATTTTATGTTATGGACATTTTAAGACTTATAATAAAATATGTTTGCAATGGATACAGGGCTATTAATGCAGTTGACTTTATTTGGTATCAGAATGAATCAAAGACGGCGCCGGTGTTGAAGTTTGTTCCCCATCGAAGTCTGTTCCCTCTATGTTTATAGCGTTTACATTTATAATTTATTTAGAAAGATTTGAATTTGTTATACTAAAAGCAATAATATCATGTATTCTATTATACAATTTATTAAATATTTCTTATTTGATAGTTTTATATCTTTTAAACATAAATGCACACACACACACATCTCAGTAGCCATTAAAACTTTCAATGTATATAAAGAATAAACGTATAATGTGATAAAAACGCTATAAAAACACTAAAGGGAAACATAGGGGGAACAGACTTCCACACAACACCGGTAACCCCGTAACTGTTTAGTCCATGCCAATTTTTTTTATTCGGTAAAACTTAAAACCTTTTGACAATTTGCCTGACGTGGCTAAATAAAAAAATTCGCCTCCCAAGACAACTCATTATGGAGCTGCTAGATCTTCTCAGACCATATTCTCTGTCTAACTCTCTCTGTTTATTGGAGATAGGTTGTTTTTTATTGAAAACATTAATGGCAAGCAATACCGCATTAAACAGAAGTACTACAGCTGCTTGCCAAGTAATTCTGATTGTTAAGTACCTTACCATTAGTATAAAAACGTTAAACCCATGTCAAGAAGCGGCACAAGTGGACAATGGGATAAGGAGGGTGGATGATTAGCGAAGTTTATCTACCCGTATTACTGACAATTTGATAATTTAATTAATAGTCTATATTTTTACGGATAACTTATACTATGTTAAAATAAATATTACTGGAATAATTTGAGTAATGTTCCATTTGTTTAGAGCGTGTTGTCTTTCTTAACGTCGTATTGCACTTTCGCGTGAAGTGGAAAATCGATCCCTGAGTGATCGATCGTAAATAATTCAGCACCTTCACTTGGGACAGCGACATTGTTACGTCGAACTTAGAGGCAGCGTGTTAAGAAGCTTCCTACGAGACACTTCAGGGAACACACTTAGGAACATAAACAACTTTGGTAAGATATATCTTTTTGAGTCTTCTTAGCGCGCTAAGAGTGAACGTTATCGGGTAACCGGGCCCTGGTTAATTGAACTTTTTGGCATTCATTCTACACACCATGTTTGGAAAAGAAATGGCACTGCCCACCACCCCAAGAGAACACCATACCAACAATTAAGTTTAGGGTGGAAGCATCATGGTTTGGGGCTGGTTTTTAGCAAGGGGTACTGGCAGACTACATATTATTGAAGGCAGGATGAATGGAGAAATGTACCAGGACATTCTGGATAAAAATCTGCTGCCATCTACCAGAAAGCTGAAAATGAAAAAAGGGTAGACATTTCAGCAAGACAATGGTCCCAAACACAAGGCCAAGGAAACAATGAAGTGGTTTCAAAGAAAGAAAATCAAGTTGCCTGGATGGCCTAGTCAATCACCTAACCTAAATCCCATAGAAAATCTGTGGAGAGAACTGAAGATCAAAGTTCATCAAAGAGGCCCAAGGAACCTTCAAGATTTAAAGAGCATTTGTGTGGAAGAATGGGCCAGAAACACTCCTGAGCAATGCAGACGACTGGTCTCTCCATACAAGAGACGTCTAGAAGCTGTAATCACCAACAAAGGCTTTTCTACAAAGTATTAAATAAAGTTTGTTTATATCTTATTCCCTGTGTCATTTCACTTTATTTATTATGACTCAACATGTATACATAAATGTTCTGATTTTTTTGTATGAATTCAATATTTGGCTACATCTGGTGGAGGTTTTGTGGCGGTGGCCCACTTGGAAATCCCCTTACGGATGGAAATGCTGATGTGTCAAATACTTGTTTTCCCTGCTGTATGCTCTGTGGTGGCCAGTAAGACCAGAAACATACTTTATATAAGTACTGTATGCACATTATCCAAATTATTGACAAAATTATGAATGAAAAATCATTTAAAACAAATCATATGAGAATGTTATGAATAGTTCAAAGAGAAATAATAGTTGAATTGTGAACATGTGATGTGAGATTATGACTGTGTACTACAAAACAAATACAACAAAACATTATAAAAATGCCTGAAGATAGGTTTTTCACATTAACACTACCATTATATTTCTAAACCATGCATAACTTCTGCATAGATATTTAAAAAAGTGAATTTATATTTATACCATGTTGATAACTATCCTTTAGTGCACTTAGACCAGTGGTTCTCAAACTGGGGTCCGGGGCCCCCAGGGGGGCTGCGGGATGGTGCCAGGGGGGCCCCAGTTTTATGACATTTTATAAAATAATTAATTTATCATGAATTCTGTGCAATTAAACCTAAAATTATAAAAGTATACTGACCAACAGCAATACTTTGTATAATTCAATATGTTTTGTTTAATTAAAATTGAGTTTTAGAACAGTTTTTTGCCATAAATTTTCTTTGGAGGGGCCGCAAAGGAATGTGCCGTACACAAGGGGGGCCGCACGCTGAAAAAGTTTGAGAACCACTGACTTAGACTATAACTTTAGCTTCTTTAACCAGATGTTCTTGCATCTTATTAAATAATGTTATTGGAAAGAGAATATTACTGCAGTATTGTTGTAGATATGTTTTAAGTTGACCAGTACACTGAAAAAAACAACTTGTAAAATTTACTTAAAAAAATCTTCGTGACAATTTGCATGAACTTTTTTTAAGTAAAATTTACTGCTTTTTTAAGTACAACTTACCTACTAAAATCAAATAAAATCTACTTAATAATGCATGAAAAACATATGTTACATCATTATTTTTTTAGAAGTTAGATTTATTTTAATCATTTAGGTAAAGTCTATTAGTTTTTTTTTGTGAAAATTGAAGCATTGCTGTCCTAAAAATATTAAATAAACCGTTTTTATGGTTTGTTATTTTTTTTAATATAGATCATCTGAATGGTGAGTTCACAAAATTATAATTTACAAAAAATTAATTTATTAATAATAAAAGTTAAAGTTCTTATCCGTTCTTATTCTGTGATAAAGCTTAAAAAATAAAAATATTGAGGTGCAAAGATTGCTGGTATTCCTTACAAGATGTGCAAATAAATTTAAGTTAATTTTACTTGAATGTTTTAGTTTAATGAATTTAATACTCTTAAGTTAAATTAACTCAGATTTTTTACTTAAATCTGCTAAATTATTTTAGGACTATGTGCAGTGACTATAAAACAGTTAAATAATACAAGAAAATATCTAATACGACTTGCTATTCCCACACAGTTCATTTTCTACATGAATTAATTGTATATTTATCATAATTTTACTTAAGAAAATCTAGTTCTCAATAAATGTTAATATTATTATGTAGAAATTATGAGAGTTAATCTAATTTATATTACTACACCAAAAAGTTCATTTTTTCAGTGTAAAAAATTTGAGAATTGTGAAAAAATCTAGATTTAATGTTTTTCCAAATCGCCCAGCCCTAGGTTGATGTCATTATGTTGACCCTGAGACAACATTTCAGATTTCAGAAATAAGTTTACAGTTTTTTTTACAACCAGGATTAGCTGCTTCTATACCATTTACATTTACATTAAGTCATTTAGCAGACGCTATTGTCCAAAGCATGGTTATGATGTAGAAGTTCAAATTTTTATGCATTTGATAAAGAAGGCGTGAGGGTCGTTTGATTCTGGACCATCTGGAGTTGAAAGCAGAAGGCGTATGTGCAGGATTTTCGCTTTAGGCTGTCTCTCATGTACTTACTATGAAATATGAATTCAAAAACAGATAAAATATGAATTACAGAATCCTTGGATGGCCTATATGACACTAAGAGAAACAGTCTCACTTTTTATGCTGTAGCCATTTGACATTTATGGGCCAGGACACTTGATTTCTATTAGAAGTGAACGCTAACTCATGTCAGTCCATGTCAAACCATTTCAGCTACAAAATGCATTTGTGAAGAAATATGAATACCATTTTTTTCTGTAGCAACCATGAGAAGTTGTCTTGTTTATTGATATGTAAACTAAGCTTTCTGATGTGGATGCATGTAAAGAATTGACAAATAGGCCCTTTTCCACTGTGTTATCTTACAGAAAGATTTAGGCAACATTCAGATTGAAGATTCTAACTTTTACATTCACAAGCATTGTGTTTTAATTAATAGAGTTTGTGTTTAGCATATAGATTTAATCTACACAGAGATTTACAGTATGTTGAGGTTAATTGAGGTTGGGTTAAAAAAAGGTTAATTGAGTATTTGTAAGTTCATAAGAAGCATTGCAATGAATTTGCAAGTTCACTTGACTCACAGGAATTCAAGTATTGAATTGAGGGTGCCAAAATCTGCTTCCCCGGGTCTGGCTGCTGTGCTTTGGAGAACAAGGCTTTATAGCTTTACTCTTGCTGTGAACTAATTAGTTTGTTGTTACGTGACAAACATTTAATATTCCAAGTAATTAAAAATGTCAGGAGGCAGAATAACTGGTCTTGTTGAGGGGCAATAGGGAAAAGCTTCAAACTGAGGAGTTGCCCCTTTTCAAGAAATCCTGTAATTTTCAGGGCACAGTTGTCATTAGATGTAAATTGAATGATGTAATATGGAAATACAAACATAAGAAACAATTGTCATCTTTCATACATAATTCAAACTAATATAGATGCTATGCATGATGAACAATGTGATTTTTGGATGTCTCAGCACAATACAAGTTTGAAAAACTTCTCATAGCCTTTCACAGCTTGATTCTTTCAGACACATTCAATACTAACTACCAGTGTGTTTTTTCATGCTTCCTTTGACCCTGATGCTTCCTGCCAGTTTGGCATAATTCTCCAAAATCAAGTTCAGGACCTTGCTGGGAGCTGGCACCCGGCCTGTACAAAATCAGACCTCTAATCATTTCTATTGTGTTGATGAATTGGTCTTTATGCTTGTTCCCATGTTGCAAATAATCGAAACATAACCCGTTTCCAGATTTCATTTCCGAGTCCAGAAAATTAGATTTTAGCTTTATTCGAGGTCACATTTTGTAAAGCGTAAGTAAAGATCAAGGAAAAGGCAAAGTAGATGCGATAGAGACAGAGTCTATAACTGAAATAAAAGATGAATAGTTCTTTGACATTTGGTGCTGTTTTGTCCTCAGATTACAGTTACAGAGTCCGTGCTCTTCTTGCTGCAGTATGTCTCTGAAGATCTAGACAACAGAGAGAAGATCATTGTGATGGGGGACTGTTGTTACCTCAACCCTCTGGTCCGAAGGACTTTTCGCTTTCTCGGTGTGTCCTCACCGACCGGATACACACTAATTAGGAAAGACTCTTTCCTTTCTTGCTTTTGAATTTGTGCCTGCAGCAGAAAGCAAACAACATCTTAGATTTAGATCCACGTACAGGAGTTTGCAGTTTTTTGTGTGTGAAGGGCAGAAGATGTGCTCTTGGCTTTCTCTTTATTTATTTATAATATTTCTTCTGCAGAGAGAAAATGAAGGAGAAACGTTATGGGATGTTCCTTGGCCTGAGCTCAGACTAAACCAAATATTAGTCCTCAGGGCTGTAATTCCAGTACACATTGAGAGGGAAGTGACCACTTACGATATTTACATAAAGCTCAACCAATGTGTTTTATTTTAGAGACTAATTCCTACGTTTCATCCTTAGGCGCCATTTACACGGCAACACTTTCACTCAAAAATAAGAAAGTTATTAACGTTTTGGCAGTTTGTTTAAACGACAACAGTGTTTTGGGGTCCCAAAAAGCAAACATTGGAAGGCTGTGTCAGAAACTGCTCCCTATCTCTTATATATACAGTAGTGCACTATATTTGTCGTCCGCCATTTTATAGTGGTGTCTGAAACCTGAGTGAAAAACTTCATTCCCTATATTCGTTCACTACATTTTACCCACAATGCACTCTGACTTTGAGGGTACATCCAAAGCACACTCACTCACTATTGAGTCAGCTCAAGAATACTGAGAGTAAACACCACAAATTTAGGTTTATACACTTTTGTTAGTTCTTGTTGTCAGTTATTTTCTACTTTTTAAAAATAAGCTAATAAATAATAAATAAATACAATGCATTTTATTTAAAAAATATTTTTTATTAAATATAATAAATAAACATAATAGTAAATAAATGTGACAAGCAGTTCTCTTTATTATAAAATAATAAAATAAACATGACAAATGGGACAAGCAGTAAGAAAGTAAACTACCGTTTCACAGTACAATCCATAAGGCAAAACAAGTGTCACTGTCCGCGGAAGAGGTGGCAAGCGCGAAGGATTTACTTGTTAAGTCAATGCAAAGACGCGAATAGCCATTCTGTGGTGCGGTACACGCGAATGGCATGGCACGGGACACGTGAATTGAGGGTTTCCGCGAGAAACTCGCAAGTTAAAAAAATCTGAACTTTGGCGAATATTTGCGCCGCGTTAACCAATCAGGAACTTGCTCTAGAAGTGACGCGATTACAGGAAGCGAGCGGGGTCGCAGAAGCCCCTACCATGACGCAAATTTCCACGTGAATGTCTCAAAATTACTAGAATTTAACGTGCGGCTTTCACGCGCGAATAAACCGAGTAAACTCAAATGTTTAAGCGTTCAACTACTCGCAAATAGCGCGTTTTTGCCGCCTCTACCTAGTGAGGGTTTATTATGAATCTCTGCGACAGCTCTCTGATGCATGGTAGGCCTATTATGCACTCATTTTCGTTCACATTTTTACCATGAACTCAAATAGCATTCCCTATATAGGGAATACTGAAGGAGTGAACGAGTGAATGGTTTCAGACACAGCACAAGTTTTCCATGCAAATCTGTTAAAGCGATGACGTTAAGCGCATGTGTGTTACTTATTCGGTCTACTGGCATGCGCATTTTCACATGTACACACAACAATGGCAGACTACATGATTTTGTTCGTGTTAGTGATGTTCAGTTCTTGAAGGAATCATTCTTTTGAAGAAGTAAACGGTCGAGCTGTTTCACAAATCAAACTGAATCGAACTTTAGTTTCCGGTTAATGACGCACAGCCGAAACGTAGGATACCGGAGATAAGCTTGTTTTATTAAAAAGCTGAATTTTTATAAAAAAATTTAAATAATATTGTGCATGCAAATCATATTTTAGTTGTATAAGCAAAACCAAATGAGTTTAAAAGACAAGTTTAATCTTTATACTTAGGATATGTAGAACACATCCGCAATTGTGCACCAGTGTCTGTAATTTGTGCTGTAGGTGCCAAACTTTTAGGAATCTTTTGTAAGCTAGTCAAACTGGTCAGTAACATCTGACATTTATGATCCGCGATTGAAACTGTGACCAGAAACATTATTAACTTAAGTGAATGAAAGGCAATAAGTCAGCTATGCGTTCACAAAATTAACTTTTTTTTAATGTTTCAGTGCATTGACACAAACGACTTTATTTGAATGTTTTATTGATACAATTCGTTAGAAAATAAATGCGTAGTCAGGAACCGATGGATCGGCTTTTTGAACCGGTTCCATGAGACGAACTGTCCGAAAAGAACCGGTTCGCGGAAATGAATCGGACTTTCCATCACTAGTTCGCGTTGCTAAAAAGTTGAAGTAACAAACCAATCTCATTATTCGTCTTTCACAATCTGCCAGCTGCTTTTGCCATGTTGTTTGTTTGAAGGCGTCTTTCCGCAAGCTACTCCTTCGTCAGTTCACTTCAGGGCCTTTGGTAGTGTAAGTGACATCCCCGCCTACTGGCATCCATTATACAGCATTTTTTGTGCTTCCATGTTAATCGTTTTGACAACGTTGTCGTGCACACGTACAATTTTTCCCAAACACAAAAAAAAAACCTTTTTCACCTTTTAGTACAAACATTGTTGCGTAAACGTAGCTTTAGATGGTAAAAAAATCTTTACTATCCAGAGATTTAGATTTTCTGATATAGTAAGTTAACTTTTATTTATTTATTAACTTTATTTACACTGTGGCACTGCGTTTTTTTGTTTGTTTGCATGTTCCATTAGCTCACTTGGGGAGATATTGAGACAAAGGTCATCACACATACTGATAAAATGTATATATTTTACGGTAATGCACTGTAAATCACTCAGGATAAAGCATCTGCCAAATGCATAAATGCAATGTAAATGTAAGCTGCTTGAACCAGCTCGACATAGGAACTTTAAGCCAACCAATGGTGTAGATTTAGAGGTCTACCTGTTTATTTAAACAATTGCAAGCGAGTGTTTAAGAACTGTTTGAATTAGTAATTGTTTTTAAAATTTTGCTTGGTGGCACTGTCACCAAAATTACACAGTTTAATCTGTTTCATGAATTTAAAAGAGATTGAAACATAAGGAATGTTATGTTTAAATTACACAAATAATGCAGTATCTTACAAAAACAGGGAAAAACAAATTAATGTTCTGGTTGTGGTGTATGCAATTCTGAATATCGTAGATAACCATAACTTTGTTAGAACCTAAGCATTTACCTATCATAAATTCAGCCTGGACCTGTTTTCTTTATTATACATATATATATATATATTTTCTAACAGGATCTACATTACTCTCTGTATCTACACTCTTAAAAAATATGCTGAGCTCAGATGCAAAATCTGCTTAATTTCACCTACACTTCAAATCAGACAATTCGGAAATAGCGGTTTGTTGGAAGAATCCACTAAGAGTCTGATAAAAGTGCTCATTTACGAGAAACGCACATTTACCAGATACACACTTTGTGTTTTGCACTTTGTGTTCTTCATTTGTATCTTAATGGTTTTTGTGTGGCTGTTCCCTAAAATTGCACTTCTATTTTACAAAAGGTTTGGTAGTGGGAAAAGGTTTTTAAGAACCTCTTAGCATGGTAAATTCACTGTAGGAATGTTGTTTATCCTTTTAGCTTTGCATCCAAGCGCATTTGTTACAAACCCTTGCAAAGTTTCTGTGATGTCACTCATTTTCAGTGGTTAACAACATTACATTCAGCTGCACAACATTACATGTCTGGTTGAAAATTGAGTACTCTGGAGCATAATGAACTATCATTGCAACACAGGAGCTGTGCGAGCACAATGACAGCAGCAACGCTTGTAGTAAACTAGTTTCAGTCTGCTGCATCTCTGCTCATAAAGAACATGCAATGTGACAAAGCTGCCCACGCATACTTTAGGTCTTAGTCCTGTTCTTGCCCAATATTTTAATCGGAAGAAAGACATAATTTCACCCAGAGCTGGACTCCTGTTTTTTTAAGGTTTTTAATACAGTTATAGTTCAGCATTACTTGAGCTTTAACATGGGATTTGTTTAACATGGGATTTGTTTAATTTATTAATAAGCAAACATGTATAGGTCATCTTTAAATTGATGCTTTAGTGAAGTGTTTTATAACTCTTAAAGGTTATTTAAACTCTTAAAGGAATATTCCATTTTCTTAAAAGAAAAATCCAGATAATTTACTCACCACCATGTTATCCAAAATGTTGATGTCTTTCTTTGTTCAGTCGATAAGAAATTATGTTTTTTGAGGAAAACATTGCAGGATTTTTCTCATTTTGATGGACTTTGATAGAGCCCAACATTTGGTGCTTGACTCAACACTTGGCGGTTTTTTTCAGCGGAGTTTCAAGGGTCTATAGATGATCCCAGACGGGGCATAGGGGTCTTATCTGGCGAAACGATTGTCATTTTTGACAAGAAAAATAAAAAATATACACTTTTAAACCACAACTTTTCGTCTAGGTCCGGTCCAGCGCCACCTAACGTAAATGCGTAGTGACGTAGGGAGGTCACGTGTTACATATATGAAACGCACATTTGCGGACCATTGTAAACAAACTGACACAAAGACATTAATTTAGTATCATTTGACATACAACAATGTAGGAACGGTCCTCTTTCAACGCACTTGTAAACACTGGGGCGGAGTTTCGCGTTCGTCCTCTGTGACCTATTGACGTCATGACGTATTGCGTGAGGTCACGCTGGTGCATCACGACCGGATCTAGACGAGAAGTTGTGCTTTAAAAGTGTATATTTGTTATTTTTATTGTCAAAAATGACAATCGTTTTGCTAGATAAGACCCTTATGCCTCGTTTGGGATCGTTTATAGTCCTTTGAAACTGTTAAAAGTGTTGAGTTAAGTATTAAATGTTGGGCTCTATTAAAGTCCATTAAAATGAGAAAAATCCTGCAATGTTTTCCTCAAAAAACATAATTTCTTCTCGACTGAACAAAGAAAGACATCAACATTTTTTCAAACAACAATATGAGCTTAATGTCCTGTTACTTTCTATTAACCATATGTTTATGTCTCTGTGTTCTTACAGGTGTGTACGCATTTGGCCTTTTCGCCACAGACATTTTTGTCAATGCAGGGCAGGTGGTCACAGGAAATCTTTCTCCCTACTTCTTGACGGTGTGTAAACCCAACTACACTGCGTTGGGATGCCAACAGGTTGTGCGCTTCATCAACCAACGGGAAGCCTGCACAGGGAATGAGGATGAGATCTTACATGCACGCAAGTCCTTCCCATCTAAAGAGGCGGCTATCAGTGTATATGCTGCCGTATATGTTGCTGTAAGTAAACATGCTGAAATGCACATTAGAACCAGTTTAAAGGTGACATAGAATGATTGAACGGGGTATTTATCATTGTTCTGTGATGTGACATGTAGCCAAAAAATTTTTGTTTGGGTCTGTAATGCCTTAGAAGCTTCCTAAAAACCTCTCTCAGATAGTTATATTAGGGTGGGGGATTTTAAACAAGTGGTTTTGCACCTATTTGGCTCCCCCTACTGGCTTAACTTGCAATCTCATTATTGATTGGCTGACTTTGCAGCCACTCAAAAAATGTAGCCAATTATTTTAAAGTGGAGGGGCAGTTAGATGCCTGTGATGTCATAAGCATCAGTTTTTCAGATTGGGCTGTTTTCTGGCTGACATTTCTAAAAGAGGAATTTCTATGAGACTGAGATGTTTAGCATGTTTAGCACTTTTTGTATGTTTGTGAATGCGGGTAGACTACCATTATTCAACAAAGACAAGGTAAAAATGGTTTTTCATTCTCTGTCCCCTTTAATCCTTATTACACCCTGGTGATAATGCAAAAACACACAGTTTCAGTTTCTTTGGTCCAAAATCCCATCCTCATGATTGCATTAAATACAACGTGTCTTCTGATTAGCTGTGATTGTCCTGCTGTAGATTTAATGTTGAAAGACACATTTCTTGTTGCAGGAAACCCAGGTGATAACAGCTTTGTGTTAAAGTACAGCTTTGGGGTTGCTGAACTGTGCTATAATATATCTGGATACAGATTGTGTAGGTGGTGTAGCTTTAATCTCTGAATAGGGTGGAGAGATGTTGTTACCCTAATAATACACATTAACACATAATTGTCTGCATACATTTGCTGCACACAAGAGATGCTTATTCTGTGTGCTGCAGCTAGAAGGAACTGTTTTTAAGCAAAAGTTGAATGAGCAAAAACAGCCTTGTGGCAGCCAACATTCAGTGTGTTCAACTGAATATTTGATTCAAACTGACATGCCTATACAGTACAGTACAGCATGATATGGTGTAACACTCCTGTCAGATTTGAGATGGATTTATGGTGTGATAGTCTGGATGATCCTATTTGCAGAGAGAGCATTAAAGGATATTTTCTAACACTCCTACAATGAGAGCATGTGAGTTATACACCAGTTCTACCATAAAGACTCAGAAGGCAAGTGAACGTTTGAATGACATTTATTCCATGTTAAATTAAAAAACAGAAATTCGAATCAGTCTCAAAATAAAAGAGATGCTTGAGTCTCATAAGATTTTGGCATATGCCCCGCCTTTCGTCCGGGTCTAGCTGTAGTCCGGCAGATCCTGCCTGATGTTGAAGGCAGGGGCGGAGCCTACCCCCGGTCAAAAGAACAGGGAACAACCTGGTGGTGGTGGGGAGGATGGAGGTGAACTACAGCTACGACACCTACGGGCAGCAGGAGAGAGTGTTAGTTCAGCGTTTAAATAGTCGGCATTGAGCTGTGATTGGTAAGCCGATTTTATGAATGAATGACGTGGTATTAGAGTCTTCCTGGTAGAACTTACGCTGACGCTTCCATTTCTACCATAAAGACTCAGAAGGCAAGTGAACGTTTGAATGACATTTATTCCATGTTAAATTAAAAGACAGAAATTCGAATCAGTCTCAAAATAAAAGAGATGCTTGAGTCTCATAAGATTTTGGCATATGCCCCGCCTTTCGTCCGGGTCTAGCTGTAGTCCGGCAGATCCTGCCTGATGTTGAAGGCAGGGGCGGAGCCTACCCCCAAAAGTGAAATAGATCAACTGGCTTGATTGCTAGGATATCAAAGAGATGTCAATCCTGAAACAAAAGAAAGTGTTAAGAAGGAATCAGACTTCTTAAGCTTCAACAGCTATTTATTGTAACCCCCCAAAAATAAAGCCACGATAGGCATAGGCATTCACTTTAATATCTGATTCACACAAAAGGAATAGGATAAGAATTACAATATGCTTCGTTGTAAAGTGCCACGGTAGGCTTTACATGGATAGGTAGCCCCAATAGGTGATATGTAAAGCCACGATAGGCCACAACGATAGATAGCCCCGATAGGCAATGTGTAAAGCCACGATAGGCCAAAACGATCGATAGCCCAGGTAGGCGATGTGTAAAGCCACGTGGATGTATATCAAAAAAAGGCGATATGTAAAGCCACAATATGCCACAGCAATCGATAGCCCTGATAGGCGATGTGTAAAGCCACGTCGATCAATAGCCCCGATAGGCGATGTATAAAGCCACGATTGGCCACGATAGGCCAATCGACAGCCTCTGATAGGCAATGTGTAAAGCCACGATAGGCCACGTTGATTGATAGCCCCGATAGGCGGTGTGTAACACCACGGTAGGCCACATCGATCAATAGCCCCGATAGCCGATATGTAAAGCCACGATTGGCCACGATAGGCCACTTGATCGACAGCCTCGATAGGCAATGTGTAAAGCCACGATAGGCCACGTTGATTGATAGCCTCGATATGCAATGTGTAAAGCCACGATAGGCCACGTTGATTGATAGCCTCGATAGGCAATGTGTAAAGCCACGATAGGCCACGTTGATTGATAGCCCCGATAGGTGATGTGTAAAACCACGATAGGCGATATGTAAACCCACGTTGATCGATAGCCCCGATAGGCGATATGTAAAGCCACGATTGGCCACGTCGATCGATAGCCTCGATAGGCGATATGTAAAGCCATGTCGATCGATAGCCCCGATAGGCGATACGTAAAGCCACGATAGGCCACTTGATCGACAGCCTCGATAGGCAATGTGTAAAGCCACAATAGGCCACGTCGATTGATAGCCCCGATAGGCGATGAGTAAAGCCACGTCGATCGATAGCCCCGTTAGGTGATGTGTAAAACCATGATAGGCGATATGTAAAGCCACGTCGATCGATAGCCCCGATAGGCAATGTGTAAAGCCACGATTGGCCACGTCGATCGATAGCCTCGATAGGCGATATGTGAAGCCACGTCGATCGATAGCCCCGATAGGCGATACGTAAAGCCACGATAGGCCACTTGATCGACAGCCTCGATAGGCAATGTGTAAAGCCACGATTGGCCACGTCGATCGATAGCCTCGATAGGCGATATGTAAAGCCACGTCGATCGATAGCCCCGATAGGCGATACGTAAAGCCACGATAGGCCACTTGATCGACAGCCTCGATAGGCAATGTGTAAAGCCACGATAGCCACGTCGATTGATAGCCCCGATAGGCGATGTGTAAAGCCACGTCGATCGATAGCCCCGTTAAGGGATGTGTAAAACCACGATAGGCGATAAGTAAAGCCACGTCGATCGATAGCCCCGATAGGCAATACGTAAAGCCACGATAGGCCACTTGATCGACAGCCTCGATAGGCAATGTGTAAAGCCACGATAGGCCACGTCGATTGACAGCCCCGATAGGCGATGTGTAAAGCCACGTCGATCGATAGCCCCGATAGGTGATGTGTAAAACCACGATAAGCGATATGTAAAGCCACATCGATCGATAGCCCCGATAGGCGAGAAGGCCGTGGAGAACACTTACAGGGCAACGTTTTGCAATTTAGTGCGAAGAACGCAAAGGGCAAGATACGGGGCAATGATATGCTGTATGCAACAAAGACGGTTACGGGGCAACGACTTCCCATGTAGCGTGAAGACCGCGAAGGCAATGATGCGGGGCAACGATATGCTGAATCATAATAAAGGCTGCGGAGGATAGATGCGGGGCACCATATGCAATGTAATAAGTCGGTTGTGATATCCATGACACAATGTAACCATATGCTGATTAGCGAGAAGGCCATGATACACATCAACAATTTGCAGTATAGCAGTATGACTGCGAATGCTGGATACAGGCAATGATATGCCACGCAGCAAGGAGGTCACGAGAGCCATGCAATGGGGCAACAATATACCCTATAGTGAGAAAGGCTGCGTATGCTATGTCGGAGGCTGTGATGGAAAGCGACAATATTCCTATAAAGCGCGCTATGCCACAGATAAGTTTAGCGAGAAATGAGACATGGTTGAGTAACCTACACCACCACCAGTATCTGCTGGATCGTACTTTGATCATTATGCAGCTTAAAGCTATAGAAACTGATGAAACGTTGCATTTCAAGTGTATTACTTTTCAAAGTATTTATGTAGTAAAAGATGGGATTTTGGCTATGGCTTTAAATTTCAAGTGTATTGATGGCAGAGAAAAAAAAATTACCTAGGAAAACAGAATCATAACATTAACATGAAATTGATAAAACAAAAATTAAGGTTATTGAATTTTAAGATTAATAATTATAGACTAGAAAGATTAGAAAATATGGAAGTAAATTAATCTAAACTGTATGAACTAAATGTGAACGAACAATACGCAATTGAATGCTTAGTGTCTTGACTGGAGTGTTATTAAAATCCTGAAACTACTAGAAGGTGTGGGATCAGGTTATGTCAATAGACCACGATCAATGATAGCCGACACCATCAATTGCCCTTCTCACGCAGAGATTATGAATACTACACAGAAAATGCTTCCAGGATTTGTCCGGAATCATTAGACTTTTGGGTCATTTATTCTGCCGATTATTTTTCGGAGTCATGCTTACTGCGAAAACCCGTAAAGACATGTGATACATGTAAAGTCCTGCACATGCTTGACTTTTAAGCGCCTTGAAGTTCACCAGTTATTCGTAACTCGTATTTTAAATGAGATCATGAGGAGCGCGTGATGCGCTGCTCTGTCATGCAGGTGAATGATCTCAGCTTTAGCAGCACGTATAGTGAGCACGCATCGTTTCACACAGAGAACTTTAAACGTGCATCTTTCGGCAATTTTACTAGGTTCTCTTTACGGGAGCGATCCCAGAACATTTACGGGATGTGATTGTGTTGACACGGTAGCCTCAAACAATTTTAGAGAACATATTTTAGACCATACTGCGAGTCAGACTTCACCTAAAGTCTCTGAAAATGTTCAGCATAATTAAGTTAAACTTTAATGGATAAACAAGTCAATCGCATGTTGTCACATACCATTCTTACATAACCTGCAGTTGCAACACCAATATGCATAGCATGATTTGCCTCATAAGAAACTTTTCAATAAACGAGTAATGCTTTGACTTCGTTGCACCTGAACTTGTAATGCATGTAGCGTGGACTTCGCACTAGGGTGGTTAAAATGCACGCTGGGTTTAAAATCAATGAGAGAGAGTTCCATTCCCCGTTACAAGGTAATTTTCAGACCGCTAAGGTATCAGTGATGTGCAACAAAGTTTTAAGAGGTTTGCAGACGAAAAATCCGTTGAAGATTGAGAAAGTTATGATATTTTTATTATTAGAAATCAGAGGAAAGTTATATGGATGTCTATGGAATGTGTGTGACCGAAATGCTGCTTATTTACATGTTTTTGCTTATAACTTCTCATTTTATCAGATATGTTCATGAAATTTTAACAGAAGGTAGAACTTGTTAGTACTTTCAAATTAAATTATAAACATTTGCTGTTTTAGTCAGAATGGGCATCGGACCCATGTTAACCATTATTTTTAGAATGATGCCTGCGGTGGACGTTCTGACATGACGTTCACTGTAGTCTAAAACAAGAAACGTAATATGCAAATTTTCGCGATTTATTTAAATACAATCTCCTCCATACCATTACCATGTTTCAGCACCAAGAAAAAAGATATATATTGTGGTCCATTTACGTTTCATTATTGTCCAGAGTTTAGTGGAAGCACATCGACCGGTTGAAAGTGACACTCAGTTTTAAACAGTTGCTGTGAACTAAAAACACCTCCGAATTGAATACTCAAAATATCAAACGCTTCCGGTGTTCGGACTAGACGTATTTATTGTCGTATTTAGTGAAAACACACTACAACCTTGCGACGATGACTGAATATTGCATGAGACGCATTGTAAAAGTACCGCGCGGGCGGAAGCAGATTTTATTCGATGCGCATACCGCCGATGTCAGCATTGCTATATTAAATAGAAGAAATAAATTGTCACATTCCCAGTACTTTCGTGTCGGCAATCTCACGGGCTGCGATATAATGATAAAAAAATAATAATTTAATGATATAACTTACCTCACACCAAATTAAAATGACAGTACATTTAATGCCACAATTCTTATGAAATGCAATCAATTGATTTCAACTGTGTGACAGCGTTTCCGACGGTCGTCGGACGAAACATTGATAATTGTACATTTGACCGACATAACCAGACAATCACTCGCAATTTGCGCAAGAAATGCAAGTTGAGCGTTACGACTGCGTGCTTATTCCCGTGTTAGTATGCCAATGTGGCCCATCGTCAGTATTGAGCAGGCTGCATAGTGATGTTAACAGTGACATTAACAACTAAAATAAGACATCCCGTATATTTTGGTCAAAGACTGCAATAACTGACAAATATAGTAGGTAACATTTAATATGTCCCTTAAATTGGTAGGAACAGGTAGGCACATATCGGGAAGGTTGTATAGGATAGACATATTCAGGAAAATTATGTAAAGCAGTGACCTTACCTTGTTTCTTAGGCAGACACATATGATTTTACACCATTTTGTCGTTTATGCATTTTTCACCATTTGTTTACAACAAACACGCACAGATAATTAAGACAGTTGCGTTCGGGTCTTTTTGACGTTAACTTACTCACGCGTTAATGCCGTGCTGTTGAGACGCGATCGCCTTTCAGGAGGAATAATGCCGTAAAAAAAAATATATCTTTGTTTTACAGAGCCTTCGTGTGGTGACTCGTTTAGATGAGAAGACACCAAGATATTTTAGTTAGGAAGACATCACCCTTCGGTGTTTACCATGAACCGTAACTCAGGCAATCAATATGATCAGTGACACCTGTTGCGGCCGAACTTTTCAGGCAATCATCAGTGACACCTTTGCAAGCGTCCAGTGAGTTGCTATGGTCGATTACAGTTTACGCTTAACAGGACTGCATTGCATTTTAATCTGTTCATTGAAATGAAACGGCCTCATTCCTTGCGTTTTTGTGCCAAGTTTGCGAGCTTCCCTAAATAAGGGTCTTTGGCAAAGATGAGTTGCGTTCGAAGGGACTGGTCAAACACGCCTACCGTAACCTTGTGTTGCAGTCTGTGAGAACGAGCGGCAAATGAGACGAGTAGCATATCGTGGATGAGAGATCCTGGGAAAAGGTTAAATTGGCACGAAAACATTGCGGGCCGAGTAAACATACCGAATTCACAAATAAGCAGAGGAAGGGCGAGCGTTTTGACATCCGATTCTGCGTGGTACGAGTAACAATCGCTTTGAAAACGTTTGGTTTGCACTAAGCATCGAGCAAACGAACTTCAGCTACGACACCTACGGGCAGCAGGAGAGAGTGTTAGTTCAGCGTTTAAATAGTCGGCATTGAGCTGTGATTGGTAAGCCGATTTTATGAATGAATGACGTGGTATTAGAGTCTTCCTGGTAGAACTTACGCTGACGCTTCCATTTCTGGAGAGCACTTTTTATGCAGACGTTGTTATTGATCCAGGTATGAATAGAGTTTCATAACATGTTTTTTTAATGGTGCCATAACAAAAATAAGCATGAAAAGCCACTTTCCATTTATTCTCAAAGTCCAAAAAAAAGAAACACAACCAAAACCCATCCCAGCTGCACTGCACTCATTTTGAACACAGCAAATTGATTTTCATTTTCCCATCAGATCTTGCAAGGTCTTTAACTCAGTAGAAGCCTTGCATCTCACGCTTTCTGATTTTTGGCCATTTTGAGATCCAGACTGACCTGTGTAAATTAATGGGCTCATATCGCACCGTAGAAATGCTTACATGCATCTGCATTGCGGTCAGAGCCATTCAACACTTTAACCCTTTAACTACCTCGTCTAAACCAAATGGTCGAGCACATTTTTAGTCAAAATATTTTATTGAGAGGAGTACCTAAGCTGGTTGAGCTATCTCTACCATTTGCTTGAGGTATGTTATGCCAAAAAAATCTGAGTGTCAATCAACAGCACCTGTCACAACATTTCTGTCTTAGATATCAGAGAAATTATTTCATGTGAACTGTTCTTAGTGAAATTTTGCAAGGAAAGCATATTTTTTTGACATATTACACTGTAAGTGTCTAACTTTACAAAATGATGTTACTTGGTGCCATGAAAAACGTTAGTATGTTTTTTAAAAAAAATTAAAAATGTGCTTTACCAAACGGTTGATTTGTCACTTTATTGTACTTTATGGTAAAAGTAGAAAAGATAAGCTAATGATCATCCATTTCTGTAGTCAGAAAGTATTATTTGCTGAGAAATATACATTTCTGATCATTTATAGCTATGACTATGAAACCAAGGCAGTTAAGTCATTCCCCGCCAGCCATTTTTTGAAAAGTTGCCCCCCAGCATTTTTTGTGATTTTCAGAAAAGTTTCACAAAATGCCTTTTAGGAAAATCTTCTTCTAAAACTATATATAAACATACAAATATATCAAATAAAAGAACAGACCCTCTGCTTTCAAACAAACAAAACAGCAAAAAAAAGTTTCATCCTATCTATATTTTTTCTTTGTTTTAAACTCTTAAAGCGGAAGTCCACCCTAAAACAACATTATGCTCCAACACTATATTTCATCACATATATGTAGTTGATTGTGCTGCCATCAAATGTACTAACTCCATATAAAAAAATTAAAGGTTTTAACCGCTACAGTAACCGTGATTTGACTGGTCGTGTTGATGTAAACAATAAAAACTCCCGGTGGCCTGAATTTGTTGTCCTTAAATCCACATACTGCACATGTTTTAGTCATCTTTTATCGAGGGTTTTGGTGATTTCCCCTTCAGAGACGGTAAAAGTGGAGTTACTCTTTGGTTGGGTTCGTCTGCCGGTCAACTTCAAGTTGACTTGAGTTAATGTACAAGTTGACTTGAGTTGATTTAATAGCAGGGTGAGTGTTAAAAAGAAGTTATTTGGCTAGTTTAACTTCATGCGGCGCCGCAAGAATCGACAACTGGATGACGTCAAAGTACCGCGAGAGTGGTTTGCGAAATCATACAGAGGAGTTTTTCAATCCAAAGCGTGCAGTCTGCTGAGGTTGCTTACTGTATGTAGGCTGAACTGCACAAGACATGAGCATATTAAGTTACATGATAGCAAATATAAATGGTATAAATTAACTGTTAACGTTACTTACTTCTAATCCAGCTCCAGTGCGTCCTCCATTGTTCTTCTAACGTAATGTTAAAGATAAATGCTTCTCTTCCTCAATGTCCAGACATAAATGAAGATATTCCTCACGTGTGTGTATAAAGTTTATAAACCAAACATGCGGTAAAGTCTTTAAATCTGATAAACTTTACACTTTGTTTATTATAGTTTGAACCGCTCGTCTGTTGATTTCCATGTCAACAGCGGGGTACCGCCTGTGGGCGTGACCGAATTAAAGATAATGAAGTCAGCCAGGAAAAACTGTACTCTCTTTACTTCAATGCAGATTACATAAACAGGCATTATTTGTTTTCGATTATATTTAGCTTGTTTAAAAGTAGACATTTCAGGCTTTCTTTGGATATGTGTATCATGCTTGTGTGACGAGTATTCGCAGAGTTTCAATTGATTTTTGTAACGTGTTTTGAGAGACAGCTGGCGGAGACAGAAATGTCTGGATGCACACCCTGTTTATTTTCTTTATTTGACAAAAACACAAAGATCTGTTGTTATTGTGAATGAACACTTATAAAAGAAGACCCTTTACCGTTTCAAATGATGTCAAACACGTAAGTGTATGATTATTAATGATGGAGTATTTTAAGTTGATTCTGCCATGTTAAGGAAAAAACACGTCAAAACGCGGCGCCGCGTTTTTGGACCCCAGGGGGTTAAATCGCTCTCGCGAAACTTTGACATCATCCAGCTGTCGGTTTTTTATGGCGCCGCACGAAGTCGAACAAACCTGAAGGCTGCATCAGTTAGTGGGTGGAGCTAATGACTCAGTTTCGCGCAGTGCATTCTGGTTAATTGAGTCCATCAAAGATCGTTACGAAAATTCAGCTTCAAAACTATCAATCTAATAATCTAAATTCTGCAAATTTCTTTTTTTCTCGTGTAAAATGCAAAATGGACAATTACCCGTGATAACAGGCTAAAATGGGTATTTTTCTTTAAGAAATAATTTTTTTAGCAAAAATATGAAATAATTGTATTTTTGTGAAGGAATTTAGTTAGAAATCAGATTCAGAACGATTATCAAAACATACACAGAGTTTCAAATTAGTACATAACATTTTCGCTTCAGTTTTTTCATAAATTGGGTAAGTGAACATAAAAACATAAAAATTAACATAAAAATTCATCAGGAACATGTTTTTTTAATGTTTATGTTTTCTCTTAATTGACGAGATAACTTGTCAAATAATGTCGGGGAAAGAGTTATAACAATGTAACATTTTGTAGGCTACATTGTTGAAAATGTTTCCTTTTCTAGGAAACAAATAAAAATAAGGATGAACTTAAAGTATTCACTAAAAGCTTAATTGTTCCAATCAATTTAATTTCGATGGTTTAATTCATTAAATCAAGTCATTAAATGGTCTAAATTGTAATAGGTTAGGTTTTGACACAAACAGCCCGAAGGCATGTGTAGGATGTCCAAATTGGCCTTGTTGGAGAATAATTTATAGCTCCTAGGACAATAAAAAAATGAATAACTTTAATCATTCATATTCAGCTGACACAAAGTCATAAAGTTGGAGGAGAATCAATAGCTCAGACATGCCTAAGGGCTACTGTTACCTAATTAGCATGCTTTTCCTGTGATGGATTCTTAAAGAAACATGTGAAATAAAAAATTGCTAGATGAAGGTCGAATGGAGAATAAATACGTCTGACTGTCCACCTTTCCTCTCTTTTTAAAGCTCAAGCTGCAATGGGGAACAGAGAGGACAAAAGCAATTACGATGCAGGGTCTCTCCAAATACCACCAGACTAGTCTTCAAATGCCATCTTTTCAGTTTGTGATTTAGGAAATGATGTAGCTAACAATGTATTTCACATGTAATGAATGCACCGGCATGTCAGTAGCATTCAACACATTAAAATATACCTGGATTAAGTAATTTCTGCATTAAGTTTATTACAGTGTTTATTATAGTGCATCACTCCCCTTTAAATCATTAAACTGGATAAATAATGTAAACATTTAAATATATATTTCAGCAAATGGTTGTGTCTAAACTCTATTTAGCATGTTATTTTAAGTGGCCATAGAAGATTTTTTTAATTGTTTACAATTCCACACTAGCCATCTGAACCTTCTAATGGAGAGTAGCTTATTCTTCATATATTGTAATGTGTTCTGCCTTCTGCACAACACATATCCCCATCTGTTATAGCAAACATGGATGAATTGAAGCAACGCACACATGTGCGAGCAGGGAATGGATGAGGTATGAAAACCGTTTACACACAGGTTGAGATGAAGATGTATGACAGAGTGCTCTGTGTTTGCTGTAGATGTACATCACATGCTCAGTGAAGGCCAAAGGGACGCGGTTGGCCAAGCCGGTGCTCTCTCTGGGGCTCGTCTGTCTGGCCTTCCTAACAGGGATTAATCGTGTAGTGGAGTACCGCAACCACTGGTCTGATGTCATCACCGGCTTTATCATCGGAGGAGCCATAGCTGTGTTTATGGTAAAGTCACATCTGAGAGCATACATAGCCATAAAGATACAGAATTCATTTTTAAATACATATGTATTTCATATACTTCGTCATCTATAATATTCATGTCATTGGGTTTTATTTGAATTTGTGAATAGGGGACATACTGTACCAATTCTGTTGATATTTTACTCACATTGTTATGCTGATAAAATAATTTGGCTGTTTCACGGGTTCGTATTAACATGTAATCAGATATGATAAGCAGTGGCGGCTGGTGCTAAAAATATTTGTGGGGGGGGGGGGCGCATACAAACTTGAAATTAAACTTTTACTGTATTAATGCTGGTCTGTAAATAGCCATTTATCAGGTGATGAATATCATTACTGCTTAGCTAAAATGCTGTAAATGTTACTGTTGAAGTCAACTAAATCATGAAATAAATTTACTATCCGTGTGTCTCAATCAGCTCCCTTGTTCAGTAGTCAGGGCACTGATCAGGGAGTCGGCCATTTTAAGGGCTGTCTCAATCGCAAAATCCGTTCAGTGCACTGGAGCGTTCGTTCCCTAAAAATTCCCACAATGCAACGCAAAAACCAGTGAGCATCGATGGTCCCTATGTTCCCTACCCGGAAATCACGTGACCCTTTCTGCTCGCCAACCGAACATCACGTGATCCAACTCAATAAACTTTATGAAATGTTACAGAACTTTTATAAAGACAAACGTTTGTTTTAGTTGTAAATATAAACACACATTGCTACACAGTAAGGAACCACAATCTACTCAATTTTTAAAATAATAATATTTATTTAACATTGTAAATATATTTATTACATTTAAAATGTAATTATGCCTCCAATTTTATGCACATATATGTAAGAGAATAATGACAGCATTTTTCACAATTTACTGTTTTTTAAAATTAAGTCAGAGAGATGTTGGTTTTGCCGGTTGTTGATGAGTAACAGCTGTGAGTGATTACAACGCGCTAAAGCAGCCACGTGACAGAAAAATAAGTGAACATTGTCCCAATGTGAAGTGAGCTAGGTTCCTTACCAGTGCCCGAACCTGTGTACACGATATATTGATTCACGACCTCGGGAGCTAGGGAACGAATTGAGACACACGGTATGAATGTATAATGTGGGTTTATTATCAGTTAGAGGTACAGTAATCATACACACACACAAACACACACACCAGCGTTGCGTTAGACTTTTTCATTTGAAAATCCCGACATAGTCAATTATCTGTCATTTCATGTTTTAATGATAATTGTTTTCGTTCACCTGTTCATTTCTGATCATGAACAACATACAAGATGAGCATTCAAGTTCAAATACTGCATGCATCATGTCCACGCAAAGGCAGCTCAAATTTCACCTAGTATACCACTTTCAAACAGGGAAATAATAAAAGGCATTTGACTTACATAGCATCCAGCTTACGTTAGCCAACTCCGTTTGCCATAAGTCCTGGAAAAGCATGTAAACTCGACCATGATAATTTCCTGCTGCTCAGTCTGGTCCAAGCTCCTTAATCCTTTATTTATTCTTCAACTAAACGTCTTGTAAAGGGTGATTTTGTAAGCATAAAATTATAGTTTCTTTCATTTCAATGTATTTCACTTGCTTTAACTGATCAGTACTGTATCTAGCAGTTACATGGCAATCTGCAATGTGGTTATGAGACTCTGAAAACGATCCAATCACATGAGGTCAACGGCATAAAAAAATACTGATTCGCTTACAACATAAGTGGGAGGGTTTGAGGCGCCCCAGGGCGGATCCGAAACCAGCCAATTAGAGCTCAGCCTCAGGTCACATGTTTTTACCCTTTTTACTGACCTACATAGGCACTCATTAGGAGTGCGCCCCAGACACACAAACATGACAACTTTGGGGGGCGGCGACCCAGCGCCACTGATGATAAGTTAACAAAGCGTGTTTAGCGTGCCGTCCAAGAAGAGGGATTCGAGTTTGGAATTTTAGCCTGAACCCAGAGTACTCCCCTTTTTTTAATTGGGATCGATACCAGACGAGAGTAAGGCGATGTGGTGGAGAATGGATGCTGCTCAACTGTCAAATGACAAAAGTGAGGGACAGCTATAGACGGTTTCAGCAGTAACAACATAAACAAGTGGTTTTCGTGAAAACCAAGGAGCTTCCGGTTAAATCGGCTAAGAATAAATAACAACAAAATCTGTTTAAAGTATTTAATTTATATAACAAGCAAAATAAACAACACGTAGAGTAGGAAACCAAAATTTGTTATTTTCAATGAGGTATTTGTTTAAAGGTGCAGTGTGTAAATTTTAGCGGCATCTAGTGGTGAGGTTGCGAATTGCAACCAACGGCTCAGTCCATTGCTCACCTCTCGCTTTTGAAACACATAGAGAAACTACGGTAGCTGTCACCGGACAAACATGTCATCGTTGGAGACAACTTAGTAAAAAGTTTGTCCATTAAGGGCTTCTGTAGAAACATGGCTGAACAAAATGGCGGCTTCCATGTAAGGGGACCCTCCGTGTATGTAGATGAAACGTCTCATCCTAAGGCAATAAACACATAACGGTTCATTATGAAAGGTCATTGCTAAAAAACAACATTATTTTGTGTATTTGGTATAATACAATTTGTTCGCGTGGTTTATGGTTAAAAAACACATACTGTACATTTCTGTAGCTCCAGATTTTACTCTCTTCCTAAAACGCACGTTTGTACAAAACTAATTCATTTGAAAAGCGCTGCGTCCCTTATTGGTCAGCTAATCTGTACATGTTATTGGCCTGAATACCTCTGACATTATAGCAAGAAATATGACGCTCCTTACCATGTTTGAAAGATTCGCTCACAATGCAATGCTAACAAGAGTTAATTTACATGCTGTGATTCCGAAGCAGGAGGAGTTATAAAAATGTCGGTCTTGTCTACATCACCAAGTAAACTGTTGCCTACAAAAAAAACTGTTTTACGTTGGAGACAATAACTCGGGTCATCGTTTCATTTGGGGTTTGTACCTTTTGCATGTCATTACCATGTACTAACACACTTACACACCAAAGGAAATTTAAAATCGTGGATCAGATAATTGATGCTCTTTAAAATAGTTACTTAATTTACTTTTAATTCTCTGATTGCATAACACATGTAAGCTGTAATGCAAAGGTAAACTTCATGTAAACACTGTTAAGTAATTAAGTCAGGCTACTGGATAGGGCATATACCAACCCAGTATCACGAAATTGCGTGACCACTTCACGCATGGACCAGCGCGACAACGCCACGCCCCGCCGCGCCTGAGCGTGTGCATGTCACGCTTTCTGTTTGTGTCGCTGTCACGTATTGGTTACTCAACTTTTTTGTCCTAATTTCTTACCATTGTCGCTTTGGTTTAGGGTTAGATTTACATAAAATGACACCCTTACCTAAACAAACTCTAACCCCAACGTCAGGTGACAATTGGTTAAAGTTTAGAAAATATAAAAGAATAAGTATTGTATCTTTTTATTTTATAAACCAATACTTAAAGTGACAAATACTTAAAGTGACATATAACACAAGCACCAAATCTAACCCTAAACCGAAGCGACAATGGTTTGAAAATAGGACAAAAAAGTTGAGTAACCAATACGTGACAGCGACACAAACAGAAAGCGTGACATGCACACGCTCAAACGCGGCAAAGCGTGACATTGTCACGCTGGTCCATGCGTGAAATAGTCACGCAATGTCGTGATATAGGGTTGCATATACTGTACTGTAGGCTACTAAAGCTTTTTACAGAGTCAAAGATTGGAAAACCCATTGTTAGCCATAGAAAACACTCAAATATTATCAGTTTATGCCTGCTTACTTCATATTGTGTCAGTTTGTGAAAGACATAAATGTTTGTGGTGCTGTCCTTATGAGGCGGAGATACAGAAAGCGCTGACCTATTTCTGCAGTTATGGTAAGTTGGAGGAGGGGAAGAAGGAAGGAAGGTTAACATGGACACAAAACACATCACATTCAATTATACATCCCCCTAAAACATGCAGTGCTTTGAGTCTTAGGACCAGAATTGAGAACACACCATATTACCAACACAAAGGGCATATGCAAATGTAAAGCAGAGGTGACCATTACAGTTTTGTGTGTACTGTATATGGTTTTGGTGGTCTTGTTATTAGCTCTTAATTCCTTAGTGATTTGTTGTGCACTATACTGTTTAGATGGCATATACACAGACAGCACAAAAGTTTCAACAGAGAACTGAGATGCCCTCTTTTTTGAAATCCTCCTTTGGGCTATGCTGGAGTCTGGCTGAGCTTTGCTCATAATGTCTCATTGAAAACACTCATTTTGGTGTGATAATGGATGAATGTCCTCCAGGACATAGACTCGCATGCTTCCTCTCTCCTGAAAGAACACTGAACCTTTTACTGCGGGCAACAAGTCATGCGAGAATCTTTGCCCTTTCCAGACTTATAAAATCATCATTTACAGCCTGAAAGGCCAGAGTTTTCTATGTGTGGTACAAAAAGGCATTTGAGAAGTGTAAAACTGACATCTTTTTCTATTTCTCTTTTGTTTTCCCTACGGGTGCTCTCGTGTTAGGTGGTGTATGTGGTGAAAAACTTCAAAGGAAAGCCCTTACTTGATGAGATACCGCCGGAAGAAAGTGTGTCCAGTGGTCCTGTGCTCACACAGCCCAGGATGGAAGATGCCATGGAGAAATACATAGCCTCGCAGGTATTCAACCATTAGCGTTCATGCATAAAATCATACATAAAGATCATGTTTTTATATAGATAAGCTCAAACAGTACTTTGAGACATTTTTGGGGTTTGCTTTTAGTCCCCATTTACTCTTATTGTATGGAAGAGAGGAGTATGAGGATTGCAATTGCATTTTTAGGAAATGCATGAGGCAGAGGAACATTATTATTCACTTGAGTCATTTCCAAAAATTAAAACACTTTTCATGACAACCATCACATTAAACAGGCTTTGATATATTATGTTCTGAAGAATGTTAAATCTCCTTTCCTGGTAAATCCCATTATATCTTTTCAGTATGTTCGTTCGATTGTTGCCTCAGGCCAGTTTTCTTGTATCTGTGTCACAAGAGATCAAAGTTAATCTGCAAGCTGATCTTCCAGTTTTACAAAAAGTCTGTATCACTTAAACCTCATTCACACAGCACTTTGGTCCAGAAAAAAAACATAAAATTGTCAGACAAGCTTCTGTGTGAACGCGAACACGTCCTGTTAATGTTCTGGGATCGCTCCCGGAAAGAGGGCCTAGTAACATTCTCATAACATTCCTGGAAAGGTCTCTGTGTGAACATGACGCAGAATCATCGCAATAATGCAGTTATGTAGGGCTGAAACGATTCATCGAGTTACTCGATTAACTCGATAAAAAAAATTCCTCGAGGCAAAAATTCTGCCTCGAAGCCTCGTTAAATTCCTATGACGCGCAGTCGCGCACTACATGCGCCGTGATCTGATTCACATGGACCGTTGTTCAATTTTCAGGAAGCACATCATAGCGCGTGATACATTTTGAATTTAGTTGGCGCGATGGCAAAGAGCAAAGATGTCCATAAACGGCAGGGAATGTCTAAAGATTGGGATCATTACATTCTTATCATTACATTACATTTAGCATCTAAACCGAAAACTCCACTGCTGTTTCACCAAACGTCGATGAAACAAGGTAACGTAGCTTTCACTGATTTTACACAAAAAATTTATCAAATTAATCGATTAATCGATCGATTAAGTGCTAGATTAATCAATTACAAAAAGAATCGATAGCTGCAGCCCTACAGTTATGGTTCAGGTCTTTGAAATGAGGGATTTAAATTCAGATTAACATTCACAATGAGAAATGTCTGCAAACTGGAATGAAGCAGGGATCAGGGAGCTCGTCAACTATCCAATCTGAAGCTGAGATCATTCACTAGCATACAAGAACAACGTGTCACATGCTCCTTTTTTAGTCTCATTATAAACAAAAATGCATGGTTTCTTGATAGAAATAACGGATAATAAGCAAACTTCAGACGCATGTCTTTACGGATCTTTATGGTATTTGTGTGAACGCACGCACAGATTCCAGAAAACCATTGGCAGTGTGAATGAACCAAAAATCAAATGACCCAGACAAATTTTGGATGCATTTTCTGTATATTTTCCGTACTGTCTGTGTGAAAAGGGCTTTAGAAATCCTGCTTTTGATACTAAACATTCTGAGTTACTATATGTAGGCATACCTTCTTGTAGAGTTTCTTTTATTAGTTTTTTTTTTAAACTACAGCATTTTCTCTTGACAAACTTGCTGTTAATTGCACACGCAATAGGGGTGCGTGGGGCAAAAATTAACACAGGGTTAGTTGTAACACGGACCGTTTGCATTGTTGCACAGGGTTGAGCAATTTGTTTTTTCCGTATTGTTTTCACACTGCCAAAAGATGGTCTCCCGCAAATTTATGGAAAGGTATAATGTTTTTCCATAGAGTTATTGATAAAAGACTGTTTTGGTGGCATGTAAGTAAATTTTTTCATCATATGTTTTTTTGGGGGGAAGTTTCTGACTTGGGTGTTAAAGATACCAAAACCAATGTTATGTCATCTTAATCAGTGTCTTGTTGACTGAAACATAGCATCCTTTTGAAATATGTCTGCAGCTCTGAGCAAATTATTGGGTGGGCTTGAAAATATTTTCACCCAGCTCAGCACTTACGATATGAAAACAGCTAACGTTAGCATAATTCTTTCCGTTGTTTAAATCGGCTGCACACTAATGATTGCTGGCGGCCAACAAAATAAATGTGCCTGTCTTATCAAAGTGTGTGTCAAAATGTATTTTTGTTCATATCTTTAATATTGATTGAATAAGGTCATGTCAAAGATTAAAATCATAATGAAATGAATTGCTAAAATCAGACTTTGATGCTCATTATCTCAGAATTTCATTTTGAAACTGTAGTATGGTTATTACAGACTGGGTCACATATAACGTATTTATTTTTTTTGTCATAATGGTGCTGCTTTTTCTCACATATTTAGACATTTGTACCCATTTATAATTAAACTATGGTTAGATGAGGGATGAACAGTGTGGATACCGGTCTGTTATAGGCAGATATATAAACAATATCCACTTCAAGTATATAGACAAAAAAGTATTGAAATATTTGCCTAAACTTAATTTTTAGCAAGTGTTACAACTAACCCCCTGCCTGTTAAAATTAACCCCACCTACGGGGTCAAGTTTTAACGTTTGCACTTCTGACATGTTTGGTTGTCCAAGAATGGTAAGTAGAAACAAACTTCAAATGTTCATTTGTAGCAGAGATGCGTGTGTTGCTTGTGTAAAAATATAATTTTTCAAACTCAAACATTTTTTAACGATTGAGCCAAAACCAAAACGCGTTATGGGTTGTGCCCCACTCTCCCCTACTGTGTGTAATGTGACCAATAAGTTACAAGAGGCTGTTCTGTATCATGGAATAAGTCAAGGCTAAAGTGTGTTGTTTGGAACGATGCAAAGCGGATACAAAAATGAAATATGCTTTAAAGCAAATATTGAAGAAAAAAATATGTATCAATGCAACTTTGTTGAACTGAAATCACTACAAGCCTTTTCTTCTTCTGGAAAAATACCCCCTGACTGACTGTGAACAGCAGCAAAATAGCTGTGTCCCAATTCGAAGGCTGCATTGACCAAATGCGTCACAGCAGCGTGTAAGGCCGAATTGGGCGTAATTGCATAAGACTTGTAAGGCCAACCCATTTCAAAGGCTGCTTAAAATGCAGCCTTAAAAGCCGCAAAGGATAGAATGAATTCCTAGCCTAGGCTATCCTTAGATGTATTGCGCGCCTATAACGGCTGAATATTTTAAAATAAACATTTAAAACTTTTGTTAAATAAAAGTATGTATTTAGCAAAAAAAGGACCTAGTCACTATTTTAGTATTATTAATTATGTTTTCTATTAATATTATCACTGCAATACTGTTTATGTTGCATTTTAGTTTGATATATTTCTAAGGTTGATTCATTTGATATACTGTTATATAGTTAGTTTATTCTACATCAAGGTGTCATATTTTCCAATAATAAAATGTTTATTTTAAAGGGGACATTCCATGAAAATCTGACTTTTTCCATGTTTAAGTGCTATAATTGGGTCCCCAGTCATTTTATCAACCTAAAAAAATGTGAAAAAGATCAACCCAGCAACTTTTGGTAAACCATTCTCTGCAAGCATGTGAAAAAATAGGTCATTGAAATTTGTCTCCCCTTGTGATGTCTGAAGCGGGTAATACCGCCCCTTATTCTGCACTATCCAACCACAGCACTGCCATTTAGTGCAGAGATCAGCTCATTTGCATTTAACAGGACACACTCAAAATGGCACATTTTTGCTCAAGTGGCAATTTTACCATGCTATAACAAATTATCTATATGATATTTTGAGCTAAAACTTCACATACAGTATGTACTCTAGGGACACCAAAGTTTTTATATCTTAAAAAAGTGTTGTGAAATGTCCCCTTTAATAAGCCAGAAACATCTCAGCTGTGTCCCACTGACAGGTGCGGAGGAAGGGAACAGCGGGTGACACAACTACAGTATGGATCCTCCATAGACTGGGCTGTCTCATTTTAGCTATTTGCTTCGTGGACTTCAGAGGCTGTCCTCAAAGGATCAAGCCTCCGAACTGTGACAAATACAGTATGTTTACATTCTAAGGGTGGTGCAATGTGATGCACAGAAACAGAAAGAAAACACAGCTATTGACAAATTAGAATCAAATGTAAATTTCTTTCGTTTATTATTTCCTTTTTTGCTTTTAAAATAACATGTGCTTGAGCTGGCTTAGACTTCACATTTATGATGATTGATTTAAAATGAAAATTTTCCAAGCAATATACTTCAGAAAAGCTTTTAATAAAAGCTGTTTGAAATCCTTAAGCCTGGCATGTGTAAAGAGAATTTTAAATCCTTGATTTGCATTTTGGATTATGATGCTCAATATCAGCATGCACGGTGTGATTTTAATGCAAAAAATACAGTAGAACACATTAGAGACTTTCTTATGAAAGGGCTGTTCTTACCTTATTAGAAATTGCATACAATACTCAATAGGTCTTATACCCAAAGTCTCATCTCAAATATTGCCTCAACATCCAGCAATGGTAGTTCCACCTATGTTTGATTAATAGTTCAATATGACTTCCCACGATTCATTTTAGATTCAAGTATGAGTGAGCCTAGGGGCTCTATAACACAGTCCATTAAAACTGAGTGTATGCCCAAAACATACAGTACAGCTGCAATGCACGGCTAGCACTCATTCCACAAAAGCAGGTTATTTCAAGGCGGTGTCATTAATCTTTTAGGTATATATTACTTATTCTCACAGCAAAAGAAAGGTGTCTTTAACTTTGCAGAGGCAGAGTGGTCATATTTGTTCGGCTGTGTTAAAATCCAGTATGCCAGCTAGGTCTTAATTCTAAACTGATCAACGATGTCTTGTCTTGGCTCATTGGAACACAATGTTTTAATGGGTTTGCTTTTATTTAGGCACAAATAAGGGCCTTATAGGTCAGGCACTAATGTTGGGTGAGGGGTCTGGTTTATAATCGCTGTTTTAATTTATCATAAAACTTGTAAATGGGTTAAGGTCTGGGTTTTGTGCCGGCCATCCAGGTAGCAGAGTTGGATTGCCTGTTTAAAGGTTCGTCACATGACCAGCGGTGCGCTTGCGTCATTCTGAAAATTTAACATCTTTTTAACTCGATGCGGTGCAGATGTGCCTGGAAAAAACGAGCGCGTTGCAGTGAGTGCGCATCACAACCGGGTCAACTACATTTGAAATAACGAACTTAAGCATGCAAAAGACGCGATATGCGAATCACCCTTTAGGTCATGTGACAGGTCAGTTGCAACTACGGTAGCTGAGAAGGCAATTATTTGTATTCTTTTTGAAATGTTTTCAGCGCCTGATGAAATCGTTATGAAATACGTTCCTAAAACATGCTCGATGTTACAGTCACTGCCCGTGCCGTCCAGAATGAAAGACAACATTTCAACTTGGACCAATTGTGCGAGCTGTCTCTTTAGTACCATGTAGTTTATTTACATGTTGCTGCTGATTGGACTGCAGTTCTGACACACCCACCAAATAAGAGAAATTGTATCTCAAACCCCGGTGCACATCGTTTCCAGAAACCATAGCAAAACGTTACGCACTGATTTAAAGGCCCTGTCCCAAATGGTGCACTTCATGTGGACTTTCGGTCTCATGGCCTTAAATTGCACGTGCTCGCTTAGTCTAATAGTGTGTAGGGTGTCCCATCTGTCATTTTTACACTCAGAAGTGTGCTCATTAGCGCCCCTTTGCACCCTCGATGCAGTCTTTGGCGAATCTCGCACTGCTGCAGGCTCCACACACTTTGCCAACCCAGAAGTCCTTGCAAAAGAGCAATCAGACCAATCAGACGACAGATGTGAGAAGTTCACACTAATAGGCAACTTCTCTTTTATTTCCGATGTGACGCTCGAGTCTGTTCCAAAATACGGTCCCTAAAGGTCTGCACTACATGATGTCATTAAAGTGTGTACTCTTGAGAAAGGCCACAAGTCCGGAGTGTGCCATTTGAGACATGGCCAAACCTGAACGTGCCCCAGGTGTCTCCAACACACCTGTCTGTAATTATCAAGCAATCCTGAACACACTTTGATTAGCTGGTTCACCTGTGTTTGATTGGGGGACGGCAGCTCAACAGAAGCAGGGTTGGAGACACCCACACTGTAGCATTGTATTATATTTAATCATGCTGGACTATGCATTTTTGATAAATTGTTAATATTTTGGTTGAATTAAAATAGAAAAAAATGTTACAATGGTTGTAATTGTTAAATTGTGCCTTTTGTTTGATTTTTCAGAATCCCATCACCTATGCTGAGATCACATGACAAATGAAAGACGGCCAATGAAAAGCTGGATAATGTTGCTGCTCTTTGATGCGACACCTTTGAGTGCAATGTTAATATGTGCTATTTTTACACTCCTTTTTTCAAGCGTGTAAAATATGTCGATAACTTGTGCTCCTTGTTATACTTGTTCCATGTTTTCTTTTAAAATAGTTATTTTAGGGTCGCATTCCTATTTTTATACAAATATATTACTGTTTTCGTGATTGAACATGCAGGGTAATGTGTGAGTGAAATTTAAACATGATGTCCATTGAAGTGTGTTAACACATATCCTGATGTAGAACATCATCTGTGTGCCCATGTTGATATTTTGTTATGGTCTCTGAAAGAGTTTTTTTTATAGGATATATCACTGTTCTTCCTCATCAGAGTTATTTATGTTTTGTTAATGCAAAATAGTAACCAGAAGATCCTTTGTCTTAACCTCCCGAGTCTCTTCTGAGTTGATATATTTTCTGTTAAAAAGATATATTTGGGCAAGACTTATTAACCTATCGAACTAGTACTTATGTCACATACAGAACCATAGTATTAAAGAAACGGTATTCTCACTCTAGAGCGTTTGATTGAAGAAAAATCTGTCTGGTGCAACATGAGTCATCAGTATTTTAACATGGACTACAAGCCTCTACTTCAATTTTAATTTCATGGGGTCTTTAAGGTGAGCTGACATGAGCATGAGGTGATAACCAGTGCCGGGATTGATTTTGCTGTCATTATAGAAGAGAGCACCTTGGGTAAGGCTGATGAATTTGTTGTGACTGCCAACTGATTACACCATCTTAAAAAGATTAGATGCCCAGGGTACTGCCCAAAGAGGCTGTGATGAGTCCTGCTTTGTTGTATACTGTATGTTGCTTTGTGTTTTTTGTCGGTGTGTATGTTTGTGCCTACAGTATTCATGCGTCTGCCCTTGATGTCGCCTCCGTAGGTAGTCTCTAGTGGGTTGGTAAAGGTCGTTTTGTTTTAATCATCACTAAGAGTTGAAATAATACTTGTATCTGTCAAACAGAGAGTTTGTGGACTTTAATTGTATTGAAAACAAACAAATGTATTATATTTGTATTCTTATGTTATAAACTTTGTGGCATCAAGTATCTGCAGTGTTTGATGCCTTTACATTTTGCTGAGTTGTTTCATATCATATTGAGTTTGTGTTTGATCTCTCACTGGAGATTTGATTTTCACATTCATGGCTGATTTTATAAAACTAAAGTTTGATGGTATAAATCATTTTTGACACAGTTTTGTGAAATCCCAGCTAGTCAGTTTTCATCCTATATAACGTAAAGAACATTCTGTGAATATATAACCTTGATATCTTTAATATTGGCAGAGCGAGGTCATGTCAAAGATTGAAATCAATGTGAAATCAGTGAGTCCAAATCTAATGCTTTGATAATAGATTATAAGACTTAAAGCAATACGGTATTCCATTTTCTTAAAAGAAAAATCCAAATAATTTACTCACCACCGTGTCATCCAGGGTGTTGATGTCTTTCTTTGTTTGGTCGAGAGGAAATTGTGTTTTTTGGGGGGAGCATTGCAGGATTTTTCTCATTTTGGTGGACTTTAGTGGACACCAGCAATTAATACTTGACTCGACACTTGGCAGTTTTTTTCAACAGAGTTTCAAAGGACTATAAACGATCCCAAACGAGGCATAAGGGTCTTATCTAGCAAAACGATTGTCATTTTTGACAAGAAAAATAACAAATATACACTTTTAAACCACAGCTTCTCTTCGAGATCCGGTCGTGATGCACCAGCGTGACCCCACGCAATATGTCATGACGTCAAGAGGTCACAGAGGATGAGCGCGAAACTCCGCCCCAGTGTTTACAAGTGTGTTGAAAGAGGACCGTTCCGACGTTGTTGTATGTGGAATGATACTAATTAATGTCTTTGTGTCAGTTTATTGTTTACAATGATATGCAAATGTGCATTTTATATATGTAACACATGACCTCCCTACGTCACTACGCATTTATGTTAGGTCGCGTTGGACCGGATCTAGACGCGAAGTTGTGCTTTAAAAGTGTATATTTGTTATTTTTCTTGTCAAAAATGACAATCGTTTTGCTAGATAAGACCCTTATGCCTCGTTTGGGATCGTTTATAGTCCTTTGAAACTCCGTTAAAAAAAAACTGTTACGTGTTGAGTTAAGTATTAAGTGTTGGTGTCCATTAAAGTCCATTAAAATGAAAAAAATCATGCAATGTTTTCCTAAAAAAAAACATAATTTCTTCTCGACTGAACAAAGAAAGACATCAACATTTTGGATGACATGGTGGTGGGTGGATTGTCTGGATTTTTCTTTTAAGAAAATGGAATATTCCTTTAAGCATGGATTTCACAGACAGGGTCACATTTATTAGATTAATTTTACATATGTAGGACTATTGTTGTACGCTCTGAACCACATGTACACTGTTGCTCTCATCAATGAATGCTTTTTAGTTCTGCCATTATTTGCAACAGGGTTTGAAGTATGGAGAGATTTACATTTATGTGTTTGGCAGATGCATTTATCCAAAGCAACTTACAGTACAGTGCATTTAACTTATATATGACTTTTATCAGTATGCGTGTTGCCTGCGACTGAACCCACTTTTGCTCTATTCACTAAGTCACAGGAACACACAGACTAAAGCTGTGTCCGAAATAGCCCCCATCCCCTAATTCACTATTCCCTACATTAGTTCACTAGTTCATTGAATCAGTGAATGAAAGCGAGTGAGTGAATTCTGACACTTGAGCTTGTCAGAAGCGCTGCGGGTGCCATCCTCCACAGGCACGCCAGAATTCATTCGGTGCGAGCCTCAGTGGATGAATAGTGGCTAACCTCGAGTGTACATCAGTTGTTCATTATTGCGGTGCATTATGGGGTATAATGAGTGCACTCAGAAATGTCCACTGTGATTTCGGACACCACTAAAAATGCATGTTCTTTTAAATAGTGCACTATTTAAGATTACAGTGGGCTATTTTGGACACGCAAGATTATGTTATAGTGGTGAATGCATTTATTTTACCTAAATTGCAAATTCTATTTTTCCACTTTTATATATATTTTGTTGGCATACATGATTTCCATTTTATTTAATTTATAACAGTATTTGATGCCTAACACAACAAAAATTAAAAATCCCCAAAACATATATTTGTTGGCAGTATTTAAACAATATTATTAGTATTTTAACAGTATTTTTGTGTTGATGGTGCACAGTCAATGATTTGAAAGACTGTGCTGGAATAAAAAGCAGATCTTCCTCAAGCCCGAGGTGTCAAACACTAATAAAATATTTACCCTCAGTCTCCTTGTCACATCTTTTATATAATCTCTTTTAAGGTTCTGTGGTTTTGTCCAAAAATGTACTTTTAAACTTATTTAATGTTCATTATCTCAAAGGTTAGTTTGATATAAACTCATACTGCTAAGATTGTTATACCTACGCTCTTAAAATGGCTGGGTTATTTTTAACCCATAATGGGTAAATATTGGACAGAACACATGCTGGTTAAAATTATTATGTGCTGGGTTAAAAATTACCAATGTTGGGTTCACTGTTAGACTAAACTGTAATTTCTACAGTTACTTACCACAAAATGCCCAGTAAAAAACCATCATTTTCTTGTCCAGTGCATTACTGTAATATGCATCGCATTATGGGTATTAACATTTAATTTACAGTGTTTACTGTATGTTTTGAATTTGCGGTAGACTGCTGTAAAACAAACAACAGCAGTTATGCTACTGTACTTGAATAAAACAGTGTTATGAAAGCATATAAAATGGAAAAATAAAATATATCTATGAAATGAAATACATTTTATTTGTTATGCTTTTAGCAGTGAAGCAAATTTCAAAATGTGAATTGTTTTTCAGCAGTGTAAATAATTTATTAAGAATTGTAGGTAGAAACAAGAAAGAGATTATGGATAAATGCCTGACCGTCAAATTTGAATTTGACCTCAAGACTTCAAAACACTAGTGATGCCAAGATTTCACATCTCGGAGTGTCGGGAGAGTAACAGTAGAGGCTACTTGGGGAGTGTAGCAAGTAACTTTTATTTAGTGACACTGTGGTAGTGTTACAGACCTATGGCATGGGTGACCTGGGTTCAATTCCTTTTCAAGGCAATATATTTTTTTAAACTAGGTTACAGTAAGGGTATTATACTGTAAAATGGAACTGCGGTAAAGGCATCATACTATAAAAAACATGTACAGTTGTGGTACTGTAATGGGGCAGTTACAGTAACTCAGGCCAGTGAGTTACCGCATATATACAATAAAAAGTCGACAGTGTTGTTGTTGAGTATAATAACCCAATAGTTGGGTTAAAAGAACCCAGTGGTGTGTTTTCTTCCAGCCATTTTTGAGTGCACATTTCTTTGATATCTTCAAATGTTTTAGCTAAGTTTGTAATTATATTTGTCTATGTTTTTATTTGTTCGGATGTTCTGTGATGTTTATTACATTATTTTAAATCTCATATCTGAGCACAAACCTTATGGTCTACTAGTTTTATAGCAGATAAACCTAAAAGTCCATATTCACATGACATAGAGGAAAAACAAAAATAGTAGGCATGTAAGGAATAATTGATGACGAGCCATTGACACCCAATGTGGTAATGCGGCATGACGCGAAGTGTGTATTATTTTTAAATAATTCAAAGAACCGGAGTAAATTATTCCACTTATACCGGTTACCACAAACATTGTTCTGGTGGTTATTTTAAGACATTTAACAGATCAGTTGTGTCTTTAACAGAAAAATAATCAACACCCATAAAACATTTCTCAACCAATCAGAATGAAGCATTCAGCAGGCCCGTGGGATAATCTGTAAAATGTGTTGTTCAGCATGGGTACAAAAATGTTTTGTTTGTTAGTCAGATCACAGAGTGAGGGGCAGCTGCTGCTCCAATTGTTAGGATGCTGGATTCATGGTCACTGACTTCAGTTCAGAAGTCATCCCCGCTTTTATCTCCTCTTTAATTAAGTTTATGGTGGAGTGAGCACTACTGTAGTGGATATGCCCGCTGCACTTACAAAATGTAAATTATAAATGCATAAAATGTTTCAAATGACATTTCAAGAACTCCGTGCCCCGGAGGGAATCTATCTTGATTCTATCGTTTCATTCAGGCTTCTTTAATACTTAATTCAAAGGAAGGACATCACAAGGACGCGTGACATTATTCAGAAAAATACAATGTTTGAGATGTAGTTTAACATACAGTGCAATGCACTGTATGTTAAACTACATCTTAAACATTGTATTTTTCTGAATAATGTCACGCGTGCACTGAGTGCATATAAAGTTTGATTAAAATTTGCATATTTACATGTCTTTGCGGTGACTTTTGGTAATGTTATAATTGTATACCAGTTGTTATACAAGATGTTTAAACTGTGCTAATTTCTTGAAGGGCTCTTAAAAACGTGAAATGAAGTTATTTCGTGTCATCTGCATTTGATGCCTCAGCTCATTCATAATCACTTTATTGAAAGGCTTGGGACTGTGTGTATTCTTGTAATGTCATCGGCGAATCAGCATTGACTTTAAATTAGTTACATATGAAAATTATATAGTTGCAAGAAATGTGTTAACTTATTAAAACCTTTTAATAATTTAATTACCCATTTACTTAGAAATGGGTGTCTATTAGGAAAGGTGGAAAGCATGGGTCCAAATAGCATATTTATCAGGTAGTTCAGAGATCCCTGATTGGCATAACTTGTTTATATATGTCACTTTTGCTAACCAGTTAGGATTTTTTTGCACTGATCCAGAACTGGGTCAGTTAATAAGGTGGCGTTGAGCAGATACCAAATCAGTCAAGTCAAGAGGAACAGTGAACTCTTCTTGAATAACTTTGACCTTGATGAAGGTTGCAGATGTGTCAGCAGACTGCAGTGTCTCTGCCATCCTCAGATGTTCATCTGTTTTTATTAATTTGCAGACCACATCACAGAAAACATCACAGCTGTATTTCATATTCTGTGAGTGAAGTCCTCATCTTTTTTAATGCCATGTGCGATAAGCACTTGTACGGTTCTATATTATTAGCTAGGCTATACTTTATGTAATCATTATGGAGCCATAATGCTAGAAAATGCTAGGTTTGCCATGATTTGTTGTTCATTTGAAAGTCAGTCTGCATATTGTTATTCATAAATAAAACGTTATTCATTGTAGAATCTGCCGGTCCTGGATGTTTGAGTTATGTTTAAGAGTAGATCTGTGATTATCTCATGTTGATCCAAAACATGTTGTAAGCCATATTTACACTGCAAAGGTGGCATATATCTCAAGAGGCATTTTGATGTATTTATACAGACTTTAATGCTGCTCAAAGGTTGGCATGAACACATAAATTACAACTGTATAAATAATGAGATTTATGTTTGAAAATACAAAATCATACTTGTCATAGTGTGATAACAACAAAAAGTATAAATAACAAACATTATGCATAAAAGTCTTACAATCCTTATGGTTCAGCAGTCATTTTATATGAGCTTTGCATGAAATACAAATGTTACACTATTCGGTGCTGATCTTGATATGATATAAAACAGGACCCGTTATGATTAATTTGTGGAAAATAGCATAGTGTTTGGTTTTACAAATTACTAGTACTTGCATTTAATATAAACTTCAAGCTGGTTTCTATTGGAGTGTCTATTTATTAAATAACAGAGCATTTGAACTCAAGGCCACTACACCAATCTAACAATAAGACAACCAGAAGAATGACAAATATGGACAGGGTTCAGCATTATGTCTACAAGAGCATTAGTTCTTTTTATGATCTATAGACACATATTCTGATTTTTAAGTAAGGGACGCGAAGCGGAGGGTCTTGTATCAGACTGAAGGGGCTTGTTTACCCAATAACTACCGGCTTATTACACGGCTACTTGCCACATAAGAAAAAAACTGGACATGAATATGAATTTGAAACATTTTATTGGCATATTTGTTTTAAATTAACATTTTTATCCTTCCGCGAAACTTTGCACAGATGCATAAAATGATCATAATACCTTATTAAGATCCTCTGCTTCATACTTGTCTGTCTCCATTTTTTTCTCTTTTTGAGAAGTTTTAATGCCCATTCTGTATTTTTTGTGTGTTGGCTTCGTAGCTGTCATGCTCTATTTTGTCAGGTTCAGTCTCAGTAAGCTCTCTGTGTCTTGTCGTTGTTCGTTCTTCTATCCACTGTTTAAATGTTTTGTTTTTTCCGTACATGTTAAAATTAATGTCAAAATGTTCCATTCTTAATTGTGGTTGTTCAGTGTTTGTCACAAGATGGCGCCAAACAGTAATCTTTATTGGCGTGGAGCGATTTTACTCGTAAAAGTAGTACCGGCTATGCGTTATTACTTTGGAGCGGTTATTATTTTTAAAAAAAGAACGAACCTGCAAATGCCTCAACTGACCAATCAGAATCAAGTATTCCAGAGAGCTGTGTAATAATGTCTTATAGCATGAGGCAGAAACAATAAACTGGTTAAAATGCATGAAATTGTTATCTTAAAGGAACAGTTTAACACACAGAAATAAAACTTCTAAAAATGACTCAGCTCGCCAGCTGCAGTACTGCAAAAAGAGAAACTAAAATAGACAAACATATTTATTTTTAGAGGCATGCGTTACAGAGTTAGCTCAATACAGGATGTATCTAAAGAACTAAAACTATAACCATGTATGTATTCAAAGAACAAACCATTTATTCAAGCATTAAACAAATACAGATAATTGCATCTTTGTAACTCGACAATAGTCCGGTATGGTCAATCCAGGTTTTTTTTCTGTCTGTGATAAACTTTATGGTGAAACAAATCTTGTAAACATCTTTTTGATACATTTAGTAGTGATATCCAATATCACTAGTGAATTCCTACCCAGTCTCCTAAAGATGCGTATAAATAGTAAAACTCGTGCAATACATACGCCAAATTCCACTTTGGCGTGCATATGATACGCCAGTCCTTCCCATTTACTTAAACGGTGCATCTTTTTTTGTCGTTTTATTTATTGGTTTCTCAATTTTTTTCTGTTTTTTAAACCATTTTCGCTTGGGTTTAGGGTTATATTTTAGATTTGCTTAATGAGGTTATTTAATATACAGGTTTCTCCATGTTTTGTCCATATTTAAGCCATGGTCGCTTGGAGTTGGGGTTAGAGTTGGGTTTGGGTTAGGATGTAATTTTTAAATAGCAAAAAGTTGTTCTAACCCTAAACCCAAGCGAAAATCGTAAAAAAATAGCAAAAAAATTGAGAAACCAATAAATAAAACGACAAAAAAAGATGCACCGTTTAAGTGAATGGGAAGGACTGGCGTATCATATGCACGACAAAGTGGAATTTGGCGAACTCAGATAGAGATAAAGTAATTCTTCAATCTTTGTCTTTGGATACCTTTTGAGCACTACAGTATATGAAGTGAAAGTCATATTTAAAAAAATGTCATCCTTCAGAAAACACAATGAATAAGCATGTCAGAGAGCCGGGGGTTTAGAATACCAGAAACGGAGTTAAAGTAAAGAGAGGGAAAGAGCAAGGAAGAGAGACAAGGAATGATCTGGGAACAATCAGAGGATGGACTGCCCGATTCATTGAATCAGTCGATTGTATCAGTTCTCCAAATGCATCTTCTCTTACAATAAGAGTTTAAAGATAAAACAGAGAGATCCTGCCGCTGGCACTCAGATACAGTACATGCATTACTCTTTCTATGTAGACCACTCAGTGAATGCATGCAGTGACATAATGGAGTTTAATGTTGTTTTTAGTACCACAGATCAACTTGAATGTTAGGGGGATGTGTATAGCATTTGTTCCATTGGTTATTATTAATTATCACAGGTAAGACCTAACCCTTAAAATTGCAATGCAGTTAGTGCAACAATCAATTTAAAGTTTTTAAAGGGGTGTTTCAATGCTATTTCATGCATTCTGACTTATTAACACAGTTATAAAGTTGTTTCCTCATGCTACGGAGGCAAAGTGTCAAAAAAGCAGTTAGGCAGGTTACATAGTATTTCTGTGCCGAATGCACTTCGCCAGGGTTCGTACAAGTTTTGGAAAGTTTTCGATTACGGCTCTAGCTGACGTTTTAGGGGTTTCTATATGTATCACTTATTTTTATGGGCACTTCCCCCGGAAAACCCCGCCCACCCGTCAATCAGCGGGAGACGCTAACTTGCAAACATCATATCATATGACAAGCTTTGTTTAATTTCAAAACTCAACAATGGCATGAAAGAGAAGTGTGTTTTTGGATGTAAGGAGAAGAAAGCCAGCCTTATGGAAACAATGGATATAGTTTATTATCCGGAGTTTTATGTGTGCGTTTGATGCGCTGGATTTCATTGTAAAGTCCCAACCGGGTCATGAGTAGCATGCGGTAAGTAAGACTTCTATCTTATGTTGGAAATAGGCACGTGCATATTATATAAATGACACGAACATGTAGTGAATCATAAGTTAAACAGTGTTGTATAGTGTTGCATGACTCGTACTCGCTCCTCCCGCGGTAGTAACTCCTCCTTCTTCATTTTTTCGTACGTTATCGGAAAGATTTGGTAAATGTAATCTTTCTTTTATAAATCTGATGAAACTAAAGACTATTTGGAGATATAAAGGATGTCATACTACTCTATAGGTACTACAGATTAACATCAGAAATGCAGAAACAGCGTGTGTTGTGAGCTTTAAAAGTGCTCTCAACTGTATATTGGTCAATACTGCTTCTGTGCTGATCTAAAGGGTGGACCAATGTCCATGCAGTTCATCTGCATAACTTCCCTGATAAATCCGGTTGAATCATCAAGTCTTACTGGTACATTCCAGTATCCAAAACATATGCCAGGGCTGCACTGTATTTGGTGTGTTCACCAGGGAAACATTGTGTGGAAATGTGTTGTTTCTTTGTTACAGCAAAACACTGAGCCAGTGTTAGATGTGTCACTCAGCCTTGTGTTCTTCTGTCTCATCACAGCACTACTGCTGATTTTCACTGACAGGCTGAGCAACAGGCTGACATCAGCTTTCTTCTGCTCTCTTATCAGGGAGGAAACTGAAGATAAACAATGTGGACAGAATGACTCCTGTGACTGGAGGCGGAGCTATCATTCTTAAGATCTGAATAAGACTTTCCAGTACTCACCGCTGATTGAGTACATGCTCCATAATCTGTCATACTGCTCCATATCTAACATCCAATACATGTTTTTTTGTCTAGAGGCCTACAAAAGTTACTGCCACAATTTAACTGTAATTGCTTTAATATAAGTTCTTTGTAATATAGAAATAACATTTGTGAAAAATTTGCATCAGCTACAGTGGCGGCTCGTGACTGCTCATCCAAGGGGCGCAAAATCAAAATATGTGTTCGGACTTCGGAGTGACACATTTGTGTTTTCAAAATATGTGTTTGTTGCGTCATGTGAACCATGTGCATCACGTGTTTTGTCAAAATAAGTGCCTGCTGCACGTGCGTCAAAAACTGTTTATGATAAAAGAGACGCTCACGTTCACAAAATACACCCAAAGACACTCCCTTAATACTAAACTCTGATTACACATGAGATTACGTGAGTATCTGGCAAACACGATCGTCTCTTTTATGAACCCTTTAGATGCAGCAGGCACTTATTTTGACAGGACACGTGATGCACATAGGTCAGGGTTGTCCGGGGTCGGTCCTGGAGGGCAGGTGTCCTGCAGAGTTTAGCTAAAACTTCCCCCAACACACCTGCCTCAAAGTATCTAGTCTGCCAAGTAAGACCTTGATTAGCTGGGTCAGGTGTGTTTGATTAGGGTTGGAATAAAAGTCTGCAGAGACACCGGCCCTCCAGGAGCAGGATTGGACACCCCTGACATAGGTTAATTAGGAACTTCACCTCGAAAAAATAAGTCACCAGCCTCCACTGATCAGCTACATAAACTTTTTTTTGCTGACATTAACTTTAGCATGGTAAGTCATCCTGTACTGTATTCCTTTGTGTTCTGCACAAGATCAATATGCACTGTAAAAAGTGAAAAAAAATTACATTTTCTCACTTTAAGTAAAAAAGCTTACATTTTTAAGTGTTACCAACTGAAATAATTTGTACAATTTTCTTACCTTAAAATTTTCACTTAAAGTGAGAAAATTAAAAATATATATATTCTTTTAATTAGATCCAACTTTTACTTTATAGATTGTAAATGGAAACAGAATTTTCATTTTTGTGCAAACTATTCCTTTAAAGGAACACGCCAACATTTTGGGATTTTTGCTTATTCACCGTATCCCCCAGAGTTAGATAAGCCCATAAATACCTTTTTCATCTCCGTGCGTCTTGTAACTCTGTCTGACACACCCAACTCTGGGGGATACGGTGAATAAGCAAAAATCCCAAAATGTCGTTGTGTTCCTTTAAAACCAAATATTAATTTAAAAAATAATAATCAATACAGTGATTTCTGTAGCTCAATTGGTAGAGCCTTGTGCAAGCGGTGCAAAAAGTCAAGGGTTTAATCCCAGGAACACATACCAATAAAATGTATATCTTGGATGTACCGTAAGTCGCTTTAGAAAAAGCGTCTGCCAAATGCATAAATGTAAATAAAGGTTTGCATAGTTAAACCAGCTCATGGTAAAATACATGTAATCAAATTTATTTGTTAATGTTGATCATTTTTCTACTTTTTTCCTTTAAGAATTTTCCTTCAAAATCTTTATCTTTCTGAATTCAAGTGCTTTTATACCCTGTACACGGTCGGCAACAATCTAATATGCAAATCCAGGCTAAAGTCTGATAATCTATTTATAAAATTAGGAGCATCAAAGTTTGATTTTAATGTTTGACATGGTCTTTGCTCAGTCAATATTAAAGATATCAAAGGTAAAGTCTCAATAACTGTACATTATGTATGATTATGGGGCGGTTTCCCGGAAAGGGATTAGACTAGTCCTAGACTAAAATAAATGTAAGAGCTCTCTAAACTGAAAACAACTTGCACTGACATATCTTAAATACATCAGCCCTTTGTTTTGTCTCAAAATGCACGCCAGTAATATTTTAAGTAATGTAAGGCATGTTTGTTAAAACTAGTTATATTTCTAAATTAAACTAAGGCCTAGTCCTGGTTTAAGAGAATCCCTGTTCGGGAAACCACCCCATAATGTACAAAACAGTAAATCATTAAAAATGACTTAAGCTGGGTTTTCACAGACTGGGTCACCCACTGAAAAACATAATTTATTCAATTTGCTACATTTTTTTAAGGTAAGTGGTTGCAATCAATTAATTTAAGCTACATTGAAACAAAAAATAGAAATAAATAAATTGTTTAAATGTAGCTTAAATAAATTGATTGCAACCACTTACCTTTAAAAATTGAGGAAATTGAATAAATCATTTTTTTTCAATGCATATACTGTAGGTTATCATTCATTGATCCCTTGGAGGATTAGAGAAAGTAATTTTAATCATCACTTTTTTGACATTACAGTACATATATCTGTTTCAAGACATATTTTTAAATAAAAAACACCAGATAATTCATGGATCATTTTGCCAGTGATAACATTCTCCTTGTGAATATTCACCTGATTGACCAACACAATATGCAAACTGAAATATATGAATATGTAATATATGTAAGCTGTCTCTTTCTGATCCTGCATGCACAATGAAGTGAAGCCCTTAGGACATGATACCTCTCACATGTGATTATACACAACTTGATGCTGAGCCCTCTCCATTTTTAGATACTTAACAGCACTCCGGATCCATCTGAGAGCAGCGTTCTCTTTCTTATCATCAACACTGACCTACACACACTTACATGACTGTAAATCACATTATTACAATGTCAAATATTTTATCTAGGCATATTTATCTTTTTGTCTGTGTACTTAGTATTTTGTTCTCCATAGCTGTATCTCTGTAGTATGAGTAATATCTGTTGTCCTGGTGAAATATTTCGATGGGGGCCTTTTACTTGACTGGGGTCTGGACAGACTGTACAAGAGGACAATAAAAACAGAGAGCATTATCAGAGGTCTCTCATCCAGATGCCAGCCCAGGCAGCACACATGAATCTGCTGTCATCTAATAATGATCCACCTTTGAGATTGGCTGTGGTAACTCTACTGAATAAACGGAGTAAAGCATTATTAAAATGTCTGAACAATGTTATTATAGAATTAACGTTACCAAAAGTTTATTGATGCTCCCCGTGCAGTAAAGATGTCTCATACTTCATTACAGCTCATTGGGATGGAAATTATTTTTGACAATGTTCAGGTTGCCATGGTATCACCATAATAATACCTTAAGATGTCACCAAAGTATATTAAATGCAGAGCTGTGACTAATCATCTGCAAACATGAAGCTTTTTGGGCAAATCTATCACTGTAATACGGAAATAATGAGTGAAGTGTACCTGTAAAGTGATATGTAATGACTTACATTTTAACTTTAACTTAAAAAATCTGAATAAATGCACCCAACAGCAATAAACAGATTGTAGCTTAGAGCTATTTATAGACAGATGTCTGTTTCTCATTTATGTCTGCTGGTATGGCCTTAACTGACCTCATTTTTTACTGTTTCTAGATACTATCGCAGTGTATGAACATTAAAGAAAAAGTCTGGTGTGCAAGATCACATCATTGGCTCTCTTAACATTATTATTATTTTAGAGCTGAAAGGGATAGTTCACCCAAAAATGAAAATGATGTCATCATTTACTCATCCTCATGTTGTTTTAAACCTGTATGAGTTTCTTTCTTCTGATGAACACAAAAGAAGATATTTTGCATGCAAGCACGCACAGCTCTGTGCAACTGCTGTGTGCGAGACCCCAGAATCAGTGCTAATTAGCACACATTAGCAGTAATTCACACAGCTGTCGCTGAGGTTGCTGGGACACACATACTGAACGGTGTTAATATTCTTCTTGAGTCCAGACAAGGGCAGTTATAAATCTGTCAACACCGTTAGTTTTATAATGACCGCAAGGGAAGAAAATCACAGAGGGTAGAGGAAAGAAAATTTTACTTTATGTGGTCGCTGTAAAGGACATACTAAATGTCATCCTATGATGTATGAGAGAAAACCCAATAATTAATGCATATGAATGCGTGGGTAAGACATTTCATCTGTTAGGCCATGTGTTGAAGAATATTTCTTCCACCTCCTTTATTCAATCATAATTAAGTATCAGCGTGTGTCTGTTCAAATATAGATATTATTTTCATATATTCCTCACTTTTGGTTATCTCGACCAATTACATTTCCACCCATCATTTATTGATCGCAAATGATAAAATGCAACATTATTCGTCTCATCTAAAACACTCCAAGTATATAGAAAATCGAAGAAGCAAAATGCATTTTGTTTTTCTCAAAATATGTAAACAAAGACAATGATTTTACCCCGTAATTAGATTGCTGGATCTTGGCCCACCTCTCCAATTATGACAATTAGCATTTGATGAAAGCTTTTTGAAGATGATATTTTTCAGAGAAATTTAGAGAGTCTTGAAATACAGCTACGCAAAGCACTTTGTTGTTTAGATGTGTAATGAAGTGCTCTTGTGTTGTTTTTCTAAATCTTAACATCAGATTCTCTTCAGTGGTTTGAGACACATCTGTCGATGTGGCCACTGGATCTTCAACTTTAGAATATAAACCCCCAGTTAAAGCATAAATGCCAAACCTGTTTTATTGCCATCTAAAAGTTGATATCTTATGTGAGATCCAATAATGGTTTTAATACTTGATTTAGACAATCGATTTAATTTGGCACACATTTTTGTTCATACAAGTTTAAAGGCAATGTACATTTCTATTGAAGATATGGAGAGATAATAGTCTAAAGAAGATAGTTTGGGCTAGGCAACAAAAATAAGCAACATGATCTCATGGAAAGTCTTGTTATAGTCACACAAAATTTAATCAATTTATTTGTGTCCATGGCACGAAATTTTAGCTTTTGTGCCTTGAGCATGAATGTCTTTTTCGTGACACTCGCACAAATTTCTATAAATAGTTTATCGTGTCTGTGGCACAACTTTCTTTTTGTTGTCCTTTTATGTACTTTTTATAAATAATTGTCACTTGTGGTTTGGGTTAGGATGTACTTTTATGTATTGGTTTCTACTTTTTTTTCGCTTTTAAAACTATTCTCGACTGGAGTTGGGGTTAGAGTTGGGGTTTGGGTTAGGATGTCTAAAAATGTAACAAAGTTTAGCCTGGCTCCGCCCTCCTACGTGATTCCGCTTAATTTTCATTTCGCTTTAGTTCAACGTCTGGGACTGCTGTGTAGAGTTTTGTTTTCTGCGGCAAAAATCTGCAGGTCCAACAAGCGAACAGAGGGGGGTGGCTAAGAACGATGACATTGAGGTTGTGCGTCAGTTTGAGTTGTAGTTCAGTAATGGCAGCGGAGAAAGACGCGAGAAAAGCTATTCGGTCCGTTGTTGCAAAGTTTTGTTGGTCTGATCATTCGGACTTGTTGTTTCCGGATGGTTTCGGTGCATGATATACGTCACGACCACACGGTAGCGATTGGCTATGGCAGATCCTGAGTGACTCTGGGCAGATCCAATAGTTTTAAACTTCAACAGAGGACCCTCCTTAACGGAAGGAGCGCTTTGCAATGGAGCGTGGCCAGACTCTCTGTACAAATTAAATGAATGTACGAGGGTCTGGTTGGACCAGACTACAGAAAGGTTGCGACAATGGTAAGAAAAAAACTGAGAAACAATACATAAAACGAAATGAAAAAAAAAATGTTGTGCAACGCACACGATAAACTATTTAAAGAAATTTGTGCGAGTGTCATGAAAAGACATTCATGCTCAAGGCACATAAAAAAGCTGAATTTCGTGCCATGGACACGAATAAATTGATCAAATTTTGCGTGACTAAACACGGTTTTTTCAACAGTGCTTTGCTATTTGGATTTAATAAAACAAAAGACTTCAATTTTGACCTCAAATCACCTATGGGGACTTGCCAATGACATAATAAGACAGTAAAAATTTCCCCAAACTCGTATGACTTCCTTCTTTGAAAGACAATGAAACAAACATGCTATGTGTCAGCCCCTTAAAATCATGCCCTTTGATTTCCTTATCAATACCATAAACATTTTGAGGTAAAGAATGACAACATTTTCATTTTGGGAGAACTATCCCTTTAATAAAAATGTAAAAATGCAGAGCGGTACAAATGAGGTGTAGGGCAAGGGAATATCATTAGGTCAGTAAATGAAAAGTTGAAAGTCAATGGAAAGTTATCAGTATAATAGATGTGTGTGTTTAAGAATACTAAACAGCATAATATGAGTATGCTGTGGTTGACTCCTCAGGGTGAAGTTCACTCCACTGAGCACAGCTGAGACGATGATGTCAGCATGGCCTCGGGAGGGGAAAGCAGGACCTTGCAGCTGATTCGTTGAGTTTTAGGTCCATAAGACAGTCTACACCACCCACTGGCTAACATGCAATTTAAGAAGGCGGGACCTTATGGTTGACTGGCTGGGCATACTGATTGATTAGACACTGTTATGCTTTTCTTTCCAACTGAGACTCTAGTTAACTTATCATCCACAGTCACTGAGCGTGCAGTCAGAAACAGCTTAACAATCACACCTATGCCTCTTTACAGTACATGCAGTTATTACAGGTAAAGTTGAATAAGAAAATCTATTCACATTTATTTGAATAGCACCTTGTAAAGTCTTCACTGTCACAAATCAGCTTTACAGAAAGTCACAATGTAATACACATAAAACACAATTATTAATAAAAATGATAGATCCCTTTAGAGTCCAGCGCTGGCATCATCCGAAGTCCTTGCACTGAGTAATGAAAGTGAAATTGGAGAGACGTAACTGAACTACTGTGCATATTCTCTGTATGCCAAAATGCACGCTTAAAGGTTACATTTTAGCGGTATCTAGTGATGAAGCTGCAAATTGCAACCAACGGCTCAGTCAACTGCTCACCTCCTGCTTTTGAAACACATAGAGAAGCTACGGTAGCCACCACCGGAAAAACATGTCATCGTTGGAGACAACTTAGTAAAAAAGTTTGTCTGTTAAGGGCTTCTGTAGAAACATGGCTGCACAAAATGGCGGCTTCCATGTAAGGGGACCCTTTGTGTATGTAGATAAAACGTCTCATTCTAAGATAATAAAAACATAACGGTTCATTATGAAAGGTCTTTATGCACCCCTGATAATTTAGTTTTGTATATTATTTTGCATTTATTTCAAAAGATCCTTCTAAAAATTACACACTGCACCTTTAAAATTCTTTGTTGTTGTTGTTGTTGTTATAAACACAGAAAAAAAACATATCATGTGGTTATATAATATTATAAACTTAATCAAAAGACAAATCAAAATGAGTATAACATTTATATCAAAAGGGTATAACAATTAATCTTTAAAATAATCTTACACTTAATTTCTTCAGTTTACATATGTACACTCATTTCACTTGATCTATGCATTTGCCTCCCTCTGTTGGAAATAAAGTGTATTACAATAATAAATAGGGCAGTAGGGAACAGGTTCTCTGTCTGTATTCTTTAACACCTTAAAGGTAAAGCATCTGTTTAAATGTGTGGAAAACAAAGGCTCGATATATTAATATGGCATTGTTTTATACATTATCAAGCTGTTGGCAATGTACAGTAGGCTAGTCAAAATAATATTTAACCTGATGTGTGCTTACATGACGGCCAAAGATACATTGTTGTGATTTTATCCACTTGATATATTTATTTATTTTAATTCTAATTTAACTGAAAAAGGCCAAACAGGGTAAACAACATTTAAAGTGGCATATTTTAAGGAAATATTCAGTCTGTAACAGGGTAAAACACTCGGGTTATAGTCACTATATCTGTTGTTGTGAAGTCAGTTGAAGTTAAGGTCAAAACGTATCACGAGTCAAAAGGTCAGTTCTGAGTGTGCTGCAGTAGAAAGTTTACTGTGCATGAAAAACAAACATTGCAAAAAAATTTTCATTTACTGCTTATATACAGTTATGTTCAAAATGATTTAAAATGCCCCTAAAATGGGTGTTTCCGCAAGACAGCAACCCCAAACACACAAGCAAGAGGGCAAAATCTTGGTTCCAGACAAAAAGGACTGAGGTTATTAAGTGGCCAGCTCAATCCCCTGATCTCTAGCCCATTAAAAACTTGTGGGGTGACATTAAAAATGCAGTTTCTGGTGCAAAACCTAAAAATTGTACACTGCTATTATTTTGAACATACCTGTAAGCACCAATAAGGATCCTTTGATGTTTTATTAGTTTATTTTCAAACATTCATTCAAAATTGAAAGCATTCAACTATTTAAATTTTTAAAAGAGAAACTATAGACCAGTTCAAATGATGTAAACAACGCTGGTCCAAAAACACTTCCTGTTACAGTTTGTGACAGTTATTTTTTGATTTTACATATATTATTATCTTTAAGATGTTTGTTTAACTTCAGTTAATTCAGGTTTATATGTTCTGTTGGTTTATTTTATCCCAACGTTTATCTAGTGTTAAAAAACGGAAACAGGAAGTGCTTCTGGACCAGTGTTGTTTACATCTCTTGAACTGGTCTATACACTCACTTAAAGGATTATTAGGAACACCATACCAATACTGTGTTTGACCCCCTTTCGCCTTCAGAACTGCCTTAATTCTACGTGGCATTGATTCAACAAGGTGCTGAAAGCATTTCTTAGAAATGTACTTGGCCCATATTGATAGGAGATTTGTGGAATGCACATCCAGGGCATGAAGCTCCCGTTCCACCACATCCCAAAGATGCTCTATTGGGTTGAGATCTGGTGACTGTGGGGGCCATTTTAGTGCAGTGAACTCATTGTCATGTTCAAGAAACCAATTTGAAATGATTCGAGCTTTGTGACATGGTGCATTATCCTGCTGGAAGTAGCCATCAGAGGATGGGTACAGGGTGGTCATAAAGGGATGGACATGGTCAGAGACAATGCTCAGGTAGGCCGTGGCATTTAAACGATGCCCAATTGGCACTAAGGGGCCTAAAGTGTCCCAAGAAAACATCCCCCACACCATTACACCATTGCATTAATGAGATTAATAATCCTTTAGGTGAGTGTAGTTAATTTTTCAACGAGGCAGCTAAAGTGCTAAATATTTAAATGTATGAAACATGGCTGCTTAAACTTTCAAACATTCAATTTACAGATGAATGGAAAATTAATAATTATACGATAAAAGAAAAAGAGACATCCACTGCTGTGTGTAAAAGTATAGTGTATTATTTCATACAGTACGATAGTCAGCCATGAAAAGGCAGCTGGTGAATTATTGTTCTCTGTTATATTAACAAAAGTGAGACTTATTGCAGGAACAGTCAGCCTGGAGCAACCTGAGATTAAATGTCTCATATACATCACAATGACAGAACAGCAGTAAAAACTCATCAATTACTCTTACATGAGATCAAATCTGTAACCTTTCAGTTATTACTTCAGATCCCTAACCAATAAACTACCACATACCAACCAAGAAACAAGGTCAAGCCAGAGACATTTATCTGGCCCTTGCGACGATTGACCTCACCATCTCAAACATAGCCTAATGCATTATAAATGTTACAATTTCTCAAGTGCTGGTGTGCCTACAGTACTGACTCACATCACTAGTTTGGTAGAAATCGCAACTGCGAAAGACTGTTTCTTGAAGTCAGAAAAGTGCAGATTATTACAAACAAAATTTCGCCAATTGGGTCATTCTACAAAAAAGGTGGAAATGCTTGTCCCTTGCTTTTGCAGACCCCTTAATCATTTAATTTGACCCAATAATCCCATAATGATATATTTAATAAATATAGACTGTCCTTAACATGATGAGAGAGTTTATTTATGTATTTTTCTTTTTTTCCTTTTTTAAACTTTTTTTTTAAATGTCTGGTCCTGAAAATTGCCCTGTCCCTCTGATCATACATGGAAGTTAAACTGTGTACTTATTATTTAAAACCATGTTTTTTATAAAACAAATCTAATTTAAATTTACCTTTAACCCTGTATGAATTTACTACAACACTGAAATGGTAAAAATACACTATTAATATGAATAATATCAAATAATTATTTGTCCCCCAAATTTATGTCATTGGTGTTACTCTACCCAAAGCACCTTTATTTTGAAACAATGCATCAGCTCTTTGAAGTTTTTCATGGGGCAAGAGGTCAGTGGAAGAAGTGCAGTGGAGGAAGGCAAAAGGTTTTTGAGATGTCTTACCTTATTTGTCTAAAATATCATGATATATCTAAGATTTGAGAGAAGATTTTTTGGATGTCATTAGTGTTATTCTTTTTTTATAGCTGGAGTGTTAAGATCTTTACATAAAAATACATTATACTGAATAAGTATGTGATTATTACATCTCTGATGAAATAGCACATGGTTAATGGCAGCCATTTTGTTAAAATGTTTGTTTTTTCTGTAAATTGTCATTGGTGTTACCGTCATTGGTGTTACCGTCTTCTCTAATGAGTACTTCCTAAGCACTATTCCTTTAACTGACCAACATAAAAGCATACAAACAAAACAAGATGGAAAAAAGTTTATAAGTTTTATCATATTCATTATCTATTATTATATTCTCATTTTGTCAGGTATTGAAGATACAACGTCATGGATTCTTTATTAAAATGTATTAAAAATTAAACATAGATTAAGCTTCCCGTTTTGCGGATTCATAGATTTGACAAGTTAATTAATGCTAGTTTTGGGTGTTTTGAAAGAAGTTCATTTAAGCAGATTTCCATCACCCGAATTCCACCTTTTCTGTAGAATGACCCAATTATGATAGACACCAATTTCAGTAAGACCAGAATTAAGATTAAATTAAGATCAGATGAGTTTATATTTATTTGAACTTAAATTAAAAAAAGAGTCGCATTAAAAGGCAGAGATGGTGCATTGGTTTTCAAATTTCTTCGAAAGGGAGCAACCATTTTTAAAGAAATGCATTTTGCCAATGGCTGCCTATAATGAGGCTGAAATTGAAAAGGTTTTTGTTGGATGGCTGCTTTTAAAATGTTCTAGCTGTCTGTAATTCACTTTGATCAAGACGTACTGCAGCTCTTTTAAATAGACTCTGATGTGGCAGTTTCTAGGACTGCACAGCTAATTAGGTTGAAATATAGAAAGAAAAGTGAACTCCATGCCGACGTGATTCTTAAGATTCACAACATAAAAGCAAACATTTGAATGGGAATTCATTGATAATTATGACGATTAAGAGTACATTTTCATCTAAACATATACAGACAAAACTTTTCTATAATGATATGTTTATAATATTATAGGTTTCATTCTTATATAATCACTGTAAAACATTTGCTGTAATTATGCAGCTGGTTGCAGTAATTAGTACAGTAACTTACTGTAGAAGATAAAGACTGAAAATGTTTCATGTACATTTATCTTTAAACAAACTGTTGCCAGTAAATAACATAAATGTAAAATCTACAGTAAGTTACTGGCAGCTACACTGTAAAAAAATTCCGTAGAAATTACAGTGTTATTGCAGCTGGGTTGCCGGTAACTTACCGTAGATTTAAATTTATGTTATTTACTGGCAACATTTTGTTCTAAGTTAAATTAACATTGAGCCTTTACAAGTCTTTGTCTTTACAGAGTAAAACTAAAAAAACAGCATCAAGCAAAACATTCTGGGAAACAAAATCTGAAGCAAAAAAACAGAAAAAGGTTGATGATGATTACTGGTTTCCAGAATGCTTTGCATGAGGCTGTTATGGTATAGTTTTATTCTGTAAAGATAAAGACTTGTTATGTTTTCAAATTTATTTAACTTTGAACAAACTCTTGCCAGTAAATAAAATACATTTAAATCTACGGTAAATTACTGGCAACCCAGCTGCAATAACATTGTAATTTCTACAGAATTTTTTTTACAGTAATATGATATAATATGTGTCTACTGATATGTTTGTGATGTGTTTTTATATTTTCTGCTGTTGTGATTTAACAAATGCTTTTACACCAACAGATGTCACTGTTGCCTGCTGTAATGTATTTGTGTGTGAAAGACAACTGGCAACCTTACATCAAGACGTTGAGAGCATTTTGCAAGAAGCTGTGTATTACAGCAACCGCTTGTCACATCTCCACATTCTCTAATGCAATTGAAGACAGGCAGACAGACAGACAGACAGGCAGACAGATGTAATCCTATCACATAATCATACTCAAAGAGCATTATACTTTTAGGAAATAGTTTTGATTTTTGATATTTTGCACACACACACTTTAAAAAATATGCAGCATTTTTGTCAAATCAATCAAGTTACTTTAACTTAAAATTTAATTTAAACAATTTAAACTTGAATTTATCAGTTATGTCAACTTTTTTGAGCCAAAACTTAAAATAATATGTTCCTTTTTTTACAGTGCAGCAGTAAACTCCTCTATCAGATGCATCTAGACTAATTCCTGTACTTTGAATAACCTTTTGTTGATCTGTAATTGGTCACGGTGAAAGATCCACACAGAAGGTCATTCTTTTGTTTAGACCGCCCAGATCGTCTTCACCTGATTTTCTTGTTGTCGATTCCTCCATTTCGCCGTTATACAGATATCCAGCACGTAACCTTCTGTTTCATATGCATTTATAATATGTAATCCCAGGAAGCGTCCTTAAAGGTCACGTCTTAAACTGACTAGATTATAGTCCCGCATGAAAAAGAGCACTAGAAAGGTCATCACAAGCCAACCATAACTCTTAAGACACTTTCGATAGATTTTCTCTTTGATTAATTTAACCATTATCTGCTCGCGACCAACGGCTGCTATGCATAAATATGCATTAACCCTGATGAATGCATCGGAGGAGGAAGGAATGAAGGCTGTGACGTAAATAAATTCACATTTCTGTCATGACCTCTCATCGCATTGATCCGAACCGTTATCCCGACATAAATTGTCGGAAGTCAAACCCTGAGGGGGGTCTAATGCGTTTAGAATGGATGGACGTCGTCTTGCCGTACGACTCGGGGACAAGATGTTACGAATGCGCAGGAGAGAAAATATTAAGACGAATGTTTCCTGGGACGCCACCTAGCACATGCCAATAGCGAGAAGGAGAACCATGCATCCTGATCCCAATTGAACCTGGCGGCACTGTCCCGTCCCTGGAGTGAGTCAGGCTCCGTACTCGGCCCTGCTTCATCACTGCCAGTCTTTAATCAGATCAACACTAACCTCCCCCTCAACAACAGCCTCCATACATCAGTTCCTTTCACGTGGCATTTCCGTCCATTTGCTTCATTAGTGTGGCCAGAGCAGACGGTCTGTTTAGAGCCTGAAACACATCGAGGTGAATGGGTGCGTAGGGATGGGTCACGACGATGGACATTCAACAGCTTATATTTGTATACATCGTCAAACCTGTACCTGTTACACTGTTGCCCAAATAAATATTTGGCTCATATTTAAAGACTTGTGTCGTGCTTCACATGCTCTGGAAAAAAATAAAGTGTCAGAATGAATTTGGGTAGGCTGGGTATTCACTACAGAATCCTCTTCTCATCTCCTTCCTCCTAGCTATTTTCACCATCTTTCCTTTTCCTTTTTTTCTCTCTCGTCTTCTCTCACATATCTCTCAGTTCATTTCCTGTGAACACATTCTCCTAATCCTCAGCGCGCTCTCGGCTCCTGCATGCTATCAGACAGTTCACGGGAGTCACATTCGCTCCAACACACACCGGCCGGGCCGCCTCTCCTCTGTCTGCCGTTACTATAGCAACCTGGCCAGAGCTGCGTTACAGGGGCTGCAGTGCCACTGCCAGCGCACTAAATGACTCCGATGTACAATTTGAAATTGATCGAGTTCCCTGGCACTTTGATTTGCCAGGTCTAAATTACAGGCCGTCTTTGGCTGTAGCACCTCACAGGTTAAAGAGCCCCAGCTTTAGAGTGCACACGGTGGTTCACCATGAATTTTGAGCCATGCGCTCACATGCAGGTGGATCGAATCAACAGATATGCTATGCACATCTATCAATGGGATAAAAATTAAATGCAGATTTTACGTTTTTAATACTTCTTAAATACTTTTTTTAAAGCTTAAATAAATAACTAATGCCTCAGATAATTAATTAAATCTATGTGTTTTTCCCGGTGTCTTTGGATATTCTTGTCTGTTTTAATGAAGCGCTTTCAGTTTGCTGGTTAATTAAGAGACATATTGAATTGTGATCAGGTCTATAAATATAGAGATACTGTCATAACAGTAATGAGTTATTATGTCTTTATAGATTTTCCTTACAAATAAGTTCAACAGAGTGGGTGTTTCACATACCAAAAATACTTGCGTCAAATTAGTCCTGACAGCAGAATCTAACCAGTAATGGTTTTCTTTTTTCAGCACAATGAAAACAGCTTGCCCTCTCTTGAAAGGTGTGCAGGAATAATGAATTAAATGTAACTTGAATGTGTTGTGTGCTGTTTTCAAACCCACCAGTTAATTTTGTCCTAATTGTGTTTGGCAATTAGACAACGATGGTTTGCTTTTAAATAAATAGATTATAACATGTTCTGTAATGTTTAACTTTAAAACTTTGGAGCAAAACTTTATTGTTTTACTTAAACACAGACAAAGAAATCAGGAAAGCTATAATGATGCACACTTGTCTTTGTGCGGTCAGTAACATTTTTTAAATAGTCTTAATATGTGCCATTAGATATGCCAATATTAAGCATTTTTATGGTCAACGGTCATTTCCAAACCGAATTGGAGTAAAATAGTTTTATTCAAAAATACAAGCAATTTATTTTAAAGCATGCAAGTACACAGTCACCTCTCAAACTGCTCACAAGAAGTGTTAGATTGAGTTAAAGGTATAGCAGAAGATTTTCGTTTTCCGGGTGGATCACCTCTGTTATTGGTCATCCCAGATGTCAATCATTCTGATGATATGTTGACGTATAACCGTCGTACGTGCTCGCCTCTAGGTTCGCTTTCTGCACATGCGCACTTTCACGTGTATGTGTGTTGTGCTACGGTTTCAACCATTCATTGAAGCTCGCGTTCTCGCTTTGTTTTTTTTTTCAAAATGTCTGAGGGTCGCAAGAGAAAAAGTGTCTACGAATTGTATGACAAGAAGAGAAAGGACTATAAAGAAAGAAACAAGACCAGAGTGTTTATGGGAGACTATTTTACACGCTGGCCGCTGGTGTGAGCTAAAAGGACAGGTTGGGCTTCCCACGCGAAGTTTCTACTGGAAAGGTACATTTTGTCATGCTATTTGGAGAAATCCTTTTAAAATCACTGCTAGTAAAAGTTGATAAGCTATGATTAGCGATGCTAGCCCTGGCACGAGTCACGAACCGCACAGACACGGTAAACATGCCGACAGCAACTTGTAAACAGAGCGAAGAGAAGAACTAGGCTATTTTTTTAAATATGGAGGGGCGGTTCTTTTAAATAATTCGGGAAAATCTTCCGCTATACCTTTAAACTACCTACCCTATCTCACGGAAAGTCGTGTTATAGTAAAAAAGAAAAATTTATTTATTTATTCGTACTATTGACATGATTTTCCGCTGTTCTCATGCCCCTGGTCTGGAGCATGTCTTTTTCGTGTCACCCAGCATGAATTTCTATAAAAAAAATTTCATGTCTGTGGCAAGAATTTCTTTATCGTGTCATTTTATATTTCTTTCCTCATAGTTTTTTCCTATTTTTAAATCATTGTCGCTTGGGGTTAGGGTTAGATTCAGGGTTTGTGTTAGGATGTAATTTTATGCATTCGTTTTTACGTCTTTCTTCTTCTTTTAAAACTAACTCCCCTGGAGTTGGGGTTAGGGGATGTCGCAGAAAGTGCTCTTAACCCTAACCCCAAGCGTCAATGGTAAAAAAAAATCGGAAAAAAACAAAGTATAAAATGACATGATAAAGAAAGTGACCACAGACACGAAAAACTGTATATAGAAATTTGTGCTGGGTGACACAAAAAAGACATTTGTGCTCCAGCGGCACGAAAAACACAGAAAATCGTGTCAATAACACAAATACATTGATCAAATATTTTGTGACTATAACACCAATTTTCGTGAGATTGGGTTGTAAACTACACATAAATGTTCAGATACACACACAGTTATGTTATTATTAACAGTTCTCAACACTGTTAGACTTAACTGTAATTTCTACAGTTACTTACCACAAAATGCCCAGTTAAATGCCATGTTATTTTCCAGTTCATTACATTTAATATGCATTGCATTATTGGTATTAACATTTAATTTACAGTGATTTACTGTATGTTTTGAATTTGCGGTAGACTGCTTTAAAACAACAGCCGCAGTGCTACTGTAGTTGAATAAAACAGTGTTATAAAAGCATATAAAATGGAAAAATAAAATATATCTCTGAAATGAAATACATTTGATTTGTTATGCTTTTAGCAGTAAAGCAAAGTTCAAAATGTGAATTGTTTTTCAGCAGTGTAAATAATTTAGCGAGAATTGTAGATAGAAACAAGAAAGGGATTATGGATAAATGCTTGACCGTCAGATCTGAATTGGACCTCAAGACTTCAAAACACTAGTGATGCCAAGATTTCGTTCCTCTGAGTGTCGGGAGAATGACAGAAGAGGCTACTTGGGGAGTGTAGCTAGGAACTTTTATTAAGTGGCACTGTGGTAGTGTTACAGACCTACAACACGGGTGATCTGGGTTTGATTCCCCTTCAAGGCAATATATTTTTTAAAACTAGGTTAAAGTAAGGGTATTATACTGTAAAATGGAACTGCGGTAAAGGCATCATACTGTAAAAACATGTACAGTTATGGTACTATAATGGGGCAAATACAGTAACTCACTGGCAAAACTTTGCCAATGTGTTACCACATATACACAATAAAAAGTCTAACAGTGTTGGTTTCATGTCTTTCTTCCGCTTTTAAAACTATTCTCACCTGGAGTTGGGGTTAGAGGTGGGGTTTGGGGATGTTGCAGAAAGTGCTTCTAACCCTAACCCCAAGCAACAATGGTAAAAAAAATAGGAAAAAACTATGAGAAAACAAAGCATAAAATGACACGATAAAGAAAATCGTGCCACAGACACGAAAAACTGTTAATAGAAATTTGTGCTGGGTGACACGAAAAAGACATTTGTACTCCAGTGGCACAAAAAACAGAAAATACACTGAAAAAAAATTCCGTACAATTTATAATGTTATTGCAGCTGGGTTGTCTGTAATTTACCGTAGATTAAAATTTATGTTATTTACTGGCAAGAGTTTGTTCAAAGTTAAATAAATTTTAAATATTAACAAGTCTTTATGTTTACAGAATAAAACTATACAATAACATATTTATACAGACATAAATCAGATCAAAATATTGGTTATCTACTTGATCTTTAATGATCGGTAGGTGCAAAAGTGTACTTTTTGAAAGGCTACCGCCCCAGGTAGGAACCATTTTTGATCATTTTCTGACAGTGTAGCATATTTTAAGTTTTGAGGGGTGAAAGTGGGTAAAAAAATTCCGTAGAAATTTGCAGCTGGGTTGCCGGTAACTTACCGTAGATTTAAATTTATGTTATTACTGGCAACATTTTGTTTAAAGTTAAATGAACATTAAACATTTACAAGTCTTTGTCTTTACAGAATAAAACTAGAAAAACAGCATCAAGCAAAACATTCTGGGAAACAAAATCTAACAAAAAACAGAAAAAGGTTGATGATGATTTCTGGTTCCCAGAATGCTTTGCATAAGGCTGTTATTGTATAGTTTTATTCTGTAAAGATAAAGACTTGTTAAAATTTAAATTTATTCAACTTTGAACAAACTCTTGCCAGTACATAACATACACTGTAAAAACATTCTGTAGAAATTACAGTATTACTGGGTATTACTGGCAACTAGCTGCCAGTAACTTACTGTAGATTTTACATTTATGTTAATTACTGGCAACATTTTGTTCAAAGTTAAATGAACATTAAACATTTTCAGACTTTATCTTCTACAGTAAGTTACTGGCAACCAGCTGCATAATTACAGCAAATATTTTACAGTTTACATTTAAATCTACGGTAATTTACCGGCAACCCAGCTGCAATTCCATTGCAATTTCTACTGATTTTTTTTGCAGTGAAGTCTGACCCAAGTGTGGATTAATGTATCACTGAATTTGACAAAAATGACCAGATAAATTTCATCTAATCTGAACAGTTGTCAGAGTTTTCTTTAAGACCCTTTTGGCAAGTAACAGGCAAGAAACAAGATGGAGAGGAAGTTAGCAAAATGGTTGAAATTCCTTAAAGCACCTTCAGGAACCCCAGGTCTCCCATTAAACTCTGTAACTCAAGTCAGTTTTGATTCTCCACAACTCTGCCATGTTCCTGTCTATCCTAAAAGAAATTTAATTAGCACACCCTCTTCTTTTACAGTAAATGTAAAGGACCACGAGGAATAGAATAAGTGTGTGTGTGGCATACAGATGTGCAAAGGAGGATGAGAGTGAAAGAGTAAGAATTTCAATAATTGGCTTATGGCAACTCCACAGTTCACCCTTACAAACTCTCCCATTATTTTCTGACCCCTCACCAGCTTCAACTCCCACACCTCCCATTTCATCAATCTCTTCTCTCATGCACTCTTTTGCACTTTGTTTCCATGTTGTTTTTATTATCGGCAGACAGGAGAAATGGTGCTGCCTGTGGATTGTGCGAGATCCCAGCTCAGGTCCAGATGTATGGATGACAGGAATTACGCTCGCAAAACGTGCATGGCATGGGACCTACATGTAAACACAAATATTGTTGAGTGAGAAGGGGTGGGAGGCAGCCGGGGGTGTTGAGTGGGATGCATCCTGGTAGCTTCAGTCTTTAATGAGGCCTTTGTGAGCAAACGGCAGTTTGGATGGATTTCATTGCCTCCTTCCCTCAAAGGTATTGATTTAAACTCGGCCTACAATTAGCATACACAAGGGACCGCTGCTAACAAAGACTGGCAGGATGTGAAAGCCAAAATAATGGTTGGCTACAAGCACACAGTCATAATTTTTTACAGTCTAAGCTTCTCTGCTTAGATCAGCTTGTTCACACCGCTAAAAAGCTGCTATGCCTTTATCAACACCCCGTTACAGTTTATGCTATATCGTGTCGCATTGTGTTTGGTTATAGTTACACATAATTACACAAGTTTGCCCTGATACAGCTCGTGGTGGATTATAACACAAAATAAGAGCGATAACAAGTCTGGAAAAAAGTCCAAACTTTGTTATTATGCACAGACCACATTGTTGTTTCATCTCCTCATTTTTATGTTTGTTATTGATAATTGCTCAGCAAGAGCATATTTTATGTATACATTTATACTGTTGTTTATGTATACATACCCCATAAAAAAGAAGGATATCACAGATGAGATCTTAATAAGCCATACTCAATATTACACTTACATTTTATTTAAAATGTATTTAAAATTTTAGGCAACCATGTTGAAACATTATTTGGGTCATTTTAACCCACCAATGTGTTCTGTCCAACAGTGACCCAGCCCTGGGTTAAAAACAACCCAGCATTTTTTAACTCAAACATTACTCATCAAATGAAAAAATATACATCTACATACATTTTACAGCTTCATACTCTCAATTTTAGAAAGCTTGGAGACTTTCGGCAACACAAGGAAGTTGAGAACAGTTCAACTGTATGCAAATGGCGGCCAACTTTCGGGAGTAACTTCCAATGACAGTGAAGCAGTGGTGGAGGTCCTGTCATGTTACTAGGTCAACCAAAATTAGGAACAACTTCTAACAATCTCATTGAAAAAGATGGGCGACACACAGCGAAAAAGTTGCTGGTGATGTGCACCCATAGCAAATTGATACTTAAAGCAATACAACTCCAAAACATCTCCTGAGCTATAAAGGATGAACTTCTGATCAACAAAATTATGCTCTGGGAAAGCATATTTTGGACATAAAAGTAGGTGTTGTACAGTATGTAACCATGACAACAATCAATACTTAAAGCAACACTATGTAGTTTTTTTACCTTTAAATAATGTCTCTAAAATTATTTCAGTGATAGAACAACTTTTAACTGGATAAATTGTACTGTTGCTGCAACCTGAGCAGCCTTCTAGCTGCTACAAGCACACTCTGAAAGTGACGGTGGATGGTAGGAAACACAGCCCCGCCCCTCCCCCTGCCTGCAGAAGAGTGTCTGATACCAGGCACTGTCGAGCTTTTCAACCACATGGGGGAGCTGTAAGTCATTTTTACATGGAAACTACATAGTGTTGCTTTAATGTAGTGGTCATTATAAACGGTTATATCACACTCATACACATTCCACGCATTATGCATCTGACCCAATGTTAAAGGAACAGTATGTAGGATTGTGGCCAAAACTGATACTGCAATCACAAATCTTGTGGCTAAAAATGGTACTGCAATCACACAACTGGTGGCCAATACACAATATGACAACATAAACATCAGTTGAGGGCTGCAACTCCAGTTTTTAAATGACAATATCCTGGCCAGACCACTGTTGTCAGTGATATTTGTATTTGAAATGAAAATGATTTCTTAAAGGATTAGTCTATTTTCTTAAAAGAAAAATCCAGATAATTTACTCACCACCATGTCATCCAAAATGTTGATATCTTTCTCTGTTAAATCAAGAAAAAATTATGTTTTTCGAGGAAAACACTGCGGGATTTTTCTCATTTTAATGGACCTTAATGGACACCAACACTTAATACTTAACTCAACACTTTTTCAACGAAGTTTCAAAGGACTATAAGCGATCCCGGGCGAGGCATAGGGGTCTTGTCTAGCGGGGCGATTGTCATTTTTTACAAGAAAAATAAAAAATATACACTTTTAAACCACAATTTCCCGCCTAGATCCGGTCCTCAAAGCGCAGCGCGACCTTACGCAATACGTCATGACGTCAAGAGGTCACAGAGGACAAACGCGAGACTCCGCCCCAGTGTTTACAAGTGTGTTGAAAGAGGACCGTTCCGACGTTGTTGTATGTCAACTGATACTGATTAATGTCTTTGTGTCAGTTTATTGTTTAAAATGGTCCGCAAATGTGCGTTTTATATATGTAACACGTGACCTCTCTACGTCACTACGCATTTATGTGAGGTCGCGCTGGACCAAAAGTTGTGGTTTAAAAGTGCATATTTTTTATTTTTCTTGTCAAAAATGACAATCGTTTTGCTAGATAAGACTCTTATGCCTCGTTTGGGATTGTTTATAGTCCTTTGAAACTCCATTGAAAAAACTGTTAAGTGTTGAGTTAAGTATTAAGTGTTGGGCTCTATTAAAGTCCATTAAAATGAGAAAAATCCTGCAATGTTTTCCTAAAAACATAATTTCTTCTCGACTGAACAAAGAAAGACATCAACATTTTGGATGACATGGTGGTGAGTAAATTATCTGGATTTTTCTTTTAAGAAAATGGAATATTCCTTTAATGTCTAGTGACATATCAGATCCATTTTATGATTAATTGATATAAATTTCTTACATACTGTTCCTTTAACTTTTGGTCTGTTTTTTTTGGCTAAACTTAACAAATTCCGTTTTGTTTTGATAAAGATGAAAAGAGGAGAGGGGAGATGGCTATCATGGATCAATGTGCTGTTCAAAGAGAGGTTTGGCAGCCAGGCAAGAATTCAAGGATCTTTAGCTAACATTCAATTCAATTTACGTATAAATTCAATTTACACAGTAACATTAGCTCAGTATAGTAGTTGATACGCTTTAGTTATGATTTGAAATAAGTTAATTTTACTTGTTATCAGAAATAATCTACTCTAAAGAGATTCTTTGCAGAAGCCTACCAAAAGTTAAGTTTGGGCCACAAAAGCTGTAAGTTTTGCTACTGAAACCGTATATGCATTTGACAGCACAATTATGTGATGCTTCAGATAAAGCATTCTATAGACCGTTTCATCAGACGCATAAACATTGCCGTGGTTAAGCGCCCGAAATGAACTTCTGGTTTGTGCTTGTTTATCAGTCTGGCTAGTTACTAAACTGACCTCTCGAACAAATACTTTGTGAAAAATACAAATATTTTGCTTTTCAAAAGACAAGGGGAGACTGTGAGCTGTGTGGATTTGGCAGCCAGGAAAGAATTTAAGGATTTGTAGCTTGAATACATTATTTTTACACATTAACATTAGCTCAGTGTAAGGGTTGATATACGCTTTAGCTATGATTTGAACTAAGGTAATTTATCAAATATAATCTACTAATCTACTATATAATCTACTGTTAGCGGCCCCTACGCTAATAGGATTTTGTTTCTCTCCGTCTCATCCTCGAACCCGAGGACATTGAGACAAACAGACCCAGTTCTGGCTGCTGTGGAGGTCAACACACCACTGATGTACTGGCCGCCCTTTAACGTGATGCCCAGCCGATGCCTGACCAACAACCACCGACGGAACACATTTAATCTCCTTATCCGTTTCTATCCTATATATATATATATATATATATATATATATATATATATATATACAGTCGATATATATATATCTCCCAAGGGGCTTTTTCCCTCCTAGGACTTTTTTCCCTCCTAGGCTTAAAAAGTCTGGGACGTTTTTCTCCTAGGGGGTTTTCAACCCTGGGGAGTCAGCCGATATTAGCTTAAGTAAGCACCATCTTCTATACGTTACATTATTAACACGCTCGCTTGTAAAGTTTATTCATATCCGCCACATTTTGCCACTTATGTTGTCTGTCGATTTTTCGGTGTTTTCCCCTGCTTCTATTAATGTAAAGCTGCTTTGAAACAATTACCAATTGTGAAAAGCGCTATATAAATAAAATTTAATTGAATAAAAAAAATCGTAAAAAAAACAGTAAAATTCCAGCAGCTAGGGTGCCGGAAAAATACAGTAAAATAACGGGCACAATAAATTACAGAAACTTTCTGTTATACAAATTTTTTTTCTGTAATTTTATAGAGGGACATTGTTGTTACTGATGCGGACGTTTAACGGAAGTTATGTTTGGTCCACAAAAGCCATTTGTGTTTACTTGTGTTTCTTGCTACAATAGTTGCTAATTTCTTGCTATTGCTAGTTTCTTAAATTACAAAAATGAGTTATCATTCATCAGACATCTACTGAGTGGCTATTTGCTATTATTTAAATTGAATATTTAATAGTACATAAAGTAGTGTACCTTGGAAGAGCTTGCTGTGTTTCTGCACCTTAATTCACTCAAAAATAAGCTAGGTGGTCCCCTTTAAAAAGTACATCTTTGTGTCTAAGAGTGCATATTAGTACCTCAAAGGTACACAAGAACCAAATATATACTGTATACACACATCTGTATATACATTTAATGGTACAAATTAGGACTTACCCTCTCAGTGACAGCTTTTGTACCATTGTTTTTGGGGAGTGTAGAGCATTGTGTTACTGTATAAGCACACCGGTCATGGGTATGATTCACACAAACATACTGACAAAATACACCCTTTGTTCCTCCGGATACAAGCATTTATCCTATTCAAAATGCAGAAAGCGTTCGTTTTGCTTTAATTTTTAAACTTTTAATGTAGCTATTATTTATTCAGCTATAGAATCTGCATATTTAGGCACGCAAAACAATAGCAGTCCATGCTGTTACACAAACCAACATAAATCCTACAATACACAAATGCCGTTGTATATTGGAAGTGTGTGCTGTAGAAATAAAATCTTTATAATAATAGTCTGAAATGCCAACACAATGCAAAGTGAACAGGAAGAACTGATTTGTCAGACACAGATGTGACAGCTTTTAGAAATGAGTATAGGAACAAGCTTTAGTCAGTCAGTAGCATGAGTCACCTGAATAAAGTCATAAATTCTGACTGGTTCTCTCGTATCTGATGTGAAACCCCATTGTCTTCTCATGGGTATATGAGAACAAACAAATAGAAATAAATAAATAAACGACACACAATACAACAAACAACCCACAGCTATTTAGAAATGTGACAGAACAGCTGTGGTGCCTGCTTCGCCTCAACGCCTCGGCCCGTTAATAAAATACGCTGGATAAATATTTAATCCCCTGTTGAAACAAAACAACCTGTGCTTTTTATTTGTCCTGCATCTGCGCATGAAATGCATGCAGCCGCCTGTGGTTGTGCATTCAGAGGAGAACAGGTTTCCCTGAACATTTGACAAAGACACGCAGGGAAAAATCTCATCCCACGGGGTAGGGAACGGCACGCTTGATACGCTTTCTTGAATTACGCACCTCACAAGATTTCCGTCTTTTTCAATCAAACTCTTTCATCTCCATCTGTCCCGACACTGATCATGACCTGATTTTTACACAGCGTTGGGACTCTGTGATCTCATTCCCAACAAGCACTCTTTATGTTAACACCAGGGAAGAGGATGTTATTGATTTGTCTCTCAAATGGATTTTGGCGTTAACGTGCTGGGCGCGCGACTTCCCAGGGATTTTGATTCTGCTGTCAAGACCCGCTTGGTGGAGGGGTTCGGTGGTAAGTTTAGGACCTGTTTTGGGCCTCAGGTCAGGAAGGTTCAAAGCCTTGACTTACAGTTCTTAGGTCACAGCACGGATCACAGGCTGCCGGGAGAGTGGCGTCACTCATTAAAGCCTTTACTTTAATGCAGTCTCTCATCCCAATTAACCACCACCCTGTTTAGAGCAATTAGTTAAGCTATTAGCACTCCGCTCGTGACTGCGAGCATGGAAATGAGATGAAACGGCGCTGCATTATTTATGAGGCGAGAGCAAGAAAAGCGCCTCAAACGGGCCTTTGGCTCGCTCTCTTCTCTTGGCCCTCTCAGCGGTTTAGCTCTTCCACACCATTGCCTCCGCTGGAATATGAACCTCTTTAGCAATTCCACTTTACAGTAGAAAACTACTGCACACTTCCAAAGCCCCCTCATGTTTAATGTATCACTCCATACTGCAGGCAGACCCTAAACAATACAACTGCCATCTTTAAAATCAAGGACGTACTGTAACCAAATAGTCAAGGCTAATGGGAAACAACAACAGTTAAATAATTCCAATTTGGCGTGCATATGATACGCCAGTCCTCCCCATTCACTTAAACTGCGCATCTTTTTTTGTCGTTTTATTTATTGGTTTCTGAATTTTTTTCTTTTTTTTAACAATTTTCGCTTGGGTTTAGGGTTAGATTTGAGATTTGCTTAAAGCTCACTTAACACACGCTGTTTCTGCATTTCTGATGTTAATCTGGAGTACCTATAGAGTAGTATTACATCCTTTATATCTCCGAAGAGTCTTAGTCTTTAGTTTAATCAGATTTATAAAAGAAAGATTATCTTTAGCGAATCTTTCCGAAAACGTAAGAAAAAATGAAAAAGAAGGAGTTGCTACCCCGGGAGGAGCGGTTACGGGTCCTCCAACACTATTTAACTTATGATTCACTACATGTTCGTGTCATTTATATAATATGTACGTGCCTATTTCCAACATAAGACCGAAGTCTTACTTACCGCATGCAACTTATGACCCGGTTGGGACTTTTCAATAAAATCCAGCGCATCAAACACACAAGCAAAACTCCGCTGCTACCCCGGATAATAAACTATATCCATTGTTTCCATAAGGCTGGCTTTCTTCTCCTTACATCCAAAAACACACTTCATCTTTCGTGCCATTGTTGAGTTTTGAAATGAAACAAAGTTGTCGCTTGATATGATGTTTGTAAGTTCTATCATCTCCCGCTGATTGACGGGTGGGCGGGGTTTTCTGGGGGAAGTGCCCATAAAAAGAAGTGATACGTATAGTAACCCCTGAAACGTCAGCTGGACCCGTAATCGAAAAAAACTTTCCGCAACTTGTACAAACCCCTGGCGAAGTGCATTCGGCACAGAAATACTCTGTAACGCGCCCAACTGTTTTTTTGACACTTTCCTACGTTAAGCATGAGGAAACAACTCTATAACTGTGTTAATAAGTCAGAATGCATGAAATACCATTGAACCACCCCTTTAAGGAGGTTATGTAATATACAGGTTTCTCCATGTTTTGTCTATTTTTAAGCCATTATCGCTTGGAGTTGAGGTTAGAACTGGGGTTTGGGTTAGGATGTCATTTTTATGTAACAAAAATTTGTTCTAACCCTAAACCCAAGCGGCAATGGTAAAAAAAGAACAAAAGTTGAGAAACCAATAAATAAAACGTCAAAAAACTATGCGCCGTTTAAGTGAATAAGGAGGACTGACGTATCATATGTATTGCACGCTTTTCATACTTCGTGGTATTTATACGCAACTCCATGAGACTGGGTTGCAATAAGGTGCTCATTTACATTTAAACTGATTGTCTTGAGAGATAAAATAGGGTCTAAATGTCTGAAAACACTAGTAAAAATGTGTCTATTTAGTATTTTTCTAAATCACATCAAATGTTCTTATTAACAATGTTCCTGTTTTTCATGTATAATTGTTCCTGTAACTCAATTGGTAAAGTACAATTGCATTAACAGCACAAATGGGTTCGATCCCCAGGGAACACACTGAAAATGTATACCTTGTAATGCTCTGTAAGTTACTTTGGATAAAAGCGTCTGCCTGATGCATAATGTAAATGCAATTAAATCATTTGTGAATGAGTAAGTGTGTGCAGATCCAACACTATGATTATCCTTGTCTCAGACTAAAATGCATGTTTGAGATGCCTTAATTTAAAAATATCTTGCATTGACATATCTTAACATATCAGTGCCATTGTTTAATCTCAAGACGCACACCAGTGTTGGGTTTTTTTTGTAAGTATGTTTGTAAAAACTAATGTTCTCTAATATAACTGTGGCCTAGATCTGGATTAATCCAAACCCTGTCTGCCCCTTATTTTAAACTCTTTTGGAGGATCTATTGTTCAGGGGTCCATATCTACTGCATACTCTGTGCACCCCACTAAAGGCGCTTTTCCACTGCATAGTGCCCCACGGTTTGATTTGGGTCAGGTCGGGTCAGCTGACCCCACTTTGGCTTGGTTAGCTTTTCCATTGAGTTTTGTAACACTTCGGAGTGGGAGGGATTATAGGAGTGTCGTTACATATTTGCGCTACCTACTGCTGTGACATCATACAAGTGAGAGCGCCGTTGTACATTCCCATACATTTATTTATTTCTCAGTCTGCCACAAAATTAAAATTGACCACCACAAACAGATGTTTACACATCGCGTTTATCACTACCTCTGTCTCACATGACAGTTTCTGTACAAACATCTGTGGCGTCAGTCGACGCGCCCCGCTGAGCATCATTTAAGTTTGCATTTAAGCATATAGTATATGTTGCCATGCGCATCGCGAATGTGCCGCCACAAACTGCAAGTCTGGAAAAAAACTGTTATGGTGTTCCTGATTCTCAACCTGTGGATGTTTTTCACCGCTAAAAGGGAGTTTGGGAACTTACAGCAAAGGACAGATGACAACATGTTTACTCGAGACAGCGCAAGCTAGAATGAAGGTAAAGCTAATCTTTTACATTATAGTTACGATTCTCTCAGACCAATCAGTGATCTACAGTGTTTTCGTGTCATGTTTTGGTATCAGCTTGGCTTGCTTGAAACCCCAACCGAGGTAGTACTAAAAAAAGTATCAGGTACTACGTACTGCACCCAGTGGAAAAGTCCCCAAAGTAAGCTGACCCGACACAAACCAAACCGTGGTCATATACATACAGTACACTCATTGAACCCAACAAGAGAGGGTACATCACTAAGTTAAGTTTTAAATGACAGCTTTGATAGAAAAGGTTATATAAAACTTAACGCTTGCTTAAACTGAGATATTTCAGACATACGGTACAAACCAGACTTTATATTCTTACACCCGCACACATGAAACTGCCCACTCATCGCTCACTGCCTGGCAGAAAACTATCAGAGGAGAGGTTTCTCCAATAACCGCTCCTCATTTACACAATGGAGTTCGCAAACATTCTCTGATCTTCATCATGCGCTTGTTTGAAAGTCCCAGCGTGACCTTTCTGTCGAAAGAAAGAACCTACCCCGCTGGTATATAGCTTCAGGACTATAGACTAATCTCACATAATTGATTCACTCTAAAGTCAAACACTGAACACACCTGCTCAGAAGTGCTTGTCCTTTCTGGACCCTCATGTCAATCATTTAGACTATACCGATCCCCCATCCATTTGCCTTTCCAGCACCTCGCAACAGGGAATGATGGTGACTGTTTCTTGTCCTAGTGTCTGTTGAGTTTCCAAATATACCCATGCTGCCATGAAGGAGAGAGAGAGAGAGAGAGAGAGAGAGAGAGACGGAGCCTCCCCCGAAACATTTGGAAGTCCATCTGTGAGGAGAGTTAAAAAAATCGGTGTTCTCTCTGTTCATCACTGGGCCTATCAGAAATTTCCATTACAGAGAGCTATGACTTCCATGCCAGCTGGAGTCGTATCTACCAAGCCCAACGTTTTTTCCTCCCAAAACTCCTTTTTCCTGTCTTTCTCTCTTGCTGTCTTTCTCTCCTTTTTTACAGCTTCATAAGAGAAGGCTGACGTTTTGATGCCGGACTTTGATTCTCTTTCAAACTCTCTCACTCTCTCATCCTCTCTCGCTGTCTCTGTGTCTCTCTCTGCCTGGTTTTATCTTGCTCCCTGCAGGCAATGCGTTGCAGTCCACCATGCTCGGCAGGGGCTGCTGGAGCGCTGGGGTATTTGAAGAACATTAATGATTCTAAACAGCCAGAGGAGCTGCCAGGAGTGGCCGACGCTTCGCGGTGCCTGGGTAGAAGCCAATATATGTGCTATATGTATAGAAAACATAAAACCGTCTTGGCAAGTCATCTACTGCCCAGCCACGGAGCGGGGCGACCTGCTGAGTGGAGCAAGACTAGAGCCATGGGCTTTAAAAACAGGCCCACTTGCTCAACCGACTCCATTTGCTCTGATCAAAATGGTTTTAGTTGGATGGACGCGTCTTTAAGAAGAACTGCAGGGCTTAGCTTGTGGAAGAAAGGCAAAAGTCAGCCGAAACCCGGTGTATGGTGGCGCTGACTGGATAATTATTATAGTGCTGTGTTGAGTATGCTGTATGAGTAATGATTCAAATGTGTTGGAAAATGGTCATCAATTATTCATAGAGGTGCTGTTTCTGGAAAATGGTACAAACTATTTTTTGTATTATATAGTTTTCATGAGCATGCAGAAAGATAGAACATGAACAGCGAGTGTATACTTTTTATAGAGGGAGATAGGTGTAGATCGCGGTGAAGTCTGGTCATGGATTAATTTAGCAGGCCACACAGCTCACTCATAAAACACTTTCCCAAAAAGAAAACTGATCCATGCAATCAGATTTAAAAGTCTATATTCAAATCAATAATAAATATGTTTGTATTCTGTTTCTCCGTCCAGTAGATTGATTGTAGGCTTTGAACAGGTACAAACAAGATAAACACTTTCAAAAAAAGGTACAAAAGCCATTCAAAAAATAAAATTTGTACCTAGAATGTGTCTATTAATGTGCTTATAACATAAACTCACCTAAAGGATTACACCTGTTCAATTTCTCATTAATGCAATTATCTAATCAACCAATCACATGGCAGTTGCTTTAATGCAGTAAGGGTGTGGTCAGAATCTGCTCAGTTACTGGGAATTTCACATACAACCATTTCTAGGGTTTACAAAGAATGGTGTGAAAAGGGAAAAACATCCAGTATGTGGCAGTCCTGTGGGTGAAAATGCCTTGTTGATGCTAGAGGTCAGAGGAGAATGGGCCGACCGATTCAAGCTGATAGAAGAGCAACTTTGACTGAAATGCAACCAAGGTATGCAGCAAGCATTTGTGAAGCCACAACATGCACAACCTTGAGGCGGATGGACTACAACAGCAGAAGACCCCGCCGGGTACCACTCATCTCCACTACAAATAGGAAAAAAAGTCTACAATTTGCACAAGCTCACCAAAATTGGACAGTTGAAGACTGGAAAAATGTTCCCTGGTCTGATGAGTCTCGATTTCTGTTGAGACATTCAGATGGTAGAGTCAGAATTTGGCGTAAACAGAATGAGAACATAGATCCATCATGCCTTGTTGCCACTGTGCAGGCTGGTGATGGTGGTGTAATTGTGTGGGGGATGTTTTCTTGGCACACTTTATGCCCCTTAGTGCCAATTGGGTATCGTTTAAATGCCACAACCTACCTCAGCATTGTTTCTGACCATGTCCATCCCTTTATGACCACCATACCCATCCTCTGATGGCTACTTCCAGCAGGATAATAAATGTCACAAAGCTCGAATCATTTCAAATTGGTTTCTTGAACATGACAATGAGTTCACTGTACTAAAATGGCCCCCACATTCACCAGATCTCAACCCTATATAGGATCTTTGGGATGTGGTGGAACGGGAGTTTCGTGCCCTGAATGTGCATCCAACAAATCTCCATCAACTGCAAGATGCTATCCTATCAATATGGGCCAACATTTCTAAAGAATGCTTTCAGCACCTTGTTGAATCAATGCCACGTAGAATTAAGGCAGTTCTGAAGGCAAAAGGGGGTCAAACACAGTATTAGTATGCTGTTCCTAATAATAAATAAATAAATCCCTTTTCTTGGACTACAACAAACACACGGATTGAATGCAACAGTTTACTACCTGGGATTGGTGACGTGAACAAGACCAACTTTATCTTAATTCCTCCCGCTTCTGACATGCAGCCTGTAAATTAACTCCTGTTAGAATTGCATTGTGACCGAATCTTTCAAACATGGTAAGGAGCATCACATTTCCGGCTGACACCAGAGGTATTCAGGCTGTGATTGATGCATATATTAGCTGGCTAATAAGGGACACAGCGCTTTTCAGATCGATGAGCTTTGTACAAAATCAATGCATTTGAGGAAGGCAGGATATCTGGAGCTACAAAAATGTATGATATGTTGAAAATAATGTGTTTTTACCATAAACAGCGCAAACACATAGTATTATATCAAATACACAAAATAACATTGTTTTTTAGCAATGAAATAGCTGCACTTTAAGCATAATTTACTTGTCTTTCTGACCCTCAATTGTAAATATGTTACAGAGTCTCATAAGGTTGCAAGAATTAATAATACATCACAAATAACAAATAATAATACAATTATGTAGTTTTTGATCCGAAAGTCAATCTATGATTAGCTCTTCATTTTGGCTGCACAAACTTGCAGGTGAGGCAATGAGACAGGTCTGGTGTGACCACACTATTTCTGGAGCAACTAAACGCATTGAGATAATCATGAATATGCCATTGCGAATTCTATTCAACACATAACTCTTACATTATTAAAGGTATAAAATGTATCCTGCAATGCTGGCACTTTGTTTCTCTATCTATAAATAGCTATCGGACTTCCCTGGGACATTCAGACAGAGGCATTAAAACACAAATCAGTGAGCATGGAGACGGCTAATGATCGACCCAGCAGATCTATGAGCAGCAGGGGAAAATTCCTCATTATAAGCTATATGCTGTCTAACTGCTCCCACCGGATAACAGCACTCTCCTTTACCATACTGCTGTGCCCACTGACCACTCGCTGGATACATGTCTGTTTCAAATGACATTCTTCAGTTAAGAATGACAAGGCCTATATTTTCTAAAATGTTAAAAAAGGAATATTTCAATCTAAATAATTCCACATTCATCTCATGTTGTTTCTTACCTGTCCTCGGTCCTCTGTGGAACACCAAAGCAGCTCTACAACATACAGTACAGTTCATACATTGAAAGTAGATGGAGAATAGAGGCTGTCAAGATCTATAAAAGATATAAAGGATAATGAAACCATTATAAACAATGTCTATACAATTTGCGCACTGTATTCCTAGAGTTTTGCTAATATATCGCTATTGTTTCCCAGTGGGATATGGGATGAAACCATACCGTCTATATCACTATGGTCTGATATGACCCTCCTTCTTTCCAAAAAGGGTGCATGTTGTGCAGATTTATATTTTCAAATAGGGAGAAAAAACTTAAATTTTATTTTCATCATACCCTATTTTAATAAAGGTGATTGATCTCACATTAGGCTTTGACTTGCATGTAAACATTTATTTGTGTGTCACCATTCATCAAAATTACATAAATTTTGGCCCTAATTCCTATGTAATACTGTAGATTTCAGTGAGGTGCCTTTTTATTTTTTACTTTTTGCTTTAAGTTCACCATTTATTTAGCTTGAACATTCTTCTAGTATAACTAGTTTCTTTTGTGTCAAACTGTATGGGTTCGCAATGACAAGAAAGTGAGTAAATAAAGACAGAAGTTTTATTTTTGGGTGAACTATTTCTTTGAATGATGCCCAAGAGCGTATGATGATGAGGATGATGAAAATATGACAAACCTGTGTCACAAAGAGAGAAACGTACAGTTAAAATAAAGAAACTTAGCGGTTACCCTGGATTACATCACAACTAGGAGGTCTACTCAACGCCCATATTAAAAAGCACACATTAAAAATCCTCTGTTATTTCATTTTGTCTCTCAGGAATTACACCAAGTAAACAATCAATTTAGTTGGGTTGCAATAAAGGTTGACTCTTAATCAAAAGATAAAGCAATACGAGTCCGTCGATACGTTCGCGCGCAAGACGGTCTCCGGCACGAAGTAGCAAAGGCAGGTCTCGGAGATTAGCGCTGACCTTTGCCGCTTTGACATTCGACTATTTGACTTAATTAATAGCGAGCGGCTCCCCCGCACACAATCCGTCATGTGTGTACTGTCGTCGGGCAGGTTAGCAGGTTAGCCTGACTCCGCTGTCATCAAGTGGGCTAGCATGGGAACAGGATCTGACAAGATAATCAGCGTGAAGCTTAGCCGCAGAACCTGCAGGGAGGTGTGAGGGGAAGTGTCTCAAAGTGGCATTCATTACCGAGTAAAGAACTGAAACATCCAGGAATCCTACTGCTGTTCTTGAGATAACCGTAGTTGAGGTGGACCTCGCGCATCGGAGCACTGAAAACCAGCCTTGCTCCAGATGTTTTGCCTCAGTTTGGGAATCCACAAAGAGAAAAATATTTTACTGGACGCTTTAAAGAACTAAATTGCAAACTAAAGCGATGACTGAGACCCAATTATTATCACATAAAGATAGGATGCTTCATTAACTAGGCACATGCTGTTAAACATCCACTTTTAGCCTCTAGCTTTGCAATGGAAAGTCACCTACATACAAACAGAACCTGAATTTAAAGTCTAGTTTGGCATTTCCCCCTGCTGTTTCTGTTTTGAAATGTTGTTTAGGAGTAAAAGACAGAGCATGCTAGTGTGATGAGGGTGTTAAATGCTTGTTAAATAATATTTACAAAAGCAAACAAATCAAAAGATATTGCAAAAAATACTTTGACAGATCCTACAAAACAATAGATGTTTCTGCTCAACTGAATTAGGATATTTTTGGTACTGTAGGGAGGGCAACATAGCAGTCCTGGCTTACTTTATAGTAAAAACAAAATGTGACCCTGCCTGTAAGTAATTTTTGTAGATTTACTGTTTTCTACATAAAATGATTCTACGTAATGTAAAGAACATCCTGTGAAAATATAACCTTGATATCTTTAACATTGACTGAGTAAGATTATGTCAAAGATTGAAATCATAGGGAAAGTGAGTGAAATCAAACTTTGATGCTTGTTAGCTCATTTGATTTGGAAACTTTAGCCTGTTTTTTACAGACGGAGTCATACTGTGCAAAAGTCTTCTTAGACCACCATGCCAGAATTAGATTTGTTGTTTTTGCAAAGTATCATATATAATTGTTTCTCAATCTCTTTAAATACATCCAGAAAATACAGGAAATGTCTATATAGGGCCTATTATAAAAAACTGTATAAAAATGTAAACTGATGTGTCAAGTTTTTAGGGTAAACTCCCCTTTCACTTGAGCAAAGGCGGGAAGCTGCAGGATCTCTTAGACCTAAATGGAATTAAATCCTAATTTCTCATTTTAAAGAAATTAATATTTTTACTTCATTCTGCTCAAAAATTCGCAGGATGTGTTTAGTGCCAAGAGAGGTCACACTAAACACAGATGATGCGTAAAGACAACATTTAGTCCTGAAAATTTATTTATTTATTTTTTGCACATATTTCCTGTATTTTCTGTTTGTATCTTAATAAAATAGATAGAAAAATAAATATGGATGGACATTAAAACTTCTAAAACAACAAGTCTGGTGGTGGTGCCCTAAGACTTTTGCACAGTACTATAGACGGTTTCAGCAGTAACGACATAAACAAGCGGCTGTAGCGTTCCGCACGTAACTTCCGGTAAACTCCGCTAAGAATAAATAACAACAAAGTACTTTAAACGTAGTTTATTCATATAACAAGCAAAAAAACAACACATAGATTACCTAGGAAACAAAAACATTTGTTATTTTCGACGAGGCATTTGTTCAAGAGATCAGTTTAGCAACTAGTCAGACCATCAAAAAAACGAAACCGGAAGTAAAGTTCGGATCCAGACGTGTATCACAAGGGTCCGATGAAACCGTCTATATATAAACTTGATATCTTTAATATTGAGTGAGTAAGCTCATGCCAAAAACTGAAATCAATGTGAAATCAATTAGTCGAACTTTAATGCTCCCAATCTCTGAATTACGAGACTTTAGCCTGGATTTCACAGACAGGGTCACGGATTTTCTTTTCTTTATGCATGTCATTGGTCTTATTGTGAACAATTGATTGATGCGTTATATATTTTTGACTTCATAGTTTGCTGTTATTACTATTAACTTAAAGGGGAAATATTATGCAAATCGGACTTTTTCCATGTTTAAGTGCTATAATTTGGTCCCCAGTGCTTCTATCAACCTACAAAAATGGGGGGGGGGAAACAACCCAGTACCTTAGTTTTGGTTCTCTTCAAGCATGTGAAAAATAGCTCATTGAAATTTGGCTCCCCTTGTGATGTCAGAAGGGGACTTAGTGCAGAGAGAATCAGAGAGAGAGATAGAGAGAGAGATTAAATAAATAAAACAGCACAATTGAGTTTAAATTTCAACAAACCTCCACCATTATCGTGATCAATGTTTGCATTTCATTAGCTCGTTTGTATTTTAAAGGACACACCCAAAACCGGCACATTTTTGCTCACACCTACAAACTAGCAATTTTACAAACTAGCAATTTTAACATGCTATAATAAATTACTTATGGGGTATTTTGAGCTTACACTTCACATATGTACTCTGGGGACACTAAAGATTTCTTTGACATCTTAAAAAAGTCTTGTGAAATATCCCGTTTAAGAATTAACTTGTGATAACTTGTGCACTGCAGTTCAGCCAGTTACATTCAGCTCTGTCTTCATTCCAGTATGCAACACCTGCTTTTCATAAACCTTTTAACAACCAGCAAAGTCAGGTCTCACTCTACACTTTTTACTTTTTCAATAAGCTGTAAACTTGTAAGTACATCACAGTATGGAAATCTGTTCATGCTGACTTCAAAGCAAAAGGGTACATACAGTACACTTTTAAAAATGCTGGGTTATTTTCAACCCACTATTGGGTCAAAAAGGGACGAGCTCAGCCCGCTGGGTTGTTTCAACCTGAAATGCTGGGTTGTTTCAACCCGAAATGCTGGGTTGTTTCAACCCAAAAATGCTGGGTTGTTTCAACCCAAAAATGCTGGTTTATTTTAACCCATTGTTGGGTTAAATTAGCCTGGGTTTCCCCATGCTGCCTTGCGTGCAAATTTATTCACGCTGCAAGTCTAGCATGGAAACTATGGACCAATTTTTCCCCTGAAATAGGGAACCATTCACAGAACGGGGAGGGGGAAACAAGACGATGATGACGTCTATGCGACACACCGAAGCAGTTTTGTTTATCCAACATGGCAGCAGAAGCAAAGTTACTTTTCGATGCAGCCTTAGATAGTGCTCGAAGTATGTTTTGAACGCAAGTTTATTTAAAAAAAATAGCAACTTTTGGCGTTAAACAATTTCATATCCAAGAAGGATGTTTGGATATGGCAAGACATGTTAGCCACAGAGTTAGGACCAACCTGCTAGGCATCGTCGTCGACGAAGTACAATTAACTTATAAATGGTAAGTGGTATTTATTAATATAATATTGTCATTATGCCTGAACTGTGGTTGCCACTAAAATGTGTTGCTTTTTAATATCAATATACAGCTACCGGTTTAGTTGCATAGCTTTCATCTGTGTGCACACGTACCCGATAAAAGTTGTTGACGTTTGAATTGATGTTGCTCTACATACGTCATCTGGTATAATTGAAACGATTGGCTATGAGCTACCTACAGACCCATTTGATAGACATTGGTAGCGCCCAAAAAACGTCTCTGGGCATTCGTAAACCACGCCTCAAATACGAGAAAATGAGCATGTGGTTCCCAGACCACGTCTCATTCTCTATGAGACTGGTCTGGTGTTAGCCAGGCTAGGGTCAAATATAAATACAAACGTTAATTTCAACCCAGATCGCTTTTTGATCCAGCGATGGGTTGAAAATAACCCTGCATTTTTTAGAGTGTACCAACAGAATCAGGATTTTCTATCTATTATTTGTATATTTTTCATTATTAATTGAGCAAAGTCCAAATAAGGATTTTTCATTTTAGACATTTGGATCCTGTTTCAAAAGACTCAGAGGCAGAGAGAAGTAAAAGAAACTATCTTCTCATAGCCAGTGAACTCAGTCATTAACTTTTATCGCAGGCTCCAAGTGACCAGACCACAGCAGTAATTGCTCTTGCCAGAACCGGCAACAAATCAGCAAGCAACCAGCAGCTGCTTCCAGGTCAATAATTTCTATTCAGGTCTAAATGAGCTTTTTCTTTACTTATCGGTATTCCTGTCCACCAGACCCCTCCCCACATCCTACTGGGGTCGATTGGCCAGTCAATCTCACGGGAAATCTGCACGTAATGGAGGGTTATGTAACATTTGCAGGACACCGTGTCCATAAAGCATTATTTGATTCGAGTCTTTTGGTGCTTTCTCTAAATGCCAGTGGGTGGCAGGGGCAGACGTATGATGGCGAGCTGGAGACGGGGGTAGACGTGTTTGGGCTCGGCTCTTTCATCACAGTCAGGTTTTGCAGTCTTTCTCAAATTTGACTTATTTGTACTCCACAGCTTCATCCATAAAACTCTGTTCCCCTTCATTGACACCAAAGTAGTTGCTTTGAGCATACCAAACAATGAATATCATTTGGACTTACCACTAATATTACTACATACTGTATACATTATAAGTATATACATTCACACGTATTCTGCTCCACACATTCAATAATTTATTATTACCTGGATGGGAGTCACTACTTTACAGCTCAATTTATAAGCAATACATCATATGCATTTACATGGTAAAAGAATGGATTACAATCTCAATTTACATTAATCTGTAATGAAATGGAAACAATAAACCAATTTAAAAGCAAATGTTAAGTTCAAAACAAGATTTCTGAGATACATGACATGCTCTCAAGATTGGAAAAGGGAAATGAAAAGAAAGAGCATTCCGTTTCTTTTCTTTTCTTTTTTTTCAAAAGACACTGTCATAATCAAACACTGCACGAGTTGTTGATAATAGAATATGTGGCTGAGTATGTGTGAAGTAAAGGCACGGCAGCCAGCCACTCGGGGCCAAAAGCAACATGATCCCAGTGTAATGAGAATGTGTCAACAACCCGTCAGCCACGGTCCAACACACACGCAGACGCACACACACGTACAAATACACACGCTGTTGTGTGTGTACACCTCACGCTGGAGTGGACATCCAATCAAGAGCTCATATGTTTTGCATGATTTCATGCACAGTCCCCCTGTCAGGCAGGGATTCGGCTGCAGTTGGCCTTGTCTGCCACAATTCAAATGGCCTGTGAGATTGTTGACTGCTGAATGATGTGGAGATGTACTGTTGTGCTGTCATGCATGCTGAATGCCATTGTCTGACAGTGGAGGGGGTCTATCAGACACAATATGGAGATGAGAGATTTGCAAGATTATGCTATTCTCTTCAGTCAAAAGCCACTCAATCCTGCATTACTGGATCAGAAACAGTGGTGACTTCTAAGCATATGAGACCTGCACATAAGACCTCCAGTTTAATGATGTTTAAAAATGAGCATAACAGGAAATGTAAGCAATGTATTAGACATGCACCTTTAATAGGTATATAAAGATAAAAGCAAATTTTTCTACTATTGGACATCGAACGATTGCTTAAAAACGATTATCGAAGCAGATTATATCCTGGCAATCAAAAAGAGCGGGAAAATGCATCGGACCTCATGCTGTGGGATTACCTGGAATTGGGTGACAATGACAACAGAATTGTAGTTTGTGTGCACTCCGCATCTAGGTTTTCACAACATTATAATTTGAAACAAGGAGTAGTTCTGTTGAGACATTTAAAATTTGGCGTAAACAGAATGAGAACATGAATCCATCATGCCTTGTTACGACTGCGCAGGCTGCTGGTGGTGGAGTAATGGTGTGGGGGATGTTTTTTTGGCACACTTGAGGCCCCTTAGTGCCAATTGGACATTGTTTAAATGCCACAGTCTACCTGAGCATTGTTTCTGACCATGTACATCCCTTTATGACCACCATGTACCCATCCTCTGATGGCTACTTCCATAATGCACCATGTCACAAAGCTCGAATCATTTCAAATTAGTTTCTTGAACATGACAATGAGTTCACTGTACTATAATGGCCCCCACAGTCACCAGATCTCAACCCAATAGAGCATCTTTGGGATGTGGTGGAACGGGAGCTTCCTGCCCTGGATGTGCATCCCACAAATCTCCATCAACTGCAAGATGCTATCCTATCAATACGGGCCAACATTTCTAAAGAATGCTCTCAGCACCTTGTTGAATCAATGCCACGTAGAATTAAGGCAGTTCTGAAGGCGAAAGGGGGTCAAACACAATATAAGTATGGTGTTCCTAATAATTCTTTAGGTGAGTGAATATATATTGGCCGATAACGATTTAAACAAACAACTATTGGCCGATACCGATACTAATATTAAACACTTGTATACAATACTATACAATTGGCCTATTAGCTCTTTTTTGCATTAAATTATTTTACTGAACATGGATTGGATCTATTTAACATTCAACTGACCAATATAATAATAAGAGGGGCACAAAGTAAGATAAAATTTGGGGGATTTTTTATCTTTTTCCGAGATTTTGAAAAAAGCCCAGACCGCAGACATTTTCTGAAATAACGTTACTCTTACTCTGACTGCATGGCTCACGTGAATGAGCAACTCTCACGTGATTAACTACGTGATTTACAATTTTTTCCCCCATCACACATCTGACAAAGTATAATTTGTACAGAACATTTTGGGTAGTATTTAATTATTTGATAATTATTATTTTTTTAAATGCTCCCTTACGAAAATGAACCATGTGGGGGGTTTTTGTGGTAAAAGTGTAGTAACCATGGTTAAAATTGTCAGATAGATATCGGTGCCCGATACATATCGCTGTCTGATACATATCGCTGTCCGATACATCAGTGCATTACTGCAATATTACCATGAGATTAGACATTGTTTATCTTTTGCTATCCTGCACAATTATGTAATTGGTTGCATTTTAATATTTGCATTTAACATTGTTTTCTTCCCTGCAAGTTGGCCTCTTAGTCAAAACCGACCTGAGACCCACCAAGTGCGAACCAGGGGCGTAGCTAGACTTTTACTTTTGGGGGGTCCCATCTTAAAATGAGGGGGCAATAGCTTAAAACCTATAAATAAAACGGCTTAACGCGCCTTTGCACACCAGCTGCCATTGTCACCGAATATTAATGAACTCTCATGCGAAGATGACAGCATAAGTTACGCACAACAACACATGACATAAGCTAATCCAATCAAGTTTGAAAACAGCTGCATTTTACAGTGCAGCATTTTGATTGGTCAATCTATCAATCAGACTAAGAAATCAACATTTTCTTATTTTATTTTAAGCAATTGGAAATCTGAGGGGGCGGATATGTAAATGAGGGGGCCAAGGCCCACCCAGGCCCCCTCGTGGCTACGCCCCTGGTGCGAACCACTGAACTTCAATATATGAAACACATACAAACTTACACATACATTCTTAAAGCAGCCCGGCCTTGGCATACACCACTAGCAGCACTCTGAACTTGCAAATAATTAGCATTTGAGAGTAGCCAATTAGCATATGAGATCTGGGGGAGGGCCTGAAAAAAGATAACCGCTCCCTGATTGAGTCTAATCTGACAACATGGGCCAATCCCGTCATCTGTTGGTGCGTGGGTGTGTGCATTTGCATCCCGGGCCACTTGCGGGTTCAGCCATCTTGGGAAACCTTTCTACTGTACTGTATATTGTTAAACTGCTGACACCATTTAAATTCTATCAGCTGTCTACTTTTAGTCCAGAATGTGCTAAACTGCAGTATTGGAGAATGCTGTATCTGTGAACAACACGGGGAGTAACAATCACTAGGCAATCCATTTTCCTTGTACCACAATAATGCTGAAGTTGGAAAAGCTATTTTTTGTTGTTGTAGATATTGATACACATCCTTGCCTACAGGTATAGTTGAAGATTGTTTGTATTCACAAGGAGTCTGAGGTTTGTAACAACACTGCTGAAGAAGTCTGGTGTTAAGGAGAAAACATTCAATATATTTTGCACTATATTGATTGAAAAGATTTGTGTCTCAAGGAGTGCAAGTAAATGTTGACTATGACTGAAACCACTGCTTGAAAAACAGCTTAATGTACATTTAAAAGTGAGTATACTTCAGAATGAGATTATATCAGATTGAGTATTGTTTCTTGATATCTTTACATTCAAAGTACTGAGCTGGTATAATACAGAACTACAAAAGGTCAAATAGTAAAGCCCAGTGCAAAAAGTGCCTGACATTTGTCACAAAGCAAACTTATAAATGAGGATTCTTCAGATTCACACAGGAAGTCTGATTCAGATCCAGTTAATGTGTCTTTGACGCCCATATGGATTTTTACACTAGCTGTGGCCGTCAGCGTCTTTATAAATGGCGTTTATAAATAGTTGGCTCATAAAATCAATTACATGCAAGATACATACTCTAAAAATGAATGAACTTGGCCTTTTATTGCCAATATGGTTTGCCATTCCATTAGGCATCTAAATCATCACTATATAGTTAAAGTCTATAGTATAATAACACTAAATCAACATTTCAATATGGTTTGATTGTCAAGCAGGCAGGGAAATAATATATTCTTTGTCCATAATGGTAATTATGGCTATGTGAGGCTTTTGAATAATATATCAACTTCAAGGAGTGGCTCTGGAATATATAAACTAAACAAAGGAACCAACAGAGGGCAGTATGTAGTCACAAAATGGGGTCAATCACATAGCTGCCTTTGTCTAAGCTAAAAGGTATGCCTATTTTTTCCCCTATATATATCAAATAAATTGCCATTTCTAAATTGTGTACTTTCAGTTTGATGATATATCTGGATTCTGTATAAAAACACCTGCTAACATTCATCTCTGATAGGAGTTAGGATTTGTATTTTTAATCTTTCAGTAAGACACAGATTATGACATAAATATTCCAATGGTCCATTTCAGTGAATGTGTTTGTCTTGAGATAAGACAAAAACACACATTTTACTAATTTATGTGACATGGTGTGGTTTTTAGGAAATGGCTCTTATAAATCCGATAGACGTCAAACTCCGTCTGTAATAGTCAATGGCTATAACAGACCCAGTCAGATCACATTAACTATTTTGTTTCTACAATATTCGATTTATGCTTAAATAAAAACTTTATTATTTAGAGTTTAGCACACTTGCAAAATACTTCAGTTTGCAATATTTAGTCATTTCATGTATAGATTTATTAAAAAGTTGCTTTAATATAGAATCAGAGTATCACTAAAGCCTACACACACCTGTACAAAGCGCAATATTCTCATACACAGAAATGAAATGCTTAAATCATTTCCACAATGAACTAAATGATTGTTTAGTAGTAGTGAAGTCATGCATGGAAATGATGGCAGCGCAATGATGCTTTCTAAACAGTTGTAACGGTGGTCCCAGAGGACCGAGCCACACTCCAATAAGATGTCATGAAGACTAGACATCGAGAAGCGGGCGTCTGATCTTCCTCAATTAATCCACCATTAGATGCCTGAGACTCATGCTGCCTTTGCTTACTGGGTTGAAGCTCAAATCTAATTAGTCTCTGCCTCTGTTTCTCTATGTCCATCCCTCTTTAGATTGAAAGACGAACATATCATTCCTTGCTCAGCCCTGTGGTTGGGTATTTTAGGTGATCCTCTCTCTCTCTCTCTCTCGCTCGCCCTTTCTCTCTCTCCCTCAGTATCTTATCCTTACAGCCACACACTCACTCTCAGTCTCTCTCCATCTCTCCCACCCACTCTCTCTCTCTCACTCTGTATTTCCTCTAACTCCCTCTCTCTTCTCATCCTCCTGTGACTTAGTTTGCTGTGAGTAACAACTGGCAGACCTCTCTTCTCCTCTTTCCCAGCGAGGTGGCAAGCGTGTCCCACACCTGCTCTCACTGGGAGGGGATCCTGCGCGTCCGTGGCTGGTGGAAGCTGACGGCACATGGTCACACGATCGGCGGCACAACAACCTGAAGGAAAGAGGCTCAGCAGCCTGAGCCTCCCCCGTCACCGGCTCACGGTTCGCAGCGAGGCAGGGAACGAATCGGGCAGCTTTGTGCTCAGTGGGAGCTGCTGTGTAGTGCAAGAGATCTCTAGGGTAAGCCTTCTTCAGTGGAGTAAGGATTTGTGCCTGTCTTTTTTTCTCCCTGCCACTATTTTGTTCTTTTTGTGACTCCGTCACAATATCGTGGGGGAAAAGATTTGTTGCCGTGGGTATTGTGTGAGCTGATTGTCACTGATGTGCTGCAGATTTGTGTAATCGCGCTACAATCGGGGCGGTGGATATTTTCTGCTGGATTTGTCAACTGTGTTTGCCGTATTAACATATTCATGGGATTTCTGCTCCTTCAATTAAATGGCAATCACTGGCAGGCAGAAGGAGCCCTGTGTCAGTGAGCCGCTGTAATGATGTGTGAGTGGAATGAAGAGGAGCTTCGCAAGAAAAGAAAAGCTTTTTTGTCTTTCTCCCTCTCTGTCCGCGTTTTGTCTCTTCTCTTTTCTTTCGTTTGTCCTCTCTTTGTCCGCCTCATCATGTTCTGTTGTTTTATTTGTTCTCAAATGCCACCGAATGGAGAGAAAAGTCATGAAAGGATTGGGACGGCCGCTCTTACTCCCTGTTGATGCACCTGCTGCAGGAAAATGTTTTTTTTTTATTGGAGACCAAGCTGAAGATGAGTCTCTGCGTGTTCGGCCAGATGAATGTGTGGTCCATAGCAGATCCACCATGGGGACCAGGGATGGAAAGGGTTATGTGGATGCTTTGGGGGGCATGGGAGGGTGGTCTTATTAGATTTGGCAGGGCTGTCTAAATAAGATAAGCAGAGTTTGTTCTTGCCCCTCAGAAACAGGTGTACCGTGATATCACGCTATCCTTAACATCTGGAGAATTGTTTTACTGCTGTTATACTGCCTGTCTTGTTTCGTGTAAGAATTCAACATCTTTTAAGCATCAGTGGATGGGTGTGTCTGAGCAGGTTTGTGTTAAAAGCATGTACGATAGTCCACGTTTGCTCTCTGTGTTTTTCAATATACTGTTTATGGCGTTATTTTTCAAAATGCAGCTTATTGTGTCATAGTGAATCAACATTATTCACTGCTTGATGTCGTAATTACATAAAAATTACATACTGTATCACACATTTGTCATAGAGTCTTTTTTTATAAAAAGCACAGGCTCATGCAATAGCGAAGAGAATGTAAATTTATGGCGTCTCATGAGTTCGAAAGTGTATGAATGAATTCCACAAGGCTTGAAAAGCACGTTTTGGTGTCCATCCTCTTCCACTTCAATTTGGGTGCTGCTGCACCCCTCGGAAAATGAGAGCCATAATAACAGTCATTGTTTCCCGTTTCTGACAGCCATCATTGCATTCCCTTTTTTCCCCCAAACGATCTGTAATTTGCTTCCCGCTGCTAATGGATTTTCTGTATGACTCCTCTCTCTCTCTCTCTCTCTCTCTTTCTCTCTGAATGTGTGTGATGAGCATGTGAGACTTTGAAGGTGACAGTAGTTGACTATTAATGTGGTGTGCGTTGTTAAATCTACGAAGGAGATGTTTATAAAAGCCTTTGAAAAGCTGAACAAGACTTCTCACATGTTCTCGGTTAACGTAAACGGTGCTAATTTCTATCCTATGCGTTCTCCCCAGATCTCGCTTGGATAGCAATTGGAGAGGCGGAGCTGCCCCAGGGGCCGGGCTGGACCATAAACAGAACATGAGATCCATGAGCATCCTTTCCCAGGTAAGATGATCCCTCACCATCTGCCTCGCCACATAACTAGTTAAACCCGGAAAGGGAAGCATTTTACATGCAATATCCTCCCCTACCGCCAATATCTCCCTCTCCTGCTACAAATGCAAAGTGTGTTCATTTCTGTCTGCAGATGCAACCTTTGACGGGGGCCTTGCGTTGTGGTAAAGGGCATCTTCAATCAATTACCCTAGAGAAAACTCTGGTTTGGGCTATGCCACTGTGGATGGCTGAAAGTCAGGCAGACCCCCTGTTTTCTAAGACTCTCTTCGGTGACGGGTATTCTTGGGTGGATAATACGGCTCTCGTTGTTATTGCTTAAGAATACGCGTAGTTGAGGAGAGTCATTTTCGACCGTCTGCGGTGAGATAACCTCCACTGGTCCAAAACCTTCTGGCTGAGGGCCTCCTTTGTTACAGTGGCTAAAACGAAAGACTCTATTGTGCTCCTTTTATTTAGTGACTAGACAGCTAATCATTTTCACTGTGGTTTTCTTGATTTCTGTGCTGTATCGTCATTAGTTTTAACTGCAACAGGAGACAGAAAGTTCTCGCTTGTCAGAGCAAAAGAACGCCATTTTTTTTTCTTTGTGCCAAAGCGACCATTTATGTGCCGAGTAGTATTTTGCATTTTACACAATTTATTTTGTATAGGTGTATGTGTGTGAGGGGAGGTGGGAGGTTGAGGGGAGCCGGCGTTTATTTTCGCTCTCCTCGGGGAGTGTTTTAGTGTACACATGCCTGCTTGCCTGGCTGATAGGAATGCATTTACTGCTCTTTATTGTTAGTCGTGAGGACCAGCGGGGCCCCGGACTGCATGGGGTGTTCACACAGATTGATTTTGAGATGGCATTAGTCGTACAGTTTTTACCATTCAGCTGACAGCAATTGGAAGCAAAATGTCCACGGAATCTAAAGAGGCTTTGCCGTAATAGGGGAGGGGCTTTAGGACTAATCACAAAAGCATCAGAATAGATTCAATGGCCGAACAGATTCTTTTTCTTCCACCACGTAGCATTGATGGACAATTCTGATTGTACTGTGGACAGTTTCTTAGATAAAACAACACATAAAATATATTTTCTCTCTCTGATAAAGGCACACATAGAAAGAATAATGTTTTTTAGAAAAGAAGTAATAACTTTTTAATGATGTGCTCATAAAAGTCTCTGTTAGCTTATGTGGGTGAAAGCCATAAGGGCCTATGTTGTGTAAAGTTGGTTAGAGGCTGAAAATACATTTTTTAAGTAATCATATGCCTCTTAAATCTTACTTATAATTGCTATTTATCAGAGAAAAAATGTTTTTATTAAACACAGTAAGAGGCATCTGTTGATTGTATAGTATTTAACAAAACTCCATAAACAACTGAATAGATTAACACATTTTTACAAATTTTTTCATCAAATTTTTCTCAGGCCTTTTTTTACATTATATTTAAAAAGAGACACTAAAACTTAAAATCAATTGACCACATTCTCTGCCCAGAAAAAAACATGTTTTCAAGTAAATAATCTATGGGTTGAAGATTACTTGAAGAGCATTTTTGCTATTAGCATTTATTTTTATCAGACACTGCCAACATTATTATTTTTTTAATAACCCGAAGACGAAATTAAGCAGATTTCAAGCAAAAGTATTTGATAAACATACAATATGTGCGCATTCGGTTAATATCATTATCTCAATTTTGACGCAGGTGGCTGTTAGCGGATTTTGCATCCGAGCTACTCAATTGTTATTCACAATTGTACTTAATTTTCCTGCATTGTTTCTTTTATTTTTTACTGTAAAAAGGCCTGCAAGACAGAGGCAAAATGCAAATCGCGCTTTTCTGTTTTAGTCATTTTAATTACACAGCTTGTGACAATAACTAGAGGCTTTATGAAATTAAGAACCATTCATGAAAAGTCCCCAGCATCAAAAACAAAACATATTATGTTATTATATATCCTAGTGATACATTGCTAATTTAACATATCACTAGTTTGGATTATGAAAGACCTTTATTATATCATATTATATATTATACATCTGTGTAAATTTTGTAATGAGTTCTTTTATTCTTATTATTTCCCAGATTTCACTGTATTGTCATTCTTTGTCACAGACACCTTTAGCGTAATATATGTAATATAATTTACACAAAATCAACATATTTATTGATTTGAATGCTTCCTTATTTTCCTTAACACTGAATGTGCCTTTTTATCATCTTTTTAAGTCATGCTGTAACCAATCTGAAGCCCTAAATAAACACTATATTAAAAAAATCCAAAACATTGTTATCGGTTTGTCACAACTTGCGTGAGCTAACTTTGCCATTTCTCTGCTTAATAGCTGTGCTAATAGCTTTCACACACCTGTATCCATGCAGGTGTTTCCCTTTCCATGATTATCTCACCCTCCCACTGTGCTCATTTCGGCTTTCGAAAAAAACATTAAATAACCCATGGAAATCTCACCAGGTTTACCAAATAATGGCTTCTTTTGGTGTGTTCTCTTGCGTAGACACACATTAGTGAAGGTGTTTATGTATTTTGGAGCAAGGATGGTTTAAAGATGCATTTTTTTAACTGTATTTAGCTTCATAACTTGCATGCTGGTATTAACAATAACCAGGTACCTTTTGTGTGTCTCACTAAATGACACTTAGAGCAAACTATATATTTGTGTGTGTAACATACACCTTTAGTGAGAAAACTGGATTAAGCATTCCATTTCAACAGCAGGTTGGTGGGAAAAACTTGTGCTATGGGGGAAAAGCCCTTTAAAATGCAACTCTTTGATCAAAATGCTACTTACAAATGTTACATATTTTGTTTATGAGATACTGCACACTTGATACTCGAGCTGGCAAATGCTGATTTGCTTTAAAGGAATTTTCTGAAATAAGCCGACAGATTCTTGTATGTTACGCGCTACCCAGACTCCTGTGCGGGAGAACAGGATCTAGACTAAACACACATTAGCACACACTCCAAAGACTTTGCATACCTGGCTGAGCTTGAAGCTCCGCTATCAGCTCATCCATATGATATGAATACGCAGTTCATGTGTGCATGTAAAATAAAGATCCTGTGAACTTCTCCTCAACTAGTTCATCCGATATGTCAAAAGAAGCAAAAACCATATAAGGTTAAAAGCACTCCATAACAAATCCCATTTGTTTTATCTTAAACAAATACCAAGACACAAGGCCTCATGACCATTTGCTATTAGTGCAACTAATGTGTTCAAGAAAATCGTCTTGCACTGTTGTGGCAAACGAAAGCTCTCAACAGGGCCGTGTAGGCTTCATGGTCAAGTGGCTACACTTAAACATCCGAAAAGGCTCCAAAATAGTGTTATGCTCATCTCCATCTCTTTCCATCCACCTCACTCTCTTCCCCTTCCCCCATCCCGCTTTGCTCTCGTATAAGCTCTGACCTTTTGATACATAATCATCTCCTGGGGGTTGCACACAGAGCCTTTGTTTACTCCATCATCAGGACCACCTTCAGACAAGACCCCCTCCCTCTCCCCCAGCCCTCCTCTCCCCTCTCCACGCAGGTCATATCTTTAATTATTCTGTGATAATTAGTCCAGCAGGGCATTTTCATCTGCATTGATATATGTGCGGTTCAGGGTAGGATGCTTGCTTTGTGAGTTTAAGAGCACGCTGAGGTGATCGGTATGCACGCCATCTGCCCCCCAATTGCCTTCGACAATTTCGCAGTGGAATAAATGGAGGCCTATCGGCACAAAACAAAATAAGCAAATCAATTATCTGCACTGCTGCAGCTCTTTTACTGAGCAATACACATTTTGCATGTAGCCGTTGTTTTCTGTAAGAAACAACCTGTCAGGCATTTGCTTAACTGATGTGAGATTGAGGATATTAAAGGCACAGTGACTAATTTCCATGCCACTAGTTTAACCATATGACACGTCCTAAATAATAATGATTGACAGGTTTGGTCAAACACATGCCACTGTGTAAGGATGCTCAAACATACAGTCCAGTGTTGTGATAAATCCATGTTTCCAGGAATGGGAGACTTTTAACATCCACACAGATTACACGCTTCACCTTAAACATTTAGTGTTTAAGCGTTCGCAACATGCCACCTTTGCTAATTAAATAGCCGCGAGCCCAGCCGCTTGTGACATGTAGCTATTTTAATCGTGTTGTGTCAAAACAAAATCACAATTGAGATGTTGGACAAAATCAACAAGTTTTTCTAAAGACTAGGTGCGTGTTAAGTCAAAGTGTGAAATAAAACAGACTCCGAGAGGCAGTTCAGTCAGCCAGCTTTGTTTCATCCCGAGCAAGATTGACACCAACGGGAATTCCAGATCAACAGTTGCCAGATTTGTGTGCTTAGAGCTGACACATTGACACACATAGCAGTACATCTCTCTGTTAAACAAATGGCTCGTTGAGCCGCGGCTGACTCCGAGATCAAATAAAAGCTTGCCTAAATCCTCTCAAGAAGGACAAACTGCTTTTCTGTCAGAAATAGGAGCGACTGTTGTATTTGCCGCTAATCAACTTTCACACTTCATACTCATTTCGAGAGCCAAGCGTGCAGAACGCACCGTAGCTCCTCATCCCTTGAAAACCACACAAGCGCATTTGTTGCTATCACAACGCGGTTTCGGATGGGGCTCGGCCAGCTGTTGTTTGTCCAGATGCGCACGCCCTGCTCTTTTCTCACTTGCGCTTTATCACGTCGACTGCCAGTTAGGAAAGTTTTGCAGATTGGTGTCGAACAGAACGCTAAAGCTTGGCTTGTTCCTAGATCAGTTTTCATGATACATCTAACTCTCACAGGATTGGCCAGAACCCTGCGGAGAGAGTCTGTGCTGTTACAGCCATCTGGCATGCAATGGGTCAGCACTGCTTCCCTGCCCTCTGTTTAAATACCGCTCAGAGTTGTTTCACAGATATTTACGCCGTGCTTGCCAGTTGCTCGTCGTTTTTTTACTATGCTATAGCGCAGTTTAGGACTACAGGTTCTGCTTATCGGCAACATGACCTGAATTAGTTCGCTAATTTGGCTCATTTGTCATTAAGGTGACATTTTTATCCAAAGCGATTTACAGTGGGCACAGTCCCTTTGGAGCAACCTGAGGTTAAGTGCCTTGCTCGAGGGCACACCGGTGATAGTTCACTTCTTTAATATATATTCCCTGGCAACCATTCAAATCTTTCACTCCTTGTGGGATTTGAACCTACAACCTTTTGATTACTTGCCCAGATATTTAACCATTAGGCTACACCTTTGGGGAAAATTAGCAGAACGTTGTATATTCTAGGAGTTTAATGAAAGGGGCACAATTTGCAGCAAAATTTATAAAGGAGGAAGATTTGTTCTTAAGGCACAGTGCATTTATAGACAGTTAGTAGATTAGATGCAGGATTTTGTAGCGATGGGGACCAGACCGCCTATGCTGAGTCCAAGTCAAGACCGAGTCTGTTGGTTTTCAAATACAGTCGAGTTCGAGTCAAGACCGAGTCTTTGAGGAAGCAAGTCTGAGTCGAGATGAGTCCTTTAGGAGTCGAGACTGAGTTGAGACCAAGACCATAAAAACATGTCAGTTTTCATATTCCTGATTTAATAATCAACAGTTAGGCCTACTGACTAAGCTAGATTGGGAATTGTTTAGAGGAGCAGTCTTAAAGGGACAGTAAGTAGGATTTTAAGTGTTTTATTAATCAAAATCAATGTCTTTATTCATGAATATGTCCTCGTTGGTGTCAAATGACCTTTGCCAGTGATCTGACTTTTCTTTGTAAGCTTAGAATTTCTTCTCTTTACTTACATTGAACGGGTAAGACCAAGGAGGCTTCCATATCGTCCCGCCCTATTGATAAACTATAATAGCAGAGAGGTACAAAAAGCACTAGCCTAACAATGCGTTTCCAAAACGCAATTTCATTCCGAAACACGTGAACTAGCTGAAACGGACAAGGAGGTCAGTGGTTACATAACAGCTACCGTAGTTGCAACACGTATTTGGAAAGGCGAGGTGCTGGAGAGCACTGTTCATTTGAATGCAAAATACAATTTCACCCCTAGATGGGGGTAAATCCTACACATTGCCCATTTAACGTCTCAATATGGACTATGCTTTTACTATCAATAAAAAAAAATCCCTACCACATGCATTATCTTCTTCCTATTTTTCTAGAGATAAATAAATGGCTCTGATGGCAGTATCTTTGCATCACATGGGATGTCATTTTCAAATAATGCCGGTCAACATCGCATTTTATTATTATTATTATGTGTTGTGTGTTTTTTTTATATGAACACTCGGTCTGAAATTACAAGTCCTCCTCCTGACACTGTGGTCCGAGACCGAGTCTTTGAAGGAACAAGTCCGAGACGAGTCAGAGAAAGCAGAAATCGGTCTCCAGACCGGTCTCGGACTCGAGTACTACAGTACATCACTAGGCTTTTGAATTGAAATACTGCACAGCAAAGCAACGCAGCTGTTTAGTCAATTCATTCTCATATGTTACGAATATTTTCATCACAGCAGATAGTTAATGGGCAGACACAGCACCACAAGGCTACACAGTGGAACATACTATGATCCTTGTAATTTATATTTATGCATTTGGCAGACACTTTTATTCTGTGTGCTCCCTAGAAATCGAACCCATGAACTTGGTGTTGCTAGCAGAATGCTTGGTCACTTAAGATGCAGAAACTTGATCACATGTGACCTATTGTATAGTACATAAAATCCTATATAAAGAACATGAAAATATAACTTTCATATCTTCAATGTGAAATCAAAATTGGATGCGCCTAATTTCATTATTAGATAATGAGTCTGGATTTTAGACAGGGTCACATACACTTCAAAAACTCCTCCAACAAATCCAACGAGACCTATACATTGAGCAAGCACTGACGTATTTGTTGTTAAAGTAACCCAAAGGTCAGCCTCAGCTCGATCCCCCCAATCCAGGTAGAGCTGCCGGCAAAGCTGTCCAACACCTCGCATTTTCTCAGCGCCCCCCAAATCCTTGACTGGCAGTCAAAACAGCCCTGAGCAGAATCAGAGGTGTAGCTGACCGCCTCTCATTCGTGCTTTGCAAACCGTTCCTTCAAGTTGCCTCTAATCCTCTGCTAGCCTGGCTTACCGCGTTGCAAACTCACAGCAGCAGTGTTTTTAATCCAGATGCTGTCTGACAGAACAGAACGCAGGACTGAAGTTCAGGCTCTGCTTAGTTGGTCAAAATAAGGCCATGGCGAAAACCGCTTCAGATATCAACCAAACAGTGCTGAGTTTGGAGGCATCTAATGACAAACAAACACTTCATGGGTGACGGTTACTGAACCTGCCTTTATCACTCAACACACTTTTCTCTGCAGTTCGATTTAAAAAATAAATAAATAAAATTGTAAAGAGGATTGGTTGATGTAGTACAATTTTACATTTCATTAGATGTTGATAGATAATACATCAGCATTGTTTTGTTATTTAATATAATCAGTAAGAAGTTACTTGTTCTCATTCCACGGCATGTAAACTCCTGATATCTTTTTATTTCTCCACTAAAAATGCGCAATGTTGAATTCTTACTTTATGATTCAGACCTCTGTGGAACAGTGGAGTGAAAATGAAAGACTCTAAATGTTTAATACTCCACCAACAACAGAGAATAGGAAGTTAATATAAAATGCCATGCATTTCAAACCTCAACGTTTCATTCGATCTGAATTTTCATAGAGCTGTCATTTATATGAATTACTGTATCAATTAATTGAAATGACTGTGAAAGTGTGGTTCCTCCTGGAACAATATTGCAGTATATTTCTCTGTTGTTTCATCATATCAGAAATAGTTATGGTTTCCAATATTCTTTTTGTTCTGGATGTCTGCCAAGTTCTACACAGGCGAGGTTGCCAGACGGCAGGCATTTTCAAACCAGAATCCTGAGACCTACTGAGTTCAGCAAGAAACGCTTGATATTTGTAATTTTTTAACACATGGATGCAGAATTAAGAAGTGAACGATGACTAAAAACGCTATGATTTCCTCATAAAATATGTAGTGTTGGAAAAAAGAAAGCATCTCTGGCAACAAAGTCCATGCTGTAAACTGATGAAATAGCTGTAATTTTTCACACAGGACGTTTCCTTATGTTACCCTTTTCAGAGACATCAACTGTTCGTGTGACAAACACTATTTACAGAGGTTTTCCGAGGTGCTCAACAAGAAAAACGAAAGCAAAAGGAAAAAGAAAGAAAGGGAAAGTGAAGGAAGCTCTGCTTTTTTCTCCTCCTCTCCGTTACTGACACTGTCACAGGAGGTAGCCTGTTAAACGCAGGAAACCGTTTGGTGTGTTTCTCTTTCTCTGACTGCCACACAACGCTGTTTGTCGTTCCCTTTTGAACCGTTGCCTAGCGGATCAAAGCATGCATGAAAGTGTGCAGGTTAGTTAAAACCAGAGATGTGTTGAAGCACATTCCATATGCATGCGCACGCAGAGCTTGCTCACTAAGGATAGCAGCGCTCTGATGATAAAGCAGCTTGGCTGTGTGAAAGGCATGCGAGACTGTAAATGAAAGAGACCTACTGATTCTGAAGATATCGGAAGCATTTTGAGCCAACAAGGAGGTGAAAAATGACATAAATGTTATAATTAGCATTAGACTAATGTATCAACCACACAGATTAATGAGATTATCGCCATACTCAGAAAAAATTATTACCAACAACAACACTGTTAATGAATAATGCATTTTATGTTTATATTCTGTGTGAATATTATGTAACAAATTTAGCAATTCTTCAATTTTTGTGCCACATGCATTATAGTTATGCTATGACACTGTCTATATATATGGGTGACAAATGTAACAGATCTTCATTTGACTCTAAACTTACACTGACTTAGAGTATATGTAGCCTCTTAATATCAGTTTAAAGGCCTGATACAGATTTGTTTTGCAACAGGTCAGTCAAATGTGCCTGTAGACCGACAGCAGCTCTTTTCACAAACGTCTAATCAAGCTGCCTTCCTTCGCTTTGAAAATGAAATGACACTTATCTGATGTCAGTTCTGTTACTGCCCAAGGACTGAGATCATTTCTCTTTCAGCACACAAGCGCTGTGTGACGAGAATCAATCAAACGCTGATTCACCGAATTGGCCGACACGGAGGAGAGGAAAAATTCACTGGAACCAAGTGTGTCATCTGTTGCCAGACTCTGTATGCATGATGACAGCGCGCTGTGCTGGATTCTGGTACATGTAGTGTATATGCCAGAGCACCGAATCTGTACGACTACAGCTGGTTGATTATAATGATATTCTGACCCCTGCTGATTCTAGAGGATCCACAATCCCTCTGATCAGTAAGACGCCTCGGGCTTATCAGCTCTCAGCATGAGGAGGCTGCTGTCCCGAACATAAATATTAGATTTGAAAAATATAGGGCGAATATAAATCTAAGAGAGGGCAAACAGAAAATACTTTTTGGGAGCTGTGTTTATTTTAGGCATTATATTTCTCCGTTATTGATATTTGTATGACAAACAAAGAGGCTTCCTGAAAAACGCACGCACTTCTAGATTTTTAATGAGTGACAAAACTAATTGCCTGGTGATAAAGACTAGCATTGTTTTGAATGATTATAATGAGGGACAAAAATAATTGTCTTGGTGTAAAGCATAACACTGTGTTGAAGGATAAGTAGACGCTGCAAAAAACACTTGAGGTGCAAACACACACACACAACGCATAGAAGCACATACATACACCCGGAGGCAGACACACACACACACACACACACACACACACACACACACACACACACACACACACACACACACACACACACACACACCACTGAGAAGCTCAGCTCCACTGTTGCAGATTTGAAAAATAAAGCTTCTCAGCAGTCGGCAGGTGTTTGAACATCAAGCCCTGCTCACGTTCGGCCTGCTGTGTTGCACTGGAGAGAAACCCACTCTGACTGCAAAGACGAGAAAGATGCAAGCAGGCAGGAGGAATAAACACTGCTGAATGAAAGGTGAAATGACCTATTTCTACACGTGACTGCTGTGGTGTCTACATAGAAAGAAGAAAACAAACCTTTTTTTTGTCTGAGGGAGGACTAAATCTAAATACAGGTCTAATAAGCTCTTGCGCTGTTTTTAATTCCCTTTCATATAACTGATGTACTACCATAAAATAGCATCTAAAATACATCTGTTGGAATTATTAAATGTTTGTAATAAATGTTTTATTTTGTTAACTGGTTTGTGTTATAATTTACTGTACACTAACAGTGGTTAGACATGTCTCGTGAGGATATGAGATAAGTATTAAATGTAAATTTGACAAGCCTTATTTATTTTAATTTGAGGTGCACCATGTTTAATTTCAACACACAACTTTTAATTGTTTAATTGATACCACACTTCAATAATGCACAAAGCTATGGCTCTCAGACTTAATAAAAAGGTCATCAAACTTTTTGGATAAGCCACTCCCCTAAAACATTTTACCGTGTCACTCATACCATTCCACATTGAAGCAGCCTGAATTTTAACATCCATCTCAAAGGCAGAATATTCTGATTTGCAGTAAAATGTAAATTTAGCAGACTATTTAATCCAAAACAATAGATATAAATAAAAATAATATAACCAAACAATTATGAAAATATTAAGAATAAAAGTGACACTATCACTATATAGACTGTGCACCATCTTGTGCCATTTTTAATATGTCTCATTAGAATTATGTCACGTGGTAGGGAGAATATGTCTAAGGGGCGGTTTCTCGGACAGGGATTAGACTAGTCCTAGACTAAAATAAATGTAAGAGCTGTCCAAACTGAAAACAACTTGCACTGACATATCTTAAAATACATCAATGCCCTTTGTTTTGCCTCAAAATGCACACAAGTAATGTTTTTAAGGCATGTTTGTTGAAACTAGCTGTATTCCCTAATTAAACTAAGGCCTAGATCCTGTTTTAAGCTAATCCCTGTCCGGGAAACTAGCCCTAAATGTGTACTCTTATTAGAAACAAAATAAATTTGCTTACCTTTTAAGCCAAATAATGGCTCTTGCAATGTAACATCGGGGACTTTATAAACGTCATCATATATGAAGATAACAAAAACAGTGCAACATGGGCACAATTCCCAAAAAAGATTCATCCTCAGAGTATTTTCTTATCAGGAAACATGTTTTAAAATGTGTTTAAAAGATTTAAAAGAGCTGTCTGGTGTTTGGTGGTGACGACGTGATTTCGAGAGACTCTGGTGTAGTTTGCATGTTTTCTAAACGTCTACATTTCAAAAGTCTTAATTTAAATAAAAGTTAAATTAATCTGTGAAGAGTATCTTGTTGGTCAAAAGGTTTAATTGTTTTAAACTTTTTTTTGAACAAAAAGCTTATTTTTTTGCGATAATCCAAAAGCCTATAGGGGAAATAAATGGGAGTATTTAATTTCCGGGCTGGCCTACAAAAGGTTATTAAAACCTGCTGCTAAGGATTTAAGTGTGCAGACGTCTTTATTTTCATTTTCACGGGCTGGCCTACAAAAATACGCCATTCCTGTGGAACTCTATGGGTGAATTCCAATCGAATTTATCTTCCCTATGCCCTGCGAAGATCACAACTCTTGATGTGTAAACTCATGTGTAGACAAACTTGATATGTCTCATACTGTGGCCGATTAAAATATACTTAGCAAATAAAGCTGTGGAAAAACAACGTAATTTCTTTTCATTTGGAGCAACTGTATGTGGGTCATCCCCTTCTTGAAGTTCCCTTCAAGTGCGTAAAAACGCCGTTTTGATTTCCCCCATAGATATGTAAAAAGGCTAGATGTCTCGCCCGCGCTGCTGGCCAATTGAGTGGAAGGTCCGCATTTTGGCGGCCATCTTACCACAGGACGCTCGGTCCCTCGTAGCATTGAGTTTTAATGATGCAGGTACTTTTAAATGACCACAACTTGCTTAATTTTTTACCGATTTTCAAACGGTTTGGTTTGTTATAAACTTCAAAGATGTACCTATGATACTGCATACTTATACTAAAAATAAAAAATAAATTCATGAAACATGTTAAAGCATCCGGAATTATAGCCACGTTAATAACGTTTGTAAAAAAAACAAACCGTTTGAAAATCGGTAGAAAATTCAGCAAGTTATGGTCATTTAAAAGTACCTGCAGCATTAAACTTAATGCTACGAGTGAGCGAGCTGCCTGAGGTAAGATGGCCGCTGTAAGACATCTAGCCTTTACATATCTATGATTTCTCCGACAACTTCATGCACGCTTAAGTTACCTTTGACCCAGCGAACTTCAACCGTCTCGGAATCTACCATTTTATGAAACCAGGTACAGTATTTCTATTATTCGTGTCAATTGGACAAACCATTGAGGTAAAAAGATAATATAAATGTGAGAACTGTCTGTTTAAGAATAACTACGCTTTAATACACAGTTCACATTTTGTTGCCGAAGTTATTCAACTTTAGTAAGAAAATGGACTAGTCTTGTTTTGTAGGCGCGCTCACTAAAGTTCTACGCGCGTGCATGATCTAACATTACTGTCTGTCACAAGCGATCTGTAACTGACCAGTGATCGGATCATAATATACCAAGTACACCCAGGGGCTTCTCTAATATACTGCAGATCGGACATAATGGCTACAATGCTAAGCAAAGAAGTGCAGGATATCGAGGTAACGTTAACCCACAGGCACAGTGCAACTGAGCTTTGTCTTTAAAGTGTTTTTCTTTAATAACACTTTTTTACACATCAGATAAAGATATTTGTTTGGATGACAACACTTTGAAACTTTTCCACTGTGGTTAAAGAAACATATAGAGGAAGTAAAATAACTTAAAGCACATTTTTCTTTACTTTTTTATACTTTATATAACATGTCTAATTTACGTCAACTAAGAGCCACAGGTTATTGCACAGCATTATAGTATTGCTTTACGTAAACTTCCAAGCGTCTGCTTTTAAATGAGACCAAACCTATGCTTTTATTGCAAAGGCATTATGAACGTCAACCTAAAAACGGGAGGTTATACTGATGGTACTGCTGAAAATATATTTATGAAAGAATAACGTTAGTTGAATTATAGTTTTGCTTTCGCGATGATGTCTTGACGTCACATTTATTATTGCGCAAGCCAGATGTTTTTTTTTTGCGCAAGCCAGATGTGCTCGTGCTCGCTCCACTGATAGCGGATGCTTTCGCAGAGTAGTTAGTCAGAAAGAAACAGAAACTAAAGAGAATGAGTGAGGCAGAGCAATGCGCATGTACGTCCGAGAAGAACCTTGACGTTGTTTTAGTACCAAAAAGAGGATCTTATTCTGGATCTTATCCCTTCCAAAAGGGTTTTTAGCACGGTTGCAGAGGTGTAAAGAGTACCTGAAAGCCACACTTGAGTAAAAGTACAGATACCTTACTGTAAAAATTACTCCACTACAAGTTACAAGTCACCAATTTAAATACGACTTGAGTAAAAGTCTTAAAGTAACCCAATTTATAAGTACTTAAGTATTTTACTCGTACTGAATGTTTGCTCAAAGATGCACCAGTCCTCAACCAAAGAGATATTGTAGGTCAGTGAAAAACAAGAAAGTTTATTTGTGAGGTTTTACTTCCTAATATAGAAAAGAAATCCTCAAACACCTCAAAAATTTGATCTGGCAGAACAAACACAGATTAAACATTTGTCATAGTCTTTTGACTAAAATTTAATTTAGTTTTAGTCATATTTTTGCCCTCTGAATTGATTTAGTTTTAGTCTTATTTTTATTCAACTAAATGCCATGAGATTTTAGTCTAGAAATCTACATTGAATTTAATTTAAACCCATTTAGTTTTAGTCTAGTGTCATTGTGTACTTGAATGTGCCATGCTGACAAATATATAGCCTTACTTTGTGATATAAATATGGTAACACTTTACAATAAGGTTCATTAGTTAACATTAGTTAGCTACATTAGTTAACATGAACTAATAATGAACTGCACTTATACAGCATTTATTAATCTTTGTTAATGTTAATTTTAACAATTACTAATACTTTATTAAAATCTTGTTAACATTAGTTAATGCACTCTGAACTAACATGAACAAACAATTAAAGCTTAAATTTTTATTAACTAACATTAACAAAGATTAATAAATAATGTAACAAATGTATTGCTCATGGTTTGTTCAAGTTAGTTAATACATTAACTAATGTTAACTAATGAATCTTATTGTAAAGTGTTATCAAATATTCTTTTATAGGCCAATCCTAAAAAAGTTATAATCTAAATATTTCAAAAATTCCAGTTTTAGAGTCCAGTAGGTTGTTACAGTTAAAATACAGTAACAGAAATTTGATAATGCATATTAAAGCCGCTCTATGCATTTTCAGCGTTTTTGTCAAACAGCGACCCCTAGAGTCGCTGGAGAATACTGTCGTAATATCCCACTCTAGTACTCCGAAGATAATGACCAGGTAATATTTCACAATTTCATACGAATATTAGGCTACTGCATAGTCTACTAAACTACAGATGATGGTAATAGGATAATAAGAAGTTTATTCCAAGTGTAGAGTTCATATAATAATAAAGTACTGCGTTTGCTAGCATATAACGTTTTTACATGATTGCAGCTAAATCATAAGTAAATTGTGCATGTTTAAACTATTTACAACCTCAAGGCTTATTTATGTCCTGATAATTATGTGAGATATTGACAACTGTTGTCATGATAATCGCATGACATACTACAAGCAAGCGCAAAAACATACAACATAGACCGCAAACAAGTTTACAAATGAGAGATTTACTTACTAGTCCATTAACAAGATCGCCAGATCAGCATCCCATCCAGTGCTGTCTTTTATAGTGCGGTCAGATTCTCTTTTCCTTTTCCTACTCTCTTCCGAACGCGCTTTCTTAACTTTTAAATAGTTTAGCCTCACGTCTCAAATTCGCGCATGCAGTTGTTGTTATAGGCTTGATCGACTTCATGCAGCGCTGCAAGAACCGACAGCCGGATGATGTCAAACTGCCGTCTCGGATCATTCTCGCGGTACTTTGACGTCATACGGCTGTCGGTTCTTGCAGCGCCACACAAAGTCAAACAAGCCTAACGTATGTGACGTCGTTGCCGTAAAGCAAGTCGTGATTCTCGCGAGATTTGTTAGGGGCGAGCTTCAACAGGAGGATGATTCGCACTACTATGACTTTGTTTACCACCGAAATAACTTTGAAGCTGTAATATTAAGGTAAAATAACTGCATAGTGTGTCTTTAAAAATGTGAAGTTGTTCATTTGAAAGATTAATTGAAAACAAATGTAGTAGACGTAACACCACTATCTCACATTAAGTGCACTACATTTCTTCAGTCATGCATCCCTTTTTACAGTAAATACATTACAGCATACTTGATTAAATGTGAGGACAGTGAAATTGTACACTTATTATCCATCTTATAACGTACTTAAGTTAATCAGTACAGAACATTGATGGTTTATTTTGGCTCATATAAGTTATATCAAGTTATGTACCAGCTCAGGTTAGCTGATAAAGTAGCATCAGCATATAAAACATTTGTGTTTGCCTTTTGAGTTGCGGGATGACCCTCCTGCAATCGCGCTTCACTTTTGTTTTGATTGTAGCATCACAAGTTTAACAAAGGGTCCCTTGACATAATCAAATGTGATATGCATCCATATGTCTGCTCTTTATCTCTTCTCTCAGACCAGACGCAAACTTTTCTCTACAGTTTATGACATATGCAGCACGCAGATGTTCCGCTACGGTGGCTCAACGCAAGCCATTCAGCGTTTGACATCAAAGTACCGCGAGACCAGACTTCTTCATTTGCATTTGATTCGCTCTCGCAGTACTTTGATTTCATACGATTGCCCTGCGTAGCGCCACATTAAGTACCTGTATGTGTGCGTCTAACCTCGCGACCACAGATTCTATCCATCACCCTCTGACACTTTCGTCTCGTTTTTATTCGTTGACGAATAAACAATGTAGCGAGTAACAGTAAGTGTTATTTCAAATGTAGTGGAGTAAAGAGTACAAATACCCAATCAAAAATGTAATTGAGTATAGAGTAAAAGTTGCTTATATTTTTGATACTCAGTACAAGTACAAAGTAGCCCAAAAAATACTTAAGTACAGTAACGAAGTACATTTACTTAAGTTCTTTACACCTCTGCACAGGGGGAAACATTGGCTGTGTCCAAATAACCACACTAGCTGTCTTTGCACTTGACCACTTGACTGCTTACATTACGTTTTCCTGCATTTGACCCAATGGGTGTGCAGATTAAGCATACATGTAGATTTATTCACCCGATGGACGTTTACGCCGCCAGCGAGAGCGTCAAAAAACGCTCGAATGCATTCTCTGGAATCCTCTCAAGCGGAGGTTTCCGCCTTCCGATTGGTTGACGCCGGAAGTGTCCGCCTTGCGATTGGTTGCCGCCAAACGTTTCCGCCTTGCGATTGGTTGCTGCCGAACCGCGTCATAGCTCATTACCATAAAGTCATGTTAATTCATGCCTACTTAAAATGTATATTTTTGTTTTTTTTTCTTTAAATAAAATGAATACACAATCACTCTACAATTAACATTAACTGAATTTTAAGATTATTTACACTGAAACTTTCAGAAGCATAATTCTTTGCACCTGTAAAAACAAATGTTAAACTAATGTTCAGTGGTTGTACATCTTTAAAATGAATAAAGTTCTTGAGAATCGTGAGGGAATCGTGATCTTTATTTTAAGCAAAAGAATCGTGATTCTCGTTTTATACAGAATCGTGCATACATACAGTATTGCAATTTCTTTTCCAGTTTTGAAAGTGACAAGTCTAGTATGGAACACATACTCAAAATGTGACCTCTGCATTTAACCCATCCTAGTGAGTAGGGGAGCGGGGCACAACCTTTTTTGGCTTTGGCTCTATCATTCAAAACATATTTAGTTAGATTAATCTTTTTTACACTATCAACACACACATGTCTGCTACAAATGAACACTTCAAGTTTGTTTGTGGGACCTGCTGTTATCGTTCAATTACACCGAAAGTGCCAGAGGTGCAAACGTTACAACTTACCCCATAGGTGGGGTTAAGGGAATATTCCATTTTCTTAAAAGAAAAATCCAGATAATTTACTCACCACCATGTCATCCAAAATGTTGATGTCTTTCTTTGTTCAGTCGAGAAGAGGTTGTGTTTTTTGAGGGGGACATTGCAGGATTTTTCTCATTTTAATGGACTTTGATTGAGCCCAACATTTAATACTTAACTCAACACTTAACGGTTTTTTTCAGCGGAGTTTCAAAGGACTATAAACGATCCCAAACGAGGCATAAGGGTCTTATCTAGCTAAACGATTGTCATTTTTGACAAGAAAAATAAAAAAGATCCACTTTTTAAGCACAACTTCTCGTCTAGATCCGGTCGTGATGTGCCAGCGCGACCCCACGCAATACATCATGACGTCACAGAGGACGAACGCGAAACTTCGCCTCAGTGTTTACAAGTGTTGAGAAAGAGGACCGTTCCTACGGTGTTGTATGTCAACTGATACTGATTAATGTCTTTGTGTCAGTTTATTGTTTACAATGGTCCGCAAATTTGCGTTTTATATATGTAACATGTGACCTCCCTATGTCACTACGTATTTACGTTAGGTCGCGCTGGACCGGATCTAGACGAAAAGTTGTGGTTTAAAAGTGTATATTTTTTATTTTTCTTGTCAAAAATGACAATCGTTTCGCTAGATAAGACCCTTATGCCTCGTTTGGGATCGTTTATAGTCCTTTGAAACTCAGTTGAAAAAAACTGTTACGTGTTAAGTATTAAATGTTGGGCTCTATTAAAGTCCATTAAAATGAGAAAAATCCTGCAATGTTTTCCTCAAAAAACAAAATTTATTCTCGACTGAACAAAGAAAGACATCAACATTTTGGATGACATGGTGGTGAGTAAATTATCTGGATTTTTTTTTTTAGAAAATGGAATATTCCTTTAATTGTAACAAGCAGAGGGTTTGTTGTAACACCAGCTAGAACATTTTGTTTAAACACATATAATTCAATAAAAATTTGTCTTTATACTAAAGGAGGGTATTGTTTATATATCTGTCTATAATAGATAGATATCCACACATGCATCCTTGTATAATACAACCATCCTTGTATTATGCATCAATGCATATAAATAGATTTTTTTTAAAGAGCTGCACAATTAAGACAAAAATGTCATAATTGTCAGTTATTTCCCCTGATATTGTATTAAGTTATCATTTTGATAAATAGTATTTACATTGTTTTCATTTCATTGTCACTGTAACACTGTGTCACAATTAACCCCGCTGTGTAAAAATGTTACTAGGAGTTGTTGACATGTTTTAAAATAGTGTTATGTTTTTTTAGGTAACAAGACAGTGATTAAAATAATATAAAGTTGCATTTGGTGACTTACACACTCAACTCAGAAATAAAAAAAAACATCTTTCATGCCTCCAAAAAACTCTTTTGGTTACGAAAACACATAGACACTTTTTACAAATTTACAGGAGATCATGTTCTGATAGTAAGAGAAAAAGATCAAAAGCACAGATTGCTTGGCACCTGTATAAATGTGTAAAGTAGCCGTGTTACAATTAACCCTGCGTTAGTTTGTGCCCCGCTCACCTCTTGTGAGTGAATACACACACTGCAAGTGTTGAATAAACACACACGCCTTGATCAAGGGCACTTTTGCAAATTCATGTGTGAAATTTAAGGACAAGTTATAAATCCACCCGAATGTTTGGTGAATAAAAAAGGTAAAATCAATGGCATAACATTTTTTAGATTGATATATGGCCAATTTTAAGTTTACTTTCATGCACATGCATCATATATATTTTGTAAAGTTATTTGACACAGGGGCGTCAGACTGGGGGTAAAACCAGTGCTGATTACCAAAGGAAGAGAGGGACCTTAAAAAGTCTGAAATATATTATGGGGGTGAGGCATGGGGGCCCATCAGGCCTGCCTATGCATAGGGCCCGAGTTCTTGTGCAACGCCCCTGATTAGACATAATACCTAGACATAAGCCTTTTCATTACGTTTTTTGATTATCACAAAAAAAGAGTCTGCTTTCAAATGAAATAAAATTATGCTTTAAGTGCAAATGCTTCATTAACTGTACTTATTGTAGTTTGGGTATGACATTTCTTGGGGTTTTTAAAAAGCAGTCTAACAAGTTAGAATGGCCTTGTCTGCAGCTTTGTGGGTATTTCAGAACCTTGGACAGGGACCCACATTGAGTAAGTGTACTCACATTAGCTGTTTTACACAATACTGATGAACTTAGTGAACTTGGTTAAAATTATACAGTGTCAATTTAAATATGATTTCTACTACCAGATAAACAAGTGTATAGTCATATATAAGACACATTGACTCCATATTGTGCACTATGCCTTAAGAAGACTAGGTTTTGTATATAACCAGGGATATTGTTTTACGCAAGGTGCAGACATTAAACTACTGAGCAACTTTTCATTTCAACAGCAGGACTTAGTGGCAAGAAAAACAACTGTTAAATCATGTTTTGTTCTTATCAAGCGCACTTAAAAAAGCAGGTTCCTAATTAAGTGGTTACATTAGCTTAGGAGAAAAAAACAGGGGCACACACTTTGTTCGAAAGATTTTAAACACGTCATGTCCTTGAATTAAAACCAATTAACTGAATTAAGTCGAATCACAACACAGTGAGTAATAATCAAATTTCCATTCAGTCACCAAATGCGTCGGAGTGAAATAAATCTTCGATTCAAATGGAACCTAGAGCACTACCGTGATTTTCAGCGTTAGGCTTTGCTAGCCATGTTTGATCTGGCATTACCAAATACTATCCATCAACCATACTTGTAAATGGTAAACCTAAAAGGGAAGCCTTTTTTTATGAAGTCTTGGTATGCACGGCACACACTGGATGACATCTCTGCTCAGGTGAGATAAAGCTTTCTCTTTTAAGTTGAGCAGATATGGGCATTGACTTTCATAGAGAAAATAGAACTGTTACTGACGACTCTCATTAGCATTTCTATTCATAAGTGTTATGACTATGGCAACGTGACCTTGGCGTGCAGAGTGCACTTAAAATGCGCTCTAAACGACTCCTGTCTGCCACTGAAAATACCTCACTAAATGTCATAATAATGGCTGTCCGTGGGGCAATTAAATTGGCCATTCATTTTGGCAATGCTGTCAGACGTCTCATTTTAATATCCTGCTTTTCCGAGAGCGCTAAACGTGTGCCTTTGTGTGTGCTCACGGATTCATTAAAAAATCCTCCGGGACGGCCATCAGCGTTCGTTAAAAACCAGATTAATGTGGCCGCTTACACAAAGGGCTACGGCTTTTTATGGAAGGCCCCGAACCCCAACAATGACCACTTCCTGATAGCGAGTCAAGTACCGTGATAGAAAAATTGTCGACTTAAAAGCCAAAATTGCAATATGAACGTTATGAAAGCCCCATTAGCTGACAGACATCCATATCATGGGTGTCAGAGTTAGGTGCTGTACCTAGTGGAGCTTTCATCTGTGCAGTTTAAAATATGTCCTTTTTCAATTCATGAGGAAAGTTGTGAATATTTATTATAATCACGGTAATGGTCTGTGATTACATGTAGTGGTTGCCAAGACATTGGCCTCGGAGTACGACATATGTTACTGATGTAAGGATTATATAAAAGGTTACATGCAGTGCCATTGCACAAGGGAGATAAACCAATATAGTGCGATATAGTATTCTTGTTTTAAACTGATTATTTAATCTTGCAGCAGGTGGTCTGCTTTCCTTTCCGATGACGTAATATTGCAGGTTCTCCAGTGTGTTTACAAAGGTTGATAAAAACACTATTTTACAATTACGTTATTGACCATTTTAACATTTATTTTAAGCCTAGAAATAGTATTGTGTAAGAAACCGACATTGATAATGACTCTTCACCTTTGGTTAAACTTTCAACCACAGTCGGGTTCATGGCCCTAAGTCAATGATTATCCCAGGTTTAAGTAAGCAGTATTAAGAAATACGCTGTCCTTGGAAAGCATGGCAGGCAGGCTGCTTTTCTTTCTATTGCAAATATTTTGTCAACTTGTTTCAGACTGTTAAAAGTGATATCATGCACTTGATACCTTAAAGGCTTGTATTTGATTTAACCCATGAAGTTAGTGTTGTTGTGCTGCATCCTAATTTATTCATTAATAAACTTTGTGTGTAAATATAAACGCTTGTATAGAGGACTGGGAGTGCAAAAATTATAAATATATAAATAAATAAATACATGTACAAATAAATATATAAAACAAACATAAATAAATAAATACAAAAATAAATATGCAGAGAAATATAAAAAACAAACATAAATGAGTATTGCAACTTTGATTTCTATATTTTTGTGTTAAAATATTTTTTTATTTCTTATTAATATTATTTCCGTATTATACATTTTTATTTAATCTTTTATTAATTTCCACATTTATGTATTTATTTATGTTTTTATATGAACATTTAATCATTTTTTTACATTTATTTTATTTATACATTTCCGTGTCTAATATCTGTTAGTGGTAAGCCATAGCAATGGATCATAGAGTGGCAATGCTTGTGTAGACACGTGTTCTGAGGCCACAACAGTCACATCTTTTGCTCTTACAAAATGACACGCAAGGGAAGAGCGTGGATATGATTTGGAGTGTAGTGCAAGTGAAATGAATGTTGAGAGAGGTGGGCGAAATGGCAAAAATCACAGTTTAAGTAATTTAATATCACTGTTTCTGTATTTACAGGATAAGCATGCATATTCTTTACCCCGGACATCACGTTATAAATATCCGTTCGGGATTCTTGCACACATTAACCGCATCTTTAACAGGTCTGTGACTGTTGTGGGCTCAGAAGCATTGCCACTCTGTGCTCCATTGCTATGGCTGAAGAAAAACACGCCCCCTCCTCATTTACATATTAGACACGGAAATGTATAAATAAATACGTGTGGAAATAAATAAATGTATAAATAAATACATGTGGAAATGAATAAATGTGGAAATAAATACATTTAAAAAAATAATTAAATGTTCACATAAATACATAAATAAATACATAAATGTGGACATTAATAAAAGACTAAATAAAAATGTATAATTAAATACAAAAATAAATAAATGTTTTAAAAATACTTTAATACAAAAATAAAGAAATCAAAGTTGCAATACTCATTTATGTTTGTTTTTTATATTTCTCTGCATATTTACTTTTGTATTTATTTATGTTTGTTTTATATATTTGTTTGTACATGTATTTATTTATTTATAATTTTTGCACTCCCAGTCCTCCATTCGCTCGAAGCAAAATCTGTATTTACTGCAGTCTCATATGACGTGTTAATGTATAATTACATATTATATATTATACAGTAGCCTACTATCAGGCTGATACTGTGTTAAATGTGTACTCATTCACAAAGTATGGGAACACAGTTGTTACGAAGCGTTGTGGGCCACTAACAGAGGACTTATATTTATGCAGATGCTCATACTCTCCTGTGTGAATGAACCCCAGCTCTGTTTCAATTATAACGGACTGAAGCTTCAGGAGGCCTTTAGCTGAGCAAGATGATGTTGATGCCAAATGATCTGTATTGCTCTCCATAATTATGTTACAGGACTAAATGATATTCTGGGATTGTGCTGAACATTGCTGGGCTGCTGGAGCGCCAAGGCTTCATTTCAGCTATGGAAGATCAATTCGTGTATTGATTTCAAGCAAAAAGACTAGGCAAGAATCTCTGTAGATTGTGTTTAACCATTCCGCCTTAAGGAGGGAGGGGCTGTGTTATGAAAGATGAAGTGTGCTTTGGAAACGGGTCAAGTTGCTTACATCTTTGCAAAATGCTTACATATGAATTTGCTTGTTTTTTAGTTATTATTAATTGTAGAATACGACATACCGCACTGATGGGTGGGGGGGTGTAAGTAACATTATTTCTTATGATCATTTGATCATATTCACTGTTCTTTGTTTTTGGATATAAAGCAAATTTTGCTTACTTTGGCAGGAAAAGCCAGTATTGATTTGTTGTCTCAATGGATCAGTATGACCAGCAGAGAGTGATAAAGCCAGTCTCCAGAATTCTACCTGTGGAAATGGAATACACAGCACATCAGATGCTGCTCGTAATGCCCGCTGTAACCTTTCTGTCATGTCCTCCCCTCCCGACCATAGGCTGGTGTCTTTTAATCAAATGTATACATTCGCTCTTCAGTATGTTCTTCTGCTGTGATTTTATTGTATTGAATCCCACAGCTTATTTTAATAGGTCTCCTGACCTGAAGCTGTGATATTTTGAGAAAAGAAAGCTAGTTCACAGTTAAATCTTGATTATTTTTTACACTTTAGTTTAGTTTTTATTTAAGCCAACAAAGCAAAGTCCCCTCTTTAACTTGAGGACAGACAGAGTTCAATTGAAAAAAGGCTTACTGTACAGTATCTCTAGTAAACTACACTTGACAACATTTGAAGTGGGTCAAAACCTTTCCTAAAAGTTGTCTTAAAACCAATACCCAGCCTTTCCACTGCACACGATAAATAAGGGCAGATAAACCAGAAGTTATTCATTTCCTATATGGAGGGTTGCAAAGGGGCTGTGTGAGGTGCCGACCGTCTGCAGATACGTAATTTTCAAATCCGTTTGGATCAGTTAATTTTTTTTACTTGTGCGACTACAACGCATGCGATATGCTGACAGCTTACACTGTATTTCAGTGTATTCCAATCAAAACACTGCAAGGTGAAAATTATTTAATCCTTTTTGTTTAACTTTATCAGTAACACTTGAATCCTTTAAATTAAACTATTGATTACTGATTAGTAATACATTATTAATTTAATATGTAATATATATAGGCCTACGTTATTGGCAGTCTTTGTCATATATGCATAGCTGTTTATTGTTTCATTCATTTGCATTTATTTATTTATTGTGCAGTGGAAAGGCAGCTTTACGGATTACCTTATGACCTATAGAAGAGAATACAAAAACAGCCACAAGTAGACATGTTCCGATACCCTTTTTCTCTAACCAATTTCAAAACCTGGGCTCAGGGAATCGGCCAATACAGAATACTGATTCGATACCTGGGTGTTTCTATCTATCTATCTATCTATCTATCTATCTATCTATCTATCTATCTATCTATCTATCTATCTATCTATATATCTATCTATCTATCTATCTATCTATCTATCTATCTATCTATCTATCTATCTATCTATCTATCTATCTATTAGTGTTGGGGTCCATTAAAGTCCATTAAAATGAGAAAAATACTGGAATGTTTTCTTTTTCGAAAAGATTCGCTTCACGTTTGGATGGAAACCCAGCTAGTGTTAGTTTATTGCTGTGTTAGTAGTAATAAATCCACACAATAAGTACAGAATGCACACATCTCTGTGTATTACATTTGACACAACATTTGTTTTATTTTAACACAAAATGACACATAATGTGTTAAAAGCATAACACAAAAAAGTGTTAAAAATTAACACATCCTTTCTTAGTGTACAAAAGCAGAAAAAAGGTGCAACAGTAACTTATACTCAATCAAGTCCTTTTAAAACACTAAGTGCAGCCACAATGTAGTGAAATAAGAGACTTGAGTAATAGAGCAGAGCTCATTCATCTTTGCCATATAGCCTTTATGTAGCCATCGTGTTCTTCTGGTGACATGTCTTTAAATGCTATATTAAGTTACTTGTTTTTAAAGTTGCTAATACTTGTGCCACCCATCAAATCGCAGCATGGCATATTAGAAATGTTGCCGTTTCATTGGCTGAAATTATGCCAAACAGCTGACATACTGCTATTTCTTCTTCACTGCATGCTCTAAACAGTGATTGCTTGTGGCAACACAGCACAACTTTCCGTGTTTGCGTTCTGCGCCGCGAAGAAGAAACAAGTTCCAATTTGCAATGTTAAGCTTTGCTAGCGGGTATACCTTGTCCCGTTTAAGAAAATGGTATCGGATCGATACATGGGTTCAATTCCGATGCCAATTTTTTTCTGGTATCGGCGGCATTTCCGATACAAGTATCGGAATCGGAACAACCCTGACAATATGCTGACTGTAAAAGCAGGCACATCTTTATTCCACTAAAAGCCCATCTGACATGAAATAGACTATCATTTCCATCTAGAGCTTGTTTAACAGTCACAGAGGGGATTTAGAGGAGATATCGATTTCTTCTTATATAGATCTCTTCTCCTTATGGATGTGTTTTCCCTTACACAGTATTGATAATTGGCAAAGGGGCACAATGTTTTTACATTGCTTACAAAAACAGGCTTCACTCGGAAATGATTCAGTAACTAAATGTACTAGACATTTTGTTTCTTTATGTACAGACTCTGATTAAGTGCACTTTTTATTAATACTTTTTTGTTTTCCGTTTTTGGCACGATTCGAAATGTGCGTCACTCCGAGGTTGTCATCCATAGATTTTCCAATCTGTTCATCTGCGGCTGGTCAAACACGGCCTAACTCTCTCATTATGACTCCTGCTTCACAGACTGAGCCTATTATAGCAAATAAACACTAGCTTGACTGACGCAGTTATCAGCAGAGTCCCAGAAAGAGAATAATACAATACCTTTGCGAACCTGATTTTTTCAGTCTCATCTTTGAACCATTTTTAAGATTTTTTCTAAAACTGTATGCAAGTGGTAAACTAATATAATAACATCATATAGCAATAGCCAAACTATTGAGCTAGGTGCACCACTTATGTTTGTATCTTATTCACTATCTGCCTGCAATTCATGCAAATCAGGTACTGGAATGCAGTGGTGTTGCAATTGCTGTACAGTCCCAATTAAGTTTGGCAGATAGGTATTTTCAGTGGTAGTCTAAAAAAGGTGCTACTGTACGTAAAATCCTAGAGAACTGGAAATTAAAACAGTGCTGACAGGATGTGCAAATAAACTATGCTATCACTTTAGTTTCCAACCTTTTTTTCTTAGGAAAACAAATAAAAACTTAAGTTTCTAGAAAATGGTTCAAGGATGATGCACAGTTTAACACAGTTTAAAAGATTTACCAATAATTTACCCTTCCTGCTCCATCTCACTATGTTTGCCGTCAAACTTATGATTTACAAGTAATTTGAAATGTTTTGTTGCATAAAATGGCAAAATGTGATTGGAATTTGTTTTGGAAACAGCGGCATACTGTACACACAATTGTGTCACACTATGTTTACATGCACACAATTTTGTCAGTCGCACTGAATTTAATCCGATTGAAGGTTACGACAATAAAGTTTACATGCATCCTAAACATTGCAATCTAATTAAAATGTTTGTTTACATATACTGTACATTCTATATGATCCAAACCAAACGTCTCCACAAGTCATAGATATGTACACTAGATGTCACCTTGGCTACGGCAGTTCATTGGAACGAATGCGTCAAATAGAGACGCCATCTTGAAACAGGAGAGCCCTGCATCAGTGTCATTAGGCAGTGGTGTGACGGAAATAAAATCACCATAAATCGTCATGAATGCGATTTTCTTGGTCAGTCAGACATGTACACATGCGATGGTTTCAACAGTCAGACATGTATTTAGCATTGAGACCAGAAAAAATGAAAGTTTTGATATTTTGAAAATCTACTTTTTTGCTAGTAGCCCTAACATCCATACGCAGCACAAAAGTCCAGCATCTTCCACGAATTCGAAATACAGTCGGAGATAGCAGTGTTAACCAGCTACTTCCAATGACAAGACCCATGTTCCAAGATGGCGGCGGTTTTGACGCATGCTTAGAACCCCAAGGCGACATCTATTGTATATATCTATGTGCGCAAGCGCCCAGTGAGGGTTGCCAGATTTGCATATCATAACCATCAAAATGAACATTCAAAACTAGCTCAAAAGCATCCCCATTACTCTTCATAGCCCAAATACCAATAACTAATGAACAAAATCCTTTCTTCTTTAACCCGCAGGAATAAAACAACCCGTGGAGACAGTTTAAACAGTAGCTCAAATCTAAAAAGCAAAGGACTTGAAAAATCTCGAAAAAAGCAGAGGACTTGGCAACGCCACCCAGCACACAGCATCTATCATCGAGTTCACGCTTTATCTCTGGATTAATGTACAAAGTTCTTCTTGTTATAGGAAGTTTTCAGATATAGGCAATGAAAACAAATTTCAAAAGGCACAAAGGCTATTTTATTGCTTTATGTAGCCTAATCTTATGAAAGTACATGAATGCTGCAAAAATGCTACAGCGCATGACTCCTTGCCATTGCCTTGCTATTGCATATTTCTGTGATTATGAACTGTATTAATTGTACCAATGTTCACATGCAGTCACTACGGCATCATGGCAGAACTTTTTTTAAGCGTCCTCTTTTTAAGGTAAAGCAAAAGTGATTATAGATGTTGCATATGGGGATGAAATACCAAAGTGGCTAATTTCAATTTACTTCTGGCCTTTGTCAAATAGTGTTTCAGCACAACGACATAATGGTGGACATGGTATTCTTTTACACTACGAAGAGCGTGAAATTGGTATTAGTTTGATGGTAATGATGACCTCTCTCTCTCTCTTGTTCTCGGCTACCTTAGTAAACTGCCCGTTAATTGTGTTTGCCATTAAAAGAACTAGTTGCACTGGTTCCTGCCTCCAGCTCTCTGATTTGGTAGGGTGCATGTGCATGGCTGAAAAAAATGGTCTCAACATGGCTCTCAAGTTATGTTTGCGTGACATTCAGTAAATGCATTATTTTTTTGCTCTTATGTTCTTTATACTGTAGAAGTAGTTTAGAATAGTGTGAAGTGAATGTGTTCAGAAATCACAGTGGCTTAAAAAAATATTTGGAAAAATACACTTTCTGATTGCCACTCATAGAGAGGCACATCTATTACACCCATGATTACTTTGCCTTGCTTAAAAAAAAAGGTCTAGTCTAGTCTCATTTATTTGTAGATGCCACTTCGATTGGATAATATTGTATGTAATGCATTTTACGTGTGTGGCTTAAATGTGCAAATAGGCCATAGTTTTGCCTTTCTTCTGCTGTTTGTTTATTTCATTTGTATTTCATTCATTTAAAAAATTTTATGCATCTTTACATGATGTTTTTGCACCGATTGATCCCTTGATGATTTAACAATCTTGTTTGCTTTAAATTGTGCTTCAGAACATTCTTGCCTTGAACCCGAGGGTGAAGACCCACGCGGATCTCCATTCCACCGCCTCAAAGAAGAAGGAAAAGAAGTACTGGAAGAGAAACCCAGAGAGCAGTTGCAATGTGAGTCTACAGCCTCTTGTAGCCTACTGTAAAAATAACTCTCACTTTTCCAAAGCATCACATATACCGGTGCTTTATGCCTCGCATTAAATATTAAAGAAACAGCCAAAGTGAAGAAAAACCCTTGTCACGTCATACCGAGCTGGTACGTCTTTCCTTGTTTGTGGAACTTTTACTGCTGCTGATGTGGTACAATCACAGCGCTCTTCTCAACGTCTCAGCACAGTGAAAATTAGATCTTAAAGAAAAATAACGGCGTGAGATGTTGAGGCTTGTTCTCTGCTTCTAGAAACTGTAGCCCTTGCGGCTTCTATCTTCTGTGAACAAACTTCCTCCCGGTTTACAGCTGATAACGAGAACTCTTTGATAATAGTTTATGGTGTGGAGATTCAGTGATTATGCTGGTGATGGCTGTGATCATATTACCCTGATGAGCAATAATAGAGCAGACGATTATAATTCTATAATTAGTTCCATTCGCCTAGTTTGTCCAATTATTGTAGAGATTCAAATTTTGACTCCTGCCCTTTTGCTTACAATATATCAATGAGTAATTGTGTTGCACTCATCAGAAAACTACAGCAAAAGCCTGGAGACATTATGAAAATGCATCATAAGCAGATGCCCCCCAATTCCCCAAGTGGATTAAACATTTCACATTTCCTCTCAGTTATGATCATATCCTGTGAGTCCTATGAGTCAAGGCTCATAAGCATATTCAAATGTTCATTTTAAGTGCTTTTTCGCCATGTGGCGACTGTGTTGATGAAATACCAAATCTTGTTTCCAGAGCTTGCATATTAATTAGCTGCTTAAATTATAGGCTACTACCAATTCCCAGAACTAAGCGTTTTGTCTAATTAATAATAATAAAGCCCCAAGATGTTGGATTAGACTAATCCTTTGCAGGGAAAAATGCTACACATAATTTCAAGTGAAAATGTCAATGGTTATCCCAGTACCAACAATGCCTCAGTGTAATTGGAAATGTAATTATGTTTCATTTTACCACACAGATGAGTTTTAATACCGCACAGAAGCCCCGAGATTAGTCTTGTGTGACACACAGTGGACACAGGTCAAGTATTTTTGCATTTGCAATGAAAATACAGAGTTGTCAACAACACAGCAGCCTCTTATCATACATGTAGGGGGGTGGAATGAAAACCACCAGGGCACGTTGTCACAGGAAGTCATTGGGCCCTATTTTAACGATAGAAACGCATGGTCTTAAAAGCAGGACGCACAGTCTAAAAGGACATGTCCGAATGCACTTTTGCTAATTTAACAATGGGAAAAATGGCTTGTGCGCCTAGCGCATAGTCTAAAATGGTTGTTCATATTCTCGTAATGAGTAATGGGTGTGTTTTGGGCATAACGTGCAATAAACCAATTAGAGTCTTATCTCCCAACCCTTTTAAAGCCAGTTGCGCTCACGCAACATTTAGATGGCGGAATTTGTAAACTGAAAAACGAGTGGAAGAAGAAAATTGTTCATATTTAAAACGTTTGTGTGCTGTTGCGCATCCATGTATGTGATAAGCAAACTCAGTCATCTCGTTTATAGGCACATATTACTAACGCGCTCATTACATAACAAAAACAGTATTGCACCATTGATTATAGACTTACCGTATTTTTCGGTCTATAAGGTCTATAAGCGTTTTTTCATAACTTGGCTGGTGCTGCGTCTTACAGTCAGGTGCGCCTTGTAAGTCAGTATAAATTAATTTTGACATTTATGAGGCAAGAGACAACATTACCGTCTACAGCCGCAAGATTTTGCCACATGCTGCTTCTGTATTTATGTAATTTAATGGATTCAGTGATGCAGAATGACGAGTATGCAAACTTCACACTAGTTGGCTTGTTCATCTTGTTAATTTAGACTATTCAACCTTCCAGATAAGTTCTGCATGCTAGGTTTATCGTTTAAATAATTGATAATATTACTTTAACCTACAGACATCTATTCAGCCTGCTGTTCTGTCTGCTATTGTTTAGTTGAATAACTTGCCTTTCCAGAATAAATGTCTGTTCTTCGGCTTGGATTTTGTGAAATAATTTCCTAAATAAACGCGACGTATCCACTGTGACCTATATATGTTATTTCGTCTTAATGACACATTTTTAAAAGATGAGGCTTATACTCCGGTGCGGCTTATAGTTCAGAAAGTACGATAAGACTAGGTTTTAGTGCAAATGCATTTGCTATCTAAACAGCGTGACGCTGGACGTGAAAATGATAACTGCGCCCTAACAAAAAACACTTGCGCAATACGCTGCATTGCACCGGGTGTATGGTAGGCCCAAATATGTGTTCAATGAATTGTTTTTTTTTCAGAGCAAAATAAAGATATGTGTCTGCATAGAAATTTAGTGTGACAACATGCCCCAAACTGACATTTATGAAAGATACAATAGTCCTGACAACGTAGTTCAAACTTTTAGCTAAAGAAATAGGTTTGCCAATAACCTTTGCCTGTAGGATTCACTAAAAGTATTATAATTTCTATTTACAAAGTGTTTCAAACAAAGCAACATTAAATCATAACTAGAGAAAACATAATAATTGGGCCTTTGACTCAAACCCTTATAGTCATACTATATGTGGCCTATATAGATCTCTAAAAAATTGGAAATGTAATCTATCTGTCAAGTCAAAATTACATGTCAGTCTGAACATTGTGAATTTACCATACAATATTTTGTGAATGCATTTGAATATAAAATGAAAAGCAAAACCTTCACATGGCAGCCAGGGTATTATTATAAGGCAGCATTTTATTAATTTAAACCAGGCTTTGTAACACAGACTATATATTGCTTATATA